>NC_055991.1:26846929-27557472 GCF_018446385.1 Zingiber officinale | reverse complement strand
GTTTGATATTGAGAATAAGACATTAGTAACACTCTCAGATGACATAATGAACCTCAAACGGTTGAGAAAGCATTAAGATGCTCAGTTAGAGAAAAAAAGGTAAGTTGTAATGGATGAGGAAATGGAGTTAATAAGAAAGAATCAAGTTTGGAATTTAGTCGATCTTCCTCTGGGCCGAAGGGCTATTGGAAATAAGTTGATTCTCAAAATCAAGAGGGAAGCGAATGGATTGATTAATTGATACAAAGCTCGACTAGTTGTAAAAAGATATACCTAAATGAAGGATATTATTTTTGAAGAGAAGTTGAGTACATCTTAGTGTTGATGCGGTTAGCACTAACAGTTTAACTCAAGTTTTGATGAATGAAAAAATAGGTTAAGTTAGTTTCGTTGTTGTCTAACACTCTGACCGAGTGTGCAGGAGAAGCCCAGACAGGTCGACGGGCTGACCTGATGTCTGGCACGAAGCCCAGCTGATGTGAGCCAAGAAGAGGCATTGAAGGGAATTGGGGGACCCATGACAAGGTCCAAGACTAAGAGAATGAAGCAAGCTTTGGAAGGCTTAATAATGAGGCTCAAGGAAAAGGAGGATCAATGCACAATGGAGGCAACAACTAAGTGGATCACATTCCTTCAATTTGAAAGTGAAATTGGACCAACATGAGGACCATTTTCGTGTGCATGCAAGGGGGGGGGGGGTTTTTCTAAAGTGACTTTTGATGTCCTTTGTGGGTTTTTAATGCATTTTTGAAAGTTCCTAAGCTAGTATAACAAATACCATGCCTGCATGGTTGCATTAAGCTAGTATTAGGGATTAGTGGTTGCATTAGTGGATAATAAAACTCATGCATGCAAGTATGATATTTATTGCATAATTAGTGCATAGGGGATCTTAAGGGATGTTAAATAGGAGAACTCTTGTATGACAAATCATGTAAGTTTGAATGAAAATTTGAGTTTCTCTTTTGTGAGAGCTTCCTTCTTGTTCTTAGGCAAAGAACTAATTTCGATCTTATCAAGGCAACTTGTGGCGATCAAAACTCCATGACTTATCACTCACCTTCTCATCTTGCTTGAGTGTGACGTCAATACCCTTCCCCAAGCTGAATTTCAAGGCGATCCATTTACAAGGTTTCTTTATCATTTGGTATCAGAGCCTTGGCTCCTTGATTTTCAGGTTTGTGTCTTGTTTTCATCTTTATTCTTGTCCATCTTTGTTGATCTCTTCGTCCCTTTCTATCATAAATTTCTATTCGCTATTTGGGTCCTCAACTCAAAAAAAAAAAAAAAAAAAGGAAAATTCGAAAAAAAAAACAAAAAGAAAAAAAAATCATTAGAGTCATTGATTTCTGATTAAAAAAAAAAAGAAAAAAAAGGAGGAGGATTTGTGAATTGAAAGGACTCAATATTCTTTCTTTGTGAAATCTGAATTCAAAGATATATTCCTTCCATTGCTCTTGGTCATTGCTGAATTTCTCGTTTTATCCGTTTATTTATCTTGTTCTACTCATATTTCTTTTGTTGATTTCTTATTCACTTGATTGTCTACTTGTTGTCTTGAGAAAGATATTGATAAAGTTCTTTCCTTAAGAACTTATAAAGGAAGCTGAGTGGATAAATTTGAGTGCAACCACGTGAGTAGAGTGGTGAGGTCCGTCTAACATTTCTTTTGTAATTTTCCTTGTCATCTTCTATTTTTTTTTGCAAGCATGAGTGGGGAAAAATCACCTAATTACCCTAGGCGAGATCTTAATAGGCTTCAAATAGAGGCACTTACTCAACAATTTGAGAGAATACTTCAAAGACAACTTGAAGAAATACACGAAAGGATGGACCGACTTGAAGGAGAAAAAGTTTCGAACCGTGGGGGCAATTCTAATCATGAAGAATTTCGTTAAAGTGAACCATTCTATGATTCACCAAGAGAAAGAAGGAGGCATGAAGGGGGAAGAAGACATGAAAGAGGAGGTAGAGACCATAGACGAGAAGATGATCTAGGAGGTGTGAAAGTCCAGATACCTTCCTTCCAAGGGAGGAATGATCCTGAAACATATCTTGCATGGGAGATGAAAATAGAACAAATTTTCTCATGCCACAATTACAATGATGCAAAGAAAGTAAAGGTGGCTGCCCTTGAGTTCACCGATTATGCCTTAATTTGGCGGGATCAATTGCAAAAGGAGAGAAGAAGGTATGGAGAGCATCCTATCAACACTTGGGACAAAATGAAGACTTTGATAAAAAGGAGATTTGTGCCTTCCCACTACCATATGGAATTGCACAACAAATTGCAAAGACTCACCCAAGGGAGTAGGAGTGTAGATGATTACTACAAGGAGATGGAGGTGGCTTTGATTAGGGCCAATATTGTGGAGGATAGGGAAGCTACCATGGCTCGGTTTCTCCATGGCCTAAACCGAGACATTGGAGACATTGTGGAGTTACAACATTATGTGGAGCTTGATGACTTAGTGCATCAAGCAATGAAAATAGAGCAACAATTAAAGAGAAAGGGCGTTATGAAGAAATCATCTTCTCCAAACTACTCTTCAAGTTGGAAGGACAAGCCAAAGAAGGAGGGTTCTTCTTCAAATTCTAAGGAGGCAGCAAGCACTAAGAAGCCTATTCCTACTACCTCTTCTTCCACTTCTAAGAGTAGGGATATCAAGTGTTTTAGGTGTTTGGGAAAAGGTCATATTGCATCCGAATGTCCGAATAAGAAGACTATGGTGGTGAGAGATAATGGGAGTATCTCTAGTGAAGAAATTACTTCTCATTCCTCTTCCTCAAGCGATGAGGAAAATGATGGAGCAGCCTATGCGCAAGATGGAGATCTCTTGGTGGTTAGGAGATTATTGGGAAGCCAAGCCAAGGAGCATGAGGAGGACCAAAGAGAAAATATTTTTCATACCCGTTGCCTTATTCAAGGTAAAACATGCTCTATGATCATTGATGGTGGAAATTGTACCAATGTGGCAAGTACTAGGATGATCACCAAACTCAACCTCAAGACTACACCACATGCAAGACCATATAAACTCCAATGGCTTAGTAATAGTGGTGAATTAGTAGTGAACCAGCAAGTGTTGATTAATTTCTCCATTGGCACATATGAAGATCAAGTTCTATGTGATATTGTGCCTATGGAGGCAAGCCACATTCTTCTTGGAAGACCTTGGCAGTTTGATAGGCGAGCTCACCATGATGGATTCTCCAACAAGTTCTCTTTTGTCCACAATTCTCGCAAAGTCACACTTGTACCGTTATCACCAAGGGAGGTTTGTGAGGATCAAATAAAAATGAGAGAGAAAAGAGAAAAAGAAGAGCGAGAGCTTAAGAAAAAGAAAGAGTGTGTGAAAAAGAAAATACTTGATTTTGAGGACAAAATTCAAAAGAAAAGAGAGAATGAGGAAAAGAAAGAGAGAAAAATAGAAAATTTGTTTACAAGAGGAAGTGAGGTGAAGAAAGCTTATTTGACAAGGCAACCTATATTTCTTCTTTTGAGCAAGGAAACTTGCTTGGAATCTAACCCTAACTCCTTGCCTAGTGATGTTGTTGTTATTTTACAGGATTTTGAGGATGTGTTTCCCAAGGAAGTACCTCACAGTTTGCCACCAATGAGGGGGATTGAACACCAAATAGACCTTATTCCTGGCGCTTCTCTGCCCAATAGGCCAGCTTATAGGAGCAATCCTCAAGAAACAAAGGAGATACAAAATCAAGTGGAGGAGTTATTGCAAAAAGAATGGGTTAGAGAAAGTTTAAGTCCTTGTGTTGTACTCGTAATTTTGGTGCCTAAAAAGGATGGATCATGGAGGATGTGCACTGACTATAGAGCCATCAACAACATCACAATTCGGTATAGACATCCTATCCCTAGACTTGATGATTTGCTTGATGAATTGCATAGTGCTTGCTTATTTTCTAAAATTGATTTGAAAAGTGGGTACCATCAAATTAGGATAAGGGAAGGGGATGAATGGAAAACAACTTTCAAAACCAAATATGGATTGTATGAATGATTGGTAATGCCTTTTGGGTTAACTAATGCACCAAGTACTTTTATGAGACTTATGAACCATGTCTTACGAGAATTTCTTGGAAAATTTGTGGTAGTATACTTTGATGATATTTCGGTATATTCCAAGAGTTTTGTAGAGCATATTGCACATCTCCAATTTGTCTTGCATGTCCTTAGAAAGGAAAAACTATATGCTAACTTGGAAAAATGTTCTTTTTGCACTAATCATGTGGTTTTTCTTGGTTTTGTCATAAGTTCTAAAGGAGTGTAGGTTGATGAAGGAAAGTTAAGGCCATTAGAGATTGGCCAACTCCTAAAACTGTGAGTGAGGTTAGGAGCTTCCATGGGTTGGCAAGTCTCTATAGGAGGTTTGTGAAGGACTTCAGCACAGTGGCAGCACCTCTAAATGAAATTGTTAAGAAAAATATGGGTTTTAGATGGGGAGAGAATCAAGAAAAGGCATTTCAAACACTTAAGGATAAACTCACACATGCACCCATTCTTGCTTTACCTGATTTTTCCAAATCTTTTGAAATTGAATGTGATGCATCTCATGTGGGTATTGGGGCTGTTTTACTTCAAGATGGTCATCCCATTGCATATTTTAGTGAGAAACTAAGTGGCGCAACTCTTAACTATTCCACTTATGATATAGAATTGTATGCACTTGTTAGAGCATTACAAACATGGCAGCGTTATCTTTTGTCTAAAGAATTTGTCATTCATAGTTATCATGAATCTTTGAAGTATTTGAAAGGGCAAGGGAAGATCAACAAAAGGCATGCCAAATGGGTCGAATTTCTTGAACAATTTCCTTATGTGATTAAGCATAAGCAAGGAAAGGTAAACGTTGTAGCAGATGCACTTTCAAGAAGGTATAACTTGTTAGCTACACTTGAAACTAAATTGCTTGGCTTTGAACATATTAAGGAATTGTATATACATGATAATGAGTTTTCCCAATTATATGCCGCGTGTGAAAAGAAATCACAAAATGGGTTTGCTAGGCATGACAACTACTTGTTTAAGAATAATAGACTTTGTGTGCCTAGAGGATCCATGCGTAAATTGCTAGTTAGGGAAGCACATGAGGGGGGTTTAATGGGACACTTTGGGGTTCAAAAGACCTTAGAAATGCTTCTTGAACATTTTTATTGGCCACACATGAAACACGATGTGCAGAAATTTTGTGCACAGTGCATTGTGTGTAGAAAAGCAAAATCTAAGACATTACCTCATGGACTTTACACGCCTTTGCCTATTCCTAATTTTCCTTGGACTGACTTGTCTATGGATTTTGTTTTAGGGCTACCACGTACTAAAAAAGGTAAGGACTCCATTTTTGTGGTAGTTGATAGATTCTCCAAGATGGCACACTTCATACCTTGCCACAAAGTGGATGATGCAACTCATGTGGCAGATTTGTTTTTCAAAGAGGTGGTAAGACTTCATGGCATGCCTAGGAGCATTGTTTCAGATCGTGACACCAAATTTTTAAGCCATTTTTGGAGGACCTTATGGAACAAGCTGGGAACAAAGCTTCTTTTCTCCACCACATGCCACCTACAAACTGACGGCCAGACTGAGGTGGTAAATAGGACACTTTCTACTCTTCTTAGAGCAATTATTAAGAAGAAAATTAAGTCTTGGGAAGAATGTTTACCTCATGTTGAATTTGCTTATAATAGGGCGGTCCATTCTACTACTCAATTTTCTCCTTTTGAGATTGTTTATGGGTTCAATCCACTAACACCTCTTGATTTGCTTCCTTTACCTAACACTTCTTCTTTAGTTCACAAGGATGGCAAAACAAAGGCAGAATATGTGAAGAAGCTTTATGAGCAAGTTAAAGCTCAAATTGAGAAGAAAATGGAGCAATATGCAAATCGAGCCAATAAAGGGAGAAAAAGAGTGGTCCTTGAACCCGGTGATTAGGTGTGGGTTCATATGAGGAAGGAACGGTTTCCTACCCAAAGGAAATCAAAGCTTCAACCAAGAGGAGATGGGACATTCCAAGTGTTGGAAAGAATTAATGACAATGCTTACAAAATTGATTTGCCCGGTGAGTATGGTGTTAGTGCAACATTTAATGTGGCTGATTTGAGTCCTTTTGATGTAGGAGATGAAGACCTAAATTCGAGGACGAATTCACCTAAAGAAGGAGGGAATGATGTGAGCCAAGAAGAGGCATTGAAGGGAATTGGAGGACCCATGACAAGGTCCAAGACTAAGAGAATGAAGCAAGCTTTGGAAGGCTTAATAATGAGGCTCAAGGAAAAGGAGGATCAATGCACAATGGAGGCAACAACTAAGTGGATCACATTCCTTCAATTTGAAAGTGAAATTGGAACAACATGAGGACCATTTTCGTGTGCATGCATGGGGGGGTTTTTTCTAAAGTGACTTTTGATGTCCTTTGTGGGTTTTTAATGCATTTTTGAAAGTTCCTAAGCTAGTATAACAAATACCATGCATGCATGGTTGCATTAAGCTAGTATTAGGGATTAGTGGTTACATTAGTGGATAATAAAACCCATGCATGCAAGTATGATATTTATTGCATAATTAGTGCATAGGGGATCTTAAGGGATGTTAAATAGGAGAACTCTTGTATGACAAATCATGTAAGTTTGAATGAAAATTTGAGTTTCTATTTTGTGAGAGCTTCCTTCTTGTTCTTAGGCAAAGAACTAATTTCGATCTTATCAAGGCAACTTGTGGCGATCAAAACTCCATGACTTATTGTTGGTGCAACCTTAGGTCAAGGTTGACTTGGTTGACCTGACTCGAGTTGTGTTTTGATGTTTGACGATGTTTGACGAGAAGAGAGTTGTATTCTTGATGTTTGACAAGAATAGGTGTTCGGGAGATTGTAGGTGCAACCTTAGGTCAAGGTTGACCTGGTTGACCTGATTCGGGAAAAGTCCAAGTATGGAGACTTGGCACTGGAAAAGTCCAAGCAGGGAGCTTGGCACGCGAAAAGTCCAAGCAGGGAGCTTGGCATTGGAAAAGTCCAAGTATGGAGACTTGGCACTGGAAAAGTCCAAGCAGGGAGCTTGGCACGCGAAAAGTCCAAGTATGGAGACTTGGCACGGGAAAAGTCCAAGTATGGAGACTTGGCAGGGGGAAAGTCCTAACTGGGATGTTAGGCAGTTGGAAAGTCCTGGTGAGTGAAGCCAGGCAGTGGGAAAGTCCTAACTGGGATGTTAGGCAGTTGGAAAGTCCTGGTGAGTGAAGCCAGGCAGTGGAAAAGTCCTAACTGGGATGTTAGGCAGTGAGAAAGTCCTAACTGGGATGTTAGGCAGTGTGGAAATCCTGGTGAGTGAAGCCAGGTGAAAGTCCTGGTGAGTGAAGCCAGGCAAGGGAAAATCCAGATGGATCAGGGATGATCGGACTTCTGGTGTTGGAAAGTCCAAGTAGGTCAAAGGGATTGACCGGACACTTGGCAGGGAGTTCTAGCAGGTCAAGGGAGTGACCAGATGCTTGGGATGAAGTACCAATAGGTCAAGGTTGACCGGATATTGGTTTGGAAGTCTTGGAACTTGGTTTGGGCAAAAACCAAGCTCTGGATCGGTCACCGACCGATCCGTGATATGTTTGCTCGATCGGTGCGGTGACCGATCGGATCTGAAACTCTCGATCGGTTCTTGATCGATCGGTGACCGATCAGCAAACAAAAGAAAGGCAGGCTGATCGGTCTGGGGACCGATCAGGAGACGATGTCGCGGAAGCACAGCCAGAGTTGGGATCGGTCTGTGGACCGATCCAGCTGTAGCCTGATCGGTCCACAGACCGATCAGAGTACGCACAGAAGGTTCTGTGCACTAACTGATCGGTCTGGGGACCGATCAGCACAGGGCCTGATCGGTCCGTAGACCGATCAGGGTTCTAGCCGTTGCGACGCAACGGCTAGTTTCTTCGCTGTCTTCTTCGCAGGTATAAAGGGGTCGAGGGCTGCTGCTGCGCGACAACTTCTTCCTCTTCTCTTCTGAAAAAGAGCTGCTGTTCTGGTGCTTGAGCTTCGTTGAGCTCTTCTTCGCAAGCTTCGCGTGAGCTTCTCGACTGGGATATCCTGCTGTTGTAGGTGTTCTGAGGAGCTGCTGCTTCAACGAATCCAGTCGGCAAGGAGGCAAGAAAACCTGTGTTTTTACATTCATTGTTCTTGTCTTCTTGTATCTCTTGTTGTATTCCTTTCTTGCTGTTGCAAGAATATTGTGGCGAGGTTTCTCCACCCACAAGGAGTATATTGTATTAGCCGGTTTTCCGGGGACTCATCCACCGACGGATTGAGAGGCTTCGTCCACCTTACGGACACGCCGAGGAGTAGGAGTATCATCTCCGAACCTCGTTACATCGACGCGTTGAGGTTTGATCTTCTTGTTTTCGTTTCCTTGTTTGTTTTTCCGCTGCGCTGACAAATTGTAGGAAGAAACGCGAGAATTTGGGGTCGGCTATTCACACCCCCCCTCTCTAGCCGTACGAGAGATCCCAACAAGTGGTATCAGAGTGAGGCCGCTCTTCGACGGATCAACACCCGGGGGAGCATGGGCTAGAGATGGATCTCTATGGAGAAGATATCACGATTCAACCCTTCTACGAGTCTCACGACAACTTCACGTATTGGAGGGTAAGGATGATGTATTTTCTTAGGACTAATATGTTAAATTGGTTTTGTGTACAAGAAGGGTTTTCCCCTCCGATTGATGAGGAAGGAAAACCTATCAAGAAGAAGGAGTGGACGAAAGAGCAAATCCGACAATCCGAAATCAATGACGAGGTAACAAAATTATTGAATTTGCGTTACCTAATAATGTTTTGTGCAAGATAGATAGGTACAACAACGCCAAGGAGTTGTGGAACAACTTGGCCAAGTTTCATGAAGAGAGCTCCACTTCAAGCCATGAAGAGGAGCCTAGTGAGCCAAGTAGCTCACATCATGAAGGGAGCAAATTGGAAGTTGAGGGTTACTCAACATCTAAAGAAGAAGAGGAAGTGAGTTTTTCTTCAAGATCGGAGCACGAAGAAGAAGCTTCTACCTCCGGGAGGGATGAAGAAGAGAGCATCCATTCATCCTCAACCCTAGGTAACTCAAACACTTTAAGTTCAAGTAAATTGCATATAATGTGTTTTGAGTGTAGGGAATTTGGGCACTACAAGAGTAAGTGTCCAAAGAGGGTTAGAAAGACTCCACCGGCGCCAAAAGTCAAGGAAGCCGGAGTCCCGACACGCAAGGGCAAGGAGCACGTGGTGTGTTTCCAATGCAAGCGAAGGGGACACTATAGGAGCCAATGTCCGAGGGGGAGGCAATCTCACAAGGACAAGAGACCGAGCACATCGATAGGGGGAGCTAAGGCAAACCCTAAGGTAATCTTTAAGGTTCATTATTGCAATTCTAATAAAACTCATGCTAGTAGTTTTGTTGCAATAGTTAATAATGATAAGCATGTTAACTTTAGGAACCAATACATGTGCTTAGGAGCTAAACATGTTAGCCTAGGTAAGGATAACACTAGAAATACCAACCCTAGGATTAACGCTTCTAAAGTTAAGGAAAACCTAGGTAGAAATCCCAAGAAAACAAGACACATGCCTAGGAATATCTCAAGAGAAAATGACAAATTAAAACTTGAGGTATTAGAGAAGGAGAATCAAGTCTTGAGGTCAAGACTTGATACTTTGGAAAAGGCTCTTAAGAACTTGGAGAAGTCATCTCTAGGGTTTAAGGGTCAAAAACCAAAGCCCAAGGACAAGAAAGGTTTGGGTCACAAACCTAAGTCCCAAGTGGTCAAGCCCACTTACCACAATGTTCCATTTGATTATGGAACAAAACGTAGGGCTAGGAAGACCATTACCAAGGTTACAAGGGGAGTCACCCCTATAGTTGACCTTGATGAGACCCAAATGACCAAGGCTTCAAAGCCTAAGAGGGTCATTAGGAGGGTTGCTAGGGAAGTCATCCCTAGTGAATATTTAGTGAACCCAATGAGCTCAAGTAGGTATTGGGTTCCTAGGAGCATCTTCTCTACCCCATAGATGGGTTAGAGAGTGTCAACTCCAATTAGAAGGGTAGTTAACCCAACTTTGAGGAAATTGACACTCAAGGAGCATTTTCAAGGTCTTGATAACCCTTGAAATTGAAAAAGGATTATTATTTACTCCTTAAAGAGTAAATTGTGCCATATTTGAAAAATATCGACTTTAATCTCATTTGGCACAATTTAAGAAAACCTAGAGAAATACCATAATTGGGATTTTGGTTGTCTCTTAGGGATATATGGGCAATCTAGGGTTAGATTCTAAGTTAGCTAAGGCTAAGGATACTTAGATAGGGAATTTAGGTATTTTATTTGTGCTAACTTCCCATGATTGGTTGCCATATGCCATGCCATGACATCATATTTATTTTATTATCATTTGAAATGTCATGATCATGCTTAGGCTAGTTTTTATGTCATGTTTATTTAAGTTTCAAACTTTATGCCATGACATCATGACATTGGCACATGTTTTCATTTATGATACCATTTTATGCCATGTCATCATCTCTTGCATTAATAATCAATTGAATTGATTTAAGGATGAAAAACACATTTTGATATTGAGATCAAAGTTGTGTTTAGAAAATGCATGAGACCTCAGTCTAAGATACCTAAACTCATATCTCACATCAAATTGACTTGAATGTGGTTTGATACACTTTAGATGTGTGAGAGATATTAGGATCATGAGTTAGGATCAAGGTGCATAGTTCCTGTACCTAGATGAGCCTAATTCAAGAAATGGAGGATCATAGGGAAAGCTTGTGTACAAGTCATGTACATTTAGCCCTAAGATTATGGTCCTAAATTAAAAGGTTTAAAATCATTTTGAAATTTATTTGGAAAACCTTGATGAAGTCATCTTAGTGATTGCATTCATCATTGAACAAAGTGATACAAAGTTTTTGAAACTTTGAGCTATTTTAAAACTTTTCGAACTTTGTATCAAGATTTGAAAATGGAAGTTATTTTCATCTAAAACTATTTTTCCATGATAATATATGATATGAGGAATGTATCCTCAAAGTTTCGTAATTTTTTGAATTTTCTGGAATTTTCTAGGAGTTTCTGAATTTCGGGAAGGAAATTTCAGAAATCTGCCTATCAGAGTCTGGATCGGTCTGGGGACCGATCCAGGGAAGCGTGGATCGGTCTGCAGACCGATCCAGTGAGTTCCAGTAGCACGAGTGCGATCTGGTGAAGGGCTGATCGGTCTGGGGATCGATCAGAGCGTGCCAGTTTCTGATTTTCAGCTGTTGGTCTGAAATTTCAGCTGGAAGTTGGGTTTTGTGGATTTCTAAAGGTTTGAAACTCTCCAAGACATTGTTGGTGCAATAGTCAAGGGGGAGTTTTTACCTAATTGTCAAGGGGGAGTTGACTTTTAGGGGAAGTTGACTTTTAGGGGGAGTTTTTACTCCTTAAGACTTTTGAGGATTAGTGATATGGGATTATCACTAAGTTGATTGTTGAGTTTAGTATCAAGGGGGAAATTAAGAGTTTAAATGAAAGGTATGGGACTTTCATTAGGAAGAAACTCTTGACCTTGATACCCTCTTTTTTTTTTTTTTCCTTTTTGATGTGTGTCAAAAAGGGGAGAGCGTTCATTGGAGAATTATTGGAGAACCCAAGTTAGGTTATCGGGTTAACCTAAGCTAGGGGAAGAATGTCAAGGAATGTTCGAGGAAGAACATTGGAATACTTTTTGATGTGTGTCAAAAAGCGGGAGAATTATTGGAGAACCCAAGTTAGGTTATCGGGTTAACCTAAGGGGAGAATGTCCGGAGAATGTTCAAGAAAAGAACATTGGACATTGGAAGATGGTTGGAAAACCTAAGTTAGGTTATCGGGTTAACCTAACTTGATTTTGGATTTTGTCAAACATCAAAAAGGGGGAGATTGTTGGTGCAACCTTAGGTCAAGGTTGACTTGGTTGACCTGACTCGAGTTGACCTGACTCGAGTTGTGTTTTGATGTTTGACGATGTTTGACGAGAAGAGAGTTGTATTCTTGATGTTTGACAAGAATAGGTGTTCGGGAGATTGTAGGTGCAACCTTAGTTCAAGGTTGACCTGGTTGACCTGATTCGGGAAAAGTCCAAGTATGGAGACTTGGCACTGGAAAAGTCCAAGCAGGGAGCTTGGCACGCGAAAAGTCCAAGCAGGGAGCTTGGCATTAGAAAAGTCCAAGTATGGAGACTTGGCACTGGAAAAGTCCAAGCAGGGAGCTTGGCACGCGAAAAGTCCAAGTATGGAGACTTGGCATGGGAAAAGTCCTGGTGAGTGAAGCCGGGCAGTGAGAAAGTCCTAACTGGGATGTTAGGCAGTTGGAAAGTCCTGGTGAGTGAAGCCAGGCAGTGGGAAAGTCCTAACTGGGATGTTAGGCAGTTGGAAAGTCCTGGTGAGTGAAGCCAGGCAGTGGAAAAGTCCTAACTGGGATGTTAGGCAGTGAGAAAGTCCTAACTGGGATGTTAGGCAGTGTGGAAATCCTGGTGAGTGAAGCCAGGTGAAAGTCCTGGTGAGTGAAGCCAGGCAAGGGAAAATCCAGAGGGATCAGGGATGATCGGACTTCTGGTGTTGGAAAGTCCAAGTAGGTCAAAGGGATTGACCGGACACTGGGAGGAGTTCTAGCAGTCAAGGGAGTGACCGGATGCTTGGGATGAAGTACCAATAGGTCAAGGTTGACCGGATATTGGTTTGAAGTCTTGGAACTTGGTTTGGGCAAAACCAAGCTCGGATCGGTCACCGACCGATCGGTGTCTATGTTTGCTCGATCGGTCCGGTGACCGATCGATATCAACAAACTCTCGATCGGTTCTTGATCGATCGGTGACCGATCAGCAACAGAGGCGAAAAGAAAGGCGGTGATCGGACATGGCGATCGGTGCGGGACCGATCAGAGAGCGATGTCAGCGGGCGGATCGGTCGTGGACCGATCAGCTCGATCGGTCCACGATCGATCGAGTACGCTGAAGGTTCGTTCACTAACTGATCGGTCGGGGACCGATCAGGCCCGATCGGTCCGTAGACCGATCGAGGTTCTAGCCTGCGACGGCCTAGTTTCTTCATCTTCTTCGCGGTATAAAGGGGTGGAGGCTGCTGCGCGATAATTTTTCCTCTTCTCTTCGAAAAGAGCTGCGGTGCTTGAGCCGTTGAGCTCTTCTTCAAGCTTCGCGTGAGCTTCTCGACTGGGATATCCTGCTGTTGTAGGTGTTCTGAGGAGCTGCTGCTTCAACGAATCCAGTCGGCAAGGAGGCAAGAAAACCTGTGTTTTTACATTCATTGTTCTTGTCTTCTTGTATCTCTTGTTGTATTCCTTTCTTGCTGTTGCAAGAATATTGTGGCGAGGTTTCTCCACCCACAAGGAGTATATTGTATTAGCCGGTTTTCCGGGGACTCATCCACCGACGGATTGAGAGGCTTCGTCCACCTTACGGACACGCCGAGGAGTAGGAGTATCATCTCCGAACCTCGTTACATCGACGCGTTGAGGTTTGATCTTCTTGTTTTCGTTTCCTTGTTTGTTTTTCCGCTGCGCTGACAAATTGTAGGAAGAAACGCGAGAATTTGGGGTCGGCTATTCACACCCCCCCTCTCTAGCCGTACGAGAGATCCCAACACTTATCACTCACCTTCTCATCTTGCTTGAGTGTGGCATCAATACCCTTCCCCAAGCTGAATTTCAAGGCGATCCATTTACAAGGTTTCTTTATCACCAGCTAGGTGGACAGGCCAACCAGATAGCTGGCACGAAGTCCAAATGGGTCGACGGGCTGACCGGATAGCTGGCACGAAGTCCAGACGGGTCGAAGGGCTTACCAGACGTCTGGCAGGTAAGTGAAGGTAAGTCACTGGAGGGGAGTGACTGTGAGGACGCATTCCCGGGAAGGGAACTTAGGCGCAAATCCGACTTAGAACCATTTCAGAACTCTAAGTCGAGATCTTGACTAGATTCCGGTCTCAGAGAGATGGAATATAATTAATATTCTGTTTAATTTTAAACTGTGCTAATACTTTGTTTTGCAGGATATATATCTTATATTTGCCTCCGGACTAACATTTTCTTGCAGGAAGGAATTTGCTGGAAAATGAGGGTCCGGGCGCCCAGGAAGGTTCTGGGCACCTAGGAGGGTTTCGGGCGCTCGGAGTCAAATTTCTATCCTCAGCGTCACCTCGCCACGTGGAGTGCCCTGGTTGGCTCAGATATTCCATATTCAAGGCGCCCTGAAGGTTCCAAGTCCTGCTAACATTAAGAATCAATCTTAATGTTAGTAACCCCCATTCTTATCTTACCCTATAAATACATACTTTTTGTGTGAAGTATGATACTGTGAGAGAAAAAGAAAGAAAATGAGGGGAGTCTAAGCAAGAAGAGAGTGGTAGTCTCTATCTTGGTCACATAGATATTTAAGGTAACCAATTAGAAATACGGTCTGATTGGACAGAATGAATGTCTGGTCTGATTGAATTCTTTGACTAAAATAGATAGGCCGAGTGAGGGATGAGTCCTTGACAACATTCTATACGTACAATCGACTTGTCCTTATAAGCGATTGTCAATTCGGTCATGGGAAGAGCTCGTTCAGCTTGCCATATAAGCATATTGTAGTTCCCTCAACCTAATGGCCTCATATTCTTTTTTGGCATTTTATGCCACGAAAGACAAAGAATATTCTATATGCAAGTATACATCAAAAGCTTTCTCTCTACCAAATGCAGAGATTGTGAGTCCATTTTGAAAAAAGTGTCAGAGTATCTTTATGATCTATCTTCTTTTGAAAACACTTTGAAATTCATGTACTGATAAACATTAACATTATTAAAGAGGTCTCCATCTACATGTATATGTACGCTCACATTACACGAGACTATATCATTTGGCACATACATCCATTGTTCACTCTATTTACTGTTCATTATCTTCCACCAATCATTGACTTGAGCATCAGATTGTCTTCATCGGAGATCCCTTACCTGACCCAATTATTAACGCTTATTTTAACACACATAATCATTCAGAGTTATCTTTTCTAACAAAAATTGTTTATCTAATTAATATCAAAACTACCTTCTCAGTCAAGCATCTTCTTCGCTCCCACTTTCAGATAGGAGCAAAGTTGTTGTTGTTGGATTTCCGGAGAAAAGAAAGAAAAGATCGTGGTTTAGCTACAAGAAGCAGAGAAGAAGCTCAGAATGCAGCTTCGCAAAATCCAGGTAGCTTTAGGTTCTTAATTACTACGTATATATTATATGATAAATAATTATGTCCTTTGTGAATGCACAACCATGAAATATTACGGCGGAAACTGTTCCTGTTGGTTGTGTATATAAAGTAAAACACATCATTTATTTTTTACTTTGTGAAAATTAAATTTATATTTTGATAGGTGATATATCAATTGCTGACACTATAAATCTTTAAAATTATTATGGACTCTAGCTACAGACTGCTCGAAGTCGAGATGATAATTATGTATCTTAAATTATCAACGTTACGTCATAACACTTCAACTCTTAACCTGATAATATGTGATGACACCCTTCTTCTATTCTTCTCAATAAGATAGAGACTACCACTCTCTTCTTGCTTAAACTCCCCTCAATTTTCTTTCTTTTTCTTTCATAATTTCATATTTCACATAAAAAAATATGTATTTATAAGGTAAGATAAAAGTGGGGTTACTAACATTAATTATAGTGTTTTAATTAAGATTGATTCTTTCTTGATTTTGATCATCATATCAACCAATGTTCTGGACTTTGATCCGACTCGAAAAGCTCATCTCAATCACTGTATCAATAATTATTATTATTTTTTTCTTCTCGGCACTAATAGCAACCATCAGGAGCAGTCCTTTAATCTTTCTTTTCCATCAACAGCGCCAATAACAGCAGGTTTTCCCCTTTCCTCGTGTTAAGTATTGATTCAAAAATCCTTTCTTCTTCCCTTCCTATTTTTCTAATGACAGACCGCTCCAATAAACTAACTGGCTACTGACCTCCTCTACGTTTCTCCCCTGTGTGCATGAGAAGAGCACTAAGTGTCACCGTGGCTGTTGCAGCGTCGTCCCCGTCGCTGCATGGTTGTTGCAGCGTCACTGTCACTGGTTGTTGCTGGAGTCAATCACTGCCATCCCCTTGAGAGGGACACGGCTACCCGCTAGTCGCTGAGTCATCTTGTTCAACGATGCCGTCCAATTTAAGATAAGGATTGATAATTATTTATTTGTTGATATTAAAAATTAATTAATTAATTAGAATTAATTACGATGCACTTTATAGGTTCGAATCCCGAGCACGGTTACTTATTACGTTAATTTGAAATCTCTACTTGATGTATGATGTAACGATTGAACATTCAGATATGTTATAAGTACTTTTTAACTTATTTTAATGATCAATACAAAAATTTTCATAAAATTGAATCGACCATTTAAAATTCAACATTCAACGTTACTCAATCTAATTAATTATTTTTTAAAACTTGAAATCTATCGGAAAACAAAAACATTTATCCCTGAAAAGTCGAACGTTATGTAAGCAACATGAGGTAGAACTTCGAAAAGGCAAACAGCATATTAAAATGGAGCATCAATTTCCAAACTGAATGAAAAAAAAGGCGAATAAAGAGCGGTAACTCTCCAAAGGACAAACTGTTTATAGGAACCCGCTAAGGGAGTGTTGGGAAGAATTCTTATTTATTTAAAAATAATTTTTATAGAAATTATTTTAAAGTTGGTATAAAGTTAAAATATAAAGTGTTTGAAAATTGAAATTCAAAATTAATATAAGATAAAGTTTGTGTGTTTGATAAATAATTATTTTTAAATTTAATTTTAGTTTAAATGATAATAATATCCTTAAACTATATAACTATAATACTTCTAAATTTATTTTTTTTTAATTATCTAAATATAATTTTGATATACCAGAATGTATTTATATTATTATTATTATTATATTTAGAATATTGTATCAAAATTATTTTTTAAAAAACATGAATGTTTTAAAAAATATATAAAATTAGTAAAAATAAAATATTAAAAAAATATAAAATTTAAATAAATATATAAAAATATGTATAAACAATTTTGGAAATACAAGTTATACAAAATTATAAAATATTATTTGAAAAATAAATACTTATAATAAAATATGATCAAAATTTTATAAATGATTTGGAAAATGACATGAATGAGGAGAAAAATTAGTCAAAAGTGTGATGACAATTATATAAAACAATAAATTTATTAAGCACATTAATGTCAACTTTTAATTTTAGACCATAAAAAAAAAATAGAGGTAAAAAAAAGCATCAAATTTTTGTTTCTAATTTTTGAGTAAAAATTATAGAAGCTAAAGTAAAATTTGGCATTCATAAACACTCAAAAATATTTCTATATAGTTAGAATCTATAAAGTGCTTAGTATAAATTCTACCAAACACTTTCTAAGTGACAAGATCTTCCGTGAGCGTTAAATAGGCAAATAGCCAAAAGATATGATTGGAACTTTTAACGTGCTCGGTAAGTGGTTGGTGGAATGAGCCTATGCACTTGCATTGCCACTTAGGAGTATCCAAAATTTAGGATAAATAACTCACTTTATTAAATTTAGACAATCATTTTTCACTACACATTACATCAACTATCTTAAAATTTTCATCATCCTTAATTTTTTATTATTTTATTCTCTTTCTTCTATTTTTTATTATTATATTTATGGAATGAGTGGAAGGAGAGAGATTGAAAAGAATGAGTGGAAGGAGAGAGATTAAAAAAAATATTATTTTATTTTTAGGATAGAAGATTCATTTCCTAAATTTAGAAAATTACTATTCATCAAATCTAAATTTAGAGAATGGATAGGGTAGCTGATGCAAAGATTTTTTTAGCTATCCTATTCAAAATTTAGAATAAACTTTTAGATAAGTTAGCTGATGTGGTTGCTCTTATGATGCGACTTGAATAAGCATGCATGTCATTATGACAATTCCGAGCAAGGCTCTTGGTCGCGGCCACTATTAGAATAATACTCTTTAAAGGCAGATATAAATGTCCCTATAGTATTTTTTAATGACACTAAAGTAATGATGACATTATCGAAAAATATATTGAAATGCGATGTCATCTTAGTCATTCTGGTATTCTTCACATTTGTATAATATCATTATAAAATATCTATACTTACTTCAAAAGTGTCTTAATTCTAAAAATATACTGAGAATCAAAAATGTCAAATAATAATTTATAAAGTTATTTTAAAATGCCACCTTAACTAATTTATAACAACAATATTAAATGTCAATTATAATAATTTATCAAGATATTAAAAATTGTTACTAATATTTATTTAGAATATACAATCTTAATTAAAATTTACGCATCCACGATTCAACCAAAACATTCAATTCATCCACTACATCATCACAATTAATCATAATTCATCACAATTTATCCATCACATGTCACTGGATTTTTATACATCTAACAATCATTTGAGTCAAATTTACAAATGCAATACTAATGTAAAAGTATTGATTCTAAAACTGTAAGGATCTTATGCATAAAAATAACACATAAATGCAGTTAAAAAACGGAGATCCCTCCAGAGATCCATACGAATATAGTATACACGTTTTCTTTTCTACTCTATCAAGATAGAATAATTTCTTTTGTTGCGTAAACATGAACTCCTGACATCAACTTTGTCCTCGGTTGATCTCAGCACGATCAAGTATTCGATCCTCTATGATATCCATATGAACAAGCCCTTTGTTCATCACATGAACTCAGTATTCGGAGAAGAACAACCTTCGTCATGCTAGTGACTACCCAAGGTTGTTTCTTTGGCCAAGAGAAGAAGAGGAAAAAGAAGCAAAAGCCAAAAAGATGATCACCTAAAATGTTACTGTACCTATATAAGGTTACTTCACAAAAGGTTACTTTTCCAAAAGGATTAATTCATCAAAAGGTTACTTTACCAAAAACGGTTACTTCAGCTAAAGGTTACTTTTACAAATGACTTTTGTACTCATCCAATGAATACAAAAGGTTTATGCTTTTTGGTCTCCCTTTTCATAAATGCTTCATTAATCTCTATTAATGGATATTAATCCTCTTTAGTGGGTTGGATGTTAATATATTGGATTAACCATTAACCCAATAAGTCATTAACCAAATAAACCAATGAGTCTAACCCATTAATCTAATGAGTCTAAACCAAATTCATTTGAGTCTAACTCAATGAGTCAAATTCAGATTACACGTAATCCTATAATCTTAGGGTCCATCATATTTTAGTCAAACTAAAATAAACTTATATCCAAATTAACATGTTCTCTGTGTGTGACCCAATAGACTCTTGTAACATTGACAATGTATCTAATATCATTTTAGATATATAAGCAATGAGTGACATCTAGTAATGTATCATTGTTACTCAAGTGAGGAGAATGTCGAGATCCGACTTAACTTTTCTGTGTCTATTATCTTGTATGACTTGGTTCTTGTATCCTTAATATCTAGATTGATTTATGAGGCATAGACCCTATTATCCCCTTAACAATCTTTGTGTTTCTTGATCCCTAAGTAGACACACTCAATTAAATAAACTCAATATCTCATATTGACTAATTTGAGCATGGTCATATATTATTGTGTTCTACTTAATCAAGGGGCCCACAGATATTACTTCCATTATAGAAAGGGGATAGATCTCATCTACATTACTCACATTCCTCCGTAAAACTTATTGCATACCTAGTGATCGACTTTATAATTCACCTTGTTACAAGTGGCGTTTGCCGATACTAAAGTACACAACTCCTTATGTAGGGAACTTTAGTGATTTCAGGTCTAAGGACTATTCATACCAATATTCACTTTGAGAATGTTTATGACACTCATATGACGATCCATGAAACATTCTCATAGCGGGTCAATTCAGTACATATTCTTTAATATATATTCATGTGTCACATAATATCTCATATCCATAACTTGTGAGATTAAGTCATCAATTGGCATGTATGTTAGTTTCAATGCATTAATATTGTCCTTGCATATTAATACTTGACTAGAAATAGTTAAGAATAGTGTCTATATATATCTACAGTCTCCCACTATCAATTTAATCAATAGATATGTTGTAAACTAGAACCTATATCGTAGGACATTATTATACTTATTCATTTAGCATAGATCTAAAGTAAATATAATAACCATTGCATTTTATTAATAAAATATGATATAATATGTTCTAAGTCAATCAACTCTTAATTGACTTTTAGGGCTTACACTAATAATCTCCCACTAGCACTAAAGATAATCACTGAGATATCTAATACTCATTGACCTAGTGTGACCATCATGCTTTCTCTGTACCAAAGTCTTGGTCAAAGGATCTGCAATGTTAGCATCGATCGATACTCTGCATATCCTCACATCTCCTCTATCGATGATCTCTCGAATGAGATGGAACCACCGTAGCATGTGTTTGGATCGCTGATGAGAGCGAGGTTCCTTAGCCTGTGCAATAGCCCCATTGTTATCACAATAGTATTGGGGTTGCTATACTAGAAATTACACCAAGCTCTGTAATAATTTTTCTAATCCAAAGAGCCTCCTTTGCTGAATCTGAATCAGTAATATGCTTGGCCTCTGTATTAGAATCAACTACTATATCTTCCTTTGAATTCTTCTAGCTCACAACACCACTATTTAAGGAAAATACATACCCTGACTGTGATCTAGAATCATTCTTGTCAGTTTGGAAGATTACATCACTATAACCCTTTACAGCGAGCTCATTATTACCTCTAAATATCAAGAAATATTCTTTTATTCTTCTCAAGTACTTTACCTTTCTTCCTTAGAAGAGGGGCATTGAGTCTTCAAAAGACTTACACCACATGACATTGGCAGGAATCCCTTCTTGAAATTTTGTATGGTGAAACAATTAAACACCTTGTCAATATATGTACTTTAACTTAGACCAAGCTCTCTATAGATCTTGATGCCTAAAATATAGGATGATTCACCTAAGTCCTTCATTGAGAAATAATTCCCTAGCCAAGTCTTCAAAAACTATAGTGTAGGGTTATCATTTCCAATGAGAAGTATGTCATCTACATACAAGATGAGAAAGATGACTGTGCTCCCACTAACCCTTTTATAGGTACAAGGTTCATCTTCATTCTTTATGAAATCAAACATTTTGATTGCATCATCGAATCAAAGATTCTAGATTCTAAAAGCTTGCTTTAATCCATAAACGGACCTTTGTAACTTACATAACTTTCCAACATCCTTTGGATCTATAAAACCTTCAGGCAGTGTCATGTACACATCCTCGAGTATATTTCAATTCAGAAATATAGTTTTGATATCCATTTTCCAGATTTCATAATCATGGTAAGTTGCAATAGCAAGCATGATCTATAGACTTATAAGTATCGCAACTGGTGAAAAAATTTCATCATAGTTTATAACATAAATCCACTTGAATCCTTTAGCTACCAATCATCCCTTATAGGTATGCATATGACCATCCATGTCAATCTTTCTCTTAAAGACCCACTTACACCCAATAAATTTAATCCCTTCAAGTGGATCAACAAAAGTCTATACTTGGTTAGTTACATAGATTTCATTTCGAGCCATGAAATCTATAAATTAGGCTATAGATTTATAGGGTTACTTCGATATCTTGATTCTATATTTAAGGTTTTCACATAGATTTCATTGCCATATGTCAGTCTAGTGTCCTGGTCCTGGGTTACTTTGATATCTGCTGACTATGCCCTGGGCAAAACAGATATTCAGTCTCGTACATAGTATTACATACATTAGGCTTCCGATAGCCAAAGCATAAGGAACTGCCTTCATGTCCTTTATCTCCTTTGATGTCTTCGGAGACATTTTTTTAGATAAAGCTACTCCATGCCTAAAAGGTAGAAAACCTTTCTTGGAGTCTTGCATGCTAAAACGAGCAAGGATTGTTTCGATATATGAAGCTTGGAATAAGCACAATATTCTTTTCTTGTGATCCCTTATTACTTTGATCCCAAGAATATGTGCATTCTCCCAAGTCCTTTATATCGAATTTGTTTGGACAACCATACCCTTACTTCCGACAATATTTTGATATTGTTTCCAACTACCAAAAATATCATCTACGTATAGTACAAGAAATACCATCACGTTTCCATCAAACTTCTTGTATACACAAGACTTATCTGGTCTCTGAATAAATCCATAGGTCTGAATTACTTCATTAGACCAGATGTCCAAGACCTTGAAGCTTTGCTTCAGTCCATAGACCGATTGAGCTTACATACTAGATGCTCCTTGCCCTTTTCAATGAACCCTTCTGGTTGCTTTATATGGATATTTTCTTCAAGACTTCCATTAAGGAAAGCTGTCTTGACATCCACTTACCAAATCTCATAGTCCATATAGATAAAAGAATTCGGATAGACTTAAGCACGGCTACCGGCGAAAATGTTTCCTTTTTCAACAAGCCTTGCTTTGAAAATTTCCACCTTCCTGTCTATCCCTCTTTTCCTATTGTAAACCTATTTACACCCAATGACTTTTACACCATTTGGTGGTTCTACAAGCTCCCAGACTTTATTAGAATACATATATTCTAATTTTGTATTCATTGCTCTTTTCAAAGATGTTGCATCTTTATCTTGGAGTGCTTCGTCATATGTCCGGGAATTAGGTTCATGTTCACTAGGGATCAAGTCCAAAAACTCTCCCAAAACATGAAATATTCCCAAAACATGAAATAGACTTATGGTACATCAAGTAAATGTATCCTTATCTCGAATAGTTGTCTATAAAAGAAACGAAATATTCGAAACAACCTCTTACTTGGATAGTCAAAGGTCTACACAAATCAGAATGAACCAATTCCAACATATCTTTGGCTCCATACCCCTTAGATTTAAAAGCTTCTTGGTTATTTTTCCTTCCAAGTAAGACTCGTAGGTTGGAAAGATTTCCACTACCAATGAACCCAAAAGTTCATCGACTATTATCCTTTGAATCCTACTCAAGTTAATATAACCTGGGCTTAGATGCCAAAGATATGATTGGTTCATCTCCGAAGGTTGCTTTCTCTTATTAAAGTTAGAAGATATGTTATTAATTTCCATTTGTTGCATTATGGGAGTTATTGGATTTTTAAATTGCCAACCAACGTACCAGAACAGATAAATTTCCTCTTTTTCTTGATAACAACTTTGTTATTAAAAGAGGTAGAATATCAAGTTCTTTAAATAGTTTAGAAATTGAAAACCAGTTCTTTCTAAACTTGGTACGTAAAGATAATTTCTCAAAAAACCCATGTTTTATTCCTCTCGGAGGAAAAACACCTCCCACTGTAACAGCTACTACTTTTGCAGCAGTGCCCATGTAAACGGTGATTTTCCTTTCATATAGTTGTCGGGTTTCCTGGAACCTCTGCAATAAATTGCAGACATGATCAGTGGTTCTCGTATGTACACACCAGGTACCGGTAGATAACTCTACTAAACATGTAATAACTAATGAATAAAATGCACCTTTATTGTTCTTAGTTATAAGAAGACAGTCCACCTTAATGTCCAAGTCTTATTTCCAATCATTATAATTGGGACCACTAAGTCTATCCTATAGTATAACAGCTAGGGAATTGACCAATATTTTAAATCCTAAGAATCACAATAATATTTGATTAAGACCAACTCCTTAAAAATCTCCATGAATTTTGTATGTCACGTTAGTGTGGCCGTATACAAATTCAAAGAGGAGATTTTATCCATTAATTTTATTATCTCGTCATCCTTACTTTATGACGAATAAAATTAATAGTTGGTCTTATCTTTGGTCAAATATTTGGTCAAAACTTTGAATTTAAAATAACATTGATTCCTCAAACAATATTATTTAAATTCACCAACACCTTTAACACCGTGAATTTTGTATGTCACGTTAGTATGGACGTATACAAAATCAAACATTTGTAAGAGGAAGGTCTTACCCATTAATTATCTTGTCATCCTTAAATTCCCTCAAACGCCATGAATTTTGTATGTCATGTTAGTGTGGACGTATACAAATTTATTTGTTTGTAAGAGGAGGTTTTATCCAATTTATTTTGTCAACCTAACTTTATGACAAAATTACCTCAAACAGCGTGAATTTTGCATGCCACGTTAATGTGGACGTATACAAATTTAAGCATTTGTAAGAGGAGGGTTTCACCTAGCTTTATGACAAATTAATAGTTGGTATTGTCTTTGGTCCCGCAAAACAATAGCAGTGACTCCGTTGGGGAGGATACTATTGAATGTGTCTAAGTGTATACCATTACTTGATACTTAATCCATTAAATAGGATTATGCCCCTTCAGTTGGAGAAGATCACACGCTCCTAAATAATTTCCTATAACCATCCATAAAGGAAGTTTGATCTAGTGATCCGCAACAAACCCATCCGTTGTGGAGGGATGCACTCAGAGCCAACACACAAGCTTGTTGCATTACTTACAAACCAGTAATAGAGACCGTGGAATTTATTTAAAAATCCCTCTCCCACTTAGTTTTTAAAGTGAGAAATTTTAACCTATGCTAGCATACATCACATACACATCACAGTAAATAAAAGCAATAAATATGGAAATTAATTTTCTAACTATTATGGCTTCTTCCATCACTGTTCTTTGTGTATTCCAACCCTGGCTGCTGCCATCTTTAGCCACCACCATTGGGTCCATGTCGTTGGGTCCATCGAGCTTCCTTTTCTGCCGCGCCTCTGGTCCTCCAGTAGCACCACGCTTCACAAGGATACGATCCGTAACAAAAATAGAATTTAAGGAATATAGGATCCTATATAGGAATATAGGATCCTATATAGGAATATAGGATCCTATATAGGAATATAGGATCCTATATGTAATATAGGATCCTATATAGGAATATAGGATCCTATATAGGAATATAGGATCCTATATAGGAATATAGGATCCTATATGTAATATAGTTAAGGAATGTACATGTAATCTAGATCGAAACAAAAATGTAAAATCCTAATAACTAATACAGCTCCTGCTTTATTTAATATTACAATCATGCACACACAATAAAATGCCCTTGACATGTCCAAGGGTCCAATCACACACAATATCTATATGTCATAATAGTTGGAGCCTGCAACCACAAATTTAGCACATCCTACTATTATCCTGCCTAAATTATGTATGACATGTGCATAATCTATTTGAAAACCAAACACACAAAGGCAAACCCTAACTCTGATACCAATTGTTGGTTGGTCCAAGGAAGATCGTACCGATTCCACTATATAAAAATTATGTACAAGTGTCGAACCTTTCCTAAACAACCTATTGTGTTCTTTAGAAGTTGAATTAGGAATCGCAAACAGAACTTAACATTATTGATTCCAAATTTAACTTATATGTTCTTAATGGTTTAGACTTGGATCGCAAGCAGAACTTAACACTATTGATCCAAATCCACCTATGTTATAAATTTAATTAAATATTAATTTCTAAAATTAGCTTCCAGGTTAAACATGGCGAGGCACTAGGCCTTCTTGGATATGGGAGCAACCACCACTTCCTAGACAAAGCCTTTTAAGGAAAGTTAATATTTAATTTCCTTATATAACTCTAGGTTTAACCAAAAAGAATAATCGAATCATAAATTCAAAAAATAAAACAAAAGAAACACAAATTCGAAACAAATCTGAAAACTCTAGAATCATATGCCTCTTGTGTTTGGTATTTCCAAAAATAACTATACAAAGAAAACTAGTATGATGCGGAAAATAATTACTAGTTATAACTTTCTTTGTAAGCAAATAACCTCTTGATCTTCTACCGTATTCCTCTTCTTATCCCGAACGTTGTGTGGGCAACGATCTACCGAGACGAGAACCACCAAAGCTCCTTCTTCTCCTTGCAAGATTCAGCCACCACAAGTACTCCAAGAATAGATGTGGTTCGGCCACCACCACCAAGCTCCAAGGGATACTTCCTTTCTCTCATTCTTCTCCAAGCTAGAATCCGGTCACCTTCAAGCTCCATGAGATTATAAGGTCCGACCAATGAAGAAGAAAGAAAAGGAAGAAGGAAAAATAATAGGGCCGACCACCACCAAGGAGGAAAAGAGAGGAAGAAAAATAGAATAGAGTCGTTCTCTTTGAAGGCACCTCTACCCCCTCTTTTATAATCCTTGGTCTTAGCAAATAAGAAAATTTAAATAAAAACTTTATTAATTCCTTTGCCATGAAAAAGAAAATTTAATAAATTAAAAAACAATTTCCTTTTCTCACATAACATGGTCAGCCACCTATATTTCCTTCAAGGAAAGTTTTTATTCACAAAAATTAAAACTTCCTAATTTGTTTCCGGAAATTTTTAATAAAAATTTCTCTAATAATTTTTCCCTTCAAGGTGGATTATAAAAATAAATTTTATAAATTAAAATCTTTCTTTTAAACATGTGGATGATTTCCAAAAAGGAAAGTTATCTCTAAAATTAAAATCTCCTTTCAATCAACAAATAAGGAAAGATATTTATTCTTTTCTTAATCTTTTGTAGAAAGGAAATATTTAATTTTTAAACTCTCTTTTAAATCATGAGTATGGTTACAAAAAAGGAAAGTTTTCTTAAAATTGAAATCCACCTTTCAATCTACAAATAAGAAAGATTTCAAATCTTTTCTTAATCTTTTGTAGAAAGCTATAAAAGAAAATATTTAAATTTTAAACTCTCTTTTAAAATCATGTTATCCACATAAGAAAAAATTTAAATAAAATCCCTTTTATATTATATGTGGCCGGCCACACCTAGCTTGGCCTCCAAGCTAGGGTCGACCACTAATCTTGGCTCAATCCTTGGGTCTTGGCCGACCCTAGCTTGGGTTCCAAGCTAGCTTGGCCGGCCACCAAAGAGTAGGTAAGAAGGAGTGTATAGGTGGGTATAATTCTCTATATACAAGAGGCTACGATAGGGACCGAGAGGAGGAATTAGTTTTGGTCTCCCGATGAAAATAAGCTTCTCATGTTCCCCCCGAACACACAACTTAATTTCATCAATAATAATTCATACCACTAAAGAATTATTATTAAACTACCGCACTAATCCCAAATTACATTTTGGGATCCTTCTTATTATGAGTGTGTTAGTCTCCCTGTGTTTAAGATATCGAATGTCCACTAATTAAATAAGTTACTGACAACTCACTTAGTTAATATCTTAGTCCAAGAGTAGTACCACTCAACCTCATTATCATGTCGGACTAAATCCACCTGCAGGGTTTAACATGACAATCCTTATGAGCTCCTCTTGGGGTCATTCTCAACCTAGATTATTAGGACACAGTTTCCTTCTATAATCAACAACACACACTATAAGTAATATCATTTCCCAACTTATCGGGCTTATTGATTTATCGAGCTAAATCTCACCCATTAATAAGTCAAAGAAATAAATACTAAATATATGTGTTTGTTATTATATTAGGATTAAGAGCACACACTTCCATAATAATTAAGGTTTAGTTCTTTTATCAAGTCAGTATAAAAAGAACTTACCTAAATTGATCCTACTTAATAGACTTAGAGTGTACTAGTGTAATTTATTAGTCAAGATAAACTAATCCCTAATCACACTACGACTTTACCGACGGTTTGTTCCTTTCCATCTTAGTCGTGAGCAACTGTAATGCCCGAAAATTCTCAAACTTGCATTAGAATTATTCTATGATTTTTCTGGAATTTTTAGATATTTTTCCGGAATTTTTCCGAGTAGCGGAAGTAGCAAAAATAATTAGAACCGCAAAATAGCTTAGGCGGGAATCGAACCCGAGACCTATGGTGTAAGGGATAATGCTAGTAACCAGTTGAACCCAGCAGGACCGTGCTGAAAGAAGAGGGAATCAATTATATTTATAATTGATTTTTGGATGAATTAATCAGTAAATATAAATAAGGATTTAAGTGAGAAGTTTTAGATTATTTCTCACCGTAGTTTTTCCTCACCCGAAACCTAAAACCGCCGCACCTCTCTTCTTCTCCTCTTCCTCACGCACGGCACACCAAGCCAAGGGGCAAGGGAACATCTTCCAGCGACGACTCCAACACGAAAAAGGTTCTTCTCCGCGAGAGGAACGCGAGGACGTAAGCGGTTCGTCGAACGGAGCAGTTTTCTGGAAAACCTAGCGGATAGAATCGTAAGAAAACCTTGCGATTGAGGTAAGAAACCCCTCACCTGCAGTATAATTGCTCTCTCTTGTTAGTTTCGGTGTTAGTTCAGTAGTTTTACAGTTTTCAGTTATAAGGTGTGCTCTCAGTGCACACCAAGCATTCGGTAGAATGCCCAGTTCAGAAGGATGCACCAGTAGGCGTCCTAACAGCATGTAAAATGTAATAGAAACATTTTATTCAGTTTATTATCAGTTATTACAGCTATATGGATCAGATATCCATTGGGTGGGCTCCCACAGTAGCCTCTAGGTTCAGATAACCTAGCTCTAAGTTCAGATAACCTAGAACATTGTATTTGGATCAGATATCCATGGGCTGGACTCCACAGTCGTCCCTAGGTTCAGATAACCTAGTAACCCTGCTGGATTCGAAACTTGCAATCCCGGGTCTCGTAGGGATGCGCGCACAGTAAGTACAGTTGCCAGGGCCCCAACAGCATGTTTAGTATTTTCATCTATTATATGTATAGTTTTCAAATTTGAAACCAGTGATGAGAACACTAATTTAGCTTTCAGTTCAGTTCAGGTTCAGTTTACATGATTTGAGTTCATGTACAGATTTAGATATATGCATGACTAGTTCAGTTTCATGCTCAGTTTATAAGTATGCCATGTTCAGTTTTAAGCATGTTTAATTTATATGTTATGTCGTGTTTCAGTTCCAGTTTATGCTTTTATATGCCATGCCATGTTGTCATGCTCAGCTCGGTTTTCAAATAGCATGTTTTAAAAGTCATGAAATGCATCGTTGCATGTTTTTGTGAGGTAGATGGTTTCTTACTAAGATTAAAGCTTACAGATACTATTTTCCTTATACTGCAGATACAGGAAAAAGGAAAATGGATTAGCAGTGGAGGCTGGAGGTCAATGCAGATGAGGATGTGTGTGGAAGGAACTGGAATAAAAGACCCTCTGGGGATTTAGCATTCACTTTAGCACTTTTCAGTTTATTAGTTTAGTTTCATGTTTTAAGCAATTAGAACTTTTAGAAATTCATACCTTCATGCACTTTAAGTTGTTAAAATGTCATGAACTAGTAAACCTTGCTTTAGCTTAAGTTTAGAATTGTTACTACATGTTGCTAGAATGTTTATTATGCATTAGATAGTGGTAGTGTGAGGTTTTGGCACGAATCAGTGCTGGAAATCAGAAATTCTGATTTCGTTTCAGACTATCAGAACCTGGATCGGTACCGATCCAGTGCCATTCCTTCTCCTGGATCGGTCAACCGACCGATCCAGATGGATACAGTAGCCTACTGTATCTCCCTGGATCGGTCAGCCGACCAATCCAGCATCGAACAGAAGGTATCCCAGCGTCTCCAGGTGCCTGGATCGGTCTGCAGACCGATCCAGACACACCTGGATCGGTCTGGCCGACCGATCCAGCCTCTGCTGGATCGGTCCGCAGACCGATCCAGCAGGGCACAGAAGCAGGGCAAGTTGGATCGATCCGTGGATCGAACAGCAGCTAGCTAGGAAGTTAGATTCGAGTTCTAGCTCAGATGGGAGGTCAAGTATCCTCCTTAGCATATATACCCCAACCGGAAAGGTCTTGAACCCTTCCATATAACAGCATGGGTGTACCAGTTGTCAGTTTAATAGAGTCAACTAGTGAAATTTTATTTTACCCAGTTTCCGCACAGTAGCATCAGTAGTTAATGTAGTGATCCGGCTCACAGCTTAGTACCTAGGAGTTGGGTCGTTACAGAGTGGTATCAGAGCAGTGTTCCATACTTCCTACACACACATCAGCATTGTGCCTACAGCTTCCAAGTAAGAACATCTCTCACCCAGTTTTGTTTCAGCTTTCATATCAGTTATATATGCTGTCATGTTTGCTTTCATGTTGATAGTATTTAACATGTTACCCGTAGTTAACTATAACATGATAACCTAGTTATATATATGTGTTCTCTGCTATTTAGAAAATGGTACGAGGACGTCCAGCTAAGAAAGCATCAGCGGCTGAGCCCCAGCATGAGGCAGGTAGTTCAGTGCCTCCCCCAGACCTTACAGCACTAGTGGCTCAGCTACAGCAGCAGTTAGCTGAACAGCAGCAGACTACTCCCCCAGTCACTCCAGTACCGAACCTCACGACTCCAGTAATCACAGAGGTAGTACCAGCTCAGCCTGCAGTACCAGTCCCAGTAGCCCCAGTAGCAGGGGCTAAGAGAGAAGCTTACCTTATCCAGTGGCAGAGAATTAAGCCCGAGAACTTCTCAGGCACCAGTGAACCATGGGATGCTCAGGCATGGTTTAAAACACTGGAAAGCACGATGGAGCTTCTAGACTGGCCAGAGCACGAAAAGGTGAAGTGTGCCTCCTTCTGTTTAACAGGAGACGCACGCATGTGGTGGGAGCGGATTAAATCGAAGTGGCCAGTAAACCAGATGACATGGGCCAACTTCGAGAAAGAATTCTTCGAGGAATTCTTTCACATGCAAGTCACGAACCGACACTATGACGAGTTTACAAAATTTCGTCAGGGCAACCTATCGGTTCAGGAAGAAATTCAACAGGTTGGCCCGTCTGTGTCCAGAACTTGTCAACCCAGAGAAGGAACGAGTACGGTTGATGCTGAAGATGCTCAGACCAGAGATCACAATGAATGTGGCTGGTGGCGTTCATAGGCCACAAACCACAGAGGAGCTAGTGAGTAGTGCTCTGATCACCGAGCACTATCAGCACAGCATCACCCAGCAGAAGCAGGTTTCCACAGAGCCCAAGGGACAAGTTGGCTCGGTACTCAGCAGAAACAACAGGACATAGCTCCAAACAAGCGCAAAGCAGCGGTGACCCAAAAGGAGGACCAGGTGGAAAACATTCTAGACATCCCAAGTGTGCTACTTGTGGGAAACATCATCAAGGGTATGCGAGGTTGTTTTGAATGTGAGCAGGAAGGGCACATGGCTAGCGGTTGCGAACAAAACGATCTTCCTCGGCCTCGGCCGATACAAGTATGGAGCTCGGCGGTAGCCTACACGAGATGTCTTGCCTTAGATGGTCCATGATCGGTCGAGCAGATTAGAAGCCCCCACAGCTATCACGAATGCCAGGATTTTCTCACTGACCAGAGAGGAGGTAGCAAATGCCTCGACAGTTGTCACAGGTCAGATCAGTATTTTACAGCATAATGCAACTGTCTTATTCGATACTGGGGCAACCCACTCTTATGTATCCAGGGCATTTGCCGAGAAATTAGCAACACCTCCAGAGGTACTCAATAGTCAGTTTCTGACAACACTACCCTCAGGAGACATTATGACATCTATGTTAGGATCTCTTCGTACGGCTAGAGAGGGGGGTGTGAATAGCCGACCCCAATTTTTCGCGTTTCTTTCTACAAACTAGGGTTAGCGCAGCGGAAATAAAAACAAGAAACGAAAACAAGAAGATCAAACCTCAACGCGTCGATGTAACGAGGTTCGGAGATGAAACTCCTACTCCTCGGCGTGTCCGTAAGGTGGACGAAGCCTATCAATCCGTCGGTGGATGAGTCCCCGGAGAACCGGCTAATATATATACTCCTTCTGGGTGGAGAAACCTCACCACAATCTTTGCAACAGCAATAAGGAGTACAAGAAGAACAAGAAAACAAGAACAACAGGAATGTAAAAACACTTGCTTGCCTCTTGTTGTCGATTGGAAACCAGGTGAAGCAGCAGCTTCTAGGATCCAAACTCAGCTAGAAAACCAGCAGGAAACTCACGCAGAGCTTCAACACAATGAGAGCTCAGCAAAGCTCAAATCAAAGTCTCGTGAGGAAGAGAGTTGTTCACTTCTTCGTCTCCTGTAGAGGTCTTATACCTGCACCTGCGAAGAAGACACAGAAGACACAGAATCTAGCCGTTGTCTTGCAACGGCTAGTGTGTGGACCGATCAGGCATCACCCTGATCGGTCTGGGGCTGGTCTGATCGGTCGTGGGGACCGATCAGGCTCTATGCTGATCGGTCCCCAGACTGATCAGTAAGTTCACAGAGGCACACTGATCGCTTTCTGGACCCAGTCTGATCGGTCATGGGGACCGATCAGGCCCCAGTCTGATCGGTCCCCGGACCGATCCCACCTCTCTGTACGAGAGGTGACTGTGTCTCTGCTCAACTCTTCTGATCGGTCTCCAGACCGATCAGATGTCTTACAGAACCCTTCTGTTTGTTATCTGATCGGTCACCAGATCGATCAGATACACAAACGTATCGCTGGATCGGTCTGCAGACCGATCCAGAGCTTGGTTTTTGCCCAAACCAAGTCCCAAGTCTCCCAAACCAACATCCGGTCAACCTTGACCTGTTGGTACATCATGCTTAGCATCCGGTCAGTCCCTTGACCTGCTAAGACTCTCCACCAAGTGTCCGGTCAATTCCTTTGACCCACTTGGACTTTTCTCTACACCAGATGTCCGATCATCCCTGATCCATCTGGATTTTCCCTTACCTGGCTTCACTCACCAGGACTTTCACCTGGCTTCACTCACCAGGATTTCCACACTGCCTAACATCCCAGTTAGGACTTTCTCACTGCCTGGCTTCACTCACCAGGATTTCCACACTGCCTAACATCCCAGTTAGGACTTTCTCACTGCCTGGCTTCACTCACCAGGACTTTCACCTGGCTTCACTCACCAGGATTTCCACACTGCCTAACATCCCAGTTAAGACTTTCTCTCGTGCCAAGCTCCCTGCTTGGACTTCTCTGTGCCAAGTCTCCATACTTGGACTTTTCCAGTGCCAAGTCTCCATACTTGGACTTTTCCCGTGCCAAGTCTCCATACTTGGACTTTTCGCGTGCCAAGCTCCCTGCTTGGACTTTTCCAGTGCCAAGTCTCCATACTTGGACTTTTCCAGTGCCAAACTCCCTGCTTGGACTTTTCAGGTCAACCAGGTCAACCTTGACCTACGGTTGCACCAACAATCTCCCAAGTTTGTATTCTTGTCAACACATCAGAATACAACTTTTCTACTCTCGTCAAACATTGTCAAACATCAAAATACAACTCGAGTCAGGTCACCCTTGACCAACTCGAGTCAGGTCAACCAAGTCAACCTTGACCTAAGGTTGCACCAACAATCTCCCCCTTTTTGATGTTTGACAAAATCCAAAATCAAGTTAGGTTAACCCGATAACCTAACTTAGGTTTCTCCAATAATTCTCCCCCTTTTTGACACACATCAAAAAGAATTCCAATGTTCTTCCTCGAACATTCCTTGACATTCTTCCCCTAGCTTAGGTTAACCCGATAGTCTAACTTGGGTTCTCCAATGAACATTCTCCCCTTTTTGACACACATCAAAAAGAGTGAATCAAGGTCAAGAGTTTCTTCCTAATGAAAGTCTCATACCTTTCATTTAAAACTCTTAATTTCCCCCTTGATACAAGAGTCAACAATTAACTTAGTGATAATCTCATGTCACTCAAGTCTTTAGGAGTAAACACTCCCCCTAAAAGTCAACTCCCTCTTGACTAATAGGTAAAACTCCCCCTAAAGGTCAACTCCCCCTTGACCATTGCACCAACAATGTCTTGGAGAGTTTCAAACCTTTGGAAATCCAAAGCACCAACTTCCCGAGCTGAAATTTCAGACAACCAGTCGAAAAATAGCAAGTTGGCACGCCCTGATCGGTCACCAGACCGATCAGGGATTCCCTGGATCGGTCACGGTGACCGATCCAGGCACCCCTGGACCGATCAGGCAACCTCCTGATCGGTCCACAATTCTGATATCAGAATTTCTGATTTTCCTTCCGAAATTCAGAAACTCCTAGAAAATTCCAGAAAATTCGAAAAATTGTGAAATTTTGAGGATACATTCCTCATAACATATACTATCATGGAAAAATAGTTTTCTATGAAAATAACTTCCATTTTTCAATTTTGATACAAAGTTCAAAAACTTTGAAATAGTTCAAGTTTAACTAACTTTGTATTACAATGTTCAATGATGAATGCTATCACTAGGAAAGCTTCATCAAGGTTTTTCAAATCAATTTTAAAATGCTTTTAAAACCATTTGAATTTGGGACCATAATCTTAGGGTTAGATGTACATGACTTGTACACAAGCTTTCCCTATGATCCTCAATTTCTTGAATTAGGGTCATCTAGGTACAAGGACTATGCACCTTGATCCTAACTCATGATCCTAATATCTCACACACATCTAAGGTGTATCAAACCACATCAAAGTCAATTTGATGTGAGATATGGGTTAAGGTATCTTAGACTAAGGTCTCATGCATTTTCTAAACACAAATTTGATCTCAATATCAAAATGTGTTTTTCATCCTTAAATCAATTCAATTGATTATTAATGCAAGAGATGATGACATGACATAAAATGGTATCATAAATGAAAACATGTGCCAATGTCATGATGTCATGGCATAAAGTTTGAATTTTAACTAAAGCATGACATATAAATAACCTAAGTATTATCATGACATTTCAAATGATCATAAATTAAATATGATGTCATGACATGGCATATGGCAAACAATCATGGTAAGTTAGCACAAATGAAATACCTAGATTACCTATCTAAGTATCCTTAATCACTTAGCTAATTTAACAGCTAATCCTAGATTGCCCTTATATCCCTAAGAGAAACCAAAATCCCAATTATGGTATTTCTCTAGGTTTTCCTCAAATTGTGCCACTTAAGATTAAAAATGATATTTCCACCATTAGGCACATTTAGCTCTTCAAGGAGTAACTAGTAATTCTATTTCATTTTCAAAGGTTAACAAAACCTTGAAAATGCTCCTTGAGTGTCAATTTCCTCAAAGTTGGGCTAACTACCCTTCTAATCGGAGTTGACACTCTCTAACCCATCTATGGGATAGAGAAGATGCTCCTAGGAACCCAATACCTATTTGAGCTCATTGGGTTCACTAAATATTCACTAGGGATGACTTCCCTAGCAACCCTCCTAATGACCCTCTTAGGCTTTGAAGCCTTGGTCATTTGGGTCTCATCAAGGTCAACTATAGGGGTGACTCCCCTTGTAACCTTGGTAATGATCTTCCTAGCCCTAGGTTTTGTTCCATAATCGAATGGAACATTATGATAAGTGGGCTTGACCATTTGGGACTTAGGTTTGTGACCCAAACCTTTCTTGTCCTTGGACTTGAGTTTTTGACTCTTAAACCCTAGAGATGACTTCTCCATGTTCTTAAGAGTCTTTTCCAAAGTATCAAGTCTTGACTTCAAGACTTGATTCTCCTTCTCTAATACCTCAATTTTTGATTTATCACTCTTCCTTGAGGTATTCCTAGGCATATGTCTAGTTGATTTAGGATTCCTACCTAGGTTATCCTTAGCCTTAGATGGGTTGATCCTAGGGTTAGCCCTTCTAGAATTATCCTTATCTAGATTCACATGTTTAGCTCCTAAGCACATGTATTGATTCCTAAGGTTATCATGCTTGTTATTATCGACAAGTGCAATAAAATTCCTAGCATGCATCCTACTACAATTGCACGAATGAGCCTTAAAAGATACCTTAAGGTTTGCCTTAGCTCCCCCTATCGATGTGCATCCCTTGTCCTTGTGAGGTTTCCTCCCCTTCGGACATTGGCTCCTATAGTGTCCCCGTTGCTTGCATTGGAAGCACACCACGAGCTTCTTGCTCTTGCGTGTCGGGACTTCGGCTTCCTTGACCTTTGGTGCCGGTGGAGTCTTCCTAACTCTCTTTGGACATTTGCTCTTGTAATGTCCATACTCCCTACACTCAAAGCATAATATATGTAATTTGCTCGAAATTAAAGTGTTTGAGTTACCTAGGTTTGTGGATGGAGATGAGCTTTCTTCTTCATCCCTTCCGGAGGTAGAATCTTCTTCTTGCTCCAATCTTGAACAAGAGGAACTCTCCTCCTCTTCTTCCTTGGATGTTGAGTAGCCCTCAACTCCCAATTCGCTCCCTCCATGATGTGAGCTACTTGGCTCACTAGGCTCCTCTTCATGGCTTGAAGTGGAGCTCTCCTCATGGTACTTGGCCAAGTTATCCCACAACTCCTTGGCATTGTTGTATTTACCTATCTTACACAAAATATTAGTAGGTAATGAAAATTCAATTATTCTCGTTACCTCTTCGTTGATTTCGGATTTGTGAATTTGTTCTCTTGTCCACTCCTTCTTCTCAAGTGGTTTTCCTTCCTTATCCACCGGAGGAGTAAAACCTTCTTGTACACAAAATCAATTCATTATGTTAGTCATAAGAAAGTACTTCATCCTTACCTTCCAATACGCGAAGTCGCCGCATTCGTAGAAGGGTGGAATGGTGACGTCTTCTCCATAGAGATCCATTCTCTAGCTTTGCTCCCACGGGTGTTGATCCGATGAAGAGCGACCTCGCTCTGATACCACTTGTTAGGATCTCTTCGTACGGCTAGAGAGGGGGGTGTGAATAGCCGACCCTAATTTTTCGCGTTTCTTTCTACAAACTAGGGTTAGCGCAGCGGAAATAAAAACAAGAAACGAAAACGAGAAGATCAAACCTCAACGCGTCGATGTAACGAGGTTCGGAGATGAAACTCCTACTCCTCGGCGTGTCCGTAAGGTGGACGAAGCCTATCAATCCGTCGGTGGATGAGTCCCCGGAGAACCGGCTAATATATATACTCCTTCTGGGTGGAGAAACCTCACCACAATCTTTGCAACAGCAATAAGGAGTACAAGAAGAACAAGAAAACAAGAACAACAGGAATGTAAAAACACTTGCTTGCCTCTTGTTGTCGATTGGAAACCAGGTGAAGCAGCAGCTTCTAGGATCCAAACTCAGCTAGAAAACCAGCAGGAAACTCACGCAGAGCTTCAACACAATGAGAGCTCAGCAAAGCTCAAATCACAGTCTCATGAGGAAGAGAGTTCTTATCTTCTTCGTCTCCTGTAGAGGTCTTATACCTGCACCTGCGAAGAAGACACAGAAGACACAGAATCTAGCCGTTGTGTCGCAACGGCTAGTGTGTGGACCGATCAGGCATCACCACGATCGGTGCAGCTGTCTCGATCGGTCGTGGGGACCGATCAGCTCTATGCTGATCGGTCCCGAGATCGATCAGATAGCGAGTTGCCACGCTGACCTGATCGGTCCGTGGACCGATCAGCTTCCTGCTGATCGGTCATGGGGACCGATCAGGCCCCATTGATCGGTCCCCGGACCGATCCCACCTCTCTGCGAGGTGGCGTGTCTCTGCTCAACTCTTCCGATCGGTCTCCGGCCGATCAGATGTCTCTGAGAACCCTTACGTTTGTTATCGATCGGTCACGGATCGATCGGATACACAACGATCGATCGAGACCGATCCGAGCAATTTTGCCCGAACCAAGTCCCAAGTCTCCCAAACCAACATCCGGTCAACCTTGACCTGTTGGTACATCATGCTTAGCATCCGGTCAGTCCCTTGACCTGCTAAGACTCTCCACCTGTGTAATCCGCATTTGGTCACTCCTTTGACCTGCTAGGACTTCCCACCAAGTGTCTGGTCAATCCCTTTCACCCACTTGGACTTTACTCGTCGTGCCAAGTATCCGGTCACTCTCTTGTCCTACTTGGACTTCCACGAGATGTCTGATCATCCTTGATCCATCTGGATTTTCCCTTGCCTGGCTTCACTCACCAGGACTTTCACCTGGCTTCACTCACCAGGATTTCCACACTGCCTAACATCCCAGTTAAGACTTTCTCTCGTGCCAAGCTCCCTGCTTGGACTTCTCTGTGCCAAGTCTCCATACTTGGACTTTTCCAGTGCCAAGTCTCCATACTTGGACTTTTCCCGTGCCAAGTCTCCATACTTGGACTTTTCGCGTGCCAAGCTCCCTGCTTGGACTTTTCCAGTGCCAAGTCTCCATACTTGGACTTTTCCAGTGCCAAACTCCCTGCTTGGACTTTTCAGGTCAACCAGGTCAACCTTGACCTACGGTTGCACCAACAATCTCCCAAGTTTATATTCTTGTCAACACATCAGAATACAACTTTTCTACTCTCGTCAAACATTGTCAAACATCAAAATACAACTCGAGTCAGGTCACCCTTGACCAACTCGAGTCAGGTCAACCAAGTCAACCTTGACCTAAGGTTGCACCAACAATCTACACACTGGCTCAGAGCAGTGCCAGTCATTATAGTAGACAGAGAACTTTTTGGTGATCTGATAGTGCTAGAAATGACTGACTACGATGTCATCTTTGGAATGGATTTTCTGATCAGATACGGCGCTTCTATAGAGTGCCGTAAACAGAAGGTCATATTCCAACCTGAAGCAGGAGTACAGTTTGAGTACATGGGAAAACTAAAGAGAAAAGCCAGGAAGTTTCTCTCAGCACTGAAAACACAGCAGCTAATGGATTCAGGATGCATGGGATTTTTAGCAAATGTAGTCAACACCAGCCAGGACAAGAACCAACAGCTATCAGAGGTTCGATTCAGTTGTGACTACCCAGCAGTCTTCCCTGAAGAGTTACCAGGCTTAGCACCAGACAGGGAGATTGAATTTGAGATAGAGCTCATTCCCGGCACAAATCCAATTTCCAAGGCACTGTACCGCATGGCTCCAGCAGAACTGAAGGAACTTCAGGAGCAATTACAAGAGCTTCTTGACAAGGGTTTCATACGCCCTAGTCACTCACCATGGGGAGCACCTGTGTTGTTCGTGAAGAAGAAGGATGGAAGCATGCGCCTATGCATAGACTACCGTGCCTTGAACCAGGTCACAATTAAAAACAGGTACCCTCTCCCCAGGATAGATGACCTGTTTGACCAGCTAAAGGGAGCCACAGTGTTATCTAAAATTGACCTCAGATCAGGATATCACCAGGTTAGAGTCAAGAAAGGTGATATACCTAAAACAGCTTTCAGGACCAGATACGGACATTATGAGTTCGTAGTCATGCCTTTCGGCGTAACAAATGCTCCAGCTACTTTCATGGACCTCATGAACAGAGTATTCAGAGAATACTTAGACAAGTTTGTCATCGTGTTCATCGATGACATTCTTATGTATTCAGGCACTCAGGAGGACCATGCAGAGCATCTGAAGACAGTTTTGCAGATCCTTCAGCAGAACCAGCTGTACGCCAAATTCATGAAATGTGAATTTTGGCTAGACCAGGTAGCCTTTCTAGGTCACATCATCTCCAAGGATGGTGTTATGGTAGATCCCAACAAGATAGAAGCAGTAAGTAACTGGAAGAGACCCAGGAACGCCAGTGAAATCAGAAGCTTTCTGGGATTAGCAGGCTACTACAGGAAATTCGTAGAGGACTTCTCCAGGATAGCCTCCCCACTGACAGCTCTCACCAGGAAGAACAAGAAATTTCAGTGGACAGAGGACTGCGAGAACAGCTTCAGCGAACTAAAACGGAGATTGACCAGTGCTCCTATTTTAGCTATACCAGAAAACACAGACAGCTTCGACATCTACAGTGACGCCTCTAAATTGGGATTAGGAGCAGTACTGATGCAACAGGGCAAGGTGATCGCCTATGCCTCTAGACAACTCAAGGATTATGAGAGGAACTATCCTACTCACGACCTTGAGCTTGCAGCAGTGGTGTTCGCTCTCAAGATTTGGAGACATTATTTGTACGGAGCTCAGTGCAGAGTGTATACAGATCATCAAAGTCTGAAGTATTTCTTTACTCAGAAGGATCTGAATATGCGATAGCGCAGATGGTTAGAGCTGGTCAAGGATTATGACATAGATATCCTCTACCATCCAGGGAAAGCTAATAAGGTAGCAGACGCACTCAGCAGGAAGTCCAGTGCTACCTTATTATCTTTAGCAGCTATGTCACCACCCCTAAGGAAGGAGATTACAGCTTTTAGTCTCGAGCTTATAGTCGGGCAACTTTCCGCTATGTCCTTAGCATCTACTTTGCTTGATGATATCCAGACAGCTCAGGAGCAGGATCCTGAAATCCAGAAAATCAAGCAAGGGTTAGCAGAATCAGAAAGTGGAGAGTTCAGAGTGTCCGCCAGTGGGGTAGTGTATTGTGGTGACAGACTTTGTGTTCCAGATCAGGAGGAACTACGAAAACAGATTCTAGACGAGGCTCACAGGACTCCCTATGCGATGCATCCTGGTTCCACCAAAATGTATCAGGATCTAAAGAAACGATTTTGGTGGCCTGGGATGAAGCGAGATATCGCCAGATACGTCAGCATCTGTCTAACCTGTCAGAGGGTTAAGGCAGAACATCAGCGACCAGGAGGAGTTCTGCAGCCGATCCAGATTCCAGAATGGAAGTGGGAGGATATCTCTATGGACTTCATAGTGGGATTACCCAGAACCACGAATGGTTTCGATGCCATCTGGGTAATAGTCGACAGGTTGACTAAATCAGCCCACTTCTTAGCTATCAGAATATCCTATTCCATGGAGCAGCTAGCTCAATTGTATCTCAAGGAGATTGTCAGGCTGCATGGAGTCCCACGAACCATTATATCAGACAGAGACAGCAGATTTACATCACACTTCTGGAAGTGTGTACAGACAGCTATGGGCACCCAGTTAAAATTCAGCACAGCCTTCCATCCTCAGACAGATGGTCAGACGGAGCGAGTAAATCAGGTACTCGAAGATATGCTCCGGGCTTGTGCCCTAGATTTCAAGGGAAGTTGGTGCAAATATCTGAGTCTAGCAGAATTTGCATACAACAACAGTTATCAGGCCACTATCGGCATGGCACCTTATGAGGCACTCTATGGGCGGAGGTGCAGATCACCAATCTGCTGGTATGAGAGTGGTGAACAGAAGGAACTAGAGCTTCAGACAGATCTAGTAGCAGATACCACAGCAGCCATACAGCAGATTCGCCAGAGGATAGAGACAGCACAGAGCCGTCAGAAGAGCTATGCTGATACACGACGCAGAACCCCTAGAGTTTTCAGTTGGGGATACAATTTTCCTCAAGGTAGCTCCCATGAAGGGAGTCATGCGTTTTGGGAAGAAGGGCAAGCTGGCTCCCAGATATGTGGGACCATACCTTATCACGAAGCGAGTGGGCAAGGTATCATATGAGCTAGAGCTACCTCAGGAGATGTCAGCTGTCCACAACGTATTTCATGTCTCCATGCTGAAGAAGCATATTCCAGACGTCACCCAGGTGATTGAGCCCCAGTTGGTACAGGTCCGTGATGATCTCAGCTATGACAGTCGACCTATTAAGATAATAGACCGAGCAGTAAAGAAATTACAGAACAAGGAAGTACCATCAGTCAAAGTCAGCTGGCAAAATCACACAGCAGCAGAGGCGACTTGGGAGACAGAGGCCAGCATGAGACAGAAGTACCCAGAATTGTTTTAAGTTCGGGGACGAACTTTTTATAAGGTATGGGGGATTGTAACGCCCGAAAATTCTCAAACTTGCATTAGAATTATTCTATGATTTTTCTGGAATTTTTAGATATTTTTCCGGAATTTTTCCGAGTAGCGGAAGTAGCAAAAATAATTAGAACCGCAAAATAGCTTAGGCGAGAATCGAACCCGAGACCTATGGTGTAAGGGATAATGCTAGTAACCAGTTGAACCCAGCAGGGCCGTGCTGAAAGAAGAGAGAATCAATTATATTTATAATTGATTTTTGGATGAATTAATTAGTAAATATAAATAAGGATTTAAGTGAGAAGTTTTAGATTATTTCTCACCGTAGTTTTTCCTCACCCGAAACCTAAAACCGCCGCACCTCTCTTCTTCTCCTCTTCCTCACGCACGGCACACCAAGCCAAGGGGCAAGGGAACATCTTCCAGCGACGACTCCAAAACGAAAAAGGTTCTTCTCCGCGAGAGGAACGCGAGGACGTAAGCGGTTCGTCGAACGGAGCAGTTTTCCGGAAAACCTAGCGGATAGAATCGTAAGAAAACCTTGCGATTGAGGTAAGAAACCCCTCACCTGCAGTATAATTGCTCTCGCTTGTTAGTTTCGGCGTTAGTTCAGTAGTTTTACAGTTTTCAGTTATAAGGTGTGCTCTCAGTGCACACCAAGCATTCGGTAGAATGCCCAGTTCAGAAGGATGCACCAGTAGGCGTCCTAACAGCATGTAAAATGTAATAGAAACATTTTATTCAGTTTATTATCAGTTATTACAGCTATATGGATCAGATATCCATTGGGTGGGCTCCCACAGTAGCCTCTAGGTTCAGATAACCTAGAACAGCGAAGTAAAATAAAACAGTATTCAGTATTTTACTTTTATTCAGTTGGCAATGTATTTGGATCAGATATCCATGGGCTGGACTCCCACAGTCGTCCCTAGGTTCAGATAACCTAGTAACCCTGCTGGATTCGGAACTTGCAATCCCGGGTCTCGTAGGGATGCGCGCACAGTAAGTACAGTTGCCAGGGCCCCAACAGCATGTTTAGTATTTTCATCTATTATATGTATAGTTTTCAAATTTGAAACCAGTGATGAGAACACTAATTTAGCTTTCAGTTCAGTTCAGGTTCAGTTTACATGATTTGAGTTCATGTACAGATTTAGATATATGCATGACTAGTTCAGTTTCATGCTCAGTTTATAAGTATGCCATGTTCAGTTTAAAGCATGTTTAATTTATATGCTATGTCATGTTTCAGTTCCAGTTTATGCTTTTATATGCCATGCCATGTTGTCATGCTCAGCTCGGTTTTCAAATAGCATGTTTTAAAAGTCATGAAATGCATCGTTGCATGTTTTTGTGATGTAGATGGTTTCTTACTAAGATTAAAGCTTACAGATACTATTTTCCTTATACTGCAGATACAGGAAAAAGGAAAATGGATTAACAGTGGAGGCTGGAGGTCAATGCAGATGAGGATGTGTGTGGAAGGAACTGGAATAAAAGACCCTCTGGGGATTTACCATTCACTTTAGCACTTTTCAGTTTATTAGTTTAGTTTCATGTTTTAAGCAATTAGAACTTTTAGAAATTCATACCTTCATGCACTTTAAGTTGTTAAAATGCCATGAACTAGTAAACCTTGCTTTAGCTTAAGTTTAGAATTGTTACTACATGTTGCTAGAATGTTTATTATGCATTAGATAGTGGTAGTGAGAGGTTTTGGCACGAATCAGTGCTGGAAATCAGAAATTCTGATTTCGTTTCAGACTATCAGAACCTGGATCGGTCAGCCGACGCTACTGTATCCTCCTGGATCGGTCAGTCGACCGATCCAGCATCGAACAGAAGGTATCCCAGCGTCTCCAGGTGCCTGGATCGGTCTACAGACCGATCCAGACACACCTGGATCGGTCTGGCCGACCGATCCAGACACACCTGGATCGGTCTGGCCGACCGATCCAGCCTCTGCTGGATCGGTCCGCAGACCGATCCAGCAGGGCACAGAAGCAGGGCAAGTTGGATCGATCCGTGGATCGAACAGCAGCTAGCTGGGAAGTTAGATTCGAGTTCTAGCTCAGATGGGAGGTCAAGTATCCTCCTTAGCATATATACCCCAACCGGAAAGGTCTTGAACCCTTCCATATAACAGCATGGGTGTACCAGTTGTCAGTTTAATAGAGTCAACTAGTGAAATTTTATTTTACCAGTTTCCGCACAGTAGCATCAGTAGTTAATGTAGTGATCCGGCTCACAGCTTAGTACCTAGGAGTTGGGTCGTTACAGCAACTGTTTATAATTTATAAAGAACTGATAACATGATCTTCTGTGTGTGACACCACACATCGTGTTATCTACAATATAAATTAATTGAACGACTACACTTAGTATATATAAATATAGATACTTGACCAATGTGATTATTATTTCTAAATAAATGTTTATACAAAAGCTAGGCTTTTAGTATACACTCTAACATGTTACATGTATTAATGCCCCTTAATGGGCATAAGTTACTTACATCTCCCACTTGCACACAAGGACATTAATTCATCACTAGATCACAACTCATGTGACCTATTATATCACCATACTAGGCTTCCATACAGGGTTGAACGTTGTGTGACTTGCGAGTACACCTGCATACAAAACTACTCATTGCATCTGCTAAGATGATTGAGCAGTCACCATTGTATCATAAGATACAAAATCTCACTGTACTCTAGGTCCAAGACTTAATACATCCATCAAGCTACTTTCCTCATCAAAAGTAATCCCCAAATGATGGTCGATTTTATATTCACTAATATGTTTTAATCTCAACATAGATAAACATAAAAGACTAGTCGGTGAATATTATATAATGATGTATTGTCAATTGGTCTTTCTTTTCCCAAACTTGAATTTATCAATCTTAACTCAGCTGCTTTCCTAGACTTGTCCCTCAGACCTCAATTTATTTTTTGGGCCATCGGTAAATAGACTAAAGTATCAAACACTGAATCATGACATCAAGAAAAAAGTCGAAAGTAATAAGGGCACAAGAAATCTCATCTAGCGGATTTTGGATCTCACACAGTGAGGCTCGAGGATATATAAAGTTATTATCTCTTACAATATGGCTCCCACTATCTCAGTCATCATATCACACGTGGTATGAAACACATGCGACAATGTTAATCCCTCATCTCTTAAAAAGGACATATGTCAATTTTCTCTAACATTGTGCAAGTATGAGACTCAGTCTACATATAAGATTCTACCTAGAGATCTCTGGAAGAGTACCTCAAAGATATCACAATTCGTATGTGATATCTGAAATCTCAAACTTGGCTTCTTACAGGCAATATGGATGTGACTATGCCCATATCAGTAATGTCACACAGAATCTCATTCTGAACACATATCAGGGTGACTTAAGTTCTAATAGGGCTACTCTCAAAACCTCTTATAGCTAGAAACCGTCTTATCCCCACTCTTGGAGGTGGTCACTCGTGTGATAGAGTCGACCTAGCCTGCCTGACATATCTATTATATCACAGAACATATATATAACAAGACATTACAAAGACACTATATATACAAGTATGACCAATCAATGCACAAGAAGTTATATATATACCATTAAGCATCATTATAGTCAAGTTAATTCAAACTAAGACATGTTATAAAGAACACAAACCCAATGACTCTCTATGTCCCATAAAAGAGTCTCTACTAATAGGTTTGGTTAAAGGGTCGGCAACCATTCTGTGTGTTGAAATGTACTTGATAGTCACCTCATTCTTCTCAATGATGTCTCTTACATAATGATATATGGTATCTATTTGTTTGGTTCTACTATAAAACTTAGTTATAAAGAACACAAACCCAATGACTCTCTATGTCCCAAAAAAGAGTCGCTACTAATAGGTTTCGTTAAAGGGTCGGAAACCATGCTGTGTGTTGAAATGTACTTGATAGTCACTTCATTTTTCTCAATGATGTCTCTCACATAATGATATATGGTATCTATGTGTTTGGTTCTACTATGAAACTTAGAGTCTCGTGTGTAAGCGATAGCGGCTTGATTATCACAATAAATCATTACTGACCTCCCACTATCCACTACAATCCCTAAGTCATCTAATAGTTTTCGAAGCCAAATACTCTCTTGAACTGCTAATGGGCAAGCCACGAACTCAGCCTCCATCGTAGATAGAGCAACACATGTTCGCTTTTTACTACTCCAATAAATGGCACCGCCATTGAGCAAGAAAGCAAAACCTAATGTAGATTTGCGTTTATCCAAATCACCTCTCCAATCGACATCTGAGTATCCCATAAGTCGCAAATCACCTCCTCCATAACATAGAGAGAAGTTTGCAGTTCCTTTTAGATATCGAAAAATCCTTTTCACTACTCTCCAACGAGCCTTTCCAGGATTTTCTTAATATCTACATACCAAATCGATTGCATAACACATATTTGATCATGTACATAGTATTGTGTACATTAGACTTCCTACTGCACTGAAATAATGTACTTTACTCATTTCCCTGATGTCTACTTGAGTTTTAGGACACATATCTAAGCTCAGACCTTCACCTTTAACGATTGGAGTATCAATGAGATCGGATTACTATCACTCATTCTAAAGCGTTGGAGATTTTTTTTTTTTTAATGTAGGTCTCTTGTGAAAGAGCCAACACTCTTCTCGAGCGATCCCTCTGGATCATTACTCCAAGGATGAACTCAGCTTTACCCATGTCTTTCATATCGAAGCTAGATGACAACCATGTTTTAATAGTTATAAGATACACAATGTTGTTCCTAGCCAATATTATGTCATCCACATATAATGACAAAATCACAAAAGAGTCATCTAACCTTTTTAAATAGCCATAATGATCCTCCTCGACCATTGTAAAATCATAAGATATTACCTCCTCGTGAAATCTTAGGTACCACCGCCTGGATGATTGCTTTAGGCCATATATCGACTTTTGTAATCGACAAACCTTATCTTCTTGACCTACTAAAATGAACCCAGAGGATTGTTCCATGTAAATCTCCTCATCCAAATTTCCATTAAGAAAAGCGGTCTTACCGTCCATCTGGTGTAACTCTAGATCTAAACTGACGACAATTGCTAAAAGTAAACGGATCAATGTAAACTTGACTACTGAGGAAAAAGTCTCCTCATAGTCAATGCCCTTTGTTTGTGTGTAACCCTTGGCTACTAGGCGAGCTTTATATCTCTCGATCGATCCATCGGCCTTCCTCTCGATTTTGAGAACCCACTTATTCCCAATGGCCTATCAACCCTCAGGTATGTCAACTAAGTCTCAGACCTTGTTGACTTTCATTGATTCCATTTCTTCTTGCATAGTCATTAACCATTGGACTTTTTCAGAACCCTCGAGAGCCTCTCCAAAGGTCCTTGGTTCATCATCATCCTTTGGAGTCACAATGAGAATCTCATTTTCAATCGGGAAATGACGATGAGGTATATTTCCCCGACCACTCCTATGAGGAGAAAGAGCCTCCCTACCTTCAGATGGACCACCCACACTAGAACCAAGATCCTTAACTAGGTCTTGAATCCCGCTACTGGGCTGACTGTACTATTAGGCTCATCCATCTCATAGAAGGTGTAGTCTCGATTGATTTATCCTCTATTAGAAAAATCATTTTCAAGAAACATAACATCACAAGATTCAATCTCAGTTATTGTGTCGTCCATATATTCTCCTAGAAACACATATCCTTTGAGTGTTCAGAGTATCTGATGAAGATACACTTCATTCCTCGTGGACCTAACTTGTCGTACTTGTGCGAGGAATCTCTAACATACGCAGCACAACCCCATGGCCTAAGATGCCTAAGGATAGGCTGCCTCTTTGTCCAAAGTTTGTATGGGGTGCTAACCATGGACTTTGTTGGAACACGATTAAGGACATAGACTACAGTTAATAACGCATCCCTCCAATGAGAGATTGGTAAATTGGCCTGTGTCATCATGAACCTTACCATTTCCAATAGAGTCCTATTCCTTCTCTCAGCAACTCCATTCTGCTGAGGAGTAACTGGAATAGTCAGCTGTCGTATAATGCTTTTTCGCAACAGAGCTCTCTAAACTATTCAGACAGATACTCGCGCCCCCGATCGGTTCTGAGAGTTTTGACTCTCATGTCTAGCTGATGTTCTACCTCGCTAATAAACCTTCTGAAGCACTCTAGTGCCTCAAACTTGTGTGAGATCAGGTAGATGTAACCAAAATGTGTGAGATCATCTATAAAGGTAATAAAGCATATGGCTTCATTTCGAGCTCTCACATTCATGGGTCCACAAATGTTAGAATGAACTAACTGCAATGGAGTCTCAACCCTTGTTACTTTTCCAAATGGTTTTCTTGTAGTTTTGCCTTCTAGACAAAACTCACATAAGGGTAACTCGACCTTGGTTAGCTGGCCTAACACGCCACATATTGCTAACTAGCACATCCTCTCTTCCCCTATATGACCAAGTCTGCTATGCGAAATATTAACATCATCCACTACACTATCGGATGTAAAGGCAATGATAGATGTAGGACAAAATTCGTGAAAAGAAATCAAGTTTAATGCATATAGTCCCTCATGTACTAAACCGGAACATAGCAAAGTATTGTCATACGAGATGGAAACCTTAGAGTTTCCAATTACAACACAATATCCTAACTGGTCTAGACTACGAACAGAAACTAGATTCTGCCTTATTTTTGGAGCATATAATATATCATGGAGATATAAGACTTGATTATTTTACAGCAACAGCTTGCATGTGTCAATCCCTCTCACCTCCACAAATGCCCCATTTCACACATTCTTCTTGCATGTAGGCTTAAACGACGGAATTCCACAAATGTATTCCTATCACGAGTTACATGGTCTATGACTCCTGAGTCTATAATCCATAAAGGAGATGAGTTAGCGAACATCACACTAGATGACACATAACTCATACCATGTAAAGAAGAAGGATATACCTTTCGCTCACTACACTCACATGTGAAATGCCCTAGCTTACGACATACGTCGCATTGGACATTGCTCTTTATGAGCTCCTTTTTCTTGCCTTTCTATGCTTGCCCTTTTTCATCAGTCTTTACTGCCACGACCTTTGGTCTTCTTCTCATGCTTGTGTCATTTGCGCTTTGTACCCCGGGAGCCCTTACTCGACTCCGCAAAGTGAGCATAACCTGAAGCAGACTTGGTCACCTCCTAGCGCTCCTCCTTGAGTTCACAATGCCTACTCACATCCATGAAAGTATGAATACATTCAATGTGCATGAGATAGGCCTTAACAGTATCCCAAAAGTCAGGGAAGGACTGTATCACTCCTAATACTTGAAGTTCATTTGACATAGGCTCCTCCATATTCTTCAGAGAGACAATCATGCTCGACATATGCATTAAATGTTGCTTCATAGTATGATCAGACCTCTTCTTATAAGTTATGAACTTATAGGTCAACATCCTCAACTTAGGAGCTGACGGGGTGCCATAATGCTCTTTAAGAGCATTCCAGACTGACATAGTTGTAGTATACTGCTCATAAATTGGAATTAGTTGATCATGCATGCTACTGAGAAGAATTACCCTAGCTTGGCCATCCTTCTTTTTCCAAGCACAATATACCTTTTGATCCCGTCTTGCTTGTGTTGTGGTACCTTCCCGCGGTCCACCATCTCGTGCTTAAGAACCTCCCCGAGTTCTTGTTCCTCGAAAACAAACTGAACCTTCCGGTGTCATATTTCATAGTTTTCACCATTCAGTTTGTCTCCCTTCACGAGATCCAGTATAACATTCTTTGTTGCAGCCACATCTCTGTTACATAAAATAGAGAGACTTTAGTGACATTTGATACTTAATATATTAACTTTGTGTACCCTACAAATCATCTTAATTCAAATGGCTAGAATACAAATTTCAAGATGAGAATATGAGTCAACAGATGTCATACACCACAATCTGAAATTGCCTCTTACCATTCGGGTTAAGATGTTGTACACAAGTAGTCAATTTAAACTCTTAAGGCAAACCTACTCGTCGTTGTGACTCCACACACTGCCAAACACCGACAACGTTATGTTGCACTTCTCAGAGTTGGACCTCTTCATCTTACCTCGTGATACTTGGTTCAAGCCAAGGTCAAGTGGTTGACTTCCACTCTAAGTTATAAACTAAGTGTAATTCGGACAAGTGTCGAGCAATGTGTATGCTGCATAGCACTTCGTGCTGAGCACCTCTACATGTCGAGCACTTCGGACCTATGCTCCTAAGAACTGCACTCGTGTGTCGAGAACCCGAGCACCATAGTTCTTCCTCAAGCACCACGACTTAGTAGCATTCTCGAGCACTTGTGCTGAGAGCACGAATGAGAAGTTTTGTGTGTAGCTTAACATGCGCACCGAGCATTTCTTCTCCGGCTTCCTAAGCATCACTATATCCCGGACATCCTGAGAAAATTTTGCATGCGCGATATTCAACCGAGTCCACGAGTTTCTCACTCGTAGATTCGTTGATCAGTTGGTCAATGAAGTGCATCAAACCAACTTCGCTCTAATACTAATGTTGGTTGTGTATAAAAAGTAAAACATATAATTTACTTATACTTTGTGGAAATTAAACCATGTACCTTGGTTGGTGATGCACCAATCACCGACACTGCAAATCTTCAAAATTATTATGAACTCTAGCCACGGACTGCTCGAAGCCGAGATGACAGTCACGTATCTCGAACTATCAGCATTATGTCACAATGCTTCAACTCTTAACCTGATGATGTGTGATGACACCCTTCTTTTATTCTTCTCAATAAGATAGGGACTACCACTCTCTTCTTGCTTAGACTCCCCTCCTTTTCTTTATTTTTCTCTCACACTATCATACTTCACACAAGAAGTATGTATTTATAGGGTAAGATAAGAATGGGGTTTACTAACATTAGGGAGTTACTAACCTTCATGTATTAATGCCCCTTAGTGGGCATAGGTTACTTAATATAGTAATGCCCCTTAGTGGACATAGATTACATGTAGTAATGCCCCTTAATGGGCATAAGTTACTTACATGTAGTAATGCCCCTTAGTGGACATAGGTTATATGTATTAATGTCTCTTAGTAGTCATAAGTTACTTACAGTTCCACAATGGGAACAACAAGAAATCAATTATTTTGTTCATGTTGGAAAGGTGGTGAGTAATTTAATTATTATCATAGCACTTAGGGTTGTAATTAAATACTTTTAAATAAGTTTAGTGCTCAGCTTGATAAAAAAATTATTTATATTAATTCAATACACATAAGATCAATTAAATAAATAAGTTTGAATAACTCGTTAAACTAAATAAATAAATTGGAACCACCACAAAAAAACCATGAATAGCGATGAACATACGACGAAATTGTATTCCATCAGTAAAACCCGATGAAATTGTGATTCCTTCGATGAACCCCGATAGAATTGTGATTTCGTTGGAAACCCTCGACGGAAATGGGGTTTTGTCGGTAATTCCGTTTGGATCCCCGAATCCCCCGACAGAATCGAGATTCCATTGAGAAGGGAAGAAGAGCTATGCGTGTCAAAGCCCTAATTATTGATCCGGGGTCTACCGACAGAATTATTATTCTGTCAGAAATCCCCGACAAATTTACCAATTCCATCTGCGTTTACCAACAGAATCAAAATTTTGTCGATATATCGATGGAATTTTGATTCCGTCGATAGATCCAGGATGACACACACACATATTCTCTTCTTCTCGACTCCTCTTCCAATGATGATCTGACAAGTTGTGGTTTTGCCTCTGGCTTCTTAAGAAGGAACTTAAGTGCTGCATGGTCAGAATAAATCACCACATGAGAACAAAGTAAATATGATCTAAATTTATCTAAAGTAAAAACTATGGCAAGAAACTCCTTCTCTGTGGTAGTGTAATTTACTTAAGATGAGTCTAATGTTTTTGAGGCATAGTAGATCACATGCGGAGCTCCCTCAACTCGTTGTGCTAAAATTGCCCCACTACAAAATTAGAGGCATCACACATAAGTTCAAAAGGTAGTGACCAATTAGGGGATCGAATGACAGGAGTAGAGGTAAGGGCTTCCCTGAGTTGATCAAAAGCTTCCTTGCATGATTGATTGAATACAAACTCCACCTCCTTTTACAACAACCATGAAAGTGGAAGGGCTACCCTGTTAAAATCATGAATAAAGTGCCTATAGAAACATACATGACCAAGAAAAGTTCGAACATCCCGCATGCATGCAAGGTAAGGCAAGAATACAATAATATCAATTTTTATAGGATCTACCTTAATACCTTCCTCAGAGGCTATATGCCCTAACACTATCCCTTAATCAACCATAAAATGATATTTTTCAAAATTCAAACCAAGACCTATCTCAACACTCTAGATAATCCATCCAAGCATGCATCAAAAGATAAAGCATACACTGTGAAATCATTCATGAATATCTCTATGCAATTGTCCAAAAGATCAGTAAAAATACTTATCATGCATATTTGAAATATACCTGGAGCATTGCACAGACCAAATGACATCCTCCTATATGTAAATGTGCCGAAAGGACGAGTGAATGCGGTCTTCTCCTTATAAGTACCCTGTAGTAGTTTTGGTGTGATCAACCAAGTCAAGTTAGATCCTGTTGTATTTTGATCTTTGTGTCTAAGTGCGTAGGAACTTAGGAGCATAAGAAGTCGAGTGAAAGACACAACTAGCGAGAAGGATGGCACGGGAAAGAGTCGATGGGTTCGATGCGTCTGAGGTACGAGGTACTGCAGAAGATTACGTTGGCAGACGAGAAGAAAGTGCGCGAAAATTTCAAGGGACGAGAAGCCAGAGCAAAAGATTGCTCGAGGAGAAGGCCAAAAAATGGATTCATGTGAGCCCCATTCTGAATGGCCAAAATTACTCAAGCGAATGGAGCCAGAACAGAGGAGCAATAAGCAATCAATAGAGGTTGACTGCTATAGGCGCCCAGGCTACTCCGAGCACCCGGGCTGCTCCGGACGCCCTGACTACGGACCCCTGAGGCAGCCCAGAGGTGCCTCCCTTGACGAGACTTTAAACGAGCCACGTTAACACGATCTAGTCGCCCGAAGAGTTCCAAGCGTCTGGACCAGATAAGGTTGATTCATTGCGAGCCATTGAGAACTATTGTGTTGTGGATAAAGTTTTATACACACCCAGGTGCCTAGAGCCCTTCCAAGTGCCCGGAACTGTCACGTCAGCAAATGGTCATATTTGATCAGTAGGCTATATTTAGAGCTCTAGTCTCAGTAGTAGAGAACAACACTTGTACTCGAATTACTTTTCTGTTCTACTATTTTAATTGTAAGCTATCAACATTGTAAGAGGCTACTCCGTTCGAAAGAGAATTTTAGTGAGCTTTTAATAGTCTTGGATTAGCAATCTTCTGATTGCAAACCAAGTAAATTATGTGCCTCTGTCTTTCACTAATTAGTTTATTTTAATTCTTTTACAAGCAAATATTTCTATAATTTAGTTTCAAAAGGATGAGAAAGGTTTGATTTTATTGTGCAGGGTGATTCACCCCCTCTTGCTGGCCGCATAAGACCAACAAGTAGTATCAGAGCCCAATCGCTTAAGAATGACTAACTGTCGACCAAAGCACAAAAGACGATGGTCGGAACAAGCATCCATTCGTCAAAGTTCAAGGGAGACTTCGCTCATTGGAAAAAGAAAATGGAGGTATATTTCAAAACTAATTTTGATATCTTTTTAATTTTGAAAAATGGTTTTATAGTGCCCATCAACAACAACATCAAACTAAAGAAAGAAGACTACTCGACAAAGAAAGAACAAGTCGAGTTGGTTGCTAAAATTTTTTTGATTAAAACTACCATGAAAAAAATGTTCCTAAAATTTTTTTGATTAATTAAGTAGGTAGAAACTTATATTGAGTTCCAAAATCATATTTATATTAAAATCTTTATGCATATTTTATTTTTAATTTTTTTTGTACTTAAAAAATGTCTAACATTTTGAATAAATTGTTTCATATAATTTATGTTCAAAATTAATTTAACCTTAATTTTTTTGAGAAAGAAGATTTCATTACTTATATGTAGAAAAATTTTAAAATTTTGTTGACCGTTCTATTATATTTTTTTCCATTTTTAACAAAAATCATATTTTTTAAATTTAAAATTATTTCACAAAGTTATTTTTAAAATATTTATTTTTTATGATAGAATATTGTTTTCTATGTCAAAAAAAAAAAATTAAATTTTTTACTTTTATTAAATTTTCTATGAATTTTTATCAAAATGGTAAGTTTTAATATTAAAAATTTTCAAAAATTTAATTTTTAAAAATTTATTTTTTCTGCAATAATACCTGTTATATTACATTCTCAAAAAAAATTTCAAGATTTTTCGAGCTTAGAAACTATTTTTAAGATTTTTTTTAAAAAATATACTTCTTCCTCTAGAAAATAATTTATTTCTACAAATATTAATTTCGTTCATTTGTGAAAATTTTATCACTATTTTTGATATGCCTGTTTAACTCTTACAAAATCTTTTAGAATTTGTTAACAATTAAAAATAATTTTAAAATTATTTCTTTTAAAACTAGTTTATAAATAGCAAAAATTCAAATCTTCAAAATTTAAATTTTATAATTTTTATCACTGTTTCTTTATTCCTTAGAATTTATTTCAAATCTCTTTTCAAAAAAAAATCCTATTTTTTATGTGATTAAATGAAAAAAAATTTAGAGATTATATATATATATGCATTACATAACATGCTTATTAATTACAAATGATTTACCTATCATTTCACTATTTATTTTATTTTATTTTATTTTACCCTAACTTAATTTGGATTGCTTACATAAAAAAAAAAGAGATTGTAAGCACTCCGTGATAGTTTTGGTATGATCAACCAAGTCAAGTTAGGTCCTGTTGTGTTTTGATTCTTGTGTCTAAGTGTGTAGGAACCTAAGAGCACAAGAAGTCGAGCAAAAGATGTAACTAGCTAGAAGGATGGCACGGGGAAGAGTTGATGAACTCGGTGCGTTCAAGGTATGAGGTGCTGTCGAAGAGTATGCTGGCGGAAAGAAGGAAGCGCGCGGCAGTTTCGAGGGATGAGAAGCTAGAGCGGAAGATTGCTCGAGAAGAAGGCCAAAAAATGGGTTCAGGTGAACCCTATTCCAAATGACCAAAATCATCCAAGCGAACGGAGGAGAAACAAGTAGCCAACAGAGGTTGACTGCTCCAAGCACACAGAAGCTCCGGGCGCTCGGACTCTCGGACTGTTCTGAGCGCTCAGACCCCTAGGGAAGCCCAGGGGCACCTCCCTTGACGAGGCTTCGAACGACCCAAGTCAGCACGGTTCGAGTGCTCAAAGTGTTTCGGGTGCCTGGATCGTTCCGGGTGCCTAGAGCAGATAAGACTAATCCATTGCGAGCCGTTAAGAACCGTTGCAACATGGATAAAGTTTTATCCATGCCCAGGTGCCCGGAGCCCTTCAAGGAGCCCAGAGCTACCACATCAGCAAATGGTCAGATCTGACCAACACACTATAAATAGAGCCCTGGTTTTAGTAGTAGAGAATAACACTTGTACTTGAATTGCTTTTATGTTCTACTACTTTGATTGTAAGCTGTCAACGTTGTAAGAGTCTACTCAGCTCGAAAGAGAATTTTAGTGAGCTTTTCATAGTCTTGGATTAGTAATCTTCTGATTGCAAATCAAGTAAATTTTGTGTCTCTATCTTTCATTAATTAGTTCATTTTAATTCCTTTACAAGCAAGTGTTTCTCTAATTTAGTGTCAAAAGGATGAGAAATGTTTGATTTTATTGTGCAAGATAATTCACCCCCTCTTGCCGGTCACACGGGACCAACACTCCTAATCATCTAGAGCTATGTAAATCTGGAAGTAACCGGAATAGCCATCCAAAAATAGTAATGTGTCCTTCCTTCCAACCTCTCTAGCATTTGATCAATAAAGGGCAATGGATAATGATCCTTCCTGGTAACCTAATTCAACTTTCTGTAATCTATACAAACTCTCCAGCTATTCTGCACCCTAGTTGGAATTAGCTCATTCTCTTTGTTCACAACCACTGTCATACTAGATTTCTTTGGCACTACTTGCACAGGACTCACCCACTCACTATTTGAGATCGGATAGATGATGCCGGCTTGCAATAACTTGGTCACCTCCTTCTTTAACACATCTAAAATCAAAGAGTTAAGTTGTCGCTAAGGCTGCCTAACCGGCCTACTGCCTTCTTCCAAAAATATCCAATGCATAGAAGTAGATGGGCTAATACTAGGGATATCTGCCAGTGTCCACCCAATAGCCCTTTGATACTACCTCAAGATATCCAATAATCTCCTCTCTTGATCAGGAAGAAGGTTGTTGGCAATTATCACAAGTAGTTGCCCTTTTCCGTGCAAGTAGGCATACTTCAAGTGTCTAAGAAGAGTCTTCAATTCTAGCTTGGGTGGTTGCACAAGTGAAGGACATAGTTCTTCTGCATCTGCTTCCATTGAATGGATGCCTGCGTACTGATCAATAGCAACCAATGGTACATCACTCTTATCATCTACTTCGGGGTCACTACCATCAATTGAGTCAAGTAGATGACCAAAGTCTATCATCAAGTCATCCAAAACCTCACTATGCAACTCCTCTAGCACATTAACTCCAAGTATAGAATGATCCTCAACAGATACTTCATTGCATCTAGAATATTAAAGTGCACCACTGTATCTTCAAACTCCATTGAAAGAGTACCGGTATGAACATCAATCATGGTCCTAGCTATCTTTAGGAATGGCCTGCCAAGTATAAGCGGAACCTGACCAGATAATGAGTCCCCCTCCATATCTAAAATATAGAATTCGGTAGGAATGATTAAATCCTTAACTCTAATCAACACATCCTCAATCACTCCTACTAGATGGGTAAGACTCCTATTTGCTAATTGAATTACCACTCCTGTCTGTTGGGTAAGACTCCTATTTGCTAACTGAATTACCACTCCCGTCTGTTGTAATGGACCAATGCCTAGTCTCTGGAACATAGATTTTGGCATGACATTTATAGATGCCCCTAGATCAAGCATAGTATCCTTAAAGATATTGTCTCCAATAACACATGGTATAATAAACACTCCAGGATCTTTACATTTAGGAGGCATAGACTGAATCAATGCTGCCACACTCTTCCCCATACTAATCATCTCATTCCCCTTCAACTTCCTTTTATGAATACACAACTCTTTTAAAAACTTGGCATACTTGGGAATATGCTTGATCACCTTCAACAAAGGGATTCCACTTTGCTAAATACCTCTACTAATTCCTGATTCTTGAAATTCCCTAGCCTTTTCTGCATCAACACTCTTCCTTGGCTGCATTGGCCTCTAAGGAAATGGCAATGGTACATGCAGTCTAGGACTCTGCTGTGACTGTGGATCCAGTTCTGGATCCGAACTCTGATCTGCACCATTAGAATCTGGAACTAGATCTGCTGCTATAGGATCTGCAGTCATTCTCCCACTCTGAAGTGTAATGGAACTAACATTTCCTTTGGGATTGGGAATAGTCTGAGAAGGTAATTGACTTGACCCATGTACTTGCATCTTACTCATGGAGAATTAGATCTAACTCAGCTTCCTCCCCAAGTCTTGCACAACTGCATCATTCTTCTACTGGTTTTGTTGCATGGCAACTTGTTGTTGTTAAAGCTATTGCTGAATAAATCTCTTAAGTTCTTGCAACATCGCATCCAATGAACTAGGCCCAAAAGCTAGAATAGACTAATGAACTTGTTGAAATGGTTGCGCTCTTTATTGACTTGCATGATTCTGAAACCCTAGTGTCTTCTGGGATGCCTGTGGCGATTGGTTGGGCAATTGTGATGAATTTCCATAACTCGGATTGGGATGATCTCTCCATCCTGGATTGTAAGTAGCCAACATAGGGTCATATTTACTATTTTTATGCTGGTATTGGGGTCTGGAAGGAAACATACTTGCTGCTACTACCTGATCTGAGGTAAGGAACTGTTGGTTGCGTATAAAAGTAAAACACATAATTTACTTCTACTTTGTGGAAATTAAATCTTGTACCTTGGTTGATGATGCATCAATCGCCGACACTGCAAATCTTCAAATTGTTGTGAACTCTAGCCATGGACTGCTCAAAGTCGAGATGATAGTCACGTATCTCGAACTATCAACGTTATGTCACAACGCTTCAACCCTTAACCTGATGATGTGTGATAACACGCTTCTTTTATTCTTCTCAACAAGATAAAGACTACCACTCTCTTCTTGTTTAGACTGCCCTCCTTTTCTTTCTTTTTCACTCTCTAACATACTTCACACAAGAAGTATGTATTTATAGGACAAGATAAAAATGGGGGGTTACTAACATTAGGGAGTTACTAACCTTCATGTATTAATACCCCTTAGTGGGCATAGGTTACCTACATGTAGTAATGCCCTTTTGTGAGTATAGGTTACTTACATGTAGTAATGCCCCTTAATGGACATACGTTACATATAGTAATGCCCCTTAGTGGATATACGTTACATGTAGTAATGCCCCTTAGTTGGCATAGGTTACTTACATATAGTAATACCCCTTAGTGGACATAGCTTACATGTATTAATACCCCTTAGTGGGGATAAGTTACTTACAGGAACCCATCATCTAAGTATAGAGTCGGGCAATAGTCAGTAGGATGTGCCGAACTTGCACAAAATCCACAAGTCTTCAATGCCTGAACTGACTGCGCAAGAGGCTATTGAGACTAACTGATTGTCATCTGTCTAATCAAAGTTGCTATCTCATCCAATCTATTTTGCATTAGATTTTGCTCTCACCCAATGTCCGAATCTCATGCACAGCCCTAGCAACCACTGGTCTAGTACCAAATTGCCGATAATTCGCGGCCATAATCTCAATGAGATTTCTAGTCTGAGTTAGTGTCTGGTTCACTAGAGCCCCTCTACTAGTGGCATCAACCATGCTCCTATCCATGGGAGGTAATCTCTCATAGAAGTATTGGATCAATAGTTGGTCGCTAATCTAGTGTTGAGGGTAGCTAGCACACAATCTCTTAAACTGCTCCCAATACTCATACAAGGTCTCTCCAGTCATTTGTTGAACTCCACAGATGTTCTTCCAAATTGCTGCTGTTCTTGATGCAAGGAAAAATTTCTCCAAGAAAACTCCCCTCATGTCATTCCAGCAAGTAATGGTACCGGGTGGTAAATAATAGCTCAAATCTTTAGCTACATCTGCTAGAGAAAATGGAAATGCCCTAATCTTGATATCTTCTTCTGCTATATATTGTGGCTTCATTGTAGAAAATACCACGTGGAACTCCTACAAGTGTCTATTCGGATCTTCACTAGAAAGACCATGAAACTTGGGCAGCAAATGGATAAGATCGGATCTCAACTCAAAAGCCACCTCCAACTCAAGATATTGAATACACAAAGGCTGGTATACTCCATCTGGTGCGGCAAGTTCTCTATGAGTTCTATTATTTAGTGCCATATCTTCAATGCACACTAATGAACCAGTGATAGTGCTGCTAGATGTGGCTCTCTGAGCTCTCCGTCGAACGTGAAATGTCCTCTCAATCTCGGGATCAAACATAGATAAATCTTCCTCGGAAGCCCTGGTCATGCACTGCGCACTCAAACACAAATCAAAATGCACAATGGAAGATCACAGTAACAAATGAGTGATATAAAATTTGCAAACACCACAAAAAATGGTTCTTGACAACAGCGGCAAAATTGACAACGCCCAATTTTGTTATGAATGAGTGTCAATTAAAAAGTAAACCCAAACCCCCCTAACTTATGAAGTATAGGATAACTCAGGTCCTCTCCCTAAGACCATAGTGATGTTCTGGTGATAGTAAAATCAGATTGTTTTAGGGGTTTACTTTCTAAAGCTACTTCTAACAATTAGGAACATAGAACTTTAATTCTATGCTAGGAACAAATCTAAATCAATGATACTATAAAGATCACTCAACTGCATTTAATTATAATGTAGAAAGCAATTGGAAACAACAAGCTAACCCTAGTAACGTCTATCAAAATCCTAGCATGAACTATAGTAGCAATAGCACACATAGAAGTTGTATCAAGGGAATTAGACCCCAGTTTAAACACAAAGACCTCAGTAGATCAGTTCACACCAAAATCGATCAGTTCACACCAAAATTAGTGCATAAAGAGGTTCAATGAGGAAGAAATGCTCACTAAACAGTACAGGCTCTTCCAGTGTGATGGATCTAATGAACTGGAAGTGATCTGTGTTGATGAAAGAAGTGATCGACCGGATTTGGGGGGCACTTGATATGTAGCTAAGAGATGACTAAGAACTCCCTTGATTTCTCCTAGCAACGAGACAGAAGCAGATCGGAATAGAAATGCAGAATAGGCAGAAATGCGTGGCGCCGGCAGAAATCAACAGCAATGATGGATGGAATGATCGATGGGAGAATCTGGGAACTGGAAAGGTAGAAGGAACCCTTACCCCTCGGACAAATTCCACCATGGATGACAAGAATCGCCGGAAAAATCCACCGCTTCGAATGCACTGTCTGAATTATCTTTATCTAACTCAAATTGTTTAGATCAAGCCTCTTTTGAATTGAACGACTATGATTCGACAGATGTGACCCCTTTTGATTAGATTGTTCTTAATCAAGATTAAATGCTCAGATCACACCAGAACTACGCTCTCCTTCATCCTAGCTTAGCTCGGACCGAACATCTACAAATTCCTATTCGTACCAATTTAATATAAATCCATAAATATAGAAAGAATTCAATTCTAGTCCAAAAATCAAGTCTCGCTTGTGAAACATATTAATACCCATGATTTACAAGAATTAAAATTTGCAAGTTTAAGTCTAAACACTACATCAATATGATGATTTATCAGTAGATAACCGAGCAGAAAATGGAGAAGAACTACAATAGAAAATGAGTGAGCGTAGTAAAGAATGATGCGTAATAATTTGTTAAGCATACTTGACTAACGGAGAGAACCACCTTTATATATCATCCTTCATAACCTCTTTAATCATGAGGTGGCAGAGAATGTCGGGTGTCAGTATTTGTCGAGTAAAAGAAGACACACAACTTGTGAGATGTTCAGTCACCGTCTAAGAAATCTTCTGTTACACATGTGCATCTTTTTTGTAACTTACACTATTATTGAGACGGTTAAGAGAATATTCTGTCGGTTGATGGAAGATGCATAATCACCTTTGAAGAAGATTCTATTGACTGCATCTGTTATAATAGATGAATATTCTTTGATAAATAGTTGTTACTCTCTAATAGGTTATTGTAATTCTCTGAGAATATTTAGTCGACCGGTTGTATATTGGCAAAGTACTACATAAATAGAATACCCAGTGTAGTAGGGCCGCTAGGCCTATTGGTTACTTAGCTATATATTATGTAATGTTGAAGCTTTGATATTGAAGCAATATAGAGCTAAGTCCCCTAGGTCCGGTCGGTTCTATGACTGACTGGCCATATGCTGGGATACTTGCTTGAAGAATGGAAAGCCTAGCCCCGAGAGACCCAATCATCCATACGTTGGGAGGTTCGCCTATGAGAAAATAACTTGAAATCTAGAAGTCCGACCGTGTCTATAATGAGAATTGCCTTGTACATTTATCTTCTATACATATAAGAGGCGGTCATGTTGAGCTGTGTAAACCTAACTGACTTTTTTACCGACCAGATTCATAGGAAGCTGACTATCTCTTACACTCGATTGACTATTGACTGATTAGGTATATAATAGGTGTCTTCTCATAGAAATGAAGTACTATGTCCCTTGGGTCCAACTGGTCTTTAGATCGGTTGTTCTCATATTGAAGGCCTTAACAGACGGGGAGTAAAGTTCTGTTGAGAGTGACTTATTGGTTGTCACATCCCCTGATTTTGACCGCCACCTCATGTTGACTTTTACTGTCACGTGATATCTAGCTTTGCCCGTAACATTCCGTTGCAATTTATAACTTTTATATATTAAAAAATTAAGGGTGCATTTGATTTGTGTTATTTTTATTTTTATTTTTATTTTTTTAGAAAACTTACGTTTCTGAAAAATAGTGTTTGATTTATATTTTTCATATCTGGTTTCTAAAAAAAATAGATAGTATTTTTAAAAAAAAATGGAAAATATCTAAAATTCATTTTTTATTTTTTTAGAAAATGTATATTTTTCAAAAAAAATAAAAATAAAAAACATGTAAATTAAATGTACCCTAAAATTTTAGTGATGAACTAGGGCTAATTTGTTAGCCATTTCAATTTCATTTTTTATACAAATATTTTTTTAAAAAAAATCATTTTAATTTTTTTAAAAAAATTAGAATTGGAGCTCTCTTCCACTGGTCCCCCTATGTCCAGTTGGAAGCTCGGATGTCGTTTCGCTGTAGACATGTGAGTGGGATCCCCTTTGTTGGTAAAAGATAGAACATGTCACGTGGTCTCTGCTTCTACCCGTGTCGTACGCGGGAAGACAGACCACGTGCAAAAAATAAAAGGCATAAGATAGGACGTGCTGATTTAATTCGTGAATTCCTCTCCCTTAATCCGCGTCCCTTCCCCTCTAGTTTAGCTCGTGTGGCAAAATCGCGTTCCTTCCCCTCCTTTAGTTTATCTCGTGGGGCAAAAGATTAATACACTCGTCAATTTACATATGTTACAGAGATTTACGCTCCATCAACTCTAAGATTTAACCTAAAATCTCATATGATAATTAATTTATTATTTATCAACTCAGCTAAATTCATAGGGGATTATTTTATTTTAGCTGCCATAAATTTCTCTTGCATCCTTTATCAATGTCATTTTCCTTATTTTTCTCTCTGTTTTGTTTTTTCAATGTTTGATCCATCTATACAAAAAATTAACAGGGAATGAATCACTTATAATTATAATTGAATTATAGTCACGATTCAGTCATAATTAATTGTGTTTATTTCCTAGGTTCATTGTCCCACATATTATAGTTTGGCTCGGCACCTGGTAGCTTAGTCAACCCACCTCTGACGGCCTTTGACCATCAGCCTTGGCTCAAACTATAATCTAAAAAGAATGATAAATAAAAAAATCATAACTGATACTGTCAGGAATCTGAGTCAGATGAAAGCCGGATGAGCTGTTGCTGGATGATCCGGCGGTTAGAACAGGGGACCCTCATTCTGAGGGGTCAATGCCACGTGGGAGTCAAAGGGCTAGGTGGCCGACCGGAGAAGGATGGGCCGACCTCCCGGCTGGCCGACCGGCGAATAACCGATGGCAAAGGGCGCCCCGACAGAAGTCGGGGTTCCGGCGCTCAATTGAACAGTAGCGAAGGGCCAAGCGGAAGGTCGAAGACAAGGTGACATACTGCTAGCAGTCCCCACAGCATCTTACCGAGGATCTACCCAGCATATCGATGCAAACGGCAGGCCGGACGTGATGTGAGCGTCGTCCGGTCGGCGCGTAAGATGAGGGCCGGACGGACGGACCCCCTGTCCAACCGGCCGGACGGACGCCCCGGCCTATGGTGGGTAGAGAAGGACAAGAACATCTTATGACAGCTGTCAAATCCTAGGGCTAGGCCATACTCCAAATCTGACAACGAGGTGTTCTGTTGTCCCATCGAAGGCGTGCTTGGACTATAGCGGTATGGCGTCAGGTAAGCTTTCTGACAGACACATACCGAAGTATGAGCTGCGGACACGTATACGCCTCGATGGACGTGCGTGAGCTCCTGCACCACTCTATATAAAGAACCTTATACTTCGCCGGAGGTACGCGTTCAACACCTTTGGAGCCACTTTTTTTGCTGCTTGCTTGCCTGACTTGAGCATCGGAGGGTCGCCGCCGGGAACCCCTTCCCGGCCCGACTTCTGTGCAGGTTCGCCGGAGGTTCGTGCAACCAGTCGAGGATCCACTTCAGCAGCCGGGGAGCGCCACGTGCCCAGCGTCCGTTGATTCAGCATTCGGACAGGATCAATTTGGCGCCGTATGTGGGAACGCTCCTGCATCCGAACGGAAACAATGGACGAGGCTGGACGACAACACACGGTGACGCTTTCCTCGGAGGAACTCGACGCTCTGATCGAGTTGAGGGCCGCCAAGCTTGTGGAGCAAAAACAGAAAGCAGCAGCCGAGCGGCCGGAGCAGCAAGCAACGTCCGTGTCTGGTGGCTGAGCAGAAGCACCGCAGGCCACCGTTGCATTTCATCGGGCCCTATTCCGCACCCCCGAAGCTGCAGCAACCAATAGAGATCGGGGATCTTCTTCGGATGAAATGCCTAGAAAAGACAGAAAAGGAAAAGCCCCTCGAGCGGACTCATCGCCCGAGCGGAGTAATCGCCAATTTTCAGAGACTATTCTACGAGACCCTCTGCCCAAGCACTACGTGCCTCCGACGATCGGCGAATACAATGGAACCATCGATCCGGATGATCATTTGGGCAAGTTTGATAACACGGCAACCCTGCATCAATACACAGATGGGGTCAAGTGTCGGGTTTTCCTCACCACCCTCTCTGGGTCGGCTCAACGGTGGTTTCGGAGATTGCCGGACGAATCTATCTCAAGCTTCAAAGACTTCCGAACGGCCTTCCTCCACCACTTCACCAGCAGTCGACACTACCAGAAGACTAGCGTGAGCCTATTCGCCATCAAGCAAGAGGCTCGCGAGCCGCTCAGAACTTATATCCAGCTGTTCAATCAAGTGGCCATGGACATTCCAACGGCCACCTCAGAGACAATGATGAACGCATTTACACAAGGCCTAGTGGATGGAGACTTCTTCCGCTCACTCGTTCGGAAGCCGCCTCGAGACTACGACCAAATGCTACACCGGGCCAACGAATATATCAACGTGGAGGAAGCCCAAGCGGCTCAAAGAAAGGAAACTCCAACTGATCGGGCTCCCCCTGCCGAGCGGAAGCCTCACACCGCTCATCAACCGCCGAGAGGACCGAGGGCTGAAGCAATCCGCTCCCCCCATGGGAGGTCCCACGTGCAAGAAGTAACGGCCGAGCGGCCCAAGCCAAAGAAGAAATGGACTCCCATGTTCTGCTCATTCCACCGCACGGACACCCACAATACCAGGGACTGTCGGAGTCTGCCCCTGATTGCCCATCCTGTTCCCCGAAGTGGTGGTCGTCGATCACCATCGTCTGACAGGCGACAGAGGCCTCGGGTATCCGAGCGGACAATACCCGACAGGCAGCAAAGGCAAACTCCCGAGCGGCATCATACACCGAGACGAGAAGACAATCCCCGGCAGTCTAGGGAGCGGCCCAGACCGTCCGCCCGGGAGGAAGAGAATAAAAACAACACTTCCCGGGGCGAGATCAACATCATAGCTGGTGGGCCGACCGGAGGTGACTCTAACTGAGCAAGAAAGGCTAGCGTCCGGCAGCTCCAAATCCATGCAGTCGGCTGCAGCCAAGAGCGGGCGAGCGGACCTGAAATCAGTTTCGGGCCCGGGGACTTGGAAGGAGTTGAAGTACCCCACGACGACGCACTCCTCATCAAAGCGGTAATAGCCAACTACACTATTCACCGCGTATTTGTTGACACAGGAAGTTCAGTCAATATCATATTTAAAAAGGCGTTCGACCAACTGCAAATTAATCGGGCCGAGCTGCTACCTATGATAACCCCCCTATACGGGTTTACAGGTAACGAAGTTCAACCGGTCGGACAGATCCGACTGACTATCTCGCTGGGAGAAGAGCCGCTCAGGAGGACGAGGACATCAAACTTCGTGGTGGTCGACTCTCCCTCGTCATATAACGTCATTTTGGGACGACCGGCGCTCAGCGAGTTCCGAGCGGCCGTCTCCACCTTCCATCAGAAGATCAAGTTCCCCGTGGAGGATAAAGTGGGAGAAGCACGGGGAGACCAACTTGCAGCTCGGCGCTACTACGTCGAGATGGTCCGAGCTGAAGCCAATTCCGCTCAGAAATCGCCACGGATAGAGGTGAACGCTATAACTGAAAAGCCTCCCTCTTTAGTTTATGAAGAAAAAGAGGAAGTGCAGATACACCCGACCCGATCGGAGGCCACGACATTCATCGCGTCCGATCTGGAGGCGAATCAGAAAGAGGAGGTGGTCCAATGCCTCCGAAGAAACCATGATGTCTTCGTCTGGTCGACACATGAGCTGCCCGAAATTTCACCAAGTATAGCACAGCAGAGCTCCACGTCCGACCGGACGCTCGGCCAGTAAAGCAAAGAAAAAGGGACTTCAGCGCCGAGCAGAATGCCATCATCCGAGCGGAGGTGGAGAAACTCTTGGAGGCCGGCCATATACGCGAGGTCCAGTTCCCGAGCTGGTTGGCGAATGTGGTGCTAGTTTCCAATCCCGGCAACAAGTGGAGAGTGTGCATCGATTTCCGAGACCTTAACAAGGTGTGCCCAAAGGACTTTTACCCCTTGCTCCGAATCGATCAACTGGTGGATTCTACGGCCGGCTGCGAGTTGATATGCATGCTTGACGCCTATCAGGGATATCATCAAGTGCCGCTCGCCCGGCAAGATCAAGAAAAAGTTAGCTTCGTGACGGCCAACGGCACCTACTGTTATAATGTTATGCCGTTCGGATTGAAGAACGCGGGAGCCACCTATCAACGCTTGATGAACAAAGTTTTCAAGGAGCAGATCGGGCGGAATCTAGAAGTTTATGTGGACGACATTCTTATCAAGTCCGTCTGAGCGGCAGATCTCTTCAAAGACATAGAGGAAACCTTCCGAACGTTACGGAAATATGGAGTCAAGCTAAATCCTCATAAATGCCTGTTCGGAGCAAAAGGAGGGCATTTCTTAGGGTACATAGTGACCAAGCGGGGTATCGAAGCAAATCCCAGCAAGGTGAAAGCTCTACAAGACATGCCGCCTCCGCGAAATACGAGGGAAGTGCAGCGTTTGACCGGTCGGATAACTGCTTTGTCCAGATTCATATCCAAAACCGCCGACCGGAGCCTTCCTTTTTTCAAAATCTTGCGCAAGGCCACTAAGTTTCACTGGGACGAAGAATGCGATCGGGCGTTCGAAGATTTGAAGGCATATCTGAACTCTCTCCCAGTATTAGCCAAGCCGGCTGTGGGCGAGCCACTTTGTATCTACTTGTCTTCAACAGAGCAAGCAATCGGCTCGGCACTAGTGATGGCGAGCGGGGAAGAGCCTGTGTATTTTCTTAGTCATATTTTAAAAGATGCTGAATCTCTTTCGCTCTGGTCCTCGCCGCTCGACGCCTTCGTCCCTACTTCCTGGCGCATACCATCATTGTCAAAACCAATAGCCCGCTCGGGCGAGTATTACTGAATCCAGAAGCGTCCGGGCGACTCATCAAATGGACGACGGAGTTGAGTGAATTTGACATCCAATACCAGCCCCGCTCGACAATCAAAGCGCAGTCCTTGGCGAATTTCGTGACTGAGGTGCAGAATTCAGAGCCCAAAGCTATGTGGAAATTATTTGTGGACGGGTCATCCACTCGGCTCGGAAGCGGGATTGGAATACTGTTACTCTCCCCTCAAGAAGAAAAGATGCACTTATCCGTCCGGCTGGATTATAAAGCTACCAACAATGAAGCAGAGTACGAGACCCTCATAGCCGGCTTGCAGGCAGCATGGCATGTGGGAGCCGGTCGGGTAACGCTTCATTCGGATTCGCAGTTGGCCGCTCAGCAGCTCTCTGGCACCTTTGAAATCAATAGCGCTCGGCTCAAACTCTACGCTGCAGCCTTTGAGAAGCTCAAAGCCAATTTTAGAGAAGTCATTGTTCGGAAGATACCCAGAATGGAAAATCAAGCGGCCGATGAGTTAGCCAAACTCACAAGCTCAATAACGCCGGTTGCCATTCTGCAGCCGATTGAACAAGTATTGTTGGTGGCGCACATCGATCGTATGGAGGGTCTCACGTTTCCGAGCGACTGGAGGACACCCATCATGGAGTTTCTCCGCTCGGGTTCTACGCCGTCCGATCGGGATGAGGCCCAGCTACTAAGGAGGTGAGCCGGTCGGTTCACGCTCATTGGAGATCAGTTATACAAGAAGGCTTTCTCCCGTCCGCTTCTGAAATGCGTGAGTTCAGAAGATGCGGCATACATCCTTCAAGAAGTGCACCAAGGATCGTGCGGGGGTCATCCGGGCGGGCGATCACTAGCTAAAAAGATACTGCTGGCCGGATACTTCTGGCCAACTTTACAAGCAGACGCCGCTCGGACCGTCGCGACGTGCCTTTCTTGTCAAAGGTATCATAATTTCTCTCACCGACCGGCGGAAGAAATGAAGGCCACTACTGTCTCCTGCCCGTTCGACCAATGGGGAATGGATATTGTGGGTCTGTTTCCTATGGCCACCGGACAGCGGAAATTTTTATTGATGGCGGTTGATTATTTTTCCAAGTGGGTGGAGGCCGAGCCGCTAGCCAGGATCGCCGCAGATGGTCAAGAAATTTATTTGGCAGAACATCATCTGTCGGTTCGGCATCCCCCGTCGACTTATCTCCGATAATGGGCGGCAATTTACAGGAAAGTTGCTCGAAGATTGGTGCAGAAGCTATGACATCGAGCAACACTTCACGTCCGTGGCATATCCCCAAAGCAATGGTCAAGCCGAAGAAGCCAATCGGGAGATTCTTCGTATTTTGCAGGCTCAGCTCGATCATATGGGAGGAAGCTGGGTGGATGAGGTGCCAGGCGTCTTATGGGCCATCCGAACGACCCCGAAGGAAGGAACTGGCGTCACGCCTTTCCATTTGGTGTATGGCGGCAAAGCGGTTATTCCTGTCGAAGTTGGAGTTGAGTCCGCTCGGATCCAAAATTATGATGAGGACAACGCCGAGCGGAGGAACATGGAGCTGGATTTGGTCGAGGAAGAAAGAGCCAAGGCATCCGTCCGGCTGATGGCGTATCGTCAAAGAATGAAGCAGAATTACAACCGGCGCGTAATCCCCAGAGCATTCCAGGTTAGCAATCTTGTCTGGAAGAAAGTAAAGACGGTCGGCGATGTCAGCAAGCTTGAAGCTCCTTGGGCAGGCCCCTTCAAAATCATTGAAAAGCTCCGCTCGGGCGCTTACTATTTGGAGGATGAAGACGGGCGGCAGCTGGACCGACCTTGGAGCGCGAATCACCTCCAGCTTTACCGGGCGGGGTGAAAGGTGCGCCAATTTAAATCATCCTGTATACTTTTTTCAGCTGTATACTTGAAATGCAGAAATTAAAAATCGCGAGACTAAAGCAAGTATAAGGCATCGTCAGCAAAAACGAAGGCCCCGCGCCGTTTGGCCGGAGGTAAATTATCCGAGCCAAGCGCTCAAAAACGAAGGCCCCGGACCGCTCGGACCGGAGGTATATTATACAAGCCAAAGGCTCGATGCCGAAACCCCTGCGCCATTCGGCCAGGTAGACATCGTCCAATTTAGGCTTAGAAGACCGTCGAGCTCCGACGTTAAATATCGAGAGACGAGCCGGTGTCTATAAACGCTCCGAGCGGAAGACCGTCGAGCTCCGACGTTAAATATCGAGAGACGAGCCGGCGTCTATAAACCCTCCGAGCGGAAGACCGTCGAGCTCCGACGTTAAATATCGAGAGACGAGCCGACGTCTATAAACCCTCCGAGCGGAAGACCGTCGAGCTCCGACGTTAAATATCGAGAGACGAGCCGGCGTCTATAAACCCTCCGAGCGGAAGACCGTCGAGCTCCGACGTTAAATATCGAGAGACGAGCCGGCGTCTATAAACCCTCCGAGCGGAAGACCGTCGAGCTCCGACGTTAAATATCGAGAGACGAGCCGGCGTCTATAAACCCTCCGAGCGGATAGCCATCTACGTGATACATTCCGGCGGTAAGAGCCGATCGATGACAGAGCCTGTTCTTTAAGGCCAACATACGACCGAGCGGCTCGCTTAGCAAAAATAGATGAAAAACCCCTTTGAGGTAAGGTGCTAGGCAAAAGATGGTTAATAAGAATTAAAGATGGGAGCGCATGAACGAATGACGTTCGCGCGCCGAGCGGCTATGCAGTCGCATGGCGAAAGGCGTTTTTTGAAAACAATCGGCTTGAGCTCATGTTAGAGTATGAAGCCGAGCGGAGGAGTTCTAAAGAACACTTTAAACATGATGAAAGAAAAATTTCTTGCCAAAACAAAAGTTGCAAGAACAGAAAGATGATGATCTATTTACGCCAAACGTTGGGCAAACAAAAGAAGTTACAGCAAAATAAGTTGTGCCGAACAGCAAGAGTACAAAAACATGATCACTTCTCATGCGTCAAAATCAAAAAGAGCATCAGGAATGGCGCCCATCACGGTAGCTAAATCCGCTGGGGGGATGGTCAGCTCGGCGGGAAGGTGGCCTTTAGTCTTCAAGTAATCCACCGCCGCCTTGATCGCCTCTTCGAAAGTGAGGGAAATCTTGTTGGTGAATTTCTCTCCGAAGTCGTCCGAGCGGACAAATGCTTTCCTCACTTCGTCAGAGCGAGCCGACTCCCCATCCTGATACCCTTTGAGCGCGGCTCGGGAAGCATCGTTGGCAGTCTGGAGATCCTTTAAATCCCCTTCAAATTTAAGCCGATCGGCCGATCGGCCGAACGGCTCTCCTTTTCGGTGGCCAGAAGGGCATCCAGATCCTTGATGCGTTGCTCTAGCCCTCTGATCTCCACCTTCATTAGGTCCATGTCGTCGATGGCCTTGCGCTTCCGAGTGGTCACCGTCTTGACCTCTTTATCCCGTTGTTTGACCACAGCTTCAAGCCGAGCGACCTCGCTCGCCAGATCGGAAGCTCATTTCCGTTCGGCTTCCAAAAGCTTTTTGCTTTTCTCCAGAGCAGCCGTGGATTGCCCTTGGTTTGCCTCCGAAAGTTTGAGTTTTTTCATTTCTTCCTCCAGCTCAGCCAGTCGATTGCTGACCGCAATCTGCTCTACCCAACTCTGCGAACGAAGGCAGTTAAGTTAAAAGCTAAAACAAAAAATATCGATAAAGCAGAAAGGCATACCCCAGTCGCCTGCTGCAGGTTACTGTCCCCTAGCTGACTGGAGGACATGAGCGCGACGCGTACGCGCGCGTCCTCCCAAACTTTGGCGAGCAGACCGGTGATCTGCTGTTCGGGAACCGATGGCCGATCGGCTGCCAGTAGGTATTCCTCCGAGGGAAATCTTAGGACAGTTTTAATCACCCTCGGGCCGCTCGAGTCATCTTGAGATGCAGCAGCATGGCCAGAGGACTCGCCGATCGGGACCGGACGGTCGCCCAGTCGCTTAAGACGACGTAAAGTCCGAGAGGTGGAAGGTTGCGCCTCAGGGATGGTCGGTGGCAAGTCAAGCTGAGTCGGAGTGTGCTCCGAGGAGACCGCCTCAAAAACCGCATGAGCATCATCGCTCCGCTCAGAAAGCTGCTCTCCTGCTGGAGGTTGTTGAGCGGCTTGCTCTAGCCGACGGCGCTTTCTAGTCACCAATGGTACCTCGTCAGCCGATCGGCCTTCCTCCTCGGCCTGGGCAGATGTTGTGACATCGACCGCGGCCTCGTCGGTGAAGACGCGGGCGGCCGATGCCTCGGGAGCAACTTGAGCTCCCTCACTCCCTTCAGTTGCAGGGCTGGTCAGAACCAAACCCCGTTCGGCTACCTCTTTGTCCTTCACCGCCTCAATATTGGCGGCTTTCAGCTTGAGCTTTTCGGTTGCCTTAGCACGCCACATAAATTCAGCTGCAGAAACAAAGAATAAATCAGTTAGCACAAAAGAAAAGGGGGGATAAGAATCGCTTACTCATGCTGTAAGGCAGATCGGCTTGAATGGGAGATAAGCCGAATATATACATTACTCCAGGAAGGAGCAACTTGTCGATATCGTAACGTTGGCCGACCAGCTGGTTGGCCGCATGAAGATACGCCGGATGGCTCTTGAATTTGCCAAGACCCGGTTGATTCGGCACCGCCGTCTGCCACTTCGTTCGGAAGGCCGGCCGCTCGGGGAGACGCATAAAAAAGAAATGCTCCTTCCAATGCTTATTGGAGCTCGGCATGTTGGTAAATAGGATGAAACCCGACCTAGATTGAAATATGAAGGTCCCCCACTCGGATTGTTTTAGGTAGAAGAAATAGTGGAAGATTTGGGGGTCCAAGGGGACATCGTTCAACTTGAAAAGGACTATCACCCCGCTCAGCAACCTAATTGAGTTCGGGACTAGTTGGTCGAGCGGGAGGCGAAAGTGGTTGCATCTTTTGATGATGAACGAATGTGGAGGAAAGCGCAGCCCGGCCAAAAATTGATCACGGAAGAAGCAAATGGTGTCGGGCGACGGATCATTAGGCCGATCGGAAGGAGTAGCCACAACTATCTCATGGTCAGCCGGAATTTCATACGTCCGAATGAGACGCAATGCGTCTTCTTCATCGAATCGTCTCTCCATAGTCGTATACCAGAGACTAGGAGCGCCGACTGTAGGCATAGAAGTACTCGCCATGGTCGAAACAGAAGAAATATTGACAGAAAAACTAAAAGAAAATGCCGACAGAATGAAAAAGAAAGCAATACAGGAGGCGGGGAGCTGAAAAGGAAGGCTTACGGGTACGAGAAAGATCGAGGAAAGGAAGAAGATGGCGAGCCACCAAACAAACGGGGAATAAGGATCGCCGGAGCAGAAAGAGCAGCGTGGAGAAGAAGGTCGATGAAACAAGAAGGCGGCGGAGAGAAGTGGCCGCGAGACTTATAACGTTAGCGTCGAACGGCCGTATCCATCCGATTCAGGTCGCGAAGAACGAGGTCATCATCCGGTCGTTCATTTCAAACGGCGGATGTCCCATCGGAGGTGACGCCACCGCCATACGCTGACAAGAGCAGGATCGCCACGTGTCAACAGGACATAGGTCGCATTTAATGAGCGCACCTTACCGTGCGCAGCGCACGTGATTGGCAGTAAGGGAAAGGATTTGATAGGGATTTCAAGGGAATACAAGGCACGAGCAAGACACCGCCGACCGGATGAGCACCTCTATGCTTGGCCGAGCGGACTAGTGTAGCGGCCGTTATCCAGTCAGATCGGCAGTCCAGTCAATCGGACTTCGCCTCCTTCGACTAGACTTGAGGGGGAGGCAAGTGATCCGGCGGTTAGAACAGGGGACCCCCATTCTGAGGGGTCAATGCCACGTGGGAGTCAAAGGGCTAGGTGGCCGACCGGAGAAGGATGGGCCGACCTCTCGGCTGGCCGACCGGCGAATAACCGATGGCAAAGGGCGCCCCGACAGAAGTCGGGGTTCCGGCGCTCAATTGAACAGTAGCGAAGGGCCAAGCGGAAGGCCGAAGACAAGGTGACATACTGCTAGCAGTCCCCACAGCATCTTACCGAGGATCTACCCAGCATATCGATGCAAACGGTAGGTCGGACGTGATGTGATCGTCGTCCGGTCAGCGCATAAAATGAGGGTCGGACGGACGGACCCCCTGTCCAGCCGGCCGGACGGACGCCCCGGCCTATGGTGGGTAGAGAAGGACAAGAACATCTTATGACAGCTGTCAAATCCTAGGACTAGGCCATACTCCAAATCTGACAATGAGGTGTTCTGTTGTCCCATCGAAGGCGTGCTTGGACTGTAGCGGTATGGCGTCAGGTAAGCTTTCTGACAGACACATACCGAAGTATGGGCTGCGGACACGTATACACCTCGGTGGACGTGCGTGAGCTCCTGCACCGCTCTATATAAAGAACCTTATACTTCGCCGGAGGTATGCGTTCAACACCTTTGGAGCCACTTTTTTTGCTGCTTGCTTGCCTGACTTGAGCATCGGAGGGTCGCCGCCGGGAACCCTTCCCGGCCCGACTTCTGTGCAGGTTTGCCGGAGGTTCGTGCAACCAGTCGAGGATCCACGTCAGCAGCCAGGGAGCACCACGTGCCCAGCGTCCGTTGATTCAGCATTCGGACAGGATCACTGGCGTTGACAAAGAGACGACTGAGACATCCTTCTCGTATATGTCTACAAGAATGAACCCCCACGTGGTGCTGAAGGATGACGATGACTAGATCGGTGGTACTTGAACTCTGCACATACTTAGACAAGCACATGGAACGTTAGAGGCCAGAAACCAAGGAAAAAAGTCCCCGGAGCAAGCCCTCCGACGCTCAAGTCAAGTACTTTTCCCCCAAAAGAACAGTGTACTAAGGAGAAAGAAAAGTAGAAGGCAAATACAAATGTGCGAGAGAGTGTATCTGCACAAAGGAGAGGACCTCCCTTTTTATATAATAGTGTGTACCTCTGGAAGCTGACCGATGTCAGAGAATGTCGGGTGTTAGAACTTGTCGGGTGATGGAAGACACGTGACATCCTCCTATAGACTGGAGGAAGTTTCTTTCGCAGATGACCATAGACCGTTGGAATATTCCTTGACATTCAACAATTATTCTCTGATAGACGATTATGATTCCCTGACCTTGTTGTCGTGTAGCACCTTCTGCCCTGACTTTCTGGCCTGACCAGGTATGAATAGGGCAGCTCAGGTTGATCTGTCGGGTATAACACCTGGCCTAAACCTTGAGGTGCCAGAAGCTATGGTGAGATCGTCCAAGAGCCGACCGGGAGTTGGATGACCGGGAGTTAGCTTACTGAGAGAACCAGGCCATGTCTTAGACCAGGGTGTCTCAGATCTGGGGTCTTGGTTTGTGAGAACCCGACAGGAAACCATGTTACCGATATCGTCACACGGTCCTACTTCTTTTTCCCTAACTGTTGACTGTCACATCCTCTTGACTTCTGACTGTCACGTCTCCGTGACTTCTAACTGCCACATCTTCTTAACTTCTAACTGCCCAACTTTATCAGACCCTACCATTATGCATCGTATCATAAGCCTCCCCCCAAGTCTAGTCGAAGGAGGCTCAGGTCTGACTGACTAGACTCAGACTCTGGTTTACTTATTCCACTATGACGTCTATAAATTCTGCTCCTTTTCCCAGATCCTTGGATGTGTAACCTATTTAATTACCCAATCAACCTCAGGGGAAGGGCCTCACAAACCCTTCAAAGCCGACTCTTCACATCTTCCTCTTTAAAAGGGGTTGACTCCCTTTACACCATTGTGCTTTTCTTGTTGATTTCTCCTGACCATGGAATCTATCTCTAAGTCTGATGAGGTATCACTCCTACGCTAATAACTAGCCTATCTGACTCAGTTACTTGCCCAGAAGGATACTGCTTTAGCCAAGATGACGTAGGACAGGGATCTTCAGTCTTCTCTCCGCTGAGACATTGAGGAACTTTGGTTAGCCGCTAAATCTCGGGCCCAGGCTGAAGCAGCGTTGAAATAGAAATCTTATGCAGACCTAGAGAGCCAAGCCCAATTCTTGATCTATTTGAAAGATAAACACGCCTCTTCCATAACCCTTCTTCAAGAATAAAATTGGCTCAAAGAAGAAACCATTGTTGGTTGGTCCTAGGAAGATCGTACCAGTTCCATTGTACAAAAATTTTATACAAGTGTCGAACCTTTCCTAAACAACCTATTGTGTTCTTTAGAAGTTAAATTAGGAATCGCAAACAGAACTTAACATTATTGATTCTAAATTTAACTTATCTGTTCTTAATGGTTTAGACTTGGATCGCAAGCGAAACTTAACACTATTGATCCAAATCCACCTATGTTATAAATTCAATTAAATATTAATTTCCAAAATTGGCTTCCAAGTTAAACATGGCGAGGCACTAGGCCTTCTTGGATATGGGAGCAACCACCACTTCCTAGACAACGCATTTTAAGGAAAGTTAATAATTAATTTCCTTATATAACTCTAGGTTTAACCAAAAAGAATAATCGAATCATAAATTCGAAAAATAAAACAAAAGAAACACAAATTCGAAACAAATATGAAAACTCTAGAATCATATGCCTCTTGTGTTTGGTATTTCCAAAAATAACTATACAAAGAAAACTAGTATGATGCGGAAAACAATTACTAGTTATACCTTTCTTTGTAAGCAAATAACCTCTTGATCTTCTACCGTATTCCTCTTCTAATCTCAGACATTGTGTGGGCAATGATATTTCGAGACAAGAACCACCAAGCTCCTTCTTCTCCAAGCTAGATTCCGCCACCATCAATTCTCCAAGAGAAGTAGAGGTCCGGCCACCACCACCAAGCTCCAAGAGATGCTAGAAACAAAGCCTCCTTTCTCTCCTTCTTCTCCTAGCTAGAATCGGCCACCATCACCAACTCCAAAAGAAAGATGAAACTGGCCACTAAAGAAGAAGAGAAGAGGAGAGGGAGAACCTCTAGGGACGGCCACACCAAGGAGGAAAAGAGAGGAAGAAAAAGAATAGAGTTATTCTAATGAAGGCACCTCTAACCCCTCTTTTATAATCCTTAGTCTTGGAAAATAAGAAAATTTAAATAAAACCTTCCTTAATTCCTTTGTCATGAAAAGGTAAAATTTAATTAATTAAAATTAAAATCCTTTTCTTAATTATAATGGCCGGCCACTTTAATCTCCAAAACAAAGAGAGTTTTAATTAACACAAGAATTAAAACTTCCTAATTTATTTCCGGAAATTTATAAAAAATTTCTCCAATAATTTTTCCCTTCATGATAGTTTGTAAAAAGGAAATTTTATAAATTAAAATCTTTCTTTTAAACATGTGGATGATTTCCAAAAAGGAAAGTTATCTCTAAAAATTAAAATTTCCTTTCAATCTACAAATAAGGAAAGATATCAAATCTTTTCTTAATCTTTTGTAGAACCTTATAAAAGAAATATTTAATTTTTAAACTCTCTTTTAAATCATGAACATGATTAAAAAAAGGAAAGTTTTCTCAAAATTAAAATCTACCTTTCAATCTACAAATAAGGAAAGATTTTAAATCTTTTCTTAATCTTTTGTAGAAAGCTATAAAAAGAAAGATTTAAATTTTAAACTCTCTTTTAAAACCATGGAATCCACATAAGAAAAATTTATAAATAAAATCCTTTTAATGTGATGTGGCCGACCACATCATGCTTGGATTCCAAGCATTGGCCGGCCACCAACTTGGCTCAACCACTTGGTCTTGGCCGACCCTAGCTTGGGTTCCAAGCTAGCTTGGCCGACCCCCTTGGGTTGGGTAAGAAGTGGGAATGTGGTGGGTATAAATCTCTACATACAAGAGGCTACGATAGGGACCGAGAGGAGGAATTGGTTTTGGTCTCCCGATGAAAATAAGCTTCCCGTGTTTGCCCCAAACACACAACTTAATTTCATCAATAATAATTCATACCACTAAAGAATTATTATTGAACTACCGCACCAATCCCAAATTATATTTTGGGATCCTTCTTATTATGAGTGTGTTAGTCTCCCTGTGTTTAAGATGTCGAATGTCCACTAATTAAATGAGTTACTGACAACTCACTTAATTAATATCTTAGTCCAAGAGTAGTACCACTCAACCTCATCGTCATGTCGGACTAAATCCACCTACAGGGTTTAATATGACAATCCTTATGAGCTCCTCTTGGGGCCATTCTCAATCTAGATTACTAGGACACAGTTTCCTTGTATAATCAACAACACACACTATAAGTAATATCATTTCCCAACTTATCGGGCTTATTGATTTATCGAGCTAAATCTCACCCATTGATAAGTCAAAGAAATAAATACTAAATATATGTGTTTGTTATTATATTAGGATTAAGAGCACACACTTCCATAATAACTAAGATCTAGTTCTTTTATCAAGTCAGTATAAAAAGAGCTTACCTAAAATGGTCCTACTCAATACACTTAGAGTGTACTAGTGTAATTTATTAGTCAAGATAAACTAATCCCTAATCACACTATGACTTTATCGACAGTTTGTTCCTTTCCATCTTAATCATGAGCAACTGTTTATAATTTATAAAGATCTGATAACATGATCTTCTATGTGTGACACCACACACCGTGTTATCTACAATATAAATTAATTGAACGACTACACTTAGTATATATAAATGTAGATACTTGACCAATGTGATTCTTATTTCTAAATAAATGTTTATACAAAAGCTAAACTTTTAGTATACACTCTAACAATCTCCCACTTATACTAAAAAGCTATGCTGCCCTAAATGCTGCCATACATCTGATTCCCAACCATTCAACATGCCCATCAAAAGCTCTTGCCTTAAGGACCTTAGTGAAAGGATCTACAAGTCATCACCTGATGCAATCTAAGCGGCAACAACTTCTCCTTTTTATACGATGTCTCGTATTGGGTGGTACTTGCACTCTATTGTGTTTGCTTGTCTTATGGACTTATGTTTTCTTCGAGTTTGCTACTGCACCACTATTATTACAATAAATTGTAATAATTTTTGGACAAATCAGAAATCATATCTATGTCCATCATGAAGTTTCTGATCCATACAGCTTCTATGGTTGTCTTAGAGGCTGCCACATACTCAGCTTCTATGGTAGAGATCAAAAAACATCTATGCTTAACACTCCTCCATTATTATGGCTTTACCTCCTAAAGTAAACACAAAACCCCGGGAACAAACCTTGGAAGAGGCCTAGTTAGAGCTTGGCCATCTCTAAGATGATAAGAGCAGGCTTGAAGTTCTCCTACAAACATCTGAGGCTAAGTGTCAAGAGTATCAATCAGAGCTAACTCAACAATCTGCAGCTCTGGAGAACTTCAAGCTTACACATAAGAAAGAGATGGATCGTATGGCCCAGGAGTTGAATTCCAAGGACCTGCTTATTATGGACCAGAGATGGGATATGGAGTCTCAGGCAACAGAGCTAGGCTCTTTGCAGATAGAGCTGTCTCAGGCTCAGTCTGCCTTATCAAGCTCTGTTAGTGCCTTGGAGAAATATAAGGCTGGGGAGAATGACCGCCTGCAAGCGAGCCGGGAAGAATATTTATGCTCTTTAGAGTTTGGCGCACAGATGGGAGATCGCTTCATAAGGTCGGTAGCTTATGGTGCAGTAGGGGCACTTCAGCAACATCAATAGAAAGGGTATCTATCCCTTGATCCTCTTGATGACTTCCTAGATCATCGTCGAATCCTTAGAGAGATGCTCGACGATGTATTTGCATAATTCAAATAACCCCTCTTATTGTAATGAACATCCTCTTATTGTACTCTATTAATTTTTACTGTTGTTGCTACTCCTTCTTTTTAGATTTTATACCTTCTCCTTAGTCCTAACTCAGTGGAGCCTGAGCTGTTTATCCCGAGCATGGGGGCCTGATAAGGTCTTAAAGAAGATTTGTGAGTGTTCTAAACTAAGTTACCCTGACCGGGCATTTCATGCCCGATCGGTCATTTCCTCCCGATCTCAAGTCTTACAAATGGCTAATTTAAGTACAATAGGGCTAGAGATAGTTAGCACTTCAAGGACGGTCTAGCTTCTTACCCTGAGCGTCTTGCAGGTAGTAGGCACCTGACGCTAACATTTTAACAACTTTATATGGACTGTCCCACTAAGGTGCCAATTTGGTTACCTCCCCTACGGGCTTTATCCTCTTCCACACTAAGTCCCCTTCTCCAAAGAACCGGGGAATTATTGGATCCAAAGCGTTAGAGGGGGGTGAATAGCGCTCATGACTTTCACTTTCGTTTTGGAACACTATGAGTAAAACGCAGCGGAAAATTAAATAACATTTGAAAACACAAACACCAAGATTTACTTGGTTCGGAGCCTATGGCGATTCCTACTCCAAGGCCCATGCTCGTTGAACGTTTACTTTGGAGAATCACTATATACTCAAAAATTTACAACTTGAAATACAAATTAAAGCAGTAATGAAATTATACCAACAATAGGAAATACATAATTTAAAGCTTCGGATTGTCGGTGTCTTGTCATAGCTTTGTCGGATCGTCCTTTAAGCATCACATAGAAGAATGGTTGCACGTTTGTTGTTATTTCTAAGCTGTTGCTCGGAACTTGCTTATAAAGCCTGTGGAGGCGCCTCCAAGCCCATGGAGGGCCCCTCAACCCCGCCGTTTCCGCAGCGTGGATAAGTCTTGACTTCTTTGCCGCTTATTCGCCTGAGGGCGCCTCCAACCGCATGGAGGGCGCCCTCCACCTGCGTTCAGGGCGCCCTCAGCTCCATAGAGGGCGCCCTTTGCTGAGCGTCCAGAGCACCCTCTACCTTGTTGCATGGAGGTGTTCGGCTAGTGCACTCGAGGCACCTCCAAGCTCCATGGAGGGCACCTCGAGTACTGTTCATCCGAGGCTTTATATCTTTTTTGCTCCCTGCAAGATGTGTTAGTCCAAAATACAAATCATACCCTGCAAAATAAAGTTAGGACAATATAGACATGATAAATAACATATTTGATAATCTTCGGACTATCCGGTTCTAACTTCGGATTTTCGATCGAAAACCCTAGGTCGAACCGACACCTACTGTTCCCTCACCGGGGAACGCGTCCTCACCTACTCCACTCAGGAGAGTTTACCTGTTGCCAGACTGATCCTCTAGACCGACTGGACTTTTGCTCAACACCCGAGGCTCCAGGACTTTCTGCTGGACTTCCGCTCCATGCCCCATCCAGTCTTCCACCTGGTTCACTACACCAGGACTTTCCATCTAGGGTTACCAACCCCTAGGACTTCTGCTTGAAGCCCTCGACCCGCCAAGAATTTCTGCCTAGGGTTACCACCCCCTAGGGGTTTTCCACTTACCTAACCGTAGCTAGGACTTTTGCCTAAGTACAATTAGGACTTTCCTGCAATCTCATCAAACTTGTTAGATAACGAAACAACTTAACTTTGGACCCTTTGACATAATCAAAACACAGGTTTGACTGTAAGATGCTTCCCGCACGAATAGGAATCACTCTTTTATCATAGTTCTGATGCATCCTTTGTTGATGTGCAATTAATCGAGCAGCTACTCGCTCATGAATTTCACTGATAAAATCCAACTCTGAAAGTCGCTGCTTGACATTTCCTTTGTCATATAGCATTCTTCTGATTGATGGCACTACGACCTCTATAGGCACCACAACCTCACTGCCATAGACCAGGTGAAATGGGGTGAGTCCTGTTCTCTCTCGTGGAGTCGTGCGGTAGGCCCAAAGGATGCTGGGCAGCTCTTCTATCCAATTGCCTCCAACATGATATAACTTGACTTTCAACCCTCGAACTATCTCTCTATCAGTAACCTCTGTCTGCCCATTTCTTTGAGGATAAGCTACGGATGTGAAGGTCTGGGTTACGCCCAATCCTTGACACCAGGCCTGGATCTTGAGGCTTTGGAACTGTCTTCCGTTATCTGAAACCAACTTGTGTGGTATTCCAAATCGATAGAGGATGTTCTTCCATAAGAATTGAATAATGGCTCCCTCAGTAATCCTAGCCAGTGTTTCTGCTTTCACCCATTTAGAGAAGTAGTCTACTGCTACGAGCAAGAATCGTTTCTGACCTGGTGTCATCGAGAATGGTCCCACAATATCCATGCCCCATTGGTTAAAGGGGCATGAGACTATTGAGGTTTTTAGCGTGTCGGTCGGCCAATGGGTCAGGTTCTGATGCTTTTGGCAAGATAAGCAAGTATTCAATAGTCGTTGAGCATCTTTCTATAGAATGGGTAAGAAATACCCGGCCAGCAATACTTTTTGAGCCAGCATCCTCCCCCCTGCGTGGTTACCGTAATATCCATGATGTACTTCCTACAAAGCATACTCCGCCTCGTCCATTCCTAAGCATTTGAGCAGCGATCTAGAGAATGCTCGTTTGTACAGCTGGTCCCCGATCAGGGTATACACATGAGCTCTTTTTTGATCAACCTGACTTCTTCTGGATCAATAGGCAGGACACCCTGTTGAAGATAAATGATTATTGGGGCCATCCAGTCGATTGAACCTCCATCAAGAAATCTGCTAGAGCTTGTGCTTTAATTATCGTTCGGGGCTGATACTGTATGTCATATTCTTCTAGTTCAGTGGCCCATTTGATGAGACGGTCTGCTACCTCCACATTAGTAAGAACCTTACCCATGGTGCTATTGGTCAGGACTATGATGGGGTGTTCCAGTAAATAAGGTCTTAAGCGGTGAGCCATGAGTACCAATCCATAGACCAATTTTTTCAAGGTCATGTATCGGGACTCGGTCCCTTTCAATAAGTGGCTGAAGAAGTACATTGGACGTTGTACATCATCCTGCTCTTTTACCAACACCGCTCCCACGACCTCAAGGGTGGCTGACAGATAAACCCAGAGCGGCTCTCCAGCAGTAGGTTTGAACAGTGAGGGTAAGGTCTCCAGGTACTTTTTTAATTCCTCAAAGGCTTGGTTGCACTCTTCGTCCCATTGAAACTTGGCCGCTCTCCTGAGCACTTTGAAGAATGACAGGGCTCGATCTGTAGACCAGGAAATGAACCTGGGCAGTGCAGTTATTCTTCCCACCAACTTCTGAGACTCCTTCAAATTCTGAGGTGCTTTCATATCTCGAAGTGCTTAGACCTTCTCCGGATTAGCTTCAATTCCTCGCTCGATAACGAGGTATCCCAAGAATCCCCCCGCCCCTCCCTCTAGCTCCAAATAAGCATTTCAATGGATTTGACTTCATCCCATATTGTCGTAGTGTGCTATAGGTTTCTTCTATGTCAGCAATCAAAGGATGATGGATAAGATCTTGACTTCCTCCACATTCCGCCCTATCTACTCCCAGAAGATCTTATCCATCATCCTTTCGTAGGTGTCTCCTGCATTTCACAATCCAAAAGGTATGATAGTATAACAGAAAGTATCATCTGCCATGATAAAGTTGACCTTCTCCTGATCTTCCTGTGTCAGAGGGATTTGGTGGTATCCTTGATAAGCATCGAGCATGCAAATCCTTTCATTACCTAAGGTCGAGTCCACCATCTGATCAATCCTAGGTAGCGGGTAGCAGTCCTTCGGGCTGGCGTGGTTAAGATCTCGGAAGTCGATGCAGACTCTCCACTTATTATTGGGTTTAGCTACTAGGACCACATTAGAGAGTCAGGACGGGAATTGTACCTCTCAAATGTGACCTGCTTTCCTGAGCTGATCCACCTCAGCTCAGATGATCTTATTTTGCTCGGCCTAGAAGTTCATCTTCTTCTACTTGACTGGTCGGGAATCAGGCAGAAGATGTAATTTGTGCTCAGGCACTTGGGCTTGACCCTAGGTAGCTCTTCGAGAGACCAAGTGAAGACATCCCTATTGTGAGTCAAGCATTGGATCAGATCCATCTTGACTTTGAAAGGCAGGTCGCTTGATATACGAGTGTGGCTTTCCGGGCGTTCGGGGTAGAGCTAGACCTCCTCCCAAGGGATGAGCTCCTCTGCTATTGGCAAAGGCTCCTCTTGGATGACGTGGATCCTACCATCCTGGGTTCTCTGAGCCTTGCAAGCCTCCAGCTTCACCATGTTGATGTAACACCTGTGAGAGACCAATTACTCACCTTTAACTTCCCCAACCTGGTCTCCCACAGGGAATTTGATCTTCTGTTGAAAAGTTGAGACTCCGCCCAGAACTTGTGAAGCGTCGATCTCCCCAAGATGATGTTGTACGAGGACGGTGAATCCACCACTATAAAGGTGCTCATCTGTGTCCTCACCAGGATCTTGTTACCCAAAGATATGGCTAGCTTGATCTAGCCCATGGGTCGTACATCATTACCGGTGAAACTATATAATGAAGTAGCCACGGCTAGAGTTCACTGGCATCAATTTGCATGCCCTCGAATGCACTCTTGAATAGCACGTTTACAGAGCTTTCGGTATCAACAAAAACTCTGGTCACGCGACTGTTGGTGATGACAACTTTGATTATTAGGGCATCATCGTGAAGAAGCTCCAACCCCTCTAGGTCTTGCAGCCCAAAGCTGATGATGGGCCCTGCAACTTGCTTTGACTACATCCTACAGCGTGTATCTCCAAGCGACGCTTATGAGATTTCTGAGCCCTAGCGGAATCTCCATTTGTGGGCTCTCCGGGGATCATACCAATCTCATGAATGACCGTGTTTCCCCTGTTCTCCTCTTCCCGTGCTTCTCCTGGCTCCTGGTTACGATCAAGCTGCTGACTTCCTTGTCCTACATTATCGGGCAGGGGTCTAACAGACTGACCTGCCATGAGCTGTTGGTCGGCCAGCAACCTCTGAATCTTGGGTGCAATCTCATGTGGGGGCAGGCCCAACTCAGCTGCGCGCCGGGAGCCACGGGCGAACTAGAAGCAATCACTTGTGGCATGGGTGTAGGACCTACAGTACGTGCAATAACACGACCCCCACTGACTGAGCCTTGGGGCTTGGATAGCTGCCACACGTTGGACCGGCCTGGGTTCCTGACCAGGAGAGAAGGGCGGTCGAGCATCCTGGGTGCATGGAAGAGGCTGAGCTGGTGGTTGGGGTGGCCTCTTCTCTAGTTTATTGGCGGGAGTAGGCGCCTTGTTCACTTTCCGCCGAACCGCCTGAGCTTCTTCTACATTGATATAGCTAGCGACCTTCCCTAGTATCTCATCGAAGTTCACAGGCTTTCGGAAGAGATCTCGGAAGAACTCCCTTTCTACCAGTCTATGAGAGAAGACGCTCATCAATATTTCAGAGGTAGTGGACAAGACATCCTGGGCCACCTGGTTGAATCGTTTGATATAACTCCTCAAGGGCTCGGCAGACCTTTTCTTGAAGGCAAAGAGACAGTGGTCTATCTTCTGGTACTTTCTACTGCTGGCGAAGTGGCGCAGGAAAACAGTCTTGAAATCATGAAAGCAGGTGATGGACTCGTTTAGCAATCCATCAAACCATTTCTGTGCTGAGCCAGACAGAGTATTTAAGAACACTCGACACTTAATGGCGTCGCTGTATTGGTGCAACAGCACAGCATTCCAGAACTTTCGGAGATGATCTTCTGGATCCTTACTATTATCTCCAATGGCTGGGGGCTTGTATCCCTTCGGTAGCTTCTCCTTGAGTACCCTCATAGAGAAGGGCACTTGCTCATCAGGATCCCCCCGGGGCTCCTCCCTGAGGACTATGGCTTTTCCTTTCTTTGAATCCCTGGGCGGGGAGCTTTCCACCATGGAGGCCTGCGGTTGTTCTTTCTTATTATAACAGTCGGGGTCCTTGTGATAATAGTTTGGGCCAGGTTCCCGATAGAAGGCTGGGGGAAACTCCTTAGGTTGTTTCCTCTTAGATCCTTTATCAGAAACGTGAGTCAGGTCCTTGGAAACTACAGGCATCTTGTACGATCGTGAAGTACTGGTCTATTTTTTGGAAGTCGCTCGCCTATTGGCCTCGAACAGTTCGTACTCCCGCCATCATGGTCACGTTGATTCTTCCGGTCTCTTACATCCTTACACTCTAGAACAGATGAATGTCGACCCCCACGTGGTGCTGATGGACGACGATGACTAGACTGGTGGTACTTGAACTCTGCGCACACTCAGACAAGCACACGGAACATTAGAGACTAGAAACTAGGGAAAAAGTACCCGGAGCAGACCCTCTGACACTCAAGTCAGTTACTTTTTTCCCAGAATAATAGTGTACAAAGGAGAAAGAAAAGTAGAAAACAAGTGTGAATGTGTGAGAGAGCGTACCTGCGCAAGGGAGAGGACCTCCCTTTTTATATAACAGTGCATACCTCTAGAGGCTAACCGATGTCAGAAAATGTCGGGTGTCAGGACCTGTCGGGTGATGGAAGACACGTGCATCCTCCTGTAGATTAGAGGAAGGTTCCATTCGCAGATGACCGCAGACCGTTGGAATATTCCCTAACATTCAGGAGTTATTCTCTAACAGGCGGTTACAATTCTCTGGCCTTGTTGTCGTGTAGCACCTTCCGTCCCGACCTTCTGGTCTGACCGGGTATGAATAGGGCAGCTTAGGATGATCTGCCGGGTATAACACATGGCCTAAATCTTGAGAGACCATGAGTTGTGGTGAGATCGTCCAAGAGCTGACCGGGAGTTGGCTGACCGGGAGTTAGCTTACTGAGAGAACCAGACCATGCCTTAGATCAGGGTATCTCAGATCTGGGGTCCTGGTCTGTGAGAACCCGACCGAGAACCATGTTACCGACGTCGTCACACGGTCCTACTTCTTCTTTCCCTAACTGTTGACTGTCACGTTTCCTTGACTTTTGACTGTCACGTCCCCTTGACTTCTGATTGTCACGCCTCCTTAATTTTTAACTGTCATGTCTCCTTAAATTCTGACTGTCCGATTTTATCAGACTCCATTATTATACATCGTATCAATGATTAATTATGATTAAATCACAACCATAATCTCTTTATAATAGTCTATTTCTTAATCCGCCTTTCCACGTAGAAGGATTTTTTTTTTCTCCTTTTTCCCTGACTTATCCTTTTTCACCCTTTCCCTCTATATCAATCCTGCAGGTTTGACTCATGAGTAGGAATTGGCAAAATGACATGTATGCTCATTCAGGTGGCGTCTAGCGTGGCGATGCAAGGTGGATTGGCCCCTTCCACCAACCACACCGATTGCCACGGCTCACTTTAAAGTTCTAATCATATGTTTTGGCTATTATATAATGCTCACTGAAGCCCCGGTCGCTTCGCCGATCGAGCTCTTGTAACGAGTTCCTGTTTTGGAGGGTACCGCTCTTTATTAGCCTTTTATCCTTCAGTTTGTAGATTCCTGCTTAATTTATGGAAAATTGATATAATGTTTGCAAAAATCATTTTAATTTTTTTAAAAAAATAGAATTGGAGCTCTCTTCCTATGTCGAGTTGGAAGCTCGGATGCCGTTTTTGTTGGTGCAACCTTAGGTCAAGGTTGACCTGGTTGACCCGACTCGAGTTGACGTGACTCGAGTTGTATTTTGATGTTTGACCTGGGAAGATTGTCGGTGCAACCTTAGGTCAAGGTTGACCTAGTTGTGTTGCATGTTGATGTTTGACACTCGTGAGAGAGTTCTATTCTTGATGTGGGACAAGAATAGATGTTTGGGAGATTATTGGTGCAACCGTAGGTCAAGGTTGGCCTGGTTGACCTGATTCGGGAAAAGTCCAAGTATGGAGACTTGGCACGGAAAAGTCCAAGCAGGGAGCTTGGCACTGGAAAAGTCCAAGTATGGAGACTTGGCACGGAAAAGTCCAAGCAGGGAACTTGGCACTGGAAAAGTCCAAGTATGGAGACTTGGCACGGAAAAGTCCAAGCAGGGAGCTTGGCACGCGAAAAGTCCAAGTATGAAGACTTGGCACTGGAAAAGGCCAAGTATGGAGACTTGGCACTGGGAAAGTCCTAACTGGGATGTTAGGCAGTTGGAAAGTCCTGGTAAGTGAAGCCAGGCAGTGGAAAGTCCTAACTGGGATGTTAGGCAGTGTGGAAAGTCCTGGTGAGTGAAGCCAGGCAGTGGGAAAGTCCTGGTGAGTGAAGCCAGGCAGTGAGAAAGTCCTAACTGGGATGTTAGGCAGTGTGGAAATCCTGGTGAGTGAAGCCAGGTGAAAGTCCTGGTGAGTGAAGCCAGGCAAGGGAAAATCCAGATGGATCAGGGATGATCGGACTTCTAGTGTTGGAAAGTCCAAGTAGGTCAAAGAGATTGACCGGACACTTGGCAGGGAGTTCTAGTAGGTCAAGGGAGTGACCAGATGCTAGGAATGAAGTACCAACATGTCGAGGTTGACCGAATGTTGGTTTGGAAGGCTTGGGACTTGGTTTGGGCAAAAACCAAGTCACTAGTTATCTGATCGGTCTGGTGACCGATCAGTAACCGATCAGTGTACTACTGATCGGTATCTGATCGGTCTGATCGGTCGTGGCGACCGATCAGGAGACGATGTCGCGGAAGGAAGCGAGTTGGGATCGGTCCGTGGACCGATCCAGGCCGATCGGTCCACGCATCGATCGTAGTACGCATGTCTTCGCATCGATCGATCGGTCGGGACCGATCAGCAGGCCTGATCGGTCCGGGACCATCGGCTTGATCGCGACACCTGATCGGTCCGGGGACCGATCAGTGACAACAGACCGTTCAGGCCTTAGGCTGATCGGTCAGACCGATCAGAGCACGATCGACATCGCACTAGTTTCTTCATCTTCTTCGCAGAAAGGTCGAGAGCTGTAGCTGCACTACTTCTTCTTCCTCTTCTCTTCTGCTACATAGCTGCTGTTCTGGTGCTTGAGTTTTGTTGAGCTCTTCTTCGCAAGCTTCGCGTGAGCTTCTCGACTGGGATATCCTGCTGTTGTAGGTGTTCTGAGGAGCTGCTGCTTCAACGAATCCAGTCGGCAAGGAGGCAAGAAAACCTGTGTTTTTACATTCATTGTTCTTGTCTTCTTGTATCTCTTGTTGTATTCCTTTCTTGCTGTTGCAAGAATATTGTGGCGAGGTTTCTCCACCCACAAGGAGTATATTGTATTAGCCGGTTTTCCGGGGACTCATCCACCGACGGATTGAGAGGCTTCGTCCACCTTACGGACACGCCGAGGAGTAGGAGTATCATCTCCGAACCTCGTTACATCGACGCGTTGAGGTTTGATCTTCTTGTTTTCGTTTCCTTGTTTGTTTTTCCGCTGCGCTGACAAATTGTAGGAAGAAACGCGAGAATTTGGGGTCGGCTATTCACACCCCCTCTCTCTAGCCGTACGAAGGATCATAACAAGTGGTATCAGAGCAAGGCCGCTCTTCATCGGATCAACACCCGTGGGAGCAAAGCTAGAGATGGATCTCTATGGAGAAGATGTCACGATTCAACCCTTCTACGAGTCTCACGACAACTTCACATATTGGAAGGTAAGGATGATGTATTTTCTTAGGACTAATATGTTAAATTGGTTTTGTGTACAAGAAGGGTTTTCCCCTCCGATGGATGAGGAAGGAAAACCTATCAAGAAGAAGGAGTGGACGAAAGAGCAAATCCGACAATCCGAAATCAATGACGAGGTAACGAAAATCATTGAATTTTCTTTACCTAATGATGTTTTGTGTAGGGTAGAAGGATACAATAGTGCCAAGGAGTTGTGGAACAACTTGGCCAAACTTCATGAGAAGAACTCCACTTCAAGTCATGAAGAGGAGACAAGTGAGTCATCAAGTAGCTCACTTCATGGAGATAGAGAATTAGGAGTTGAGGGTTACTCAACATCTAAGGAAGAAGAGGAGGAGAGTTCTTCTTCAAGTTCGGAGCAAGAAGAAGAAGCTTCTACCTCCGGAAGGGATGAAGAAGAGAGCTCGCATCCACCCTCATCCCTAGGTAACTCAAGCATTTTAGTTTCAAATAAATTACATATATTATGCTTTGAGTGTAGGGAGTATGGACATTACAAGAGCAAATGTCCAAAGAGAGTTAGGAAGACTCCACCGCGCCAAAGGTCAAGGTAGCCGGAGTCCCGACACGCAAGGGCAAGGAGCACGTGGTGTGCTTCCAATGCAAGCGAAGGGGACATTATCGGAGTCATTGTCCGAGGGGGAGGCAACCTCACAAGGGCAAGAGACCGAGCACATCGATAGGGGGAGCTAAGGCAAACCCTAAGGTAACCTCTAAGGTTCATTTTTGCAACTCTAATAAAATGCATGCTAGGAATTTTATTGCACTTGTCGATAATAACAAGCATGATAACCTTAGGAATCAATACATGTGCTTAGGAGCCAAGCATGTTAGCCTAGATAAGAACAATTCTAGAAATGCTAACCCTAGAATTAACTCATCTAAGGCTAAGGAGAACCTAGGTAGAAGCCCCAAAACAACTAGACACATGCCTAGGAATACCTCAAAGAAAAATGACAAATCAAAAATTGAGGTATTAGAGAAGGAGAATCAAGTCTTGAGGTCAAGACTTGATACTTTGGAAAAGGCTCTTAAGAACTTGGAGAAGTCATCTCTAGGGTTTAAGGGTCAAAAACCAAAGCCCAAGGACAAGAAAGGTTTGGGTCACAAACCTAAGTCCCAAGTGGTCAAGCCCACTTACCACAATGTTCCATTCGATTATGGAATAAAACCTAGGGCTAGGAAGACCATTACCAAGGTTACAAGGGGAGTCACCCCTATAGTTGACCTTGATGAGACCCAAATGACCAAGGCTTCAAAGCCTAAGAGGGTCATTAGGAGGGTTGCTAGGGAAGTCATCCCTAGTGAATATTTAGTGAACCCAATGAGCTCAAGTAGGTATTGGGTTCCTAGGAGCATTTTCTCTACCCCATAGATGGGTTAGAGAGTGTCAACTCCAATAAGAAGGGTAGTTAACCCAACTTTGAGGAAATTGACACTCAAGGAGCATTTTCAAGGTTTTTGGGAACCTTTGAAAATGAAATGGAATAATCTTTATCATTCACTCCTTGGAAGAGTAAAGTGTGCCAAAGTGAGAATATATTAATCTTACTTTAAATTGACACAATGTGGAAAAACCTAGAGAAATATCAAATTGGGATTTTTGATATTCTCTTAGGTAATCAAGGCAATCCGGGCCTTAATTTAGAAGTGCTACTCTTGTAAAATTTTTAAAATGGTATAAATCAAACAAGAGATCAAGAAATGCCAATTTGGGTTTTGACATTTTCTTGGAGCACTTTTGGCAATCTAGGATTAGAATTTAAGTTAGCTAAGTGATTAAGGATACTTAGATAGGTAATCTAGGTATTTTATTTGTGTTAACTTACCATGGTTGTTTGCCATATGCCATGTCATGATAATGCTTAGGTTATTATATGTCATGCTCTAGTTAAGTTTCATACTTTATGCCATGACATCATGACATTGACACATGTTTTCCATTTATGATATCATTTTATGTCATGTCATCATCTCTTGCATTATAATCAATAAAATTGATTTAAGGACAAACATATAATTTGATATTGAGATCAAATTGATGTTTAGAAAATGCATGAGAACTTAGCCTAAGTTGACCTTAACCCATATCTCACATCAAATTGACTTGAATGTGGTTTGATACACCTTAGATGTGTGTGAGATATTAGGATCATGAGTTAGGATCAAGGTGCATTGTCCTTGTACCTAGATGACCCTAATTCAAGAAATTAAGGATCATAGGAAAGCTTGTGTACAAGTCATGTACATGTAGCCCTAAGATTGTGGTCCTAAATTAAAAGGTTTAAAATAATTTCAAAATTGATTTGAAAAACCTTGATGAAGTCATTCTAGTGATAGCATTCATCATTGAACATTGTGATACAAAGTTTACTTAACTTTGAACTATTTCAAAGTCTTTTAAACTTTGTATCAAGATTGAAAAATAGAATCTATTTTCATATAAAACTATTTTTCCTTGATAGTATATGTTAAGAGGAATGTATCCTCAAAATTTCACAATTTTTGGAATTTTATGGAATTTATTAGGGGTTTCTGAATTTCGGGAGAAGAAAAATCAGAAATCCCTGTGATCAGAGTCTGGATCGGTCACCGGACCGATCCAGGGAGGGCTGGATCGGTCACTGGACCGATCCAGAGTGCTGTGGATCGGTCTAGTAACCGATCCAGTGAGGTCTGATAGTGTGCCAATGTGCTGAAATTCGACTGGATGTCTGAAATTTCAGTTTTGGGGAGTTGAGTTTCGGGTTTCTAAAGGTTTGAAACTCGCCAAGACATTGTTGGTGCAATGGTCAAGGGGGAGTTGACCTTTAGGGGAAGTTTTACCTAATTGTCAAGGGGGAGTTGACTTTTAGGGGGAGTTTTTACTCCAAAAGACTTTTAAGGATCAGTGATATGGGATTATCACTAAGTTGATTGTTGAGTTTAGTATCAAGGGGGAAATTAAGAGTTTCAAATGAAAGGTATGGGACTTTCATTAGGAAGAAACTCTTGACCTTGATACCCTCCTTTTTCTTTTTGATGTGTGTCAAAAAGGGGAGAGTAGTCATTGGAGAATTATTGGGGAACCCAAGTTAGGTTATCGGGTTAACCTAAGCTAGGGGAAGAATGTCAAGGAATGTTCAAGGAAGAACATTGGAATTCTTTTTGATGTGTGTCAAAAAGGGGGAGAATTATTGGGGAACCCAAGTTAGGTTATCGGGTTAACCTAAGTTTGGGGGAGAAACGTTCAAGGGAGAATATTGGAGTTTGGAAAGAATGTTCAAGGAAGAACATTGGAAAACCTGAGTTAAGGTTATCGGTTTAACCTAACTTGATTATGGTTTTGTCAAACATCAAAAAGGGGGAGATTGTTGGTGCAACCTTAGGTCAAGGTTGACCTGGTTGACCCGACTCGAGTTGACGTGACTCGAGTTGTATTTTGATGTTTGACCTGGGAAGATTGTCGGTGCAACCTTAGGTCAAGGTTGACCTAGTTGTGTTGCATGTTGATGTTTGACACTCGTGAGAGAGTTCTATTCTTGATGTGGGACAAGAATAGATGTTTGGGAGATTATTGGTGCAACCGTATGTCAAGGTTGGCCTGGTTGACCTGATTCGGGAAAAGTCCAAGTATGGAGACTTGGCACGGAAAAGTCCAAGCAGGGAGCTTGGCACTGGAAAAGTCCAAGTATGGAGACTTGGCACGGAAAAGTCCAAGCAGGGAGCTTGGCACGCGAAAAGTCCAAGTATGAAGACTTGGCACTGGAAAAGTCCAAGTATGGAGACTTGGCACGGAAAAGTCCAAGCAGGGAGCTTGGCACGCGAAAAGTCCAAGTATGAAGACTTGGCACTGGAAAAGTCCAAGTATGGAGACTTGGCACTGGGAAAGTCCTAACTGGGATGTTAGGCAGTTGGAAAGTCCTGGTAAGTGAAGCCAGGCAGTGGAAAGTCCTAACTGGGATGTTAGGCAGTGTGGAAAGTCCTGGTGAGTGAAGCCAGGCAGTGGGAAAGTCCTGGTGAGTGAAGCCAGGCAGTGAGAAAGTCCTAACTGGGATGTTAGGCAGTGTGGAAATCCTGGTGAGTGAAGCCAGGTGAAAGTCCTGGTGAGTGAAGCCAGGCAAGGGAAAATCCAGATGGATCAGGGATGATCGGACTTCTGGTGTTGGAAAGTCCAAGTAGGTCAAAGGGATTGACCGGACACTTGGCAGGGAGTTCTAGCAGGTCAAGGGAGTGACCAGATGCTAGGAATGAAGTACCAACATGTCGAGGTTGACCGAATGTTGGTTTGGAAGGCTTGGGACTTGGTTTGGGCAAAAACCAAGTCACTAGTTATCTGATCGGTCTGGTGACCGATCAGTAACCCATCGATGTACTATCGATCGGTATCGACGGCCTGCGTGGACCGATCAGAGCTTCCCCGATCGGTCGTGGCGGCATCGTGAGACGGCGTCGCGGAAGGAAGCGAGTTGGGATCGTGGACCGATCCCACTGATCGGTCCACGCATCGATCGTAGTACGCATGTCTCGATCGATCGGCGGGGACCGATCGCAGGCCTGATCGATGGGACCGATCGGGCTTGATCGCGACACCGATCGGTCCGGGACCGATCAGTGACAAAAAGCTTCACGCGCTTAGGCTGACGGCCGCATCGATCAGAGTTCTAGCTGCGACGCAACGGCTAGTTTCTTCACTGTCTTCTTCGCAGGTATAAAGGGCTGCTGCTGCACTACTTCTTCTTCCTCTTCTCTTCTGCTACATAGCTGCTGTTCTGGTGCTTGAGTTTTGTTGAGCTCTTCTTCGCAAGCTTCGCGTGAGCTTCTCGACTGGGATATCCTGCTGTTGTAGGTGTTCTGAGGAGCTGCTGCTTCAACGAATCCAGTCGGCAAGGAGGCAAGAAAACCTGTGTTTTTACATTCATTGTTCTTGTCTTCTTGTATCTCTTGTTGTATTCCTTTCTTGCTGTTGCAAGAATATTGTGGCGAGGTTTCTCCACCCACAAGGAGTATATTGTATTAGCCGGTTTTCCGGGGACTCATCCACCGACGGATTGAGAGGCTTCGTCCACCTTACGGACACGCCGAGGAGTAGGAGTATCATCTCCGAACCTCGTTACATCGACGCGTTGAGGTTTGATCTTCTTGTTTTCGTTTCCTTGTTTGTTTTTCCGCTGCGCTGACAAATTGTAGGAAGAAACGTGAGAATTTGGGGTCGGCTATTCACACCCCCCCTCTCTAGCCGTACGAAGGATCCTAACAGTTTTGTTGTAGACATGTGAGTAGGATACTCTTTGCTGGTAAAAGATAGGACATGTCACGTGTTCTCTGCTTCTGCCCTTGTCTTACGCGGGAAGACAAACCACGTGCAAAAAAAATAAAAGGCATAAGATAGGACATGCTGATTTAATTCGTGTATTCCTCTCCCTTCCTTAATCCGTGTCCCTTCCCCTCCTTTAGTTTAGCTCGTGTGGCAAAATCGCGCCCCTTCCCCTCTTTACTTTAGCTTGTGTGGCAAAAGATTTAATTCGTTTTTCGATGACTTATCTTTTTTTCACCCTTTCCCTCTATATCAATCCTACAGCTTTGACTCATGAGGAGGAATTGGCAAAATTAATGGCATGTATGCTCATTCAGGTGGCGTCTAGCGCACCAACCACACCTGTTGCCACGGCTCACTTTAAAGTTTTAATCATATCTACTTTTGGCTATTATATAACGCTCACTGAAGCCCCGGTCGCTTCGCCGATCGAGCTCTTGTAACCAGTTCCTGCTTTGGAGGGGTACCGCTCTTTATTAGCCTTTTATCCTTCATTTTGTAGATTCCTGCTTAATTTATGGAAAATTGATATAATGTTTGCCTCTACGGAGTTCTACCTCCTGTTGCTTACATAGCGTTTGGCTTTGGGAGTAAATGTTTCTGTTTTCCGGTAGATTTCAAGTTGAACGTAATTTGGAATTTTCAAGTTAAATAGTATATATTATTAGGTCATGTTTAAAAACAATTAGCAACGAACTAGTACATGCCAGCGCGTTTATTTGTTTTTAGTGGTGATGACTGAACCACTGCACGAACGCTGTCATTAGGGAGTTATGGTTGTGATCAACGTGCTGCGGTCGACGATTGTGCAGCCGGCGGAAGCGACCCCGAAGAGACGGTTGTGGCTCTCCAACCTGGATCTGGTGACGCCGCATCACCACACGCTGTTCGTCTTATTTTACCGTCCGGATGGGTCGGCCAACTTCTTTGACGCGGCGGTGCTGCGCGACGCGCTGTCCCAGGTGCTGGTGCCCTTCTATCCATGGCCGGGCGCTTGACTCGCGGTCAGGACGGTCGGATCGCGATCGATTGCAACGGTGAGGGGGTGCTGTTTGTGGAGGCGGATGCGGAGACGACGGTGGACGACTTCGGCGACTTCGCACCCACCAGGGAGCTGGAGCAGCTGATCCCAAAACTAAATGCAGACTACACCAACGGCATCTCCGCTTTCCCGCTTTTACTCCTCCAGGTAATTACCGCTTTCAGTCTACGACAACTTGAGACTAAAAAAAAAACGTAAATTTTATAAATAAATATTTTTTAAAAAAAGGGAATGATCTTTTTTTTTTTTTTGTATAGATATGATTTTAATTTTTTTTTTTTTTGAGAAATTTAAATGTATATTGTAAAGTAAGATTGGGAACCATCTCATTAGGTACATCTTCGGAAAGCCTAAGTTTCCACGGACTCTGGAGGTAAAAGATTAGGAACAACCCCGCTAGGTACATCATCGAAAAATCTAAGTCCTCACATACTTTTGAGGTGAAAATTTGAGAACAATCCTACTAGGTACACCCTTGAAACAATCTGACAGGAAGGGTGCCTTCTTAGAGGAGCATACTAAACCTCTACTGGTCTTCACACTCTACAACTTATGGGCGTTAGAGGAGCATCTCCACTAGAACACCTCCACAATAAGTTACCCAGACCAATGAGAACATCCCTCAGGGGAATATTTCTTCTAGGCTCTGCCTCTTCGACTACCCTCTTTTACTTTCTCCATTGGTGGTTTGCTTGCTAACAGTCCATCAGGAAACTTTGTCAAGCAGGCCATAGAAGTAATCTGAGGAGGAGTTTCCTCCCTTGCCATCTAGTTCCTGTCGTCGCATCATCTCCCTTGACTTTAACGGAAGTTATGTGGTCAACTAATCGAAGGTCAAACTCATAAAGACAGACTGCCATTTAGCACTTAGGGGTTCGTTCTTGATTCCTTACAGTAGGAAAAAGCAGGGCATGTCAAAACATGTCTTTAACACTAAAGCATAGTCCCCTGATGACGGAATGACCTCTTTCACATACCGCGTAAGGGAGATATGACAGGGGTGAGGGGGCACGAGAAACCAAGTTATATTTCTATAAAAAGCAACTTAAGTTCGAAGGAAGGGGAGCTATAAATTTGTCTTCTCATTCTTAACTTCTCTTCTTTGCTCCAATTCCAATAGAAGTCCTTCCTCTAACAGAAGACATCCAACCCACATCTGGTTAAAGTCCTTCACCGTATAAGGCCTATCTCTAATACCTCAAGTCTCTCCTAGAGGAAGGCATATTATTCATTCACTCAGTTGCTAACGTAAGCATCGGAGGGGCAAAGCTGACAACACCAAGCTTCACTCGTTGGTGTTTGATTTGGTGTCCAGGTCAACACCTAAGAGGGCTTCCGGTTGCAATCAGAGATATTGAGGTCATCGGAAGTTGAGGTTCTACTAGTGTGAACCCTTATGGAGGTGTTGCGGTAGAAAAAGAGGCTCTGTGCTGTGGAGGAGGAGATTCTAACTGCATCATTTCTAGCACTGCCTATGAGAATGGAGGACTGAGGCATGAGGATGGTGAGCATCAAGAGGACAATGAATGAGTGGCAGAGGAAAGGTCTTAGGCATCAAGGCCACCAGTTCCCCTAGTAGTAGAGGAGATCGCGGAGGGCCCCATTTCGTTGGAACAGCTAGCGCAGTTCATTCTATAGATCCCAGTGAGGCTGACTAGAAGGGGGTGAATAGCCCTGTAATTTACGATTAGAAATTTCTTTTGCTTTTGAAACTTAGTAAGGATGAGCACACGTTAGTTAAGAAAAAAAATAAATGCATAAAAATAAAGTAGGAGAAGACTTCGAGTTTACTTGGTTTGCAACTGAGGAGATTGTTAATCTAAGGCAGTGAAACCTCTAATAGAAAGTCTCCTTTGTTGAAGGCAGAGAAGCCTCTTATAGCAGTTACGCGCAAATGAAATGAAAACAAAACATGAAGTGAAATACAAGTGTGTTATATTGAACTTCGAGAACCTGAGATCTATTTATAACCCAATGGTCGAAACTAACTGTTTGCTAACGTGGCATATTCCAGGTGCTTGGACCTGGTTCGTGCACCTGGACTTGGTTTTTTTGATCCACTCTGTAATGGCTCTTCATCAACGAAGTTATCGATTTTCGGGTGCTTGGAAACAGTCAACTCAGGTTGACTTATCTGATCTCTTGGATGATTTTCCGGTCGTCCAAAGTTGAACTCACCTAAACCTAGCTTTGGCCTTCTCCTCGAATAATGTTTCTGCCTGGCTTCTCGTCTCTCGAAAGCATCATATGCGTCCTTCTCATCTGCCAGTGACTCTTTCACAGCTCCTCATCCCTCAGATGCACCAAGTCTGTCAACTCGCTTACTGTGCCATCATTCTCGCTTGTTGTCTCTTATGTTCCTAAGTCCCTGCACATTTAGACACAATACATCAAAACAAGAAAGCCTAACTTAACTAGATTGATCACATAAAACTCATCCGAGATACTTAAAATATCCCCCTTTTGATGTGCATTAACCCAAATTAAATTAGAGTTTAAATTTAATAAAAAATAATTTAAACAAATAAATCTGCAATTATTACAAGTGATAAATTTACAGTAAATTCAATAAAAATATTAAATTTTATATCTTCACCTTAACTTATTCCCTATTTTCTCCCACTTTAATCACATAAAAACATGTTACGAAAAATACGAAAAAAAATTAGAAAAATATTGAAATTTTTCTAGGAGGTTTAAACAGAATTTTGCAGTTATATGTCATGTTATCAAAATTAATTTTCAAAGAAATAATTTTTAATCAATTAATCCAAAGATTTTGGAAAAAAAAATTTAAAATTATTTTTAAGTGTCGAAAAATCTTGAATTTTTTTTCAATTACAATCATAATCATTTAAAAACATGATAAAATTTTAAGTTAGAACATTTTTATTTTAACCGTAATAAATATTATTAAACAGATAAAGATATTTTTAAAATTAAATATTTTTAAAATAGTCTTTGAGTTCTAAAAATCTGGTTGATTTTTCTACACATTCAAAATTCAACAGTAATTTTCTAAAAATCAGGTTCTTCAAAATTTATCTCTGAAAATTGTAAATTTAAAATTTCCTTTCTTAATAAAAATATTCATAAAAATTAGATAATCATCGAAAAATCTCAAAAATATTTCTATTAGCAAATAATATCTTTATTTTTCACAAAAAAAAAAAATCAATACAAAGTATGAAGAGAAATCATATGAAATACTTAATTTTATAAACAATGTTAAAAATTAATGCAAATTCAATTTAAAGCATGCATAAAAAATCAATTTTAATCTGACTACGCATGATTTGGGAACTCAAAATAAGTTTCTGCTTACTGTGTTTATCAAGTATTTTCTAGAAATATATTTTCTAGCTACTTTTGTAATTTAACCCCTATGATTCCTTCAATCATGTATCATTCGTTTTTAGTAATTCTATTTGCTCTTTTAGTTTTTTATTTTTATCAAAATCTTCTACCAGGCATTCATAGTCCTTCTACAGAAGAAACATGCATATAGAAATTAACCAACTGTTTTATCTAACCATTGAAGATTTCCCTACACCGCACTATCACTACGACACAAGAACATCCCTCAATAGACATGATATGAGCATTAAGGAACTAAATAATTTAACAGCAATGAACAAAACCTACTTATGCATAAATGATTAACCTACACCACATTGTCACACTATGATACAAGATCAATAATCATGCATAAATGAAACTAACAAAATGTAATAACAACAATCTATCATGCATAAGAACATAACACATAAATCAAACAAGAAAAGAAACTAAATTAACTAAACTCAATCTTCCACAATCAACCCCAATCCGACTACTCTTCGCTGTCACATGAAAAACCTGAATTTGGAACCACCAAAGCTGGTGGACAGTAACAGAAATTTTGGAAGTGCTTACTTCTACAATGACATGGATGAATCTTCCATCGAAGAATCACTCCAATGGGAATTGAAAGGAGGTGCAGAGATATTGTCCAATCCCGTCAATGATGCTCTCACCAGTGCAAACCACACTAAATTGAACAGGTTGGATGAAATCAGAAAAGGAACAGTATACAAGGAACTTGTTGTCGGAGAAGAGTGTTGAACAGCTGTCGCAGCTCATTGGGAAGACTTCTGTCTTCGCAAACCATGTCCACAAGGATTCTCAGTAGCGCTCGGTGCTGGATCTTAGAAGGTGGATTCGCTGGAGAAGTAGATGAACAACTGTCGCCCTCTTTATCCCCTGCCCATCCAAACCACATACGGAGAGGGGAGCTAAAAGAACGTCTGGAGGTACCGGACACATATGAGAACCACTTCAATGAGGTGAAGAAGATCGTAGCTCGCTGCTGCCGCCGCTTGCTGTGGAACCCTATCCCTTGCAACCACTCTAACAAGGTCAACAAAGAAGCCATGGGAGAAGGGGAAACACCGAAAAACTCTTCGGAGAGTTGAGCTTGATCGGGGGATGTCATCATCGTCGCTTGCAGCCGCCAGCACCGTTGTCGTTCGTCGCTGCTTGAAGAAGATTGGGAAGAAGAGGAATTGGGTGCATCAGGGGAGAAAACGTGAGGAAAGGGAAACATTAAGGGTGTGTTTGGTTCAAGTTATCATGTATAATCTTGGTTATGTGATTACCAAGTAATCACATAATCAAGGTTATGGGGAATAAAACATAACCAAATATTGTTTGGTTCAACCTAGGTAATGCAACAAAAACTTATTTGTTTGAAAGTTTTAATAAATAACCTAATTTAATATTTTACTATATTACCTTTAGTTACAAAACCAACCATATATATCTTCTAAACTCTATGTTTTTTTTATTTTTTATTTTTCACGTTTTCCTTTATTTTTGTGTGTTATTTATTTTTTTTATTTCTTTTTTTCCCCTTTTTTATTTTTTTTAAATTTTTTAAAGTTTTTTTAAAAAAAATTATTTTTTTTATATATTTTTTATTTTTTTACATTTTTTAAATTTTTTAATGTTTTTTCTATTTTTTAAATTTTTTATATATTTTTTAAATTTTTTTTACATTTTTTATGTTTTCTTAATTTTTTTTACATTTTTTCTATTTTCTATTTTTATGTTGTTATCTTTTTCCCATTTTTTATTATTTTTTTATGTTTTTCTAATTTTTAAATTTTTTAATATTTTTTACATTTTTTAAGTTTTTTATTTTATTTTTTATATTTTTTTCTTTACATTTTTCTTTTTTTTATCACATTTTCTTGTATTCAAGGTTATTTTGGACAAAAAAAATTTTGTTAACTCCTTAATCAAGAAAAACCTCAATTTTCCTAAGTTTTCCGATTTCGAATTACATGCCCCTTTTACTAACATGTCGAGCATGGAACATTACTCGAGAATCATTGATTATCTAAACAAACAGAGTCTTCATTGATAACCTTGGATGGATTACTAAGGTTATCAAGGATAACCCCCAACCAAACACACCCTAAAGTGAATGAGAAATGGTCGAGCCACTGTACCAAACCTAGAATTTCCCCTTTTAAGCTTCCACTTGAATCGGGCCCAATTGAACCAAACTAGAAATTGAACCGGACCAAGGAAGAGATTTTAAGGTTTTTTCTCATTTGAAGCTTTGGATTTGAGCTGTTGAAATTGGGTTTTGGATGAGGCTTTAGATTTGAGCTCCTTTCTCTCCTCCAAACCTTTGGCAAGTGAACCAAATAATCGCTTGGTCCAAACCGGTGTTCTTCTCCTCAATTATTTTCTCCATCAATTCCTACAAAACATAATATAATCAAATAATATTCAAAATACACATAAATGTACAAGAATTAAAATAACAAATATCCACTCTCATGAAACACACTAAAAAAATATAATTGGGCACATAAAAAGATAGAAACACCGAGTTATAACAATAAAATAAAATGTTCAAATATCGGTTATCAATGTTCCAAGGTAGTCCTAGTTGCCTTCCCTTAGAGTTTTGCATATCATAAGCTCCCAAACTCAGCTTGTGACTAACCCGATAAGGCCCTCCTCACTGGGGCTTCATCTTACCCATGTCTCCCATAAGCTTGAATTTCTTACGGATAAAGTCATCGACTTGAAAGGTGCAGGAGATGACTCCTTTGTTATAGGTCTGACACATTTGTTATCGGTAGGTTGTGAGCTGAGTGACTGTCTTTTCTCTTGTTTCACTTATTAGGTCGAGCTCAAGTAGTTGTTTGTCAGGATTGTTGTGGTCCTAGGTGCTTACCCGAGCAGACTCCATGCCGATCTCAACAAGAATGACTACTTCCCCACCATAGACCGGATGAATAGGTGTCACCCGGTGCTCCCCTGAGGAGTTGTTGGGTAGGACTAGAGGATGCTCAACAACTAGTTATTTAACCCAATTTCCTCTTACATGGTCTAGCTTGACCTTAAGCCCTTAGATAATCTCCTGATTAACAAATTAAGTTTGCCCATTGCTCTCAGAAAAGGCAAAAGAGGAGAAGGCATGTTGAATACCTCGCACCACTTCTTGAGCTTGCCCCCCTGAAACTGATAACCATTGTCAGAGACAAATCTAGAGGGAAGGTCACACCAATAGATGATGTTTTTCCAAAGGAACTTGATCGCTACGTCTTCTGTGATCTGAACCAAGGGCTCAATGTCCTCCTATTTGGAGAAATAGTCGACCACCATCAGGAGGAACTTTTTTTGGTTCGGTCGTAATGAAAAGGGCCAATAATGTCTATTCTTCACTGATCGAAGGTGAAAGAGGTAGTAGATGCCTTTAGAAATTCTATGAAATGTCGAGGGTGACCTTAATGCTTCTGTCATTTGATGCAGGTGTTGACGAGTCGTGCTGTGTCATTCTATAAGGTTGGTCAGAAGTAACCTGCCAGTAGAATCTTCACATAGATGGTTTGACCACCCACATGATTTCCACAGTAGTATTGATGAATCTCCCGCATGTAGTAGTCGACATCCTAGTAGTCATTTGATCTTCTTTGAACTCGCCTACTAGTTCGTTCACTAGGAATAGAGATGACAATTTTACCCGAACCCGATAGAGGATCCGATATCCGACCCGAATGGAGTAGGGTATGGAGGGATTATCAATACCCGATACCCGACCCGAATATCCGATTAAATAAGATATATACATATATTAAAGAAAATTTTCTTTTTCAAAAATCAATTTACTATTTTTATTGATATTAAGAGGAGAGTATATAGATGTTTAATCTATTTTTTAAAATTATATATATTTTTTTAATAGGATGTTAATTTTAATATATTTTTATTGAATGATAATAGTTGGATAGAAAGAAAAAAATTATAACTATAGAAGATATCCGATCTTTTAATGGGTATGAGTATACCCATCGGAGATCCTATACCTGATGGGTATGAGTATGGAGGATATAGAATCTGACCCGAACCCGATCCATTGTCATCCCTAACTAGGAACTTGACCTTTTGATGGTAGGTGGACACCATAATTCGGAACGAACTCAAGATGGATCACCCCAAGATAATGTTATAGGTGGAAGGAGCTTCTACACTACCTCCTAAGATCATGCTGATAGTATGTTAGCGAGGGGGACCCTCCCTGGCGAGTTCAGGATAGGTATCTTGCTGAAGTCGTGCTTTCTCTTGAGACCTCCTTGATGACGAGTCCGTTCGAGGGCCTATCTGGCGGTTAGAGTTGTCGGCCAGGTATATTTAACTGAAGATTGATGAGAGGGTACCGGGGTAATCTTCTGTCATGCAGTCGAGACTAGGTGGCTCAACAAAGGTCTCTAGCATATCGATGGCATTCATGAGTGAAATGCCCATGCGACCGATGGAAGGCGCAGAAATGACTAGACTTCTCTAGGAGTGGTCAGCCCGACTCGACAGCTAAGGTTGGTGTTGGAGCAATCTCAATGGTCTGTGCGACCATGTGTTTTGGTGTTTGGGCAAAGGGTTTAAGTTAGGATTATCCTCGTTATTTGATATGTGTATGTGAGTGTGCGGGTTTGCAGGATACACATGTGATTCAACTTGATGGCTTCGGGCCCGGTGAAGGATGGAGCATCCGAGGGACCGTGGACAAGGCAGCAAGGACAAGGGCCGAGGGAAGCAACTTCGAGGCATATGCGAAGGATGACATTGTGGATGAGCCGCGGGCTTGGATGCATCCGAGGGGCGAGAGCTAAAGGAAGTATGATTGAAGGCAAGAGGTCAAAGCTGCAAAGAAGAGTCAGGTGAGTCGTGAGGGTCCGAGTGTTGAGAGAAATGTACTCGGGATGGGAACCCTAGGTATAAGGTTGTACCAGTCGATTGGTACTGGGATCAATCGACTGGTGGTGAGCACAGAAACTCTCTGTGCCCGAAATGGCTGGGATCAGTCAACTGGTCCTGGGACCAGTCGACTGGTAGATAGCCGTTGGCATGCCGTTGGGCTGACACCAGTCGACTGGTGCAAGGACTAGTCGACTGGTAATGGGCAAATTAGCTTGCTGATTTCTTCTAAGCTCTATAAGAAGGAGCTTGGGATGGCCGGCCAAGGTGACGAAATTGGACTTGGTTAAAGTCTAATTAGTAGTCTATAAGTGCTCAAGAGTTTCCCTTGTGTCCAAGAGGTATTGGTGACTTTGTGGTGAGGTTTCTCCACCCACAAGGAGGTTTGAGCTAGCCGGAGTTTGCCGGGGACTAATCCACCAACGGATTGAGGGATCGTCTACCTTACGGATAGCCGTGGAGTAGGAGCAAGCTATCTCCAAACCACGTTACATCGACGTGTTAGCAATTTGCTTATTCTTTCTTAGTCTTTGTATTTCCTTTAGTGTTTAGCTTGTTTGTTTTGTTTGTATTCCGCTGCGTAAGCTAACAAGTGTAGGAAGAAGCAAGTATTTGGGGGTGTCGTCTATCCAACCCCCCTTCAAGCCGGCCACCGATCTCCAACAAGTGGTATCAGAGCAAGGTCGCTCTCCATTGGACTAACCGCCAATGAAGCAAAGATGACCGGCTTAATTGAACCACCAAATCTTGAAGGTAGAGGCTTATGGGACATCACATATTGGATGATGAAGATGGACGTCTTTTTCGACATGGATTGGGACACCATAATGGTCGTCAAAGAGCCGTTCGAAGTCCCGTAGAACAAGAAAGGGAAGAAGCTCCGACCACGACATTGGACGGAGGAGCAAACCTCACGGTCAAAGGCAAACGACAAGGTAATATCTATATTAATTGATATTTTTCCTAATGAGGTGATGAGCCGTGTAGGTAAATATGAGAATGCTCATGATTTGTGGAACAAGATAAAGAAGGTCCAATGGGAAGAACCTATGCCTACACAAGAAGAAGAAGAGCCCAAGGAGATGGGCTTAATGGCTCAAGATGAGGAGGAGCAACCGGAAGGTGACGAGCACTCAACTTTCGAAGAGGAGAAGGATAAAGAAATGTCATCCACTAGTGTGGATGAGGATACATCCTCAAAGGTTGAAGAAGAATCCAAGACAAGTGAAGAAGAAGAAGAAGTCTTGGAAATCAACCTAGTGAGCACCTCCACCGAAGCAAAATCAAAAGATCACATTGTGTGCTTCGGGCGCAATGAAAGGGGGCACTACAAAAGTAGATGTCCTATGGGTATGAATAAGGTATCTCCTAAACTCAATTCAATTCATTTTGAATCTAATTTGAGTTGTAGGAAGAAGAAGGAAAAAAAGCACATAGTGCGCTTCACGTGTGGTGAGCGGGGTCATTACCACACAAGATGCTCAAGGAAGGGAGAGTTTAAAAAGTTAGAGCATTTGAAGAAATGGGAGAAGAAGAGAAGCAAGAGTTAAGGGGGAGCTCCAAAGTTAAAGGGTAAGGTAAACCCTAGTTTAAATTTGAAGTCAAATTTAAATTCCTCCATGCATGCTAGGAAAAATAATATTAATCATTATATGCCCATACAAAATTTTAGTTTCAAATATCATGATAGGAGTAGGGTAAATGTCGATCAAAATCCTAGGAAATCTATGCATGATAAATCTAGAAATAATAGACCTAAGGAGACCCAAGACATTAATCCCAAGAAGGGGAGACATATGCCTAGAAAAAAGGGTAGGTCTAGGAATGTCCAAGGTGGACATGTTGACTCTAGGTTTAGAAACCTAGAAAGGGAAAATCAAGCTTTAAAGACAAAACTTAATAAGTTGGAGAAAACCCTAGAAAGATTCAATGTAGGATCTAAGAGTTTAGGTATGGTGTTGGGTAATCAAAGACCCAACAATGATAGTGTTGGAACCCCAAGGTTGTTTTTGTGTGATCAACAAGTTAAGTTAGGTCCTGCGTTGTTTCTAACCTTGTGTCTAAGTGTGCAGGAGCTTAGGAACACAGGTAGTCGAGCGGAAGACGCAGCTAGCGAGAAGGACGGCAGTCCGAGGGACGAGGTGTTGCGGAAGAGTACACCGGCGGACGAGAAGGAAGCGCGCGGTGGTTCCGAGGGACGAAAGCCGGAGCGGAAGATTGCTCGGGGAGCAAGAGACGCAGCTAGCGAGAAGGTTGACGACCGAGGGACGAAGACTGCGGATGAGTACGCTGGCGGACGAGAAGGAAACACGCGGCAATTCCGAGGGACGAGAAGCCGGAGGGAAGCCCGCTTGAGAAGACCGGAAGTTGAGTTCGGGTGAGCCCTTTTCCGGATGGCAGAGATCACCCAAGTAAGCGGATCCGGAGCGGAAGACCCGGACTGAGGCGGGACTAAAACGTAGCAGAGGTCCCGGACGCAAAAGTCAACCAGAGTTGACTTTTTGCTCCGGGGCGCCCTGAACGTGAAGTTTGACCAGAACGCGTCTTTCGCGTTCTGGACGTTGGGGGATAAAGTTTTATCCCCCCCCCCCAGGGCGCCCGGAACCCTTCTAGGCGTCCTGACCAAGACTATAAATATAGCCTTAGTTCAGAAGCTGTCAATCAACTGAGAACTCAAGCATTTTTTCTACACTTGTACGCTTTTCTGTTTTAAGCTTCTATTGTGCGCTTCATTGCTGTAAAAGGTTTCTCCGCCTGAAGGAGATACTAGTGCTACGCTTTCTTGGATTAACAATCTTCCCAGTTGTAACCAAGTAAATCTCGGTGTGCCTTTTACTTTTCTGCTTTTATTTATTTCTCTTATTTTACAAGTGTTAGTTTAAGAGTTCGAGAAGGGTGTTTGCGTTTTGATTTTTGCAGGGCTATTCAACCCCCCCTTCTAGCCGGCCCAACGGTCCTACAAGTGGTATCAGAGCCAAGACGCTTCAGGAGGACTAACCGCCAATCGAAGCAAAGATAATGGCCGGACCAAGCATCCATCCGCCGAAATATGGAGGAGATTTCGCTACGTGGAAGAATCTGATGCAGGTATTTTTTACCACAGACTTTGAATTAACTTTAACAATGGAATCTGGTTTTGTAGCTCCAGAAGGTAAGGAAAAATGTCAATGGACAAAAAAGGAGCAGGCTGAATTCGTGGCGAACGACAAAGCAGAATACCATCTGCTAAGCGTTCTTCCACCTCAAGAAGTCAACAGAATCGGACAATACCACTCTGCAAAGGAACTTTGGGAAAAGTTCCTCGAGCTGCACGAAGGGACTTCCGAAGCCAAGCTCGCTAGAAGAGATCTGCTTTGGAATCAGCTCACCAGCCTGCAACTTGGGGAAGATGAGACAGTCGTGCACTTGCACTCGAGAATCAAAGAGATCATCACCGGACTATCGAATCTCGGAGAAACGGTAAGTAACCGAGATTCGATAAGGTACGCACTAAATTCATTTCCTAGAAATTCAAAATGGGCATCACTAGTAGATTCCTTTTATATTTCTAAAGATTTAGAAAATATCTCGTTAGAAGAATTTTTTTCTACTTTTGAAGTGCATGAGTCAAGATGTGCAGGAATGAAGGAGCCCAAGAATAACGTCGCCCTCAAAGCTTCGAGAGACGAACCAGAGTCGGAATCCTCTCTCGATGACGAGGAAATGGTAATGATGGTAAGAAGATTCAAGAAGCTTTGTAAATCCAGATCTACTAACCATCCACAGGGGAAGAAGAAAAGGGCGATCCGCTGCTACCACTGCGACGAAGAAGGGCACGTCAAGGACAATTGCCCCAAGCTGAAGAACAACAACAAGGAAAAGGGTAAGAAGCCTATCCAAAAGCGAAAATCCCTAAAGGCGACGTGGGATGATACGTCGTCGGAGTCGGAAGTCGAGGCATTCTCCGGACTTGCTCTAATGGTAAGTCATCAAGACGACGACTGCGAGTCAAGCTCTTCCGAAATGAGCATCGAGAGCATCGATGAAGGGGGAGCTTCGTCAGAGGAAAGCAGTAGTTCAGGGGGAGACACGGAAAACGAACTCGACAAGGTAAGTCAGGTACGTTCACTTCCTCCCGATAAACTTTATAAATTTGTTAAGTTATTAACTAAAGACTGCTGTAAATTAGAAAAAGAAATAAAAAATTTAAAAATAATCTTAGTTAAATCCTGCCCTCTAGAAGAATTAGATAAATCAAAATTGGAAAATGAAAAATTGAAACTTGAAAATAATGATTTGAAAATTCAAGTAGATAATTTGAAAAACCATGCATGTTCATCTAATTCTAGAAAATTTAAAAATTTAAATTGGTATTATAGATATCACCCGGGACAAATTAAGAATATCTCTAGAAAATATGTCCCTAAGAAATTTTTAATCAATCCAGTAGGCTGGAACCTTTATTGGGTTCCTAAATCTTGCTTAGTCTAAGTTTTAAAATTAAAATTAAAATTAGCGCTTTTCAGTGAGAAAATTAAACAATGAATTTCTCTATGAGGTTTTGTCTAAGGAAGTGGTTGTTGCTCCAATAACCAAGAAGGCCTAGTGCCTCGCCACGACCTGGAAGCCAAAATATTGAAATAAATGTTTAATTAACTTTCTGTCAAAGCATTAAAATTAGAATTAATTAATTCTTTCAAAGTTTAAAAAAAACATTTTTTCAAAATATTTTTATAATCAGAAAAATACTTTTTGCCAAAGTCAAATTTTCACTTAGAAAAATTCTCAAAGTTTTCACTTAGAAAAATTTTCTGCTTAAGTTACTTAGAAAAATTCTCATTTTTTGTTAATTTAGAAAAATTTTCATAAGACAATTTTGTTTAAGTTAAAAGACCATTTTGAAATTGAAAGTCTTTAAGAAATTTTTTTTACTCTAAGTCTTTAACCCTTAGTTCTTTTTAAACCCCATTTTTTTGTGATCAAAGGGAGAGAAGAATTAGTATAAGTCTAGGGGGAGGTAGAAATTGAAAATTGAAAATTTTTGAAATTTAATTTTGTTGCACATTATTGCAATAAATTGTTTTAATTTTATGTCTAGTTTTGACCCTAGCTTAACTTGGGTTGATCACACCAAAAAGGGGGAGATTGTTGGAACCCCAAGGTTGTTTTTGTGTGATCAACAAGTTAAGTTAGGTCCTGCGTTGTTTCTAACCTTGTGTCTAAGTGTGCAGGAGCTTAGGAACACAGGTAGTCGAGCGGAAGACGCAGCTAGCGAGAAGGACGGCAGTCCGAGGGACGAGGTGCTGCGGAAGAGTACACCAGCGGACGAGAAGGAAGCGCGCGGTGGTTCCGAGGGACGAAAGCCGGAGCGGAAGATTGCTCGAGGAGCAAGAGACGCAGCTAGCGAGAAGGTCGACGACCGAGGGACAAAGACTGCGGATGAGTACACTAGCGGACGAGAAGGAAACACGCGGCAATTCCGAGGGACGAGAAGCCAGAGGGAAGCCCGCTTGAGAAGACCGGAAGTTGAGTTCGGGTGAGCCCTTTTCCGGATGGCAGAGATCACCCAAGTAAGCGGATCCGGAGCGGAAGACCTGGACCGAGGCGGGACTAAAACGTAGCAGAGGTCCCGGACGTAAAAGTCAACCAGAGTTGACTTTTTGCTCCGGGGCGCCCGGAACGTGAAGTTTGACCAGAACGCGTCTTTCGCGTTCTGGACGTTGGGGGATAAAGTTTTAGTCCCCCCAGGGCGCCCGGAACCCTTCCAGGCGCCCCGACCAAGACTATAAATATAGCCTTGGTCCAGAAGTTGTCAATCAACTGAGAACTCAAGCATTCTTTCTACACTTATACGCTTTTCTGTTTTAAGCTTCTATTGTGCGCTTCATTGCTGTAAAAGGCTTCTCCTCCTGAAGGAGATACTAGTGCTACGCTTTCTTGGATTAACAACCTTCCCGGTTGTAACCAAGTAAATCTCGGTGTGCCTTTTACTTTTCTGCTTTTATTTATTTCTCTTATTTTACAAGTGTTAGTTTAAGAGTTCGAGAAGGGTGTTTGCGTTTTGATTTTTGCAGGGCTATTCAACCCCCCCTTCTAGCCGGCCCAACGGTCCTACAAATAGATCGGGTCTAGGATACCGATCTAGTGTCTCCAATGCTAAGGGAAAGTCTTATGATAGGGTTGCATATAACTATAGCAAGGAGAAGTCAATAAATGGAAAGGGAAAGACATTTAATGGTAAGAAGAAATTAACCAAGGACAAGGTGCCCAAGGTTAAGAAGCTTAGGTTTGTAGGCCAAGTGTCACCGGATGTGCACCGATGTGGCCTAGCGATTGTGGATGCGATTGTGGATGAGTCACCTAGGGAGGTGACTAAGGTTAAGAGCTCTAGGGGAAGCTCAAAGAGTCAATTTGGGACCCATGGTAAATGGATCTCAAGTGGGTACTACTTGGGATTCTAGATGGGTTATGGAATGTGCCAAAAGGTTTGAAGACGGTTTTGAGTCTCAACATTAGTGATTTGGCACAATTGAATTATGTTTCATGCTTAGAAATATGACATTGGTGTCATATAGCATGATAATTGATTTTGGATGTATAGATGTCATATAAACTAATGCTAGAGATGCATTGTGGGTTGGTATGGGCAAATACATCAAGACGAAGTAAAAACTAGGACTTTAGGTCAAGGTTCAATTGAACCATTTAGCTAGTTTTGGATTTTGTGTCAATCTTGGGATTGGTGATAGATACATTTTGTAACGTATTTTTTCCAAATAGACAAGGGTATAATAGACCTCTCCATAAAATTTGGAGATTTTTAGAGGTCTATGAAATTTCTGGTGCATTTCTGAAGTTGGCCTGAATAGACTGATTTTTACAGAAATAGGGTACCAGTCGATTGGTGCAGATACCAGTTGACTGGTAACAGTATTTTTTGACCACATAATGCTTCTGTAAGGTTGTGTCGAAGGGGTCAGTCGACTGGTACCAAAGGGCAGTCGACTGATACCAGCCTGAAAGTATTTTTAGCACTGTTTTTTATCGTGCCAACTTGTTTAAATGTATGAGATCCATGGGGGATAAATACATAAGTTTAGGGTCAATTTAGACGACAAGTTTTCAACAATTAGGATATTGTTGGAGAGCTTTTTGTTGGTGCAATATTCCCTAGGTCAAGGTTAACCTGGTTGACTGAGTTTGAATTGACTCAAACTCGAGTCTTGATGTTTGGGTTTCGATGTTTGACAATACATGGAAACAAGACATGGAAATTGCAGGTGCAATTGTTTATGTGGTTAGATTGTGAAAGAAAGTCAAGTAGGTCAAGGTTGACTGGATACTTGACTGGAAAATCCTGGTGAGTGAAGCCAAGTGAAAATTCTAACTGGATGTTAGGAAGACTGGAAAATCCTAGTGAGTGAAGCTAGGTGAAAGTCCCGGTGAGTGAAGCCGGACAGCTGAAAAGACCTAGTGAGTGAAGCTAGGCAGTATGGAAAGTCCTGGTGAGTGAAGCCAGGCAAATGAGAAAGACCTAGTGAGTGAAGCTAAACAGAAGGAAAGTCCCGGTGAGTGAAGTCGGGCAGCTGAAAAGACCTAGTGAGTGAAGCTAGGCAGTATGGAAAGACCTAGTGAGTGAAGTTAGGCAGAAGGAAAGTCCTGGTGAGTGAAGCCAGGCACAGGAAATCCAGATGAATCAAGTTTGATCAGACATCTGGTGTTGGGAAGCCCAAGTAGGTCAAAGGGATTGACTGGATACTTTGCACGGAAAATTTAGGTGGATTAAGGTTAATCGGACACCTGGTGGAGATAAGTCCAAGTGGGTCAAGGATGACCGGACACTTGGCACGAGGAGAAAAGTCCAAGTGGGTCAAAGGGATTGACCGAACACTTGGTGAGGGAGTTCTAGCAAGTCAAGGGTGACCAGATGCTAGGCATGATATACCAACAGGTCATGGTTGACCGGATGTTGGTTTAGGGGACTTTGGACTTGTTTTTGGGTAAAAACAAGAGCTGGATCGATCAGCCGATCGATTGGCTCATGCCCAATCGATCGGCCGATCGATTGGGAGAGTCCCCGCGAAGTGTCGATGTTGGAGCAATCCCAATGGTCTGTGCGACCATGTGTTTTGGTGTTTGGGCAAAGGGTTTAAGTTAGGATTACCCTCGTTATTTGATATGTGTATGTGAGTGTACGAGTTTGCAGGATACACATGTGATTCAACTTGATTGCTTCGGGCCCGGTGAAGGATGAAGCATCCGAGGGACCGTGGACAAGGCAACAAGGACAAGGGCCGAGGGAAGCAACTTCGAGGCATATGCGAAGGATGACATTGTGGATGAGCCGCGAGCTTGGATGCATCCAAGGGACGAGAGCTAAAGGAAGTAGGATTGAAGGCAAGAGGTCAAAGCTGCAAAGAAGAGTCAAGTGAGTCGTGAGGGTCCGAGTGCCGAGAGAAATGTACTCGGGATGGGAACCCTAGGTATAAGGTTGTACCAGTCGATTGGTACTGGGATCAGTCGACTGGTGGTGAGCATAGAAACTCTCTGTGCCCGAAATGGCTCGGATCAGTCAACTGGTCCTGGGACCAGTCGACTGGTAGATAGCCGTTGGCATGCCGTTGGGCTGACACCAGTCGACTGGTGCAAGGACCAGTCTACTGGTAACGGGCAAATTAGCTTGCTGATTTCTTCCAAGCTTTATAAGAAGGAGCTTGGGATGGCCGGCCAATGTGACGAAATTGGACTTGGTTAAAGTCTAATTAGTAGTCTACAAGTGCTCAAGAGTTTCCCTTGTGTCCAAGAGGTCTTGGTGACTTTGTGGTGAGGTTTCTCCACCCACAAGGAGGTTTGAGCTAGCAGGAGTTTGCTGGGGACTAATCCACCGGCGGATTGAAGGATCGTCCACCTTACGGACAACCGTGGAGTATGAGCAAGCTATCTCCGAACCACGTTATATCGACGTGTTAGCGGTTTGCTTATTCTTTCTTAGTCTTTGTATTTCCTTTAGTGTTTAGCTTGTTTGTTTTGTTTGTATTCCGCTGCGCAAGCTAACAAGTGTAGGAAGAAGTGAATATTTGGGAGTGCCGTCTATCTTGTTGGTGCAACATCCCTCAGGTCAAGGTTGACCTGGTTGACCAAGCTGAGTCTTGGTTTGAGTTTAGATGTTTGACAATAAGATGTTAATTGAAGAAGAGTCAAGTAGGTCAAGGTTGACCGAATACTTGACTGGGAAGTCCTAACTGGGATGTTAGGCAGAAGGAAAATCCTGGTGAGTGAAGCCAGGTGAAAGACCTAGTGAGTGAAGCTAGGCAGATGGAAAACCCTAGTGAGTGAAGCTAGGTGAAAGTCCTGGTAAGTGAAGCCAGGTGAAAGACCTAGTGAGTGAAGCTAGGCAAATGGAAAACCCTAGTGAGTGAAGCTAGGTGAAAGTCCTGGTAAGTGAAGTCAGGTGAAAGACCTAGTGAGTGAAGCTAGGCAGATGGAAAACCCTAGTGAGTGAAGCTAGGTGAAAATCCTGGTGAGTGAAGCCAGGCAAGGGAAAATCCAGATGGATCAAGGATGATCGGACATCTGGTGTTGGGAAGTCCAAGTAGGTCAAAGGATTGACTGGATACTTGGCACGAGGAAATACAGATAGGTCAAAGGGATTGACCAGACATCTGAATAGGAAAGTCCAAGTAGGTCAAGGGAGTGACCAGATACTTGGCATGACGAGAAAAGTCCAAGTGGGTCAAAGGAATTGACCGGACACTTGGTGGGAAGTCCTGGCAGGTCAAGGGAGTGACCAGATGCTAGGCATGATGTACCAACAGGTCAAGGATGACCGGATGTTGGTTTGGGAGTCTTGGAACTTGGTTTTGGGCAAAAACCAAGTGCTGGATCGATCAGGGGATCGATCCAGGAGCTGGATCGATCAGTGGATCGATCGAGGCTTTTCCCAGCGGCCCTCTGTACGCGGAAAGCCTGCAATCGATCCGTGGATCGATCCAGGATGTCCAATCGATCGTGGATCGATCGGAGTTTCTGATAATCGCCCGGGAGCTCTGATTTCAGCACTTAGGCGCTGCGATCCGTGGATCGATCCAAAGCCTCCCCGATCGATTGGGAACATTTGAATCGATCGGGTTCCGACCGTTGGCGTCGATTTAAGCTGCAGGCGTGCGATGGCTGCGGCAGAACCTCTCCGATTCACTCCAGATCTTTCGCCAACTTCTCCACAGCGCTCTCAAAGATCAGATCGCCAGTTCTTGAAGGATCTTGGAAGCTTTCCAAGTCAAGAGGCGGATCAAAGACAAGAAGAGAAGCTAGGGTTAGGGTTTTCTGTACTCATTGTAAGCTTTGCGCTTGTATTTAGTTTCCCTTTCCTTTCTTCTTGTACTGAGAGTCTTGTAGGGCTTCTCCGCCCTCGGTAGTTACCGAAAATGAGTGTTTTCATAGTGGAGGGTGCGTGCGTGGTGTGGATCCTTGGACTAGTCACCTCTTGTGAGGTGGATACCAAGTAAACCAACCTTGTTAGCGTTGTGTGTTTGTTTCTGTTATTTTCCGCTGCATATCCTTGAAGAAACAAGCCACGCCGAGCGACGAGCACGCGACGAGCTATTCACCCCCCCTCTAGCTACTTTTGGTCCTAACAAGTGGTATCAGAGCGAGGCCGCTCTTCACCGGAATCATCGTCGGAAGGGTCAAGCATATCAAGAAAAGCTAGAGGGTGAAGAAGTTGGAGCAAATTCTTCAAGTTCAAGACTTTCTCAAGCTCAACTTCAAGATGCAATTCCAAGATGGGCTTGGATTTGACACAAGGGTGGCTCCACCATACACTTCTACGAGTTTCGATTCTTGGAAATCAAGAATCGAAAATTTTCTTATGATGGAGATAGAGCAATGGTTTGCTCTAATGGAAGGCTTCAAGGCTCCAAGAAATTCAAAGGGCGAAGTTCTAAAGAAAAGCAAATGGAGCCCGGAGCAAGTCCAAAGGTGCGAGGCAAATGACAAAGTGACCAAGCTTTTGGTCAATTTATTGCCAAGCACCATCCTTTGCAAAATTGGAAAGTTTGAAGATGCAAAGGAGCTATGGAGCAAATTGGCCAAGCTTCATGAAGAGATCCCCTCCACTGTACAAGATCATGAAGAATCCAGAGAGGGTGACTCTTTGGAGCAAGACCAAGAGGAGGACTCCGAGGTTGAGAGATGCTCAACCTCCGAAGAAGAGGAAATCCAAGAAGCTTCATCCTCAAGGGAATGCAACGAAGGGAACAAGGAGGGAGCATACTCCTTGTTTCATGTTCAAGATGATGAAGCCTCCACCTCTAGGATTGAGGGGGAGCAATCCTTGGTGACGCCGGATCAAGAAGAAGGAGAAGCTTCTACATCCGGGTCAAGAGACGAAGAGGAGGAAGAAGATTCTACCTCCACAAGTCAAGAAAAAACAAATGGAGGAGAATCAAGGTCCGATCAAGAGGAAGCCTCTACCTCCGGATCCAAAGGAAAAGATGCCACCCCTACAAGCAAAGGTATAAATATTTCAATTAATAATAAAAATCATATTATATGCTTTGAGTGTAGGGAACATGGGCACTACAAGAGCAAGTGCCCTAAATTGGCCAAGAAGAAGGGCCAAGTGGCACAAAAAGGTAAGGTGAAGCCCAAGGAGACCATCCCCGGAACAAAGAAGAGCAAGGAGCACATTGTGTGTTTCTCTTGCAATCAAAAGGGGCATTATCGGAGTCAATGCCCTAAGGGGAAGAAGATGGTCAAGGCTCAAGGAGGAAGCTCAAGTCAAGGGGGAGCCTCTAAGGTAAAAAGGAAGGTAACATTTATTGAGCCTACCCCTTTACATTATGGTAAAAAGCATGATAGCTCTAACTTTTATCATTTTAATGCGATTTACCATAAGAATAGGAAGCATGAGGGCTTTAAGGAAAAGCATGTGGCCCTACATGCTAAAACTACTACACCTAAGGCTAGGAGTGTAGGTAAAAGTCTAGGCAAGAACTCTAAGGATTGTAGCTACAAGCCTAGAAACAAAAATGCTCATGAACTTAATGGAAAACCAAAAACTAAGGACTTAGTGATGGAAAATCAAGTCTTGAGGTCAAGATTTGATAAAATGGAAAAGACCCTAAAAAGGATGGAAAATATCCTATTAGGGCAAAATGAGCATAACCTAGGTTTAGGGGTACAAAAGCCATCAAATGGCCATAGAGGTTTGGGATACAAACCAAAGGCTAAGAAGGATGTGCCCTCTTACCATAGAGTTCCATATAGTTATGGAACAAACCCTAGGTCTAGTGGTCAAGCCAAAAATACTAGGGAAGTCATCCCTAAGAGTATTTTTGCAATAAATGTGACTAAGGCTTCTAAGAAGTCTAAGAAAGTCACAAACAAGGTCACAAGGGAGGCTATCCCTAGAGTTGACCTAGAAAGTGTGACCAAGGCCTCCAAGAAGCCAAAAAAGGTCACTAGGAAGGTATCTAGGGAAGTTATCCCTAGTGAATACCTAGAGCATCCAAGGAGCACCAATAGGTGTTGGGTTCCTAGGAGCATCTTCTCTACCCCATAGATGGGTTAGAGAGTGTCAACTCCGATTAGAAGGGTAGTTAACCCAACTTTGAGGAAATTGACACTCAAGGAGCATTTTCAAGGTTTTTGTTAACCTTGGAAAATGAAATAGAATTATTATTTACTCCTTGAAAGAGTAAAATGTGCCTAATGGTGGAAAATTGATTTTATCTTAAAAAGGCATAAATTGGGAAAACCTAGAGAAATACCAAGTTGGGATTTTGGTATTCTCTTATAAATTTTAAGGCACTCCGGGCCTTGCTTTATGTGATTACTCTTGAGGAAAAATGGAATATGCCAACATTTGAGGATAAACTTAATTTCAATTGGCATAAATTAATCAAGAGAATTAGAAATGCCCATTTAGGTTTTGGCACTCTCTTGAAGCACTTTGGGCAATCTAGGGTTTAAGTTTTAGGATTAGCTAAAATTAACGATACTTAGATAGGTAATCTAGGTATATTTTATTTATGATAAACCTTGCCATGATTGTTTGCTCATAATATTCCATGACATCATATTTTATCTTATTTGTATTTTGCATTCATGACTTATCATGAAAAATACAAAAATACCATGTCATGCCATACATACATCATGTAGTTATAGGAATCTTTCTTTTGAAAGCTATTTTATTTTGATGTATGTCATAACATTATCATGCATTATGTTTATTTCCTTAAAAATTAAGGACATATGGCATTAGTTAAACAAGTGGCATTTGTTTACAACAAGTGGAATAAACAAGTGACATTTGTTTAACAAGTAAATCAACAAGTAACATCCTTTGTGGATGTCTACCTCTCAAAATGCCTAGATAGATATGCATGATCCCTAGAATAGGGCAAAACCAAAATCTTACATCTCACAAAGACCTATAAGATGACTTGTATGTGTTTCAGTGCACATTAGATACAAGTGAGATGTTAGGATGATGAACAAAACTCAAGATGTTGATTTAGTGCATTCTTTTGAGTTTTAAGTTCATCAAAACACATAGTTATGTGTTTTCCCATCATTGGGAAAGCTAATGTACAAGTCATGTGCATTATGCCCAAGGAACATGATGGGATATTGGTTTTAAAAATGTTTTTAAATGTTTTTGGAAAACCTTGGTGAAGGCTGTCTTTTGATAGTAATCACCATTGAATAGTTAGACACAAACTTGAAGAAAACACTAAAGTTTTTGCAAGTTTTCAAGTTTGTGTCAATCTTTGAAAATATGATGTATTTTCATAGAAAACTATTTTTCCATGATTAAGTATGCCCTAAGTAATGTCTACACAAAATTTCATGATTTTTGGATTTTTGTAGAATTTTCTAGGGGTTTCTGAAGTTGGCTGAATTTGAAATTCAGCAACTATCAGAGGCTCCGATCGATCCGTGGATCGATTGGAGTTCCTGAATCGATCCGTGGATCGATTCAGAAGGCAACTCTTGCGAGCAGAAGCTCGCTGGATCGATCAGCCGATCGATCCACACATCCTGAATCGATCAGTGGATCGATTCAAATAGGTTGAATCGATTGGAACCCAACTCCAATCGATCCAGGATGCTGATTTTGGCTGGGAAGGTCTGATTTCAGCATTCTAAACCTAATTGAGTCTAAGTAACCATTCCAAACCCCTAAAAATACATTTGTATATATAAAACGAGTGTTTTCGTGTGGAAAACAAGGATGGATTGGTTAAGGAAGGCTAAGTTGAAGTTTAGGTTGAGATTTGTTTCAAATTTTGAATATTTGAACCTCAAAACTTCTAAATTTGGGTTTCCTAAAGGTTTAGGGATTCCAAGTCATTGTTGGTGCAATGACAGAAGTTACCACCATGTCTTTAGGGGGAGGGACTCTTTAAAGACATGAAAAATTATTTTTTCATGAACCTTGGAAGGTGGTTAACCTTCTTTAAAGAAAATGCTCATGTATGAGCTTTTGAACTTGAAATGGGGAGTGGATATCCTCATTATTTCAAGTGGGAACTCACGTGGTTAGAAAATGCTCAAGGTTGAGTATTTGTCTACAATGAGGGAGAAGGTACGGATAAATGAAGGGTATGGGACCTTCTTTATCGTGTTGATCACAACGAGTGATGTTGTGAACAACGATGCGCAACTCTTCAGGGGGAGAGTCTTTCAACAATGGATTTGTTGAAGTATACCCGAAATTGAGGCATGGGTTGGTGTGTGCCTAAAGATGGGTTGAGTGTGCCCTACAGGGGAGTTTGATGTGTGCCAATAGGGGGAGAATGAAAAGACTAGTGAAAGGGAGTAAGTTAGGCTTTCATTATCTAAGAGGGAGTTTGCCCTCTTAGGGGGAGAATGAAGAGCTTAACTTATGCTTTCATTACCTAGTGGCATGAAGAATGAGGCTATGGGATTAGCCTAACTTACATGTGGTATTGTAAGTGTTATTGTGGTATTGTCAAACATCAAAAAGGGGGAGATTGTTGGTGCAACATCCCTCAGGTCAAGGTTGACCTGGTTGACCAAGCTGAGTCTTGGTTTGAGTTTAGATGTTTGACAATAAGATGTTAATTGAAGAAGAGTCAAGTAGGTCAAGGTTGACCGAATACTTGACTGGGAAGTCCTAACTGGGATGTTAGGCAGAAGGAAAATCCTGGTGAGTGAAGCCAGGTGAAAGACCTAGTGAGTGAAGCTAGGCAGATGGAAAACCCTAGTGAGTGAAGCTAGGTGAAAGTCCTGGTAAGTGAAGCCAGGTGAAAGACCTAGTGAGTGAAGCTAGGCAGATGGAAAACCCTAGTGAGTGAAGCTAGGTGAAAGTCCTGGTAAGTGAAGTCAGGTGAAAGACCTAGTGAGTGAAGCTAGGCAGATGGAAAACCCTAGTGAGTGAAGCTAGGTGAAAGTCCTGGTGAGTGAAGCCAGACAAGGGAAAATCCAGATGGATCAAGGATGATCGGACATCTGGTGTTGGGAAGTCCAAGTAGGTCAAAGGATTGACTGGATACTTGGCACGAGGAAATACAGATAGGTCAAAGGAATTGACCAGACATCTGAATAGGAAAGTCCAAGTAGGTCAAGGGAGTGACCAGATACTTGGCATGACGAGAAAAGTCCAAGTGGGTCAAAGGAATTGACCGGACACTTGGTGGGAAGTCCTGGCAGGTCAAGGGAGTGACCAGATGCTAGGCATGATGTACCAACAGGTCAAGGATGACCGGATGTTGGTTTGGGAGTCTTGGAACTTTGTTTTGGGCAAAAACCAAGTGCTGGATCGATCAGGGCGATCCAGGAGCTGGATCGATCAGTGGATCGATCCAGGCTTTTCCCAGCGAACAGAAAGCCTCTGGATCGATCCGTGGATCGATCCAGATGTCCCAATCGATCAGTGGATCGATTGGGACGCTGCTGCTTCGCGTGATAAGCGCTGGATCGATCCGTGGATCGATCCAGGCGTTTTTCCTAGAGCACAGAGGCGCTCTGGATCGATCCGTGGATCGATCCAAAGCCTCCCCGATCGATTGGGAACATTTGAATCGATCGGGTTCCAACCGTTGGCGTCGATTTAAGCTGCAGGCGTGCGATGGCTGCGGCAGAACCTCTCCGATTCACTCCAGATCTTTCGCCAACTTCTCCACAACGCTCTCAAAGATCAGATCGCCAGTTCTTGAAGGATCTTGGAAGCTTTCCAAGTCAAGAGGCGGATCAAAGACAAGAAGAGAAGCTAGGGTTAGGGTTTTCTGTACTCATTGTAAGCTTTGCGCTTGTATTTAGTTTCCCTTTCCTTTCTTCTTGTACTGAGAGTCTTGTAGGGCTTCTCCGCCCTCGGTAGTTACCGAAAAGGAGTGTTTTCATAGTGGAGGGTGCGTGCGTGGTGTGGATCCTTGGACTAGTCACCTCTTGTGAGGTGGATACCAAGTAAACCAACCTTGTTAGCGTTGTGTGTTTGTTTCTGTTATTTTTCGCTGCATATCCTTGAAGAAACAAGCCACGCCGAGCGACGAGCTATTCACCCCCCCCCCCTCTAGCTACTTTTGGTCCTAACATATCTAACCCCCCCTTTAAGCCGGCCACCGATCTCCAACAGTTTGGACTGTGTCCACAGCCTGTACTACTTTCTCCACCATTCGGGCTGGCGCATACCGATGACTCAGGCGTGGCTCCCTGATTCAAAGAGGTGATGTGGGAGCCTTGTGCTCAGATCAGGCAACTACCGGTGTTTGTACCAACCTCTTTCCTTCCACAAATTGAGTTGTTTCCATATTAATGTACTTTTTGGCTCGCCCTATGAGAAGATCAAAATATGTTGGGCGCTTCTTCACTAGAGATCGAAAGAAATTCCTTCCACCAGTCCCTGGGAGGAGGTGCTCACCAGCACCTCCGAGGTGGCAGAGGGGACATGTAGGGCGATTTGACTGAACCACTAGATATATTCTCTCAAGGTTTCTTGATTCTTCTACTTCAAGGTGAACAGATTGAAGGGAGTTTATGGTACCACTTGCTACTACAAAGTGATGTAGGAAGACAACTTTAAAATCTTAAAAAGATAAGATGGAAGAGGGCAGGAGTCAGCTGAACCATCACTGATCCAAGCCAAAAAGGGACGCTAGAAAGACATTTTACTTGACGCCATTAGTGTATTGATACAACATAATGGAGTTTTAAAACCAACCTAGGTGCTTTTTGGGATTTGATGATTACGTATACTCTTCGAGCTGAGGTGATCGGAAGTGACGAGACAATTCATCTTCTAAGACATTCCTTGAAAAAAAGTGTGTCCCGGGAGTTCCGATCTTCAACGAGTAAGGAACCTTTGCCTTTGTTAAGTTTTCAAGGAGGCGTCCATCAAGCCATTGATTCATGTGAGTGTTCCTCTGGTGGAATTATCATCCTAAGTTGGGGGTCTGGACCTAATGTAGGTGAAGTGTCAACCGGAACTGGCGACACTTGACCAGGGGGAGGAGGCACCTCAGTCGAGGAGGAGGTGGGGTCCAACATGTGCCTGATTCAATGTAGGGTGTATTTTCAGTATTTCTTGCATTGTGTGACCGATTAGTCAGTTGAAATCTTCCATCGTCATGGTTATAGTATCATCACGACCTTTGACGCTAGTGGAGTTATGGTTCTTAGTAGTTTTCTTGATGTCCACCATGTTAACATATCAATTTAAGTTTTCCACAGATTACGTCAATTTGTTTCTATATGAGATTGCGGATAGATAAGTCACATGAGAGTAACTATTGTGAGGAGGATTCCTAATAGACCGGCGGCAAAACAAGCTCCTAGGGTGTTTGAAACACTCATCAAGAGGTTGGAATGGTGGCCAAGACAGATCTTGGTACAGCCACTCCGATACTTAAGTTAGAAATGAGTTGAATAGAGGAGAACTCTCGAAAGTAAGAGTTTGAAATGCATAATGTTCACATACTCACGCCCGCTCAACTGAACTTCCTTTTATACCTTCTCCTAGGAGGCCCAAACCTTATGCACGTTCAGGTTGTGGGCCTGCCATGTGGGCGCACATACCCTCATTCAAACTCTCAGTTGTTCCATGTCCTCTGCTTATCATAGTACGTACATTCCCTACAATTAAGGGGGGATAGCGACAACATCCGGAGATATGGAAAGGGTCGAACTGTAGGAGTTGGGTGTTGCAGAGCTAAGGGAGTCGAGCATAGCTAGGTTGAGAGAGTCAGTTGTATGTGGTCGAGCTGAAAAAGTCGAGCGTAATTGAGTTGAGGGTGTTAGACGTGACTAAATTAAGGGAGTCGGGTATAATTGAGTTGAAGAAATTATGTTGAGCGACTGAGCTAAGGGAGTCGGGAGTGATCGAGGTGAGAGAGTTTGATCTACCTTGGATCTGTCTTAACTAAAGCTGATTTTTTATTTAACTGACAGCTCAACCTAACTTCTTGTCTTCTGATTAATCTAATGGCGCCACATATAAGCTATCTATACCTGCCACATCACTAGACTTTCGAAGTTATAATGGTTAAACAATTTCTTGATGTCTTTTCTTTCACTATCCCAATTTTGGCATCATTTTGGATTTAATTTAGTTTGATCCAATCGATGCATGCACGCACACAGGTCACGCACTTCAAGTGCGGTGGTGCAGCCTTGGGCGTCGGCACGCAGCATCACGTCGTCGACGGTTCCTCTGCCATTCACTTGATGAACTCCTGGACCGACGTTGCCAGGGGCGTCGGCATCGCAGTCCAGCCAGTCATTGATCGGACCCTCCTCCGCGCTCGCGACCCACCCAACCCCTCTTTTACTCACATCGAATACCAGCCCCCTCCTTCCATGAACACCTCTGCTGCCCAAGTCGCAAGCCCCGCAGCTGTCCGAATCTTCAAGCTCACCCGGGAGCAACTTAACCTCCTCAAAGCCAAGGCTCCCCCGGGTGACAGCTACAGCACGTACGTCCTCCTTGCGGCACACGTATGGCGGTGCGTGTGCCTAGCGCGCGACCTCCCGCCCGACCAGATGACCAAGATGTACATTGCCACTGACGGTCGGCAGAGAGTGCAGCCACCACTTCCGCAAGGCTACTTCGGGAACGCGATCTTCACAACCACGCCCATTGCAGCAGCAAGGGAGGTGACCTCTCCGGAAGGTGGTCCTTCCCCGGCGGCCAAGACGATCAAGGAGGCTTTGGTGAGAATGGACACCAACTACTTGCAGTCGGCATTGGACTACCTGGAGATGCAGCCAAATCTGGAGGCTCTGGTGAGGGGCGCTCACACATACAGATGCCCAACCCTTGGGCTCACCAGCTGGACGCATATGCCAATCTACGACATAGACTTCAGGTGGGGCCGGCCAATTTTCATGGGTCCGGCCCGCATCGGCTACGAGGGTCTGGCATTCGTCCTGCCAAGCGCCGCCGGGGATGGTGGCCTCTCGGTGGCCATCTCCTTACAACCTGATCACATGTTGAAGTTCCAGAAGCTCATCTATGATATCTACTTTGAAGTTAGATTATCTATGTTATAATTGGTTATGATTTGATATTGCCATGTTTAATGATATTAAATGAATTATTTAAATTTCTGTTATGTATCCATGCAAGCATTAATTTGGAGTATGTGTTATAATATTACGTCTTAATGCAACGGTGTGTATGCTATGAGATTACATAGGAATTTATTTTTATCTATCATATCTCAGCTTTGCATTGTATATATAACACTTCCCTACACTTGTATTATAATAACAAAGATGTTACGATGCGTCAGGTTTTACTATATGGGATGTATATAAGATTTACATCTTGTGCTGCTGTCATTTTTTTTTTTTTGATATTAAATCTTAAAGACATGGACGATCATGCATGCATAAGAGAGGAGGAAGCTGCTTCTCTCAATGTAGACAGCTTTAGGTTATTACTGTGCTTTTAGATTAAGAGAGAGGTTGCAGATGAAATGAGCCTCATAAGATGGAAGGTGCTTGCCAATTGCCAGAAATAATTAATAACTTAAAATAAAAATAAGAATGATTTCTGTCCTTTTATTTGTTATATTGTGAATTTCCTAAAATTATTTGCCTAGGGTTACGGGGAAATAGTAGGATATTCAGATTGTCATCCAATTATTTACGGTTCGATTCCCAACTATGATGAATTTGTAAGAATTTTTTCTCTAAATGGAACGTGCAACTAAAGGATGTTGGACTTTTTGGCTGTCCGTTGCAAGCATTTCACGATTTATCCTGATGGTCGCTGGAAAAATTCTGTGGGATCGGGCTGTCCTGATTTACTTTTGTGGCCGGTGAAAAAATTTAGTGGGGCGTGACACCTGTGGTTCAATCCCTAGCTATGTAAATTTATAGGAAATTTTCTTCCAAATGGAGCCGTAACCAAAGGATGCTAGGTTTCTCGGCCACGAGCCGCAAGCACTTCCTGATTTATTCTAATGACTGGTAGAAAAATTTCGTGAGGTTGAGCCGGCCACCCTAGGGCTAGCGGGGTATCATTTACCTTTGGGGTTATGGTGCAGCAGCAGGGCTATTACAGTTCGATCCCTAGTTATGACGAATTTGTTAAATATTTTCCTCTAAATGAGACGTACCTCCAAAGGATACTAGACTTTTTAACCGTCTGCTACTAATATTTTCCGATTTATCCTATGCCGGTGAAAATTTTCTAATTTATCTTAAGCCGAAGGAAAATTTTTACAAGGACTGGACTCATCACCCCAAGGTTAACTGGGTTTACTGGAAGGATTCATATTGTTGCAATATCAATAAGTTGGGAAAAATAAAGAAAATAAAAGAAAAACCTCAAGAACGCTCTATTTACAAAATAAAATAAAATTACACCTCATTTTATTTCATTTTTCAAAAATATATCATCATTTTTGCTCGTGCTCGATATGCGGTATTGACGGAGCACAGATCCTCTTATCCATAATTTGAGGATTAGAAGATGGTCTATTTTATAAATTGATCTATTTTAATATACCCTATCACTTAAACAGATGAGGTCCATCATAGTCCATCAATCATGATCAGTGGATCATCCTCTGATCCATAAATTATGGACCAGAGGATCCCGTCTGTAATTGACCGAGCACATAAGGGGAGCCACTTCAATTTTTATTATTATCTATATAAGTTTTATTAAGTATTAATTTTTTTAAATAAAATAAATAAACAAATTGAATCATCGAATACAAAGTGAAAGTGCTAAATTAAAATCGAATCATGATCAATCTATTGAATAATCTATTACCGGAGATATTAGAAAATTAACTAAATTGAAATTACATAAAATCAATTCTAACTTATCTGTTGAGATGACCTGAGCTGATAATCTCAGGTTGCCAGCGAGGCTGGTTTTGCCAAGCTTCCAGTGGTCCGAGTCGCGGAGTCGATGCGGTGTGTAGCAAAATCGGGAGTCGATCACCGAGTCAGAAAAAGAATTTTCCGAGTAAGATGTCGATGCCTGCGCTCAACGCAGTTTCCTTGAAACAGATTCACCCCACCTCCGGTTGTGCTTCGAGATTCTCTCGGGTCGTCTGTTTCTCAGGATATAACGGCAAAACCATGAATACAATCAAGTACTGGTTATTCGTGGCGAACTGAGAATGCACCTGAGCGCTATCACGAGTAGTTCAACCGAGCAAATGCACGACTGAGAGAGTTTTGTGGGAGAACACGGGTGGACAGAGGTTCGCTCCCTGCTCTTCCTCTCACTTTCTCTTTCACTTATCTTCCGCTCTACTCTTTGCTAAAGATCCAACTTTCTTAGATAGGAGCTCTCACCTTCCCTACAATAAATGATCAAATTATGGGTTACACTTTTGAGCATGTAGCAAAAATAGATTCAAGTGACAATAGGTTGGTTCATTCTTTTGGATAAATTTTATCTCGACCGGTCGAGCATTTGACATGCACAGGTCATGCTCGCACATAAGTCAACCTTGGTTCAGTATAATCCGGGCACTGGATTTACACCCACCCTTGCGCACTCACGTGTGAGAAAGTCTCTCCCCATGCATATATTTACAACATCAATACATGTGTCATAATTTTACCTAACAATAAAGCCAAGAGACTTCTAATGTGGGAGTAAACTCATGCACAATAGTCTCTTCGTCTCCACCTCTTTATTCCATTCACATTTCTAACACAAACAAAATCTATCGGATAGGGGTAAAGATAGGGAGTACGTTAGTTCAAATTGAATTTGATTTGACCAAATTATAGCTGAACCAAATTTAATTGGATTAAACTTGTTCAATCGATTTAAAATGAATTAGTAAATTTTTAAGAAAATATTCTCTCCTCCCTTTTCTTTTTTTTTTTACCAAGTAACCAACCTCACTCCAAACGCCTCACGCACAAGCCTCCACGCGCTGACTTCTTCGTATGATCTTCTCGTTCCTTCTCCTTATTTTTTTCTTCCTGATCATTGCTTAATTATTTTTCTCTTCTCCTTCTCGAACTACAGCTCTCTTTTATACTTCCCTTCCTTTTGTTGTTTTTCAGCCAACCAATATCAACCCTAATCTTTCTTCCTCTCCAACAAGAGCAAGTCAAGTTTTTTACTTTTTCTTATCGTCGGAGCTAGCTGAGACCGTTGAAAAAGAAGGTAAGACTTTAGTTCTCTAGTTCTCTTTTTCTTTCATCCTTGTAGTTATTTTGTTATTTATATTTCTATTCCCTTCGCATTTAAGCAGCTTAAACTAGCAGTAGTTTTTGCTATTCTATTTGGTTTATCTTTTGTTCTTTTGGTTTAGTTTGTTTCTCATCTTCGACCAAATGGCAATAGTGGAAAGAACATGTCACCATAGTAATTCAACTTATTTAATAAAATAATTGAGTAGTTGATTTTCTATGACTTATTTATTTATTTGATTATTATATTTTCACTTATTTAGGGATATAATTCGAACTATTTTAAAATGAATTATCAATCTACTTTAAAAAAAAAGAAAGGAAAGTTATTGATATCCTCTTTCTAATCAAAATGTTTCAATTCTTACACTCTCTACGATGCAACAACATAGTAAAAGTCTTTCAATTTTCAATATTCAAATTTTTTCAATTTCCTCTCCTAATGATAATCATATTAAATAAGATTTGAAAAAAATAAAATAAATATATAAATATAATATATGAGATGAGATACAATGTTCATATTTAAAGATAAATATAAAATCTTATCAATCAGATATGTTGAAGTATCTGAGTATAAAATTTGGAAGTCAATTTCATTGGTTTAAAAAAATTGATTCAAAAAATTTCATTGTTTGAAAGTTAGCAATAAAGAAGGTGAAGGAGATACTTAATATTAAAATAGAGGATAACATTTTATAAAGATTGTTTGACACTTATATTAAACAAAATTTAGCTAAGAATATAGATGAATGACTTTATTTGTTATTGATGGGGGATGGGTAGGAGCGTCCTATGTGGCATGATCTTGACTTGGTCAATATAGATTGCATGTAACATTCTTTTGACTTGGTCCAAGGGTACTCCATATAAAAGAACGTGAGTCAGATTTGGTAAGATTGGATTTAGTAAGAGCTCAACAATGCTGGTAGAAGTGCAACCTCAAGACTCTGTGCAATTGCCCTTGGCTTGATCAATCAAATTCTTCTTGTTCAACACCAATAGAATAAGAAGGTTACTCTTAAATGTTCCAATGCCTTCTAGTACATCATCAATCTATGCCTTCTAGTACATCATCAATCTACTCATATCCTTCAGATAATAAAATTTTTAATAAAAATTACCTTTTGTAGCAGTTTACCAACGTCAATATGAGATCAGAAAATTGACTCAGTTGAATCTTATATACTAATCACTTCTCTACTACATTTATTGATGCAAATGCTAACTTTTAAACTATAAATCAAAGAAAATATGGTACCTAATATTCAGGACCAGAGCATATACCAAGATATCATCCTAGCTATGATTTGAAATTGTCATGTTTAATATCGAATCAATTATTTAAATTTCCGATATGTACCCACGCAAACATTAATTCGGAGAATGTGTTATAATATTACGTACGTACGTGTTAATGCAATGCTTCTTTGGGCTTGACCAACTTATTTTTAACGTGTTTAATGCAATGGCGCATGCATGCTATGAGATTACAAAGGAATACATTTTTATCTGTCGTCTCAGACTTTGCATTGTATATATATATATAATTGTTAAATAATGATGCCTCAGGTTTTATAATAATGCTAATTATGAGTTGATTAATTTAAATAATCAATCTAAATTAATATTAATATGAATCATATTAAATCATCATAAAATTTATAAATAAAAAATTATATAAGCGATAAGTATCGACTGTATGAACCCAAACTGCCATTGGATTTTAACTGGTCACGATCAATGACCGAATCAACTGCTTCCATCGACGGACCTGACGACAACAACACAACCACGCCATCTCATCCATCTCTTCCTTCCTTTCTCGCGCGAACGTGGAGCAATCGGCGGCACCAAACAAACCGCTCCAAAACACCAACCCCAGTCGCTCGCTGCTGGTCCGACGACGATGGGAGAATATTCGCACGGCGACGGGCGGCGGAAATCCTTCACGGACCTGCATTCCAGATTGGAGCGCCTGGATAAATCCTTGGTACTCTTGCTTAATCGAACTTGCATCTCGTCTTGATCATCTCCCCGCCTCTTAATTTTTACCTGGTCATTGAAATCGGACTCGGTGATGTACACACATCAGACTGAACTGATGGAGGGGCGGCATAAGCTGTCGAAGACGACGTCGAGCGGCGGCACGGAGAGGCAATGTTTGCTGCCCGATCTGCCCGTCGAAGCAACCAGTGAGAAACGAGAGGTTTTGGATCGTGTCTCTCAGCTCGAGCACTGGCTGGCAAAGGTAGGATTTTTTGTATTCATAAAATCATTTACATCTTTTAACTTTGGTCAAATGCTCCGGATTTATTATCCCGGTTCCGATCAGGGTAATAAGATCCCTATTGCAGATCTCAGTAATTCTAGGGTGATGCAATTGTTATTCCTATTTATGATGTTGAGTTCTCTTGAACACAACAAGAATGACACCAAACTTGAATGAAAACTCCTTTGACTCACATTCTGGTGAAAAGTATTTTTCATCACTTGACATTTTATCCAGCGAGAATACTTAAGCAAGTATGGTCTAAAAAATGAGACATTATTATAAAGAGCACTAGTTTATAATTGTAGGAATACTAATTTAGTAGGCTTATATACATTGTACAAGTCTGATACAAGACAGGTATTTTAAACTGCACAAACATAAGCAGATGTAAATGCAATGATTAGGGGATGTATTTGCACCTGTGTGTTTAAAAGACCCCAGCTTGGGCTTCATATGTAGCCCTGCTAGGTAAATTTTAAAGTGGATCAAATAGCGAACGCAGATGGTTACATATGGCATACACGATTTGCTTATGCAATTAAAAACTTTATTTGTTCATTCAAACCAATATTTAAACTCAACTAAAAATTTACTTAATACCTTAGGTTACTAGTTAATAGTTTTTAACTTGTAAATGATAACTTAAATACTTATTATAAATGTGACAAATACTTTAGATATCAATCTAAATATATTTTTTAACTATTTGAATAATAGTATGTAACTTCTTTAATTATAAATGTGCTATGCAGTGAGTCAATCACATACGACTTACACATGTTTTTGAAGCATTGTATATATTAATTTTGCAGACTTATATATAAAAAGACATATTTTACTTGGATTGAGGGTGCATTGGTTCTATATTCCAAAATGCACTGCTTTAGTAGATGGTAGTTTACATATTCCAAGATGTTTGGGTTTAGTAGATGTTAGTATACCAGTTAAATAGACTTAGGTGCATTCATTTAATAAAATCATAAAAAATTGCAAACATGATACTGTGCTTTGTAGCTTTAAGAGTCCTATGGACAAGCCGCACGTGGCGAACACTTCCTCTACTTGATCTTGAGTGAATGGACCTTCGCTTGTTTAAACAGTCCTTTCATCAGTGTTATTGAATGTGAATTTGAAAAGCAACCTGCTTATATATTTATTCTGCATTTTTATGAACATGCCACTTGAGTAAATTGTGGTATTGTTTTGTCCTGTTTTTCAATTGTTTCGTTATCCTTAGACAACAATACCGATATGGATGTTTGGTTCTGTAGTATTTCTTTATTCTAGATTCATATGTTTATGAATGCCCAAATAAATATCATTGTTTCCTTGATAATATGTTTATCAAGTAACATTCACGTAAAGGCAACTAACTATATTCTAAATCCACAAGTAGTTAGTCGTCACAGAAGCACATAATAAAATACACTAAAATGTGAATCTCTATATTCAGGCTTTTCTTTAATTATTTCTTCATGTTTTCATTTCCTCTTTGATCTTATAATTCATTCAAATATATTTAATAAACGAGCAAAATTTTCTCTACGTTTACAAATGTGTATTATGAAATATGATTGCCGAATTATGTGTTGCACTATATTTCAGTTCTTAGGTAGGTGTGGTGTCAGTTTCTGTATGATTTAATCAGTAATTACCTTCTCCAACATGTTCCAATTGATTTCCACAGTTAAGATTAAAAATTGAAGCAAGTTGCCACCCAAGCTCATCGATTGGAAGCTCTCTTGAGAACCCATCCATAAGGCTCAATTCCAGCAGTAAACAACCTTTTTCCACTAAAAATAAGCAAGAAATAGTTCCTGCACAACAGAAGGACAACCAGCAAATAGTACTTGGAAAACCCTTCAGAAATAAGAATAATTTCAAGGTAAGCTTATCAGTTATCTCTGTCAACATGCATTCTTATAAAAGATACTCTTGTGTTCTTATTGTATGTATGGTAGATTAATTGGTTCTTTTCTTTTCATCAGAATTGTAGCTCATTTTTTTTCCGGCTTCTCTTAATTTGATATATCATACTCTAGCTAAATTTTAGAAGTTGAAACAAGTTTGTTGCTAACTCCTATATGCATGCTTAAGCTAGTAACAGAGAAAAATGCTAAGATGAATATATAGATTTTTTTTTTTTGAAAAAAAAAACCTATGGAATTACTAATAAAGATAAAATAAAAATTTTAATATTCAAGAATAAATAGAGATGACATATACATGTTTAAAAATGATTCATAGATTTTAGGAAAAGTTTGTTAGTTAACAAATTATAATCTTGTATATTTAGGATAAAATTAAAAAAAAACATTAATATTTAAGAACAATTATGAACATGTTTAATGACCATTAATAGATTAGATAACTAGAAAAGTTCAATATGTTACTTTGGAGTGCATAAGGGATAAAGAAAATTATGACAAGGATGCTGTTTTGCTTCCCCTTTCAGTGCGAAATTGTAGAAGAGGATGGATCCACAAGTGATCTGCAAGAAAAGGATGAGAAAATTCACACAGGCATGCAACAGAAAAAGATTAAGTCCAAACCTGGCAACTCATGGCGATATAAGAGGTTACTGGGGTGTTGATCTGTTGGACTTGCCTCTTCAACACTTAACCAAAAGGAAACAAAAAAAAAGTTTGTTTTATTCATTTATTAAAAAAAAATGTTCTACGATTTTTTTAGATTGTTATATATATTTCATCTCGGTCATTTCTGTCAGAATCTTCATCTAGAAAGCTCATAATGTAATTCAAGTAGAGTTAGGACAGATCATGTAACTGGAGCTGGGCACTGCAGAGTTCATGCTCCAGTTGTTAACATCCTTTAATTAGTTGAGTATGATTTATGATCTCTCAAAAATTTTTTTGGTGATATTAGGATTTATAAACTATTTTTTAAAGAAATTAAGTATTTGGAAATAGAGGATTCTTTTCTTCTTTTTATCATGGGAAAGTATCCAGATTAGAGTTCTTAATTATATCAAAATTAATATTTATAATATTAATACAGAAAACTTAATATAATGATCAATTACAATGAAATTGCTAAATTTCTTCAATAGGAAAATAATTGGATCACAACCTTTTGGAATAGAAAGATTCAAATTGAGGATTCAAATAAACATATTTCCAAACCAGGAGAACAAACTAAAAGGTCAGTTTGGTGTACGGAGTTCTGGAGTCTTGGAGAACAAACTAAAAAACTGTATTATGACTCGAACTCACACACTGCAGCAACTTTACCTAGACTAGCAAATCAATTATCTACTGTTTGTTTTCTTCTCGTTTTGATTTTTTTTTTTACTTCAGTTTTGTTAACTGTAATTAGGAATTCCAACATACAGGTGGTTGAATGCAAGTATTTGACCTTAATGTCAATCGCACTCTACCTGTAGACCTTAAGATGCCAAGCAGCAACTGCCAACTCCAGAATCGCATAATAAATTAAAGCTACATCAACACGAGAAGTTCGGCGAGTAGATCAAGCCCAGAGTCAACTCCGCTTTGCACTTGTGAAGCTAATAATACAATAACAAAAGGTCAACATCTTCAGTCAAAATATGCTGTTGGAGAGCTGCACACGGAGAGGGCTCATGAACCCACCAAACTCAGTCATCAAAAGTTTGTGTGTTCTATACGTCTTGGTCGTCTTTCGTGATGAATCAGCTTCTTCTAACCGAGTTAGTCTTGGAGGAGTCGAGCTTTAATGGATCGGGTATCGAGGAGTCGTATCATCCACAGGCAATACAACAGGAATCCCGTCGACAGTCAGTAGTCAGCAAAGCAACCTTCGGTTTGGTATCTTCCAAGTGACAATGAAGAGGGAAAAGGATTCATCTTTTTCTGGAGAAGATTTTAACATGACGTAAGGGGGGCCAAGGCGTACCTTGACTTTGCCCTACCGACCCCTAAATCATAATTATTGATTTGAATAGTTCTACGGACTTAGCTGAGTTAGTAAATGATTGTTAATTATGATACTTTTATGTGGAGCCGTTACATTAACGGTCCTCCTAGAGTCGGTCCCACGGATATGAAGGGAGGTAAATACAAGTACATCCCGGGAATTGACCCCTAAACTTTTCAGTCACAGAATCATACACTCCCCATCTGTATTATACCCTGGGAATAATTATGATGTTCTTATGATACGCTGTATCTGAGTTTCAAATTTTAAATTCCTTAATTATCTACGTGTTCTAGTTTTCTCTTGTAGTGGTTACAATACCTCTCACTCATGTACAGCTGTGTAATTATCTACGTGTTCTAGTTTTCTCTTGTAGTGGTTACAATACCTCTCACTCATGTACAGCTGTGTCCTAAGCAAGATGCATGTGAATGGAAGGCAAAAGCTTTTTTAACACTCGGGGAGACCCTTCCTCCCTCTGTGATCTCTATGATTAAAGCGACCCACTGGGCCAAGCCAAAGGCATTCTCACTGTAGCTTCTACGTGGCTCTTCTATGAACATGGCCGTGGAAGCTGAAGGCAAGGAGTACTACAGGTGCAAGGCACTCGCAGAGGATCTATTGGGGAAGATGACAAGGCTTCCTGTTAAACTATGGCTGAGTGCTTTGCGAGTCGGAAAAGAAGATCCAAGACGAATCATTCATGCTGTAAAAGTTGGGGTAGCACTGACAGCCGTATCCTGCTTGTACCTCCTGCAGCCATTGTTCGAAGGAATTGGACAGGGTGCAATGTGGGCTGTCATGACTGTGGTTGTAGTGCTTGAGTTCACTGCAGGTGTCTGAATTAATTCACCATCTACAGCAGAGTTTATCAGGCCACGAAGTGTATTTATATATTCTCTTTAATTCTTCTTCTGCAATTTTCAGGTGCAACTTTGTGCAAAGGGCTAAACAGAGGATTTGGCACATTGTGTGCTGCATCCCTTGCTTTTTTCATAGAAGTCGTGTCGCAGAAGTCGCGCAAAGAGTTCCATGCTATATTCATAGGAATTTCTGTATTTCTAGTAGGTAAAAGAAAAGAAAAAAAAACTCCACTTTTACATTTCTGTGTATGATATGATCTATCTAACATGTGCTTCGTGTTCTGCCCCAGGATTCCTGACTACATACTTGAGATTTGTTCCATACATAAAGAAGAACTACGAGTATGGTGTAGTGATTTTCCTACTGACGTTCAATCTAATTACGATATCGAGTTTCCGGGTGGATGATGTGCTGGATTTGACAAAGGACCGTCTGTCGACGATCGCTATCGGCTGCGGCGTTTGCCTCTTCATGAGCCTCTTTATTTTACCAAACTGGTCAGGTGAAGACCTGCACAGATCCACAGTCCACAAGCTCGAAGTCCTGGCAAGATCTATCGAAGGTGCCCAGCAACAATATTCCTGGCTAATAACTAACAGTGATTAGTGAAACATTACTAACCTATTAGCTTTTCAGCTTGTGTGCATGAATTCTTTCAGAATCAAGACAGGGAATCTCCGGTCAGGGAAGAGAAGTCATCCAAGGATGAAATATACAAAGGATACAGAGCAGTCTTGGACTCCAAATCCAGTGATGAGACTCTCGTGAGTTACTGAAGTTTGTTTCTACTACTCCAAATCCATCTTGAAATGGTGGCATGGTTGCAATCTCAGGCACTCTTTGCGAGCTGGGAACCGAGGCATTCCAGGCACTGCTACAGCTTGCCATGGGAGCAGTATGTGAAGCTCGGTGCTATCATCAGACACTTTGGCTACACTGCTGTGGCACTTCATGGATGCTTGGAATCAGAAATTCAGGTATTGAAATTTAGGAAATCTAATTTAAATCTTTGTTTTTGTAAATGTCTCTATGCATGTCCTTTGCAGACCCCTCAATCTGTGCGGTCGTTGTTCCGGGACCCGTGCGTCCGCGTCGCCGGCGAAGTGCGCAAGGTCCTGGACGAGCTCGCGAGGAGCATAAAGAACCGCCGGCACTGCTCCCCCGACGTCCTGTCCGACCATCTCCACGAGGCCCTGCACGACCTCAACTCCGCCATCAAGTCCCAGCCCCGCCTCTTCCTCAGCTCCAAGAGCGCCCGCCGCGCCGCCGCGGAGCGGAGGCCGGCAGCTGAAAAAAGCACGGGTCTCCCGTCGGCCAGATCCGACATCACCTTCGCGCTGGCGCCGGAGTGGCGGGGAGGCAAGTTGGCGGTGGCGGATCAGCCGCCGGTGAAGGAGGCGAAGGCGTTGAGGCCGACGCTGAGCAAGATCGCCTTAACGAGCCTGGAGTTCTCGGAGGCGCTGCCTTTCGCTGCGTTCGCGTCGCTGCTGGTGGAGATGGTGGCGAGGCTGGAGCTGGTGATCGAGGAGGTGGAGGAGCTGAGCAGGGCCGCCAATTTTAAGGAGTTTTCGCAGGACCAGATTGCGATCGAGATGGAGCGCGCTGCGGCCGTGAAGGATTTCCACAGCCATGTGGTTTGCCATTCAGCGGCAGACTGACGATGACTGACAATGGAATGCGTAGATTTACCGGCGGCGCAGTACGTAGCTTGAATATCTAACGAAAATGAAGATGAACTCTTCCTCCACGTTGTTGGATAAACCTATCAATGGTAGAATTTAAAACACTATCGACTGCTTGTATTAATTTTGGAATTAGTCAAAATATTTTCATAAAAAAGTTTTAAAATGGCCTCTTATTCAAATAAAGAACAGAAATCTTCTTTCCAATTTCTAAAACAGAAATTTTCATTTTATTTTTAGTACTTTTTTATTATGTTACTTTGTATTGCTCAAAATAGTATTTGTTTGATATAAGTAATCTACATTTGTGAATAAAATTTTAGTCTCACATTAAAAGTTTCATTATATGTTGGTTGATTTATATATATTAATTCACATATATTAATAATATGAACAAATGTATGGGGATAGATTCTTTCTCATGTGAATTAAACTTATTAATGGTTGTTGCACCCAAAGATCTTTACCATATCTTTTCGTGGGATTTTGATTGAACCCCAACAATCCTCCCCTCAGATGAAGGACCACAATTACTCCTACTAGGACTTCCTGCCGGGTGTCTGGTCTTCTTGATCCGAACATAGGAGCCCCCACTTTCTTTGTTCGAGGTCAATATTGTACTCACATGGCTCAATCAGACCGTAGCTATTGTGCACAGTCGGCAGTTAAACCTTCTGGCAGTCCGGGCTCTGATACCAATTGTAGGATCGAAAAGAAAAGAATTTAGATATCTCCGTAATGGTATGATATTGTCCACTTTGGGCCTAATCCCTTATGGTTTTGCTCTTGGGCTTTACCCAAAAGGCCTCATACCAATGGAGATATCTTGCATCCTTTTAACCCCATGATCTTTACCAAATCTTTCCAATGTGGGACTTTGATTGAACCCCAACAATCCTCCCCTCAAACGAAGGACCACAATTACTCTCATGGTCCGGGTCTCCCCGCGAGCATCTGGTCACTCTAACCTACTCTGGGCCTCCCCGCAAGCATCCGCACCCGGTCACCTTGACCTACTCCGGGCATCCCCACGAGCATTCGCCCACCTTGACCTGCTTCGGGTCTCACTACGAGCATCCGGTCACCCTGACCTACTCGCCTCCTCGCGAGTATCTATTCACCTTGACCTGCTTCAGGCCTCCCGCAAGCATCCAGTCATCCTGACCTGCTCTAAGCCTCCCCGCGAGTATCCGGTCACTCTGACCTGCTTCGGGCCTCCCTGCGAGCATCTGGTCACCCTGACCTACTTTCTTCCGCACAAATATCCGATCACCCTGACCTACTCCGGGCGCACCCTCAACTTCGTTCAAGGCCACCCCACATGGTATCTGGTTCGTACCATGGCTCTAATATCATTTGTTGCACCCAAAGGATGTCCACATATCTCCACAATGACATGATATTGTCCACTTTGGGCCTAGGCCCTCATGGCTTTGCTCTTGGGCTCTACCCAAAAGGCCCCATGCCAATGGAGATATCTTGTATCCTTTTAACCCCATGATCTTTACCAAATCTTTCTAATGTGGGACTTTGATTGAACCCCAACAATGGTGATTTCGTAACGTCTCAATATTAATAGCAACATTAAATCCATTAATAATGATTCCGTAACATCTCGACATTAATGAGGGCATTAAATCCATTAATGACGACATTAAACCCAATATTAAATTATCATAATTTGGTCATTGATTGCAAGCAAAATGAGAGCTCCTATATAAGGAAATTGGATCTTGAACAAAGGGAGACGCGTAAGAGAAGTAAAAGCAAAAGAATTCCTCCACCTTCGTTCCTCGATTCTGTTCTCTCAGTCGTGCATCCGCTCGGTTGAACTACTTGTGATAGCACTCAGGTGCATTTTTAGTTCGTCACGAACAACCAGTGTTTGGTTGCGTTAGTGGTTTTGTCGTTGTATCATGGGAAACAGACGACCCGAGGAAATTTCGAAGCACGACAAGAGGTGGAGCGAATCTATTTCAAAGAAACTGTGACCATCGCAAGTCTCGGTCCCTTCGCCCATTCGGCCGCTTCACCTGCTTTGCTCGCTCAGACTTTACTGCTCAAATTCAGTGTTCAGTTTGCACTCAACAATTAGCAGAAATCATCCCCCGTTGACAACCTAAGTTTATCAACTCAGGTCATCTTGACAAATAAATTAGAATTAATTTTATATAATTTCAACTCAATTAATTTAATATTTGATAACAGATTGTCCAACAAATATATTATATTTTTAGAATTTATAAAATAAAAAAATATATATAAGAACATGCTGATGGAGATTTCAAGATTTCTCATTTCTATATCTAATTTTGTAATATCAAAATCATACGGTGCAGTCTCATTATACCTCTCCGTTTTTTTTTTCATTGCTCTTACAGTTTTTCTCTCTTGTTTTTTATTGTTTTATGGACTTTACTCGTTCAATAGTTAACTGTTCTCAATTTAAATTATCAAATTCAAATATAAAGGTAAATATAAGGAGACTTCTAGCTAATTTAGGACAAAATTGACGGATATACCTACTATTTAAAAATTTAAAAATTGATATTTTTCAAATAAGAATTCCAAGGAACATATTGGTGATCTTGATTGGTGGGTATCATTATCCTATTAGAGTAAAAGATGAAGTCGTTATCTTAGCGGCTCTTCAAGAGTAGTTCCACTCTCTTTAGAAGGGGATCAATCATACGGGGAGGGGGCATTTGTCCTAACGCAACAACCCTTTGTATAGGGAAGGTCAGTGATCCTGTTTGAACTATCTAAAATCTGTTGGAAGATTGTTGGTGTAATTATTCCTTGGATTAAGGTTGACTGATTTGACTAAACTTGAGTGGATTCGAGCTTGAGTTTCGATGTTTAAACAATATGTTGTGGACAACATGTTTAGACAATATGTTTGGACAATATGTTGTGAGACAGATAAGAGAGAAGTCAAGTAGGTCATGGAGGATCGATACTGAACTGGTAAAGTCCTATCTAGGTGTTAGACAATGGAAAAGTCCTAATTGTAGTTAGGTAAAGAAAAGTCCAAGTTGGTCAAGGAGGACCACACATTGGCAAGGAAAGTCCTAACTACGGTTAGGCAAAGCAAAGTCCAAGTGGAACAAGGAGGATCACACGTTGGCAAAAGAAAGTCATAACTGCGGTTAGACAAGCAAAGTCCAAGTGGATCAAGGGGATCGCTCGTTGGCAAAGGAAAGCCCTAACTACGGTTAGACAAATGGAAGTCCAAGTGGATCAAGGGGGACCGCGCGTTGACAAGGTTAAGTCCTAACTGCGGTTAAGTAAGAGGAAAATTCAAGTGAGTCAAAAAGGACTGCACTTAATAATCGGAAGTTCAACGGGAAGTTAGCAAAGTCCGAGTGGGTCAAAAGGTTGACCGAACACTTGGTGGAAAAATCCCAATAGTTCACGATGTTGGTTGCTACTCGGAAAACCTATAGGTTCCACTGTACAAAAATTTTGTACAAAGGTCTGAACCTTTTCCTAGCTACCATGTGTTCTTTTAAATTAAATTTTGAATCGCCTGCGGAACTTAACACGTTTGATCCAAAACTTAATCTATTTGTTCTTTTAGGTTTTGACTTGGATCTCCTGCGGAACTTAACACGTTCGACCCAAGTCTCCTTAAGTTATTAATTCCATTAAATATTAATTTCCATAAAAGGTTCCCAGTACTAACGTGGCGAGGCACATGGCCTTCTTGGATATGGGAGCAACCACCACCGACTAGACAAAACCTTTAATAGAAAGCTAATATTTAATTTCCTAAAATAACTTTAGGTTAACCAAAGAGAACAATCAAATCACAAGGAAAAGAAAGAAACAAAAGAACACAACTTCGAAAAAACATATTCGAAATTCTAGAACGTAAGCCTCTTGTATTTGGTATTATTTCCATAAATAACTAGCATGATGCGGAAATAAAATTTACTAGTTATACCTTGTAGAAAAACCTCTTGATCTTCTACCGTATTCCTCTTCTAACCTCGGACGTTGTGTGGGCAACGATCTTCCGAGATGAGAAACCACCAAGCACCTTCTTCTTCTCCTAGCTAGGTTCGGCCAATCACAAAGAAGCTTCACCAAGGACGAAGAACAAAACACCAACCAAACTCCAAGGGATACAAGCTTTCTCTCCTTCTTCTTCTTCTTCTTCTTTGATCCGGCCACAAACAAAAGCTCCACCAAGAAGATAGGTTTCGGCCAACAAGAGGAGAAGAGAGAAAGGGAAGGGCCGGCCACCACACCAAGGAAAAGAGGGAGGAAAAATAATAGAGGTTGTTCCCATGAAGGCACCCTCACCTCTTCTTTTATATTCCTTGGCCTAGGCAAATTAGGAAATTTAATTACAAAATTTCCTTAATTCTTTTGCCATGTAAAGAAAAATTATTTTAATTAAAACAATTTTCTTCTTTTAAACACAATGGCCGACCACTTTAAAAAACAAAACAAGGAGAGTTTTAATTAATTAAAACTTCCTAATTTGTCTCCAGAAATTTTATAAAAAATTTCTCCAATAATTTTTATCCCTTTTATGATTGGTTTATAAAAAGAAATTTCTATAATTTTAATTTTTCAACATGTGAATAATTTATAAAGAAGAGAAATAAAATATCCTTTCTAATCTACAAATAAGGAAAGAGATTTAATCTCTTTCTTTAATCTTTTGTAGAGACTTATAAAAGAGATATTTTAATTTTTAATCTCTTCAATAAATTATATCTTTCACATAAGAAAATTTTAAAATTAAAATTCTTTTTAAATTAAATAGGGCCGGCCACCTAAGCTTCAGTTCAAGCTAGGGCCGGCCACCCATGAACCAATGGTTTGGCCGGCCCCTATAACATGGGTATGAAGGTGGGTATAGGTGGGTATAGTACTCTATAAATAAGAGGCTACGATAGGGACCGAGAGGAGGAATTGGTTTTGGTCTCCCGATAAAATTAAGCATCCCGTGTTCGCCCCGAACACACAACTTAATTTTATCAATAATAATTCATTCCACTAGAGAACTATTATTGAACTACCGCACCAATCCCAAATTACATTTTTGGGCTCCTTCTTATTATGAGCGTGTTAGTCTCCCTGTGTTTAAGATATCGAATGTCCACTAATTAAGTGAGTTACTGACAACTCATTTAATTAATATCTAAGTCCAAGAGTAGTACCACTCATCCTTATTATCATGTCGGACTAAGTCCACCTGCAGGGTTTAACATGACAATCTTTATGAGCTCCTCTTGAGGACATTATCAACCTAGTATCTCTAGGACACAGTTTCCTTCTATAATCAACAACACACACTATAAGTGATATCATTTCCCAACTTATCGGGCTTATTGATTTATCGAACTAAATCTCACCCATTGATAAATTAAAGAAATAAATATCAAATATATGTGCTTGTTATTATATTAGGATTAAGAGTACACACTTCCATAATAACCGAGGTCTTTGTTTCTTTATAAAGCCAGTATAAAAGAAACGACCTCAAATGGTCATACTCAATACACTCTAAGTGTACTAGTGTAATTATATAGTTAAGATAAACTAATACCTAATTACACTACGACCTTCCAATGGTTTGTTCCTTTCCATTATGGTCGTGAGTTAATGTTTATAATTTATAAGGTACTGATAACATGATCCTCTGTGTGTGACACCACACACCATGTTATCTACAATATAAATTAATTGAACAACTACATTTATCATAAATGTAGATATTTGACCAATGTGATTCTTATTTCTAGATAAATGTTTATACCAAAAGTTAGGCTTTTAGTATACACTCTAACAATCTCCCACTTATACTAAAAGACTAAGCTGTCATATCTGCTGCCATACATCTGATTCCCAACCCTTCAACATGTCCATCAAAAGCTCTCGCCTTAAGGACCTTAGTGAAAAGATCTATAGGTCATCATCTGATGCATTCTAGGCAGCAACAACTTCTCCTCGTTTATACAATTTCTCGTATTGGGTGGTACTTGCGCTCTATTTTGTTTACTTGCCTTTATAGACTTATGGTTTCTTCGAGTTTGCTACTGCACCAATATTATTACAATAAATTATAATAATCTTTGGACAAACCAGAAATCATATCTAAGTCTATCTTGAGGTTGTTGAGTCATTCAGCTTTTATGGCTACCTCAGAGGCTTGCCATATACTAAACTTCTATGGTGGAGTCCAGAAAAACACCTATGCTTATCACTCTTCCATAGTTATGACTTTACCTCCTAAAGTAAACATAAAACCCCGAGGTTGACTTATTATTGTCCCTATCCGATTGGAAGTCAAAATCCATGCAACCCACAAGGACCAAATTAACTGCATTGTAAGCTAGCATATAATCTCTAGTGCATCTAAGGTACTTCAATATATGCTTTACTGCAGTCCACTGTCCTTGTCCAGAGTTACTTTGATATCTGCCAACTATGCCCTTGGCAAAACAGATTTCTTATCTCGTGCATAGCATTCATTAGGCTAGCCGAAGCATAAAGAATCGCCTTTATTTCCTTTATCTCCTTTAATGTCTACAGAGACATATCTTTAGATAAAGTTACTCCATCCTGAAAAGGTAAGAAAACTTTCTTGGAGTTTTGCATGCTTTAAAACGAGCAAGGATTTTTCCGATGTATGAAGCTTGGGATAAGTAAAATATTCTTTTCTTGCGATCCCTTATTACTTTGATCTCAAGAATATATACATTCTCCCAAGTCCTTTATATCTAATTGTTTGGACAACCATACCCTTACTTCTGACAACATTTTGATATTGTTTCCAACTACCAAAAATGTTATCTACGTATAGTACAAGAAATACCATCACGCTTCCATCACACCTTTTGTAAACACAAGACTTATCCGGTTACTAAATAAATCCATAGGTCTGAATTACTTTGATAAACCGGATGTTCCAAGACCTTGAAGCTTTGCCTCAGTCCATAGACTGATTGAGCTTTACACAAGATGCTCTTAGCCCTTTGCAATGAACCCTTCTGGTTGCTTTATATGGATGCTTTCTTCAAGACTTCCATTAAGGAATGCTGTCTTGACATCCACTTGCCAAATAGATAAAAGAATCCGGATAGACTTAAGCATGGCTACCAGTGAAAAAAGTTTCCTTTTTCATCAAGCCTTGCTTTGAAGGTTTCAACCTTCCTGTCTATCCCTCTTTTCCTATTACAGACCTTTTACACCCAAAGGCTTTTACACCACTTGGTGGTTCTATAAGCTTCCATATTTTATTAGAATACATATATTCTAATTCTATTATTCATTACTCTTTGCCAAGATGCTGCATATTTATCTTGGAGTGCTTCGTCATATGTCCGGAGATCAGGTTTATGTCCTTCAGGGATCGAGTCCAAAAACTCTCCCAAAACATGAACCTATTTAGGTTGCCTAACAACCCTCCCACTATGACAAGACACTTTATGCAATTGTGTATCATTTGTGATACGTGTTGCAGTTTTCTTGTGGTATCTCATCTTGTACAGTTGGTACTAGGTTAGACATGTCCTTTATTATTTCCTTAAGAACAAATTTACTTATGAGCACGTGGTTCATTATATAGTCCTTTTCTAAAAATCAGTCATTGATGCTAACAATGACCTTCTGATTTTTAAGACTATAAACCTACTTTTGTTTATCTAGGATAACTTACAAACAAGTGAACTCCTATCCAACTTATCATTATCTCTCTTTAACATATATGTTGGATTACCTGAATCCGAATATGCTTCAAAATAGGCTTACGCCTATTCAGCAATTCTATATGAGTAGAGAGTTATGACTTGGAAGACACTATGTTCACTTTCATTTTCAGAGTTTATCCTTAAAACAAATTTGGAAATTTTCTGAATAACTCATCATCTATCTAATTATTCCATAAGAGTTCTTTACCTTCTTTCTACTACACCATTCTGTTGGGGTGTACCAGATGCAGTTAGTTGGGATTGAAATCAACTTCTGATAAGTGACTCCTAAAATCTCTCAAGAGGTACTTGCCACTACGATCTTCCATAGTGACTTTTTTACTTTATTCCTCCACATCAACCTTGTACTCTTTGAACTAATCAAAGTACTTAGTCTTGCGGTACATTAAGTAAATTTATTTGTATCTTGAATAGTTGTCTATAAATTAGACAAAATATTCAATACTACCTCTTGTCTGGATAGTCATAGGATCACACAAATCAGAATGAACCGTTTTCAACATATCTTTGACTCCATACCCCTTGGACTTAAAAACTTCTTGGTTATTTTCCTTCCAAGTAAGACTCGTAGGTTGGAAAGATTCCCACTACTAATGAACCCAAAAGTTCATCAGCTACCAATGAATCCTACTCAAGTATAACCTAGCTTTATATGCCAAAGATATAATTGATTCATTTCCGAAGGTTGCTTTCTCTTAAAATTAGAAGATGTGTTACTAATTTCCATTTGTTGCATCGTGGAAGTTATTGGATTATAAATTGTCAACCATCATACCAGAATAGATAACTTTCCTATTTTTCTTGATAACAACTTTGTTATCAAAATAGACACAATATCTATAATAGTTTAGAAACTGAAATCAGGTTCTTTCTAAACTTGGTACGTAAAGACAATTACTTAAAATCCATATTTTATTCTTATCAAAGGATAAACATCTCCCACTGCAACAGCTACCACTTTTACAGAGTGCCCATGTGGACGGTGATTTTACTTTCATTTAGTTGTCGGGTTTCCTGGAACCCTGCAATGAATTGCGGACATGATTAATGACATCTTGTATCTACACTCCAGGTTCTGGTAGATAACACCACTAGACATGTTTCAACTAATGAATTAAATACACCTAAATTGTTCTTAGTTCTAAGAAGACAGTCTACCTTAATGTCCAAGTCCTATTTCCAATCATTACAATTGGGACTACTAAGTCTTTTTCTATAGTATGACTACTAGGGATAGAAAAACATACTAAGACTACCAAAACACCTTGGTCAAGATCAAATCATTAAAATCTCCATGAATTTTGTGTATACAAAATCGAAGAGGAGATTTTATTCATTAATTTTATTATCTCGTCAACTTTACTTTATGACGAATAAAATTAATAGTTGATCTATCTTTGATCAAATATTTGGTCAAAACTCTTTGAATTTAAAATAACATTGATTCCTCAAACAATATTATTTAAATTTACCAACACCTCAAACACCGTGAATTTTGCATGCCACGTTAGTGTGGACGATACAAATTCAACATTTGTAAAAGGAAGGTTTTACCCATTAACTATCTTGTCAACGTATCTTTATGACAAATAAAATTATCTCAAACACCGTTAATTTTGTATGCCACGTTAGTGTGGACGATACAAAATCAATCATTTGTAAGAGGGTTTTAACCCTTTAATTTTATTATCTTGTCAACCTAGTTTTATGACAAATTAATAGTTGGTTTCATTTGGTCACACAAATAATAGCAGGTGACTCCGATGGGAGGATACTATTAGATGTGTCTAAGTGTATACCATTACTTGACACTAAGTCCATTAATAAGATTATGCCCCTTCCGTTGGGGAAGATCACACGCTCTTAATTAACTTCCTATAGTCATCCAAAAATGGAAGTCTGTTCTAGTGATCCACAAACAAGCTCATCCGTTATGGAGGAAGGCACTCAGAGCCAACGCGCAAGCTTGTTTGCATCACTTACAAACCAGTAATGGAGACCATGGGATTTACTTAAAAATCCCTCTCCCACTTAGTTATTTATAAATGAGGAATTTTAACTATGCTAGCCTACTAAATATGTAAACTAACATGCACACACAGCACAATATAAAAGCAATAAATAGAAAATCTAATTTTCAACTATTATGGCTTTTATCTCTAGTTGTCCTCCGTGTGTTGTCATCCCAAGCTACTGCCATATTTGGCCACTGCCACCGGGTCTAGCTGTCGCATCCATCTTGCTCCTAGTTCCGCTGCGCCTCTGGTCCTTAGAAGGTTCCACGCTTTGCAAGATTCGATCCGCGACATAAATAGAATTTTACATTTTTGATCCTATATTCCATAAAAGGAATGTACATGTATCTAGATCAAAAATAAAATCCTAATAAAACTAAATACAGCTCCTGCTGTATTTTATAATACAATCATGCACACACAATAAAATGCCCTTGACATGTCCAAGGGTCCAATCACACACATAATAACTATAAGCCATAATAGTTGGATCCTGCATCCACAAAGTTAGCACATCCTACTATTATCCTGCCTAAATTATGTATGACATGTGCATAATTAAACTAATACCAAATACACAGAGGCAAAACCTCGCTCTGATACCAATTGTTGGTTGCTACCGGAAAACCTATAGGTTCCACTGACAAAAATTTTGTACAAAGGTCGAACCTTTTCCTAGCTACCATGTGTTCTTTTAAATTAAATTTTGGATCGCTTGCTGAACTTAACACGTTTGATCCAAAACTTAATCTATTTGTTCTTTTAGGTTTTGACTTGGATCTCTGCGGAACTTAACACGTTCGACCCAAGTCTCCTTAAGTTATTAATTCCATTAAATATTAATTTCCATAAAGGTTCCCAAGATCGACGTGGCGAGGCACATGGCCTTCTTGGATATGGGAGCAACCACCACCGACTAGACAAAACCTTTAATAGAAAGCTAATATTTAATTTCCTAAAATAACTTTAGGTTAACCAAAGAGAACAATCAAATCACAAGGAAAAGAAAGAAACAAAAGAACACAACTTCGAAAAAACATATTCGAAATTCTAGAACGTAAGCCTCTTGTATTTGGTATTATTTCCATAAATAACTAGCATGATGCGGAAATAAAATTTACTAGTTATACCTTGTAGAAAAACCTCTTGATCTTCTACCGTATTCCTCTTCTAACCTCGGACGTTGTGTGGGCAACGATCTTCCGAGATGAGAAACCACCAAGCACCTTCTTCTTCTCCTAGCTAGGTTCGGCCAATCACAAAGAAGCTTCACCAAGGACGAAGAACAAAACACCAACCAAACTCCAAGGTGTTGGAGTGTATACTAAAAGCCTAGCTTTTGGTATAAACATTTATCTAGAAATAAGAATCACATTGGTCGAATGTCTACATTTATGATAAATGTAGTTGTTCAATTAATTTATATTGTAGATGACATAGTGTGTGGTGTCACACACAGAAGATCATGTTATCAGTAGCTTATAAATTATAAACAGTAGCTCACGACCATGATGGAAAGGAACAAACCATTGGAAGGTCGTAGTGTAATTAGGTATTAGTTTATCTTGACTATATAATTACACTAGTACACTCAGAGTGTATTGAGTAGGACCATTTGAGGTCGTTTCTTTTATACTGACTTGATAAAGAAACAAAGACCTCGGTTATTATGGAAGTGTGTGCTCTTAATCCTAATGTAATAACAAGCACATATATTTGATATTTATTTCTTTAATTTATCAATGGGTGAGATTTAGTTCGTTGAATCAATAAACCCGATAAGTTGGAAAATGGTATCACTTATAGTGTGTGTTGTTGATTATAGAAGGAAACTGTGTCCTAGAGATACTAGGTTGATAATGTCCTCAAGAGGAGCTCATAAAGATTGTCATGTTAAACCCTGCAGGTGGACTTAGTCCGACATGATAATAAGGTTGAGTGGTACTACTCTTGGACTTAGATATTAATTAAATGAGTTGTCAGTAACTCACTTAATTAGTGGACATTTGATATCTTAAACACAGGGAGACTAACACACTCATAATAAGAAGGAGCCCAAAAATGTAATTTGGGATTGGTGCGGTAGTTCAATGATAGTTCTCTAGTGGAATGAATTATCATTGATAAAATTAAGTTGTGTGTTCGAGGCGAACACGGGATGCTTAATTTTATCGGGAGACCAAAACCAATTCCTCCTCTCGGTCCCTATCGTAGCCTCTTATTTATAGAGTTCTATACCCACCTTCTATACCCACCCAATAGGGGCCGGCCAAGCTAGCTTGGGATCAAGCTAGGGCCGGCCTAGGTATGAGATTGGGTGGTCGGCCCTAGCTTGAACCCAAGCTAGTAGGGTCGGCCAAAATAAATTAAAAAAGAAATTTAATTTTAATTTTTATTATTATGTGGAAGATATATTTTAAAGAGAATTAAAATTAAAATATCTCTCTTGTAAAATATCTACAAAAGATTAAAGAAAGAGATTAGATCTCTTTCCTTATTTGTAGATTGGAGAGATGTTTTATTTTTTCTTTAAAAATTATTCACATGTTGATAAAATTAAAATTATATAAATTTCCTTTTATCAACCATGAAGAGATTTTAAAGAGAAATTTTATTTTTTAAAATTTCTGGAAACAAATTAGGAAGTTTTAATTGTTGATTAAAACTTGTCTTCTTTTGTTATCCAATGATGGCCGGCCACTTGAAATTAATTGGGGAAATTTTATTTTATTTCTCTCAATTAAATCATGTCAAGGAAATTAAGGAAAATTTATTGTAATTAAATTTCCTAATTTGCCTAGGCCAAGGAATATAAAAGAAGGGGTGAGGGTGCCTTCACAAGACACAACATCTATTATTCCTCTCCTTTTTTTTTTGGTGTGGCCGGCCAACCTCTTCCTCTCTTCCTCTTGTGGTGGCCGAACCCTACCCTTCTATTGGAGCTCTTGTGGTGGCGGATACTACTCGAGAAGAAGAAGAAGAAGGAGAGAAAGCTAGCATCTCTTGGAGCTTGGTTAGTATTTTGTTTTCTTCCTTGGTGAAGCTTCCTCTTTGTTGGCCGAACCTAGCTAGGAGGAGAAGAAGGTGATTGGTGGTTTCGTCTCGGAAGATCGTTGCCCACACAACGTCCGAGGTTAGAAGAGGAATACGGTAGAAGATCAAGAGGTTTTTTCTACAAGGTATAACTAGTAAATTTTATTTCCGCATCATGCTAGTTATTTATGGAAATAATACCAAATACAAGAAGCTTACGTTCTAGAATTTCGAATATGTTTTTTCGAAGTTGTGTTCTTTTGTTTCTTTCTTTTCCTTGTGATTTGATTGTTCTCTTTGGTTAACCTAAAGTTATTTTAGGAAATTAAATATTAGCTTTCTATTAAAGGTTTTGTCTAGTCGGTGGTGGTTGCTCCCATATCCAAGAAGGCCATGTGCCTCGCCACGTCAGTACTGGGAACCTTTTATGGAAATTAATATTTAATGGAATTAATAACTTAAGGAGACTTGGGTCGAACGTGTTAAGTTCCGCAGGAGATCCAAGTCAAAACCTAAAAGAACAAATAGATTAAGTTTTGGATCAAACGTGTTAAGTTCCGCAGGCGATCCAAAATTTAATTTAAAAGAACACATGGTAGCTAGGAAAAGGTTCAGACCTTTGTACAAAATTTTTGTACAGTGGAACCTATAGGTTATCCGAGTAGCAACCAACACAAGGGATACAAGCTTTCTCTCCTTCTTCTTCTTCTTCTCCAAGTAGTATCCGGCCACCACAAGAACTCCAAGCAAGAGATAAGTTTCGGCCACCACAAAAGAGGAAGAAAGGTAGAGGATGGCCGGCCACCACATCAAGGAAAAGAGGGAGAAAAAATAATAGAGGTTGTTCCCATGAAGGCACCCTCACCTCTTCTTTTATATTCCTTGGCCTAGGCAAATTAGGAAATTTAATTACAAAATTTCCTTAATTCTTTTGCCATGTAAAGAAAAATTATTTTAATTAAAACAATTTTCTTCTTTTAAACACAATGGCCGGCCACTTTAAAAAACAAAACAAGGAGAGTTTTAATTAATTAAAACTTCCTAATTTGTCTCCAGAAATTTTATAAAAAATTTCTCCAATAATTTTTATCCCTTTTATGATTGGTTTATAAAAAGAAATTTCTATAATTTTAATTTTTCAACATGTGAATAATTTATAAAGAAGAAAAATAAAATATCCTTCCAATCTATAAATAAGGAAAGAGATCTAATCTCTTTCTTTAATCTTTTGTAGAAACTTATAAAAGAGATATTTTAATTTTTAATCTCTCCAATAAATTATATCTTCCACATAAGAAAAATTTTAAATTAAAATTCTTTTCTAATTTAATAGGGCCGACCACCTAAGCTTGGGTTCAAGCTAGGGCTGGCCACCCATGGACCAAGGCTTGGCCGGCCCTAGCTTGATCCTCAAGCTAGCTTGGCCGACCCCTACAACATGGGTATGAAGGTGGGTATAGGTGGGTATAGTACTCTATAAATAAGAGGCTACGATAGGGACCGAGAGGAGGAATTGGTTTTGGTCTCCCGATAAAATTAAGCATCCCGTGTTCGCCCCGAACACACAACTTAATTTTATCAATAATAATTCATTCCACTAGAGAACTATTATTGAACTACCGCACCAATCCCAAATTATATTTTTGGGCTCCTTCTTATTATGAGTGTGTTAGTCTCCCTGTGTTTAAGATATCGAATGTCCACTAATTAAGTGAGTTACTGACAACTCATTTAATTAATATCTAAGTCCAAGAGTAGTACCACTCATCCTTATTATCATGTCGGACTAAGTCCACCTGCAGGGTTTAACATGACAATCTTTATGAGCTCCTCTTGAGGACATTATCAACCTAGTATCTCTAGGACACAGTTTCCTTCTATAATCAACAACACACACTATAAGTGATATCATTTCCCAACTTATCGGGCTTATTGATTTATCGAACTAAATCTCACCCATTGATAAATTAAAGAAATAAATATCAAATATATGTGCTTGTTATTATATTAGGATTAAGAGTACACACTTCCATAATAACTGAGGTCTTTGTTTCTTTATAAAGCCAGTATAAAAGAAACGACCTCAAATGGTCCTACTCAATACACTCTAAGTGTACTAGTGTAATTATATAGTTAAGATAAACTAATACCTAATTACACTACGACCTTCCAATGGTTTGTTCCTTTCCATTATGGTCGTGAGTTAATGTTTATAATTTATAAGGTACTGATAACATGATCCTCTGTGTGTGACACCACACACCATGTTATCTACAATATAAATTAATTGAACAACTACATTTATCATAAATGTAGATATTTGACCAATGTGATTCTTATTTCTAGATAAATGTTTATACCAAAAGTTAGGCTTTTAGTATACACTCTAACACACGATTGACTGGAGGTTCGGCAAGGGAACCTAGACTCGAGTTAAGTGAGTTAGGACTGGGCAATCAATTAGGTAATTGATTGTAACAAATCTAATCGATCAGGTGATCAATTGAGAGGACAAGTTCGTAAAACAGAAAGATGTTGAATCAATTGGGTAATTGATCAAGACCTATGCTAATTAATCAAGTGATCGATTGGGGCGTTTTCTTCACGATGCATAGAAGTGTGGTGAATCGATCAGGTGATTGATTCACCCTGAACTCAATCGATTGGGAAAAGCTCACAATAAATAGAAAACTTCTAAATTGATCAAGTGATCGATTGAAACTGCTTGATCGATTAGGTAATCGATTGGGAGAAGCTCGCGAGTGAACAAAAGGTTTCATAATCGATTAAGACGACACGTAATTGATTGAATCAATTAAGCGACTAACAAAATAGTTATTGTGAGGTTTAGACGGTTGGATGCACTCGGATCTGATGTGGCAATCAATTGGGGGTAAGGCCAAGAGATTGGGAGCCCTAATCTGTGAGATATAAAGGTGACGACGAAGATTCAAACACAACACTTCTTTTCCATTCTCCGTTGATTCTTGGATGATTGAAGGCGAAGTGTTGCATCACTTTTGAATCTACAAGAGGCGTTTCCAGATCAATAAGAGATTAAGAACAAGGGTTCATATTGTTGTATTTATTTACTTGTTCTTGTTACATCTATTGTTGTATTCTCTCTTATACTCTTATGTTTGAGTTTGTACAAGGCTTCTCCACCTCTACGAAGGAGGTTTTCATAGTGTATCTATGAGTGAAGAGGAGTAAACCATTGAATTAGTCACCTTAAGGAGGTGGATATCAAGTAAAATCAAGGGTATTAGCATTATGGAGTCTTTGCTTCAATTATCCGCTGCAACAAATCATCAACGAAACGATTGGAGCCAATCAACCCCCCCCCCCTCTAACTCTCTGAGGTGTCCTAACAAGTGATATCAGAGCAACGTAACTCTTCATTTGACTAATCATTGAGAGAGCAACGAGCTAGAGGAAGAAGAAGACATTGAAGCTTGAAGTCCTAATTTCAACGATCAAATATTCATCATCAAAGAATTCAAGTTCAAAATGAAGTTTAGAGATGTATTCAAATATGATATCCGAGAACCTCCACTATAATAGAGGAGTTTCAAGCTCCAACGGATAACAAAGGAAACATCCTCAAAAAAAGGAAGTGGATTGAGGAGCAATTAAGACAATCTAAGGCCAATGATAAGGTAACCAAAATTTTAGTTAATTTATTGCCTAACAATATCTTGTGAAATATATGGGATTATAAGAGTGCAAACGAGTTATGGAGAAAGTTGGTCAAGTTCTATGAAGATCCCTCCACTTTACCAAATTAAGAAAAATCTAAAGAGAGAGGCTCATTGGATTAAGAAGAAGAGGATTTGGAAGTTGAAAGGTATTCAACATTCGAAGAAGAAATTGAAGGGGCATCCACCTCAAGGATTGAGGGGGAGAGTCAATCTTTGACATCGGAGCAAAAATAAGCCTCTACTTCTAGGTCAAATGAAGAAAGAGCATATGTCACTCCTACAAGCAAAGAAGGTATAACAATTTCAATTTGTAAAAATAAAAATCATATCATTTTCTTTGAGTGTAAGGAAAATGGGTACTACAAGAGCAAGTATCCAAAGTTAACCAAGAAGAAGGGTCAAATGACACCCAAGGGCAAGGAGAAGCCGAAGGAAGTTGGCCCCATGATACGTAAGGGCAAGGAGCACATTGTGTGATTTTCTTACAATCAAAAGGGACATTACTAGAACCAATGTCCAAGGGAAAAATATTCGACCAATAAGAAAGAATGAAGCTCAAGTCAAGGGGGAGCTTCCATGAATAACACTAAGGTACCATTTGTTAATGGTATTTCTTTGTGTCATGATAAAGAGCATGCTAGATCTAAATTTTATCATTTTAATGATATTTATCATGAAAATAGAAAGCATCAAAACCCTAGGGTTAATTATAAATTATTTCATGTTAGGACTATCTCACCTAAGGTTAGGAAGGTAAATAATAATTTAGACAAGAATTCTAAGGATTTTAGGTATATGCCTAAAAATAAAAATACCCAAGAAAATCAAGAAAAATTCAAATTTAAGGATTTAAGAAGAGAAAATCAAGTCTTGAGGTCAAGGCTTTATAATTAGAGAAGACTCTTAAGAAAATGACAATTAGTATCTAATGGCCTAAGAATAAAAATCTAGGGATAGATAGGCAAGAGGCATTCAATGGCAAGAGCGATTTGGGTTACAAACTAAAAGCCAAAGAGAATGTGCCATCATACTATAAAGTTTATATAAATATGGAATTAGCCCTAGGTCTAGAAGTCATGCCAAGATAACAAGGGAAGTTATCCATAGAAGTAACCTTGAAAAGATTAATGTGACTAAGTCTTCTAAGGAGCCTAAAAATATCACTAAGAAGGTCACAAGGGAAGTTATCCTTGGAGTTGACCGTGAGAAGTCTAGTATAAACAAGGCTTCTAAGAGCCTAGGAAAGTTATTAGGAAGGTATTAAGGGAAGTTATCCCTAATGAGTACCTAGAGCACCAAGGAGCACCAATAGATTTTGAGTTTCTAAAAATATGTTCTCTACACCCTATATGAATTTAGAGAGTGTAAACTCTAATTGGAAGAGTAGTTAACCCAACCTTGGTGAAGTTGATACTCTGGGGTATTTTTAAGGTATTGCTACACCTTGAAAATGAAGGATTAATGTTTACTCTTTAGAAGAGTAAAATGTGCCCAAATTTAAAGATTTAGACCTAATTAAATTGGTACAATTAGGATAGAAGTCAAATAAATGTCAAGTTAAGATTTGGCAACTTAGGTTTACTTTTAAATTTAGTAATTCTTAGATAGATAATATACGCATTTCCTTTATGCTAAAATTGCCATGATTATGTGTTCATCATATACCATGACATCATATTAGCATTCATATATGTTTATAAAAAATGTCATATATGATGTCATATATATACATCATTATTCATGATATTTGTTTTCTTTTGAAAAATATGCATTTAATCTATACCATAATCATTTTCATGCATTATTTTAAAATCCCTTATAATTAAGGACAATGACATCAATTAACATCCTTGGTTGGATGATCAAAGTTTAAATGTCTAGTTAAATATGCATGATCTCTTAGTGTTTAGGGAAACCCTATTATACATCTCACAAGAACCATAAATTTGACTTGTATGTGTTTTTAAGACACATTAGATACAAGTGAGATATTTAAAGGATGAACAAAATTCAAGGTATTGATTTAATACATCTTTTTGAAATTTTAGTTTCATCTAAATAATAGATTATGTGAAGTCCAATTATTGGAAAAGTTAATATACAAGTCATGTGCATTTAACCTAAAAACATAGCTAGAAATTTATTTTAAAAATATTTCAAAATTATTTTAGAAAACTTTGGTGAAGTCTATCTTTTGCTAGGAATTACCATTGATTAATTGGACACAAAGTGAAACATTGAACATTTTCAATGATTTTTAATTTTGTGTCAAACTTTGAAAATAGGGATTATTTTTATAGAAAACTATTTTTACTTGAGAGTATATGATATAAATAATGTCTACGTAAAATTTCATGATTTTTCGATAATCGTAGAAATATTTAAGAATTTATGAATTTCAGTCAAAATTTAAAAAAAAATCAGAAATGTCAATTGATCAAGCAATTGATTCACCCTGGCGTGAATCGATTGGTCAATCAATTAAAGGGCATTTTCGCGAGCACAAAGGCTCCCGGAATCAATCAAGTGAATGATTGACCCTGACTTTAGTCAATTAGGTGATCCATTAAAGCATTTTTCGGCGAGCATAGAGACTTGTAAAATCGATCAGTTGATCGATTGAAAGGCTATAATCGATTGAACCCCAACTTTAATCGATTAAAAAGGCTTACTTTGGCTGAAATGGTCTGATTTCAGTCCATTAAGTCTCGTTTAGTTGTGTTAACTATCCCTAACCCTAAGAAATACATTTATAAATATTTAATGACATTTTTCTTGATGATAACAAGAAAAGAATGGTTAAAGGAGACTAACTTGGAGTTTAAGTGGAGGTTTAGTTTCAAAGTTGAATTTTGAATCTCAAAACTTCAAATTTTGGGTTTTCTAAAGGTTTACAAATTCTAAGTCATTGTTGGTACAATGGTAGAAGTTTGGTGCATGTTTTGAGGGAGAGTTATTCCTTAAAGATATTATTTAACTTTATTTTTGGGATAAGGAAACAATGGAAGGTTGAAAACCTTCATTATTATGAGTGCTCGAGGATAAGCATTGGAAATAATGAAAGATTGAAAATCTTTATTGTAGATGTATGGGTGCTTTAGGATAAGCATACAATATATGCTCAAGGGTGAGCATAGGTTGAGCATGCAATATATGATTAAGGGTGAGCGTAGTATACAATGAAAGATATATGACTTTCATTACATTTCCTTTGACAAAATTAACTCTTAAGGGTAAGAGTTTTTTATGTGTGTCAAAGGTAGGGGTGTAAAAAAGCCAAGCCGCTCGTGAGCTATTCAGGTCTCAGCTCCAAAAAAAGTTCGCTCGAGTTCATTCGATTAAGTTAATGAGCCAAACTCAAGCCTGATTTTGAGCTCGAAAATATTATCGAGTCGAGCTCGAGCTTAACAGTATTTGGTTCGTGAGCTCACGAGCATATTCTTTTAGAGACTCACGAACGTGTGTGTGTGTATATATATATATATATATATATATATATATATATATATATATATATATATATATATATATATATATATATATATATAATAAGACAAATGAGCCTCTTAACGAACATGTTCGCGAGTCTCTTAACAAACACATTCGCGCTGACCTCAAATAAGCTAATTATAAATAAGATAAATGAGTCTCTTAACGAACATGTTTGCAAGCCTCTTAATGAACACATTCGTATCGAGCTCAAATGAGCTATATATAAAATTAAATATCACATAAATAATAAATAATAATATTATTAATTATTATAGCTAATTATATTAAATGAGTTCAAACTAAGCTCATTTAATTTTTAAACGAGCTTTTGTCGAGCTGAGCTCAAGCCGAACTAGAGCTATTTAATTTTATTACAAGATGAGCTCGAGCTTAAGAACTAAAGCTTGAATCAAACTCAAGCTGAGCTCGAGCTTAGGGATAATGAACCGAGCCCGAGCTCAAGCATCTTATTATTCGGCTTAGCTCGACTCATTTACAGCTCTAGTCAAAGCGGGAGAAAATATGATATTTAAGTTAGAAACTCACATTCATGTTTCGAGCATAGGATGAAATTGGATTTGGGATAATATGAGTTATCCTAACTTAAACATATTATCAAATATCATAAAAAGAGATTTTCGGGAGATTGTTGATGCAATCATTCCCCGGATTAAGGTTGACCAGTTTGACTAAGATCGAGTGAATTCAGGCTTGAGTTTTGATGTTTGAAGAACATGTTGTAGACAACATGTTTGGACAATATGTCGTGGGACATATGAGAGAGAAGTCAAGTAGGTCATGGAGGACCGGTACTGGACTGGTAAAGTTTTAACTAGAGGTTAGGCAATGGTAAAGTCCTAACTAGGAGTTAGGCAATGGAAAAGTCCTAACTGCGGTTAGGCAAAGGTAAGTCCAAGTGAGTCAAGGAGAACTGCACATTGGCAAATAAAGTCCTAACTGTGGTCAGGCAAAGCAAAGTCCAAGTGGAACAAAAGGATTGCACGTTGGCAAGGAAAAGTCCTAATTGCAGTTAGACATACAAAGTCTAAGTAGATCAAGGGAGATCGCTTGTTGACAAAGGCAAGCCTTCACTACGGTTAGGTAAAGGGAAGTCCAAGTGGATCAAGGGAGACCACATGTTGGAAAAGTTAAGTCCTAATTACGATTAGACAAGAGAAAAATTCAAGTGAGTTAATAATCGAAAGTTCAACAGAAAGTTGGCAAAGTCCGAGTGGGTCAAAAGGTTGACCAAATACTTGGTGGAGAAGTCCCAACAGGTCACAGTTGACCGGAGATTAGGTAAGAGAACCCTAGACTCAAGTTAAGTGAGTTATGGCTGGGCAAACGATTAGGTAATCGATTGTGCCAAATCCAATCGATTAGGTGATCGATTGGGATGAGAAGTTTGTGAAATAGAAAGGTGTTGAATCGTTTGGGTAATCAATGAAGACCTACACCAATCGATTAAGTGATCGATTAGGTACATTTTCTTCACGACACATAGAAGCGTGGTGAATCGATTAGAACCCAATCAATTGGGAAAAGATCGCAACAAATAAAGAGCTTCTGAATCGATCAAGTGATCAATTGAAGTTGTTTGATCGATTGGATAATTGATTGGGAGAAGCTCTTGAGCAAATAGAAGGGTTCATAATCCATTAAGTGATCAATTAAGAAGGTCCATAATCGATTGGCTAATCGATTAAGTGACAAAGAAAAAAGTCATTGCGAGGTTTGGACAACTAGATGCACTCGTATCTAACATGGCAATCGATTGGGGGTAAGGTCAATCGATTCGAAGCCTTAATCCACTGGATATAAAGGTGACGATGAAGATTCAAATGCAACATTTCTTCTCAATCCATTCTTCACTGTCAATTTTTGGATGATTCAGGGCGAAGTGTTGTTGCACTTCTGAGTCTACAAGAGACGTTTCCATATCAACAAGAGATCAAGAGCAAGGTTTCATATTATTGTATTTATTTAGTTGTTCTTGTTGCATCTATTGTTGTATTCTCTCGTGTACTCTTGTATTTGAGTTTGTACGAGGCTTCTCCACCTCCACGAATGAGGTTTTCATAATGTATCTATGTATCTATGAGTAAGGAGGAGTGGACCCTTGGATTAGTCACCTCACGGAGGTAGATACCAAGAAAAATCAATGGCGTTAGCATTGTGTGTTAGGGTCAAAATAGTGCTAGAGGGGGGGGGGGGGGGGAATAGTTCATCGCGTGCTCGTTGCTTGCTTCTTGGTGATGATATGCAGCGGAATGAACAAGAAACAAAATTACAACGCTAACACAAGGATTTACTTAGTAACCACCTCAAGAAGAGGTGACTAATCCAAGGATCCACACGCGACATACACTCCACTAATCAAAACACTCATTCTCGGTCACACCCGGAGGCGGAGAAACCTTGTACAAACTCACACAACAATATACAACACCCACAAGAAGAAAATACAAAAGATACAAATGAAAACTCTTTCTTCTTGCTTACTTGTTGCTTGTTGTTGCCTCTTGAACCTTGGAAGTGTAACTACACTTGTCTCCAAGCGCCTTCAAGAACTGGCTGTGAAAGTGTGGAGAGAGCTCATGAATCGTCACTGAGATGCAATGTCATCACTGGAGAGGGATCACGAAGAAGATGCTCGCCAACGACTATGACCTGCACAATGGTCGGATCCCAATCGATTGAATGACTCTCAATTGATTGGGGAGGCTTTGAATTGATCGGCCGATTAATTCAGAGCATCTCTGTGCTCGCTGGAAAATACCTGAATCGATTGCCCGATCGATTCAACCTCTATCGCGCAATTTCCAGCTTTCCAATCGATCGATTGGAGGTTTCAATTAATCAACTAATCGATTCAAAAGCTTACTATTCACTCAGAAACTCTCCCAATCGATTGACTAATCGATTGAGGAAGTTTTGATCGATTGCCCAATCGATCAAGACAATTTCTGCATAAAAATCACATCAACTAATTGATTGGCTGGTCGATTGAACTCCCCCAATCGATTGGCCAATCGATTGGAAAGTAGAAAACTGTGTAGAGCTTGAAATGAGCTTCATTTTGGATTTGAGATCACCTCATTCCGATATCCAAGTCAAAAGTTATGGCATTCGGAAGTTTACTACGTCCGAACTTCCTAGTTCCATGTCAACTCCCTATTGGACTTACGACCACTAGGTGTTCGGTCAACTTTTGACCCATCAGAACTTTCTCTTTGCCAACTTCTCGTTGAACTTCTGATCACCAAGTGCGGTCCTCCTTGACCCACTTAGATTTATCGTCTCGTGCCAAGTGCCCAGTCTTCCATGACCCACTTGGACTTCCTTCCACCAGATGTCCGATCACCCTTGACCCATCTGGATTTCCTTGTGCCAAGTATCCGGTCAATCCTTTGACCTGCTTGGACTTCTCAATACTAGGTGTTCAATCAACCTTGACCCACCTAGATTTCCACGTGTCTGGCTTCACTCACTAGGTCTTTCCATCTGCCTAGCTTCACTCACTAAGACTTCTCATCTGCCTAGCTTCACTCACCAGGACTTTCACCTAGCTTCACTCACCAGGATTTTCCCATTCCCCGACTTCACTCACCAGGACTTTCACCTACCTGGCTTCACTCACCAGGTCTTTCGACTGCCCGGCTTCACTCACCAGGACTTTCACCTGCCTGACTTCACTCACCAGGACTTTCACCTAGCTTCACCCACTAGGATTTTCCAACTACCTAGCTTCACTCACTAGATCTTTCACCTGGCTTCACTCACCGGGATTTCCCATCTGCCTAACCTCCAGTTAAGACTTTCCCAGTCAAGTATCTAGTCAACTTTTTGACCTACTTGACTCTTCTTCATATCTAACTGGTCAACCTTGACTAGAGGAAAATTGTATCAACAATATTTCCAAATAGATGATTGCATCTGCAATCTCCATGTATTGTCAAACATCGAAACTCAAACATCAAGACTCAAGTTTGAGTCAACTCAAGCTTAGTCAACCAAGTCAACCTTGACCAAAAGGATATTGCAACAACATTGTGGAGTCTTCGCTTCGATTATGCGCTGCAACAAATCATCAACGAAGAGATTCACTACAAGAAAACAGGGCTTCAGAGACGAAAAAATTCGTCTCTAAAAGTCATTTTTCTGTTTCTAAAGAAAGTTTGAGACGGAATATTCCATCTCTAAAATCCGTTATTGAAAGCCCCGTTGCTAATTCAAGAGACGAAATTATTCCGTCTCTAATTTAGAAACCGATTAGAAAATCGTTTATAAATCTGTTTTAAATTGACCAATGAAATTAGTTTAAAATATAAATTTCGTCTCTAAATTTTGTTTTAAATCCGTCTTAAATAACATGTCAAATATAATTTTAATCGATTTATAAATTTAATTATATAAATCCATATATAATTTTATTTTTTAAATTTATTTCTAATTAAAAATATTAAAAAACTAATTTTTAAATCTAAAAGCATCATACAATTAACATTGATAAATAAAAAATTTATATCATCCAAGCAAATTTAATTAATACTCAAACAATAAGTAACTGTATAGATTTTTAAATCTCACCATAAGTAATTTAATTTTTACATTGTCGATCATGATGTCCATGGGACCAGATCCTCCTAGATAAAATTGATTTGTATAGTCTACCTTTTGAATCATTTTATGAACCATCTTCTTGAGATTTTCTTCTCTTTGTCTACCTTCCTCGATAAGCTTTTCCTCCCTCTCCTACTTTTTGTGATAACGAGCTCCAAATTTATTCATTCAATAATTTCTTCCTCCATCCTCTTGCTAATAGCATGTCTTTAAACTCCATGAGATGAATTGTTTCTCTTGTATAAAGTAACAAACCAACCAACTTTGTTGAGACAATCTAGCAAATCAAAATATAAAACCAGTAAGTCTTACATGTTGGTGCGGGAAGCATCCGACGATCGAACCTAAGTTTTGATAATGGCAAAGGATTCAAAGTTAAGATGCTTTGTTATCTGACAGCTTTTGCTGAGTGTTTCAGGAAAGTCCTAACTGCGGTTAGGCAAGGTAAAACCCTAGGGGGTGGTAACCCTAGGTCATAGGGGGTGGTAACCCTATGCGGAAAGTCTTGGCAGGTCGAAGGCTTCAGGCAAAAGTCCTAGGGGGTGGTAACCCTAGGTGGAAAGTCCTGGTGTCGCGAACCAGGTGAAAGACTGGACTAGCCGGGAAGCGGATGTCCAGCAGAAAGTCCGGAAGCGTCGAGTGCTGAGCAAAAGTCCAGTCGATCTGGAGGATCGCACTGGCAATAGGTAAATCTCCTGAGTGGAGTAGGTGAGGACGCGTTCCCCGTAGAGGGAACAGTAGGCGTCAGGTCGACCTAGTGTTTCCAGACGGCCGGACAGTCCGGAGACTGTCATAACTTCATAGTCATACTATTATTTTGTGTTAACTCTGTGTTGCGGTATTTTTGGATTAATATACTTGCAGTACCAAAACACAAAGAAGAACTCGGATGAAGATGTCCGAGGCGCCCATGGGGCTTGAGGCGCCTGCGAGAAAAGGCAGAGGAGGCGCTTGAATGGAGTTCAAGGCGCCTTGAACCGAGGTTGAAGGCGCTGGATAGGTCAAGGCGCCTTAGACCAGATAGAGTTCGACCAGGTCCGTGTGATCCACGCGGGTGACTCGGCTCGTTCAAGGCGCCTTGATGAACAAGGCGCCTTGAACCCTCTTTATAAGGGGTCTCGACCAGCACTTAGAACAACAACGAACAAGCGATCCTTGTGCTGCGTGCTGCTCAATCAACGACCCAAAGTCATTTGGAAGAACCGACCTACACTAGATCTTCGATTCATTTGTCGGTAAACTTGTCTTTTGTTTTATACTTGATTGTAATAATCTTGTATTTTTTTACTTATAATGCTACCGAAAGCGATCAAGGATCGCGGGCCTTCGAGTAGGAGTCGACCTAGGCTCCGAACGAAGTAAAACTATCTGTGTCCTTCTGTGATTGCATTCGTTACTTCCGCTGCGTATATTTACTTTGATAGTTTTACGTTTCCGATACGATAAAAATAGCCGCGAGCGCTATTCACCCCCCCCTCTAGCGCGATCTCGATCCAACAATTGGTATCAGAGCGGGGTCGTTTTGAATTGGTGCAACCACCTTTCAAAATAAATTTTTCGCAGTTTTTTTTTTCGTTTTCGGAGTCGAATTAGAATTTAGCCTTATAGCTATATTCTAATTCTTGTTTCCCTCGAATCGACTTTTTGCTCGAAGTAGGTGCAACACCACTCGAGTTCGTTTCTATTATCCTTTATTCCAGCACTACTAATCCAAGACTTAGTCTTGGAACACATTCTGTTTTTTTTGTTACATATTATAAATGGCCCAACAAGAGGGTTTCAGCACTGTACGCCCCCCGCTATTCTCCGGAGAGGATTTTGGCTACTGGAAGGGAAGAATGGAAACGTATCTAAAGATACAATTTGAAACGTGGATGATCATAAAGACGGGACTCAAACTGCCAGTCGATGACGACGGCAAAACCACACCCTGCGAGAAGTGGGACGCTCCTATAATAAAAAAGGTAGAAGCCGACGCCAAAGCTACCTGCACCCTTCAGTGTGGTCTTACCAAGGAAGAACTCAACAGAGTTGGCCCGTTTGCCTCTGCAAAGGAGCTCTGGGAAAAGCTCATCGAACTCCACGAAGGCACTGATGACGCCAAGGTAAGTAAAAGAGATCTTTTACTTAATAAATTATATAATCTAAAAATGCAGGAAGGCGAAACGGCGAGTTCTCTTCACACAAGAATACAAGACATCCTTAACTCTCTTCACGGAATTGGCCAGAAAATAGAAAATCGGGACGTAATAAGGTATGCCCTAAACTCGTTTCCAAGGAATACATTGTGGGCATCAATGGTAGATGCCTACAAAGTTTCCAAGGATCTATCCTCTTTAAAACTAGACGAACTTTTTTGTGAATTTGAACTTCATGAGCAGACTAATGCACAGCCAACCGAGAAAGGTATTGCGTTGGTTGCAGGTACAAGCCGAACCCGGGAACCGAGACCACGACGGAGAACCGAACCAGCATCAGAAACTGAACCAGACTCTGAGAATGAAGAAAATGACATTACAACCGAGCTGGTAAACCTCGTGAAGAAGCTCTACAAGACGAAAGGATTCGACAAAAGAGATCTAAAGAAGGCAGTAAAATCAAAGGAAGGCCCACAAAATACCAAGATGAAGTTTGAAGTTACATGCTACGGGTGTAACCAAAAGGGGCACATCAAATCCAACTGCCCTAACTTGAAGGAGGTCAAAAAGCAAAGAAGGAAAAAGGTCCTTAAGGCAACATGGGATGAATCTTCATCGGAGGACGACGACGACGAGCTCGAACAAACGAGTCTACTCGCATTAATGGCTCGGGACCAAGTCGTCGAATCCGGATGCGAGAGCGAGTCTGAGGCAGAGTCCGAGCAAAGCCACGGATCCGTATCCGTTTCCGAAGGACCAGACCCCGCTGTAAGTATCTCCCGGTTGAACACTTTAGTTAGCTATTTATTGCGCAAATTAGCTAAGTCAAACCTGAAGGTTAAGTCACTTCTAAAGGAAGTAAGTGTCCTTAAAGAAGTGGCTAACACCAAACCCTTACCTGACCAGAGTCAGACTGAATTTCCAACTCAAGTTCAAAAACTTGAGGAAGAAAATTCAAGTCTAACAAATCGGGTTAAAGATTTAGAAAATACCTTAGAACGGTTTACTTTGGGCTCCAAGAATTTGGACTTGATTCTTGGGACACAAAGAGCCGTCTACAACAGAACTGGGCTGGGATACAAAAGTAAATATAGATCTTATTTATCATTAATAAACAAACAAAGTGTTAAATCAGTCCAAGCATGGGTCTCCAAGTCTAACTTGGTCAATCAAGTTAGACCTGGCCAATACTGGGTTCCAAAGGATCAAATATACTACCTCGATAGACCATATCGAGGCCATGATCCAGGGGGAGCAAAACGAAAAACAATCCTAAAAATTTAAAATTCAAAATTCAAAATTAAAAATTAAATTCAAAATTCGAAATTTAAAATCAAAATTAAATTCAAAATTCAAAGTTAAATTATCAATTCAAAACTCAAAATTAAAATCAAGTTAAGTTATTCAAGAGTCGAAATTAAGTTAACACTGAAAATAAAAATGGAGGATCCAGACTCGCTGGCACCCCCAACTAAACTACCCGGCAGGGTAACTAAACCTAATCTACCCGAAATGGGTAAAACAAGAGTAGATTACCCGGCAGGGTAATTAAGGTTAGATTAAAACGGGCTAGGTTTAACTTGACCCACAGTACTGGTGAAGTTTTTGGATGATAGTACGTTAGGGAAGCTTGGGCATCGCATGTCTAGGAAGATATGGCTTCGACCTGGTGCATTTGGCCAAGTGGAACTGACCGAAGCTACCCTTAAATGAATCCTGACTAGTTAGACCAAGGATTGGTATTAAGTTCAATGGGTAGGACTATTTGGAAAACCTCGAAGGCATGGTTACTTTAATGAGCTCCTTGTGACTCACCATAGCCCAGAAGTTTATCCAAAGAATGCTTACTTGTTGAACCCAAAGCCAAACCTGAATCTAACACAAGTTAAACCAAAATCCTGAATTCAACAATAAATCATCTCACATCAATCATAGGATTCCCTGATTGAAAATTTAGATCGGGTGAGATGACTAAATTTTTAAAACTCAATTTCAAAATTATTTTTAAACTCAATTTCAAAATTATTCTTAAAACACAATTTCAAAATTATTTTTAAAACTCAATTTCAAAATTATTTTTAAAACTCAATTTCAAAATTATTCTTAAAACACAATTTCAAAATTATTTTTAAAACTCAATTTCAAAATTATTCTTAAAACACAATTTCAAAATTATTCTTAAAACACAATTTCAAAATTATTTTTAAAACTCAATTTCAAAATTATTCTTAAAACACAATTTCAAAATTATTTTTAAAACTCAATTTCAAAATTATTCTTAAAACACAATTTCAAAATTATTCTTAAAACACAATTTCAAAATTATTCTTAAAACTCAATTTCAAAATTATTCTTAAAACACAATTTCAAAATTATTTTTAAAACTCAATTTCAAAATTATTCTTAAAACACAATTTCAAAATTATTTTTAACTCAATTTCAAAATTATTTTTAAAACTCAATTTCAAAATTATTCTTAAAACACAATTTCAAAATTATTTTTAAAACTCAATTTCAAAATTATTCTTAAAACACAATTTCAAAATTATTTTTAACTCAATTTCAAAATTATTCTTAAAACACAATTTCAAAATTATTCTTAAAACACAATTTCAAAATTATTTTTAATTCAATTTCAAAATTATTCTTAAAACACAATTTCAAAATTATTTTTAAGACTCAATGTAAAAATTATTTTTAAAACTCAAATTCAAAATTATTTTACTCAACTTCAAAATTATTTTTTTCAATTTCAAAATTTCTTAAAATTTTTTTTCAAATTTAACTAACTTTAAAAAAAAAAAAAAAAAAACGTGGAGCTTATCTAAGGCGCCTCCCATCGAAAGGAGGCGCCCTAGCAAGCGGCGGGAAAATTCCCGCCGCTTCATCTTAAGGCGCCTCGGATCAAACCAAGGCGCCTCCAACGTGTATAAGGCGCCTTCAACCTTGATTCAAGGCGCCTTCAACACTTTATATCAAAACGAACAGAAGCTTTTCTGTTCGTTTTCTGCCGACGCCGAGCACACGATACTCGTGCGCCTTCTTCCCATCTAAGGCGCCCTCAACCGGTTATTTTTCCTCTCTACGTGACAATGCCTCCTAGGTATACTCCTAATCCCTTTCAATCATATTTTACTTAGAATTTTTGCTTATTTCTGTCAATTTTTTGGTCAAATCGTTAAAAATTAGGAAACGCCGACATGTTGACCTTAATCCAGCTAGAATTCCATCAGCAGATATCTGATTCCCAACTATACATCTTAGGGATACCTTTGCCAATTACACCTTTGAACCTATCAAACCTAGATATGTAAATAAGACTTTTTTTACCCAGTATTGTCAACCAACTATTCAAATGATAGAACACTATCAACTGGATCAATTGGTTTACTGCACCGATACAGTAAACCAGGAGTTATGTGCACAGTTTTATCACAACCTTGAGAGGGTTGATGATAATAGGTACAGCACTAGAGTCTCTGGCGTGGACATTGAGCTTACTCCCACTCTGCTACGCACCACCCTAGGACTTAGGGCTTCTGAGTCTACCTTTCTATGCTACCCCAGTAGGGATCTCCCATTTGGCGATCCTTACTCCCACATTACGTTAGATACTATCTATACGTATTTCCTTGGGGAAGCGAGACCTGCTGACTTGACTGAGGTCAGGTCAGTTACTCTTCGGGTTCAGGACTACGTGATGTATAGGGTCCTGACAGCATGTATTCTGCCGATCTCATCCTGGGATGTCCCGAAGATGAGATCTTCACACGCATTCTTCTTGTACGCCTTGTGTCATCGATTTGATATCGATATTGCCCTGCATATGTTCCAGAACATTATCTATGCATCTGGGACAGTCACTTCCAAGATAGTCCACATGCCCTATTGTCATATTCTGACACGCTTCTTTTCGACTATAGAGGGTATAGATGTGACCAGAGGAGCAGTCATTCCTCTTACTATATATGATGAGCTAGGATCCCGTAGTTGTAGACTAGCCAGTGCCGATATCACAGCTGATGGAGTTCTAGCATGGATAGGCCGACCACAGCAGGCAGCTGCCCCTATCGCTCCAGCAGCCGAGGGTTTACCAGGCGAGGGAGAGGAGTGGGCTGATTTCTTAGCCGAGGATCTTTTCGCAGATCCCTCTCCGTCTGCCAGACCATCCACCTCAGCTGGACCTTCGACCTCTTCCTCACTCTCCGTCGAGGACAGACTTGCTCGACTCGAGGTCGAATCCATCCAGACACGACGGATAGCTCTCTCTATACGATCCGAGATGGCTGCCGGATTTACGTCCCTTCGTGACGAGATACGGCGACTAGGTCAGCCAGCACCTGAGCAGCCCCATGATCCTCCAGCTATTTCTCCGCGAGCAGATGACCCTGCTATTTGATATGATTCTGTTATGCATTGTTCTGTAGATTGTTGTCTCACTTGTTTAGACGTACTGGTAGTAATATATACTCATTTGCATGCTTATTCAGTTTCACAAAATCTGAGTTTAATTATCACTCATTCAAATTCTAGGAAAAACAGTTTTCAAAACTCCAATTTTGTTAGATTTTTTAAAAAAAATTTGGATTTAGCTTAGGTTTTCCCCTAGATATCATGTACCTCTAGAATGAAGCCAGAGCATCTCACAAACACCTAGGTCTACCTTGCTTGTGTTTGAAAAACTTAGAATGGCATGAGATGCATAGGGTACAGCCTGGACTCAGGAATGCTTATGTTTGTGCATCAATATGAGTCTGGGCGTTAAACACATCATAAATATTAATCAAGTCAAGTCTTCCAGCTCTAGCCAAATCTAACTGGACCAAATGGACTTAATTTGACTAACCATGTGAAAGCTACTGCCCTCTAGGCAATCAGCAAGTAGCTAAAGGTTAGACAGTTGGGAAAAGTGTGTTTCAATTTAAGCATGATTATACTTTACGTTTCTAATCAAATTACTTTACCTGATTATTTTAGGGCTCTGATACTTAATCAAATTAAACTTAATAATTTAATTTGACTCATGCTTGGACTAGAAAACAAACTCCTACTACTCCCTCTGTCCTAAAAATAAATATTTTGTTAATTTTCTTCAAAATGAGTATTCAAAACTCATTTACAATTTTTTTTTTTTTTTTTTCAAAAACTTGACCATGTAATTGAATATTCAACTATCTTTCAAATCTAGTAAACCTATTATAACATTTTAAAGTGACCTCAAATTTTATAACTTCTAAGCAAAACTTTTTATTGAAAACATTTTATTGAAAATTCAAATACTCATATCTTCAAACTTAGTTAATTTTAAGAATATGTTTACTAGACTTAGTTAGATTTTACTCTAAACTTAGCTATTCGGCAAAATACTTTCTCAATACAAATCATTTCAAAGAATAATATATAGCTAACTATTTTCAAATTTGGCAAAATCCAAAATTCAAAAAGCTAAGTAGTTTTGCTAAGAAGAAAACTTATCTTTTTCCCTCTCTGAAAATTTTTCCTCCAGAAAAATGCAAATCTACTTTCAAACTGGTTTATTTTTTGATATATGGCAAAGGGGGAGAGTAGGTAAATTAAAGTTAAAAGAAAACTCAAAGTAATTAATAAAAGGAGGGCTTTTATTAAGGGGGAGTCTTATATGTCAAAGTTCAAAGTTTCCAGCTTAACTGCTATTGCATTTGAAGTTAATTTTAAGCTAGGTTAACTTAATGCAGTTATTACATATGTTGTTTTTCTTAACTTTGAATTACGTGTTGCCATAATCAAAAAGGGGGAGATTGTTGGTGCGGGAAGCATCCGACGATCGAACCTAAGTTTTGATAATGGCAAAGGATTCAAAGTTAAGATGCTTTGTTATCTGACAGCTTTTGCTGAGTGTTTCAGGAAAGTCCTAACTGCGGTTAGGCAAGGTAAAACCCTAGGGGGTGGTAACCCTAGGTCATAGGGGGTGGTAACCCTATGCGGAAAGTCTTGCCGGTCGAGGCTTGGCAAAAGTCCTAGGGGTGGTAACCCTAGGTGGAAAGTCCCGTGTCGCGAACTGTGAAAGTCTGAATCGGTGGCGGATGTTCCGGAAAGTCCGGAAGCTTGAGTGCCGAGCAAAGTCCGGTCGATCCGGAGGATCGTCGGCAAGTAAATCTCCCGAGTGGAGTAGGTGAGACGCGTTCCCCGTGGGAACAGTAGGCGTCGGTCGACCTAGGGTTTCCGGAAGACAAGTCAGACAGTCTGGAGACTGTCATAACTTCATAGTCATACTATTATTTTGTGTTAACTCTGTGTTGCAGGTATTTTTGGATTAATATACTTGCAGGTACCAAAAACACAAAGAAGAACTCGGATGAACAGTGTCCGAGGCGCCTCCATGGGGCTTGGAGGCGCCTCGGGTGCGAGCCAGGAAAAGGCCAGCGCAGCAGACTGGAGGCGCCTTGAATGGAGTTCAAGACGCCTTGAACCGGAGGTTGAAGGCGCCTTGGATAGGCTGAAGGCGCCTTAGACCAGATAGAGTTCGACCAGGTCCGTGCTGATCCACGCGGGTGACTCGGCTTGTTCAAGGCGCCTTGATGAACAGTGTAAGGCGCCTTGAACCCTCTTTATAAGGGGTCTCGACCAGCAGCTTAGAACAACAACGAACAAGCGATCCTTGTGCTGCGTGCTGCTCAATCAACGACCCTGAAGTGCCGTTACGAGTCCACGACGACCAGGAGCTTCGAGATTACGATTCTGTCGTCGGTAAACTTGTCTTTAATTACTGTACTGATTGTAAATCTTGTACTCTTTTTCGTACTTATAAGTGTTGCCCACCGAAAGCGATCAAGGATCGCGGGCCTTCGAGTAGGAGTCGACCTAGGCTCCGAACGAAGTAAAACTATCTGTGTCCTTCTGTGATTGCATTCGTTACTTCCGCTGCGTATATTTACTTTGATAGTTTTACGTTTCCGATACGATAAAAATAGCCGCGAGCGCTATTCACCCCCCCCCTCTAGCGCGATCTCGATCCAACATTACAATCCTAAATTTTCAATACAAATAAATTGAGATTATGCAAAAGCCATAATTAACATCATTGTTAATCCACTGATTAGTTCATAGTTAGGTGCCAATGCTAAGAATCAATAAATCTATTCATGAAGACTATTTTGGCTCTAAAATAATAAAGATCACAAAACTATGAGCATTAGGTTAGTGTGAATAACAAAATAGAATACAAGACAATACAAGAGGCTTGCTAGTTTTTTTATCACACATTGATTAATTTAAAACACAAACTAAAAAAAAAAAATCCACAAACAAAATACCAGATGAACTCTAAACACTACTTAGAAATAATTTTATGACAATAGTAAACTAAACTATAACAGATATAAGCAAATAGTACTAAGTAAATGATTAAAAGATGATTCTGAATGTTATCAAATAGCTTATTAATCACCTCAAGGAACTACTCAATCTTATCAACAACACCAGTTCAAAGAAGCTACCTGCATTTCAAGTAAAACCTAAAAAACCCCATAAGCAAAAACATTAAATACAAAAGAGACTTTTGAATTGAAATTTGAACTTCGAATAGTCACAACTAAAAGCAGAAAGAAAACATAAATAATCAATTTTTTAGAATCAAAAGTAGCTACTTAAATAATCATAGTATTTAGTGCATTTGATAAAGAAAACATATCATTCCAAAATGTAAAATAAAATAAAATAAAATAATTTATGACTTACATATTGCTCCTGCATAAGTATCATCATCCACTTGACCTCCTCTATGCAATAATGTGGATGTCATATAAAATAAAAATATGAAATAAATTAAGATTTGAGAATGACTATTAAATTATAACTTATATATTGCACCATACCCTTAGAAAATATACTTAATGATCATACTACAATTATTCCAAGCCTTAAAAAACTATACTAAAATTATTTCAGACCTGTAGTATCATAATGCATCCATATCCTTCGAACAATAATTTTGTGAAATTTTTTCTAATTGAAAATATGTCAATAAAAAGATGAATAGTTTGGTGCATAGTTATAGAATTTGACTTTAGCAATTCTAAATGGATAACATGCTCAAAATCCTTAAATATAGGTAATCCATTAGCATGATCAAGAACAAGAACAAATATCAACTTTATGTCTAAGGAAATTCTTACTTAACAAAAAAAGGTCATTGCCCCAATCTCTGACAAGCCAAAAAAAATGATAAACAAAAAAAGTTATACAATTTCCATCTAGCATGCTTCCTAATGCAGTGAGATAAAATGGAGACTGAAAAATTTAGTGCAGTTTTACCTTTAGGAAGTTCTATAGAAGAATCACTCATAGGAATCTTCCATATACTAAACTTATGTGACTATAGGCTACAATAGTACAGGCACCTGCGGTGTAGGTGGTGACTTCGTGGACGGCAACAACGCAACATGAAGGTAGCGCATGCATCGGAGTAAAGATGGTGGTAGCTAAGGAACTGGTTATACACAGTGTTGCAGTTTCTGTCGAGTATGTATGCGAGCCAAATCCACCACATCCCAACTGTCGCAACTCTCTGTTGCATCCTCCATCGCCATTCAACAACCCAAAAACCTAAACAATAGCCAAAAAAAGGAACTTTGGGGTGCGAGAGCTCTCCCAAAACCTTGAATTCAAACGACCAAGGGAAGAGGTCTCGATCGGAGATGAGCTTGTACCAGTAGCTTGGTTGATGTGGGGAGGAAGATGGGGAAGAGGTCAACGGTGGTAAGGGGTGGACTTGAAGCAAGGAAAATGATTAGGGTGGGGTGGGGCGTGGGTACAAACGACTAGGATTCTGTGGGAAGAGGGCTCGAAAGTCGGAAGGAGGTAGGAGGGGATGAAAATTGCTTCCTCGTCTAATCGGATTGATCTAGGTGGTGGTGAGGAGGCAGGCGGCAGAGGGCTCACGCCAAGGAAGCAGGCGGCAGGGAATAGGGAGGCAGGAGCATGGAAAGGGCAAAGGAACGGTAAGAAAAAACAAAATCTAGGTTTAATTAAAAACCTAAGGGAACAAAATATCATCATTTTTTTATTGACTAATTAAATTATGTTTGATGAATTAATTAATTAATTTGGATTAATCAATTTATTTTAATAGAAATCTTGATAAAACTTTTATTTTTTTTATCTATTAATTCATCTTTTTATTATAGTGAAACAAATTAATAATTTTATATCAAATCCATTTATGATTTATATAAATCTTAAACAGATTTTATTTCTGTCTTAAAATTTTCATTAAATTTTAAACAAAATTTTTAATCAAAATTATATGGTTTCAAATTATGTTTATAATCTATATTTATTTTTGTTTATAAATATTTATTTAGAGTTTCGTTTTAAATTCATTTTAAATTTCGTCTCTAATTTCTTTTCAAATATTATATTTTATTAAAGTGAAACGAATTAGTAATTTTGTAGCAAATCAGTCTCTAATTTATTTAAATCTAAAACAAATTTTAATTCTGTTTCAAAAATCCGTTTCTGAAACTATGTTTTCTTGTAGTGATTGAAGCTAATCACCCCTCCTCTAGCTCTCTGGAGTGTCCTATCTAAAATCAATAAAAGTTGGACCACCGCCAAAATGGCTTTGAAGTTGATCGTAAGAAGACCTGGACCATCGGTGGAGGAAGAGGGAACGTCAGTAAGCAAGTCAGGGGGCCCTAGCGTATCCACTCTGATACTCAAATTAGTGAAGTGGAGAAAAATATAGAAGATGGATAGTAGTAGAAGAACTTGAGATGTGTGTAAAGAAAAAAACAAAAAAAACTACCTGCTCCTACGCGGGACACTTTTATAATACCTTTTTAATCCCCGCATTAATTAAATGTCATATCATCGTATGAGATATATCATATCTATGTATCTTTACTGTAGTATGCAGTCTCATCACTCATACGTTACTTGTATCTTGTATTCTGTAAAAAAAAATATGGTCCCACATGTCTCTGACAATTCTGTGTGATATTAATTATGGAATGAGCTCTTGAGTCAAAAGACTCATTAGATCTTTTGAGTCTTGTCCAAATAGTGGGATAGAAGGTTAGTAAAAAAAATGGGGGCAATCTCTGATCATGGGCTGATGGGTCTGCTTCATGTCCATCTTATAGGGAGTTGAAAGGAACGGGGCCTTATGAGTCAGAGATACAATTGGGAACGAAACGGGAGGATATAAGGGAGCAGAGCCCCATGATCTTGTGAGCCAATTGGGAAGATATAGGGGAGCAGAGTCCCGTGATCCTATGAGCTGATCAGGAATCAAGCACGAGAATGTAAGGGAGCAGAGCCCCATGAGTAGGATATCCGATCAGGAACGGAGTGAGAGGATATAAAGGAGCAGGGGCTCGTGCTCCTATGAGTCGATCGGAAAGATATAGGGGAACATAGCCTCGTGATCCTATGAGTTGATCAGGAACTGAGCGCGAGGATGTAGGGGAGCAAGGTCCTGTGATCCTATGTGTCACATCACAGAGGTATGTCTGCTCAACAAATGGACAACATCCTCCCTTATGACAACATATGAAACATGGATACATTGCCACAAGGTTGTACAAATATAATAACTACAACCCACATGACTGGAAATAAGCACAACAAAAGATAAAAAATAATATATAGCTCACATGGCTGGTACAAACACAAACCACGTAGGATAATAAATTGAATAGATAGACTATATACCAGCATGACTTAACTCAACAAGGACACATAACTGAACAAAAGTAGCCACAAGGCTAACATCTGCGATTGATGCAAATTATTACATACTATGCCCGAAAACAAAGTGCAAGTAAGGAAGTAAGTAAAAGCATAAATGAAGTAAAGCGATCTCGATGTAACGTGAGACTAGTAGTCTGGATCATCCAAGTGACTCCACAATTATCTATCTGCTACCAGAGGAAAACAAGGTAGAATAGGATAGTGAGTTCAAATGACTCAACAAATGATAGACAATGATAGTGCATGGACAAAATAAGAACATACATGGATATGAAGATTAAAGTATTCAGTCTCAAAGGAGAATACTCACCATCTGAAGATGACATAAATATGCATCTACTATATAATTAATCTACTCTGCAAATGATACCATGAGTAGTCATAAGCATGTACAAGTACAAGAAATAATAATAGATCATCATATGTGGGAGGAATGCTCCACTACAAGGAAAATAAATCAATTGTGGGAGTAATGCTCCACCATTAGGAATATCACCAACTATGGGAGCAACGGTCCACCACCAAAAATATAAATGACTAAGACATCTAACTAGGGATTGTGGGAGATCACTCTACCATAAATATCTATGGGCAATTCGAAATGTAAGGTCTCTGTCTACGGGATATCACTCTACCATAATTACCTATGGGCAAACAAGAAGTAGCTATCTAGATACAGGCTGCAGGAGATCACTTTACCACAATACCTTGTTGGAGAAATTTCAATTGTCCATGCAACCATGTATTTTGGTATTTGGACAAAGGGTTTAAGTTAGGTTCACCCTTGTATTTGATATGTGTATTTGAGTTTTGCAGGTTCACAGGATACACATATGACTCAAGTTGATGGTTTTAGGTCCGGTGAAGGATGGAGCATCCGAGAGACCATGGACAAGGTAGTAAGGACAAGGGCCGAGGAAAGCGACTTCGAGGCATACACAAAAGATGATATTGGGATGAGCCGCGGGCTTAGATGCATCCGAGGGACGAGAGCCAAAGGAAGTAGGCTGGAAGGTAAGAGGTCAAGGTTACAAAGAATAGTCAAGTGAGTTGTAAGGATGAGGGTCTGAGTGATGAGAGATTGTACTCGGACACCAGTCGACTAGTGATTTCATCAGTCGACTGGTTCAATTGACTGGCCAGTCGATTGTGAGCAAACAAAATACTTTTGTTCACTCGGTTAGTATGGATCAGTCAACTGGTACTTTCACTAGTCGACTAGTATCGAGCTATTAGATTGTAACGGTCGAATATTCACAAAGGATAGTCGACTGATGGTTTTGGCAGTCGACTGGTAAGAGGGGTTTTCTAACCCGTGGCCTATATAACCAAGACTTGGAAGCTTAGTTAAGGTTGACGAAATTAGTGGTGGTTAACCCTAATTAGTAGTCAACAAGTGCTCAAGAGTTCTTTGTATTCCAAGAGGTCTTAGTTGGAGTTATGGTGAGGTTTCTCCACCTACAAGGAGGCTTGAGATAGCCAAAATTTGTCGAGGGCTAATCCACCGATGGATAGGAATCGTCCACCTTATTGATAGTCATGGAGTAAGAGCCCTAATCTCCGAACCACGTTACATCAACATGTATTTGCATTTCTCTTCTTGTCTTTAGTTTAACTTTCGTATTTGTATTCTTTGTATTCCGTTATGCTACCGAATACATAGGAAGCTATCGAATTGGGGGCACCGTATATCCAACCCCACTTTTAGTCGGCTATACAAGATCTCCTACAAGTGGTATCAGAGCAAGGCTGCTCTCCGTCGAACTAATCGCCAAGGAAGCTAAGAAGATAACCGGCTTGATTGATCCACTGAAGTATGAAGGAGGAAGCTTATAGGACATCACCTTTTGGATGGTGAAAATGAAGAACTTCTTTAAGATGGATTGGGACACAATAATGGTCGTCGAGGAACCATTTGAAGTCCCAAAAGATAAGAAAGGGAAGAAACTCCGACTGCGATATTGGACGAAGGAGCAAATATCACGGGCAAAGGTAAATTCAAAGGTAATATCAATTTTAATTGATATTTTGCCTAATAATGTTGTGATTCATGTAGGTGAATACGAGAACGCCCACGATTTGTGGAGCAAGGTAAAGATGGTTATAGGAGAAGAACTCATGCCTATACAAGAAGAAAGAAAATCCAAAGAAAATGATGAAATGACTCAAGTTGAGGAGGAGTAAACGAAAGTTGATTCATGCTCAACATCCAAGGAGGAGAAGAAAGATGAGGCATTATCTACATCCTTAAGAATTGAAGAAAATTTTAAGACAAGTGAAGAAGAAGAAGAAGTCTTGGAAACCAACTTAGTGAGTATCTCAACCGAAGTGAAGTCAAAGGACCACGTCATTTGCTTCGGGTGCAATGAGAAGGGGCGCTACAAGAGTAGGTGTCTAATGGGTAAGAAGAAGGTAACTCTTAAACTCATTCAAATTAATTTAAATACTAACAAGGGTTGTAGGAATGAAGAAACCTAAGGAAAGAGATTGCACATCATATGCTTCACGTGTGGGGAGAAGTGTCACTACCACACCAAATGCCCCCAAGAAGGGAGAGATCAAGAAGTAAGCGCGATTGAAGAAATGGGAGAAGAAGAGAAGCAAAAGTCAAGGGAGAGCTTTAAGGGTAAGGGAGGTATACCCTAATTTGAAGTGTAATTCAAATTTAAATTCTTATACTCTCATACATGCTAGGAATAATTTTCATTATTTACCCATGTAAAATTTTAGCTTTAAGTATCATGATAGAAATAGGGTAAATGTTAGAGATAACCCTAAGGTACCTATGCATGATAGACCTAGGCAAGTTAAATTCTCATTACCTAAGGAGAAAAAGATAATGAAAAACCAAGGCATTAATCCCAAGAAGGGGAGACACATGCTTAGGAAGGGTAGGTCTAGGAATGTTCAATATGGACATGTTTATTCTAGGTTTAGGAACCTAGAAAGGAAAAATTAAGCTTTGAAGGCAAAGCTTGATAGTTTGGAGAAAACCCTAACTAGATTCACGGTTGGATCTAGAGGGTTAATCATGGTGTTGGGTAGCCAAAGACCCAATAATGATATATCGAGGTTAGGATACCGATCTAATGTCTCCAAGGCTAAGGGAAAATCTTATGCTAGGGTTGATATGACTATATCAAGGAGAAGACAATAAATGGTAAGGGAAACTCATTTAATGGTAAGAAGAAATTAACCAAGTACAAGGTATCCAAGGTTAAAAGGGTTAGGTTTGTAGGTCAAGTGTCACCGGAGGTGCACCGATGTGGCCTAGCAATTGTAGATGAGTCACCAAGGGAGGTGACCAAGGTTAAAAGCTCTAGGGAGAGCTCAAAGAGTTAATTTGGGACTCATGGCAAATGAATCTCAAGTGGATTTTACTTGGGAGTCTAGAGGAACCATGGAGTGTGCAAAATGGTTTGGAGACGGACTTGAGTCTCAAACCTAGAAAATTGGCATACATCGGATGTGTTTCATGCTTAGAAATATGACATTGGGGTCATATAGCATGATAATTGATTTTGGATGTATAGATGTCATATAAACCAATGCTAGGGATGCATTGTGATTTAGTATGGGCAAATACATCAAGAGGAAGCCAAAACTAGAACTTTAGGTCAATGTTCAATTGAATCATTTAGATAGTTTTGGATTTTGTGCCAATCTTGAGATTAGTGATAGATACATTTTTTAATGTATTTTTTCCAAGTAGACATGGGTAAAACAGACCTCTCCACAAAATTTAGAGATTTTTGGATACTTGTGAAATTTTTTTTATGCATTCCTGAAATTAGGTTCAGAATATTGTTTGGGCTAAAAACAGTGTGCCAATCGACTAGTACAGTTACTAGTCGATTGGTAACAATGTATTTCGAACACAGAATGATTCTGTGTGTTGAATTCGATAGGAGCAGTCAACTGATACTTGTGGTAATCGATTGATACCAGTCTGAAACTATTTTCAGCACTGAATTTAGATCAAGTCAGCTCGTATATGTGTATGAGATCCTAGGGGGATAAATACACGAGTTTAGGGTCAGTTTAGATGATAAGTTTCAACAATTAGGATATTTTTGGAGCTTTTTAATATTAGGAAAAGGGGGAGAAGTAAGGTTTAAGTGGGAAAACTTTAAATGTCTTTGCATTTGGTAAAAATCCTAGCTTAATGGGGAGCATAGGTATAGGGGGAGCCTCTTGATAGGTTCTTAAATAGCCATGTGGTAAAATTCCTAGCTCAATGGGGAGCATAGGTGTAGGGGGAGCCTTGGGATAGGTTCCAATGCATGTTTACATTTTCCATTCAGCGGTGTAAGTCCAAGTGTGTAGCCTTGGCAAAGTGAGTCCATTCGGCGGTGTAAGTCCAAGTGTGTAGCCTTGGCAACGTAAGTCTATTCGGTGGTGTAAGTATCCTTGGCAATGTAAGTCCATTGTTTTTAGCATATTGTTTTGCTATTATATTTTCCCTAACTTAAATGTATTGCCAAACATCAAAAAGGGGGAGATTATTGGAGCAATCTCAATGGTGTGTGCGACTATGTGTTTTGGTGTTTGGGCAAAGGGTTTAAGTTAAGTTCACCCTTGTATTTGATATGTGTATCTGAGTTATGCAAGTTTGCAGGATATACATATGACTTAGGTTGATGTCTTCAGGTCCGGTGAAGGATGGAGCATCCGAGGGACCATGGACAAGGCAGCAAGGATAAGGGCCGAGGGAAGCGACTTCGAGGCATACGCGAAGGATGACATTGGGACGAGCCGCGGGCTTTGATGCATCTGAGGGATGAGAGCCAAAGGAAGTAGGCTTGAAGGCGAGAGGTCAAGGATGCAAAGAAGAGTCAAGTGAGTCGTAAGAGTGAGGGTCCGAGTGCTAAGAGATTGTACTCGAGTACCAATCGACTAGTGGTTTCATCAGTCGACTGGTTTAGTCGACTAGGAGCGAACAGAATGCTTCTGTTCGCTCGGCCAGTGTGGATCAGTCGACTAGTACTTTCACCAGTCGAATGGTATCGAGCCGTTGGGTTGTAATGGTCGAATATCCACAGAGGGCAGTCGATTGATGATTTTTGGCAGTCGATTGGTAGGCGGGGTTTCCCAACCCCTGACCTATATAACCAAGGCTTGGAAGCTTGGTTAAGATTGACAAAATTAGCGGTGGTTAACCATAATTAGTAGTTAATAAGTGCTCAAGAGTTCTTTATATTCTAAGAGGTCTTGGTTGGAGTTGTGGTGAGGTTTCTCCACCTACAAGGAAGCTTGAGATAGCTGGAGTTTACCGGAGGTTAATCCACCGACGGATAGGGATCACCCACCTTATGGGCAGTCGTGGAGTAGGAGCCCTAATCTCTGAACCACATTACATCGACGTGTATTGGTTTGCATTTCTCTTCTTGTCTTTAGTTTAGCTTTCATATTTATATTCTTTGTATTCCGCTGTGCTAACAAATACGTAGGAAGCTATCGAATTGGGGGGCGCCGTCTATCCAATCCCCCTTCTAGCCGATCATACAAGATCCCTTACATACCTGTGGGCAACCCAAGATATATCAGTCTAATGATATCAATATAGCAAATATATCACCATCATTGACGACACTATCAACCACTTGTAGAAGATATGGTTGATAAGACATACCAGTCTTTGTCAACTCTCTCAATATTGTAGAGGAAGGCATGGTCATCAGGATATACCGAACACCATCAACTCTCTTAATATCGTAAAGGAGACATGATCATCATCCTCTCATAGGGGACATGGTCAACAAAACACACCAGTCACTATCAACTCTCTCAACATCATAGAGGAGACATGATTGTTAACCTCTCGTAGGATACATGGTCAATAGGACATGCATACAGTGTAATGATGTGCAAGATACTAATACACATAACTCAAACTCAGTCATCATCCATGCAACAATGTGATAAGCATAAGTATATCCAAACATATGATCTATCAATTACATATATCTATATGTATGAAAAGTTCCAACAAGTGTCAACTAAGCATCATGCATAGTAATAATAACACTTATAGTGCACACCACACACGTGTGTACACTACATGATATATACATAATAAATCATAAGCATCTTCCTATGATACACACCATACACGTGCATACGCTATATGATATGCATCATATAACATAAGCATCTACCTATTGTACACACCACACATGTGTGTACACTATATGATATGAATAGCTAAAATGTCAATCATCCTACTATACACACCACACACGTGTGTACAACTATAAGATATAAAAATGAAACAAGACTGCATGGATATAAATAGATCATCGCTAAGATCAAGCATGCAAGTATTGCACTCAGCAAAAAATGTAACGCCCGCCCTTCTTACCCAACCAAAGGCGGCGCTACGTTCTTATACTACTTACGTACATGTTTTACTATAACAGCGGAAGAATAAAAATTTTAAAGAATTTAATTTATTAAGCATAATATCACATATTCTGATTTGTTCAAATGTGCATATATTGAACTTATAACTAAAAATATTAATTTGTCCGAATCGTCCTAGCCGAGCCACCACCACACACATCACTATCTGCTCCTCCTGTTGCTCCGTTGTTCATCCAGCTTTCTCTTTTATCTGCGATACAAGGAAAGTAAGCTATGAGCACTCATGGCTCAGTAAGTTCCTTTCCTACTCACTAAAACCGAGAATCATCGTATATCAAGAATGGATCAACATATCATCGTCTCAACTAATCATAACATAACATATCATTCTATTCAAACATATCATGCATATTTCTTATTCACATATCATTTCATAGAAGCATGATTATCATATCATAAAACAAATAAATCACAAGCATAAGACATACAAGGGCATCATATTCATATCATAACATCACATGACATTAAATCATATCATCATATAATTCAAGCACATATGAATGTAGGCAATGCATCGTGAATTTGAAAACTTATACTTAATAGTACTTGAAATTAATATCATCATCATTTGGGATCCCGGTTTGTACCACATTCATAATGCGTAGGTCCAAGGTAGCAAGTCTTGAGCCCTACCATGCATACATACTAGGCCCGAGTCTTACTCCATCGACCTAGGGCACTCAAAGGCCCATTACTGACGAGGCCCGAGTCTTACTCCATCGACCCCGGGGCGTTTACGGAGCCCACCCTTGGTACAAACCATAAAAATAACTTATCATGCATAACTATCATATCATGTCCTTAACAATCTTTTATGCATTTATTCTTTTCATTTCTTTTCATTATGTATAGTACTTGAAATTAATATCATCATCATTTGGGATCCCGGTTTGTACCACATACATAATGCGTAGGTCCAAGGTAGCAAGTCTTGAGCCCTACCATGCATACATACTAGGCCCGAGTCTTACTCCATCGACCTAGGGCACTCAAAGGCCCATTACTGAGAGGCTCGAGTCTTACTCCATCGACCCCGGGGCGTTTACGGAGCCCACCCTTGGTACAAACCATAAAAATAACTTATCATGCATAACTATCATATCATGTCCTTAACAATCTTTCATGCATTTATTCTTTTCATTTCTTTTCATTATGTATAGCATTTTCTATGCTATCACATATCATAACATAACTTCATTTCTTTTCATTATGTATAGCATTTTCTATGCTATAACACATCATGGCATATTTCATAATATAACTTCATTATGCATATCATTTCGTAACTAAAGCAATCATGCATTCTAACTTATTATCATATCATTTTCATCATACAACATGGCATAGACATATTTAATTTTTGTTCTAGGGTTTCTAGGGCATCTATCCCTTCATGGCCGAACACATAATGATTCATTTAGGTCATACAAACATGTATCACATTCACACATTATCAAGTTTTCATAAGAAGTACTTTTAACTCCTTAGGTTTCATTTCCAAGGCCTCTAGGTCCTTTAAACCTTACTTGGCCGAAATTCATAGAATATAAACTTCCTTTAAGTGGCCTAAAGCATGGGAAACCTAAGTAAATTTCATAGCAAGATTTACTAAGAACATCATACACAAGGTTGGATCATAAACAAGCTAGGACTCTTGTGATCTTACATGTCATAAATCATGTAACTAATTTTCTACATTCCAATTAAACATGAGAGCATTAATCATCTTTCATAACATAATATCACAGAGGTCATTGAGCATATTAGAATTTTGTTTAAGCTTCTCTAAACCATCACCTTACCATGGCCGAAATATTAAGAGTAAGGTTGATGAGTTTCTTTCAACATACAAGCATACAACTCTTAAGAACTTTATATCATATAAGCATAGTTATTTTAAATTCAAGGTCCTCCTAACCCTAAATTCTTTCTTGGCCGAAACATGAGAGTGGGGTTCTTTTGGTTCCAATCAACTTCCAAGCAAGAAAACCATAGGAAGGTCCCTAGCATTTCATAGAGGGAACCTTGCACTAGTTTGGTTAGACAATAATTTTCCTAACCTATTTACAATATTTTTGATTGAAATTCTAGGGTTACATACACCTCTGATCATGCATCATATATGTATAAAAACATAGGGGAAAACTTTCTTTCAAGGCATAGAAAAAAAATTCGAAAATCACATGAAAGCCTTGTACCGCAGGTGAGGGGAAGCTTACCTTCTTTGCTTAAGTTTCCTAGAGTTGAGAACTTGCTTGTGGACCTTTCTTCCTTGCTTGCTTTGCTCGGCACCAATGGAGGAAGAAGTGGCTAGGTCTTTTGGTGGAGAGGAGGAGCAGATAGTGATGTGTGTGGTGGTGGCTCGGCTAGGACGATTCGGACAAATTAATATTTTTAGTTATAAGTTCAATATATGCACATTTGAACAAATCAGAATATGTGATATTATGCTTAATAAATTAAATTCTTTAAAATTTTTATTCTTCCGCTGTTATAGTAAAACATGTACGTAAGTAGTATAAGAACGTAGCGCCGCCTTTGGTTGGGTAAGAAGGGCGGGCGTTACAGCAAGTTTTAGCCAGCTCACTACACACACATCAAGCTCCTTCCCGCCGCTCCAAGTAAGTACAGTTGCATAATTTATTTGTATGCAAAATAGTATGATACTCTAAGATACATGAATGGTAGCCTAGGAAGGATACCTTAAGCTATACCCTAGAGAATGGTGCATGATGATAAGTAGGATGCATGAATGGTAGCCTAGATACAAGAACCTTAGGCTATAACATAAGAGGAATAATGAATCTTTAAAATCTTGTAGAAATGGACTATATCCCATTCGAATACGATCCCGAGGATGTAGAATATTTTGGCGAATACCTCGAGTTCGCGGATGAACCCGATATGCTGGAATACTTCGACAACTATGTGAGCGACTCGGAATCTCCAGAACACGGCGAGTTCGGAGAGGAAGATCTCGAGGAAATTGAGGAAGGGAATTCGGATGATAATGAAGATGAAGATTCAGAAATTATGGAATATTATGAAGGAGAGAACGAGTTTCCTGAGATGGGCGAGGATGAATTTAACCTTGCTGAATACATGGAAATGGGTTTCAACCCCAACGATATAATAGACTTCGAGTGGGGACTGAACAACCTCGAGGGGGAACTAAACGAAGACCCGATGGAACCGGACGAACATGTTGAAGAAGACGAGGGAATGGATGAAGAGACAATAATCGACCCGGAAGAGGCATCGGAGATTCAACCTCCGATAATGCCTGATCCACCCCAGAATGATCTGGGCAAGTCGATACAGGTTGGGTTGATGATGACTACTGCTATCATGTCCTTTATGGCAGGAGTAGTCACAACCTACCTGGCCTTTTAAGAGAAGAAGTTATGAAAAAAAAAATGTAATAAAAGCTTTTGATGAATAAAAAAGAGCAGAAATTGTCATTCTAAGTTCGGGGACGAACTTTCAATAAGTAGGGGAGTTTGTAACACCCCTAGAAAGCCTAGATAAAGTAAGGGCAATGAGAGTACGAATGTAATGAAAAGAATGTGTAGATAGTCTACGTTGAATGTTACGATGGGAAGGATTTAGATGATTAAAAACTTTATGAAAGAAAATAAAGTTGAGAATATAAAGTTCTATACATGATTTATAATGCAAGGAATTAATGTAAACAAAAGAAATATGAGATATTATATATGAATGTATGAAATATTTATGCATAATGCATATACATGAATTATTTTGTACAAAAATATGTTAGGAGAAGGATTTGATCCTTGGTTCTCTTGTGGATGCATGCATGTGTTAACCAAGTGTGATAGGAGTGAATATTATAAGAGGAGAGATGGGAATTATAATTAAAGGAAAGAAAGGAGAGAAATTAAGAGAAAGAAAAGAGAGAAACTCAAGAAGCATTTCTCTAGCATATTCTTTCTCATTAAGAGGAGAAGTAAATGAGGAGGATGAATCAAGTCAAGTTTTCCTCCCCTCACTTTAGTATAAATAGGCATGGAGGGGGCGGGCTTCATCCTCAACTCACTCTCCTCCTCTCCTCCATTTGTGCCGAGCACTCTCCCTCCCTCTTTCCTCTTGTTGCCGAGAGCAACAACTCTCCCCCTTCTTTCTTTCTTTTTGTTGCCGAGCAACACAAGAGGAAGAAGCCTCCTCTTCTTCCTCCTCCTCTCCACCAAAAGACCTAGCCACTTCTTCCTCCATTGGTGCCGAGCAAAGCAAGCAAGGAAGAAAGGTCCACAAGCAAGTTCTCAACTCTAGGAAACTTAAGCAAAGAAGGTAAGCTTCCCCTCACCTGCGGTACAAGGCTTTCATGTAATTTTCGGATTCTTTTTCTATGCCTTGAAAGAAAGTTTTCCCCTATGTTTTTATACATATATGATGCATGATCAGAGGTGTATGTAACCCTAGAATTTCAATCAAAAATATTGTAAAAGTTAACCTTTCTCGATCTTTGGGCTTTAGAGCAATGAAAGATCACTAAGATCTCCTTCTACGAGTGAATCCTCAGAGGTAAAGAAGCCTTGTACAAGCGTGGAAAGCGTCAATTAAAAGCACAAAATTGGAATGAGATTACAGAAAGTGTGTTGTACGAAAAGGACAACAAGCTCTCCTTTTATAGCCCTGTGATCAGATTTGACCATTGGCTGACATAGCAACTTCGGACGCCTGGAGTGGGTTTGGACGCCCCTAGTGGTGCACCTTATCTACTCGCAACAACTTGATGATAATACTTTATCAGAACTCGAGTGCTTGGACCAGTCCGAGTGCTTGGAGTATTGTTGATGTGGACTCTGAATCGTCATTCACAGTAATGTCTGGAAGAGGCATCTGTTCAGTACCAGGCTGGTCTAGGCGCTTGGAGTCCGGGCGCCCAAACCTAGTCCGGGTGCCTTGACCAACTCCAGGCACCTGAATAAGTCAACACAGAGTTGACTTGTCTGACTACTACTTCAGTTGCTTGGGTGATTTTCCCGCCATTCAGAGTTGAGCTTGTTGATATAGTCTGACCTGGCTGTTGTTTTGATGTTGACACTGATTTAAGTTTGTATCAGATAGTGTTTAAACTCAGAATGACTACTGATCGAGGTTGATCAGTTGGGAGGGAAAGTCCTGGTGAGTGAAGCCAGGCAAGGGAAATCCAAATGGGTCAAGATATCTGGTGAAAAGTCCAAGCAGGGAGCTTGGCACGGGAAAAGTCCAAGTATGGTAACTTGGCACGGAATGGTCAGAGAGGGCTCGGTAGCTCGTTCTCTGGACCGGACGAAGTCGGAGAGGGCTCGGTAGCTCGTTCTCCGGACTAGGTCAGAGAGGGCTCGGTAGCTCGTTCTCTGGACCGGACGAAGTCAGAGAGGGCTCGGTAGCTCGTTCTCCGGACTAGGTCAGAGAGGGCTCGGTAGCTCGTTCTCTGGACCGGATGAAGTCGGAGAGGGCTCGGTAGCTCGTTCTCCGGATTAAGTCAGAGAGAGACTTAAGTGGACTTTCAATGGCACATTGGATCGGTCGGTAGACCGATCCAGTGACACAAGAATCAGTGGATCGGTCGGCAGACCGATCCAGTGAAACTAAGTTCCACGGATCGGTCTGATGACCGATCAGATGACACTCAGTAGCACACTGAGTGCAATCTGATCGGTCAGGGAGACCGATTAGGAGAAGAGCCTGCAGAAGAAAGAAAAGAGGTGGATCGGTCTGTGGACCGATCCACCCTCAATCTGATCGGTCTACCGACCGATCAGAGAACACTCAGTAGCACACTGAGTGCAATCTGATCGGTCAGGGAGACCAATCAGGAGAAGAGACTGCAAAGAAAGAAAAGAGGTGGATCGGTCTGTGGACCGATCCACACTCAATCTGATCGGTCACTACGACCGATCAGAATGGTCTCAGACCGATCAGGCTTTTGCCTGATCGGTCCAAGGCACTGTGATCGGTCTGGTGACCGATCCACACACTCTGATTTGTTCGTTGTATCAACGATTCCTTCACTGCTTTTGATATATCTCATTCATTTATGTGATGTAATCCTCTGTGCTATTAGCTTTTGAGTTTGCAGGTTAACAGGTATCATTCCAAGCCTAATTTCAAATTAAGTTCGTAAGAGGAATGCGACAAATGGTCTTTCTGTTGGTTTCAGCGGCGCATGGTGCATTTCAGGCATCAACGGATACTGCTGTGATCTGGCTGCGATCTGCTTGACTCCTGGGGATTGGTTCGAGCTCAGAAGACGCCAGTGTTGACTGTGATATCATTGGTGTGAGTTCAGAGAATCAGAGAAGGAGGAAAAGGGATTGGCTGCAGCGCTGATTTGCGCAGTTTGGACCAGATTTGTGACAGCAGAGATCAGGTTTTGAGAAGTAGTAAAAACAGCGAGAGGGGAACAAGAACAGAACACGAAAGAAAAGCTTGAAAGAAAAGTCTGTGCTGTTGTGCGAAGTTCTTGAGCTCTCGGGTGAACTGCGATCTCTGTTTTCTGCTACTGATTCTCGCGTGGTTGTAAGCATTTCTATTCTCCTTTGCCACCGAGTTTCTGTAAGTCTCGTGCCTTACCTTAGATATTTCTTGAGACTTTGTGGGAAGGTTACTCCACCTAGAAGGAGGATCTTTAGCCGGAATTCTTCCGGGGTGCGATCTACCGAAGATCAAGAAGTCGTCCACCTTACGGACACGCCGAGGAGTAGGGGCAAGTTATCCCCGAACCTCGTAAATCTGTGTATCAGTGTTTGTGCTGTTTTTCGTTTTGTTTTAGTTTGCTTATTCCGCTGCGCTAACTAGTTTCTGTGTAGAACTCTTTGCTTAAGTTTTTTTTTTTTAAAGAGGCTATTCACCCCCCCTCTAGCCATCTAAGATCCCAACAGAGCTCACCTAAACTCAACTCTGACCTTCTCCTCAAGTAGTCTATCACTCTGATTTCTCATTTCTTGAAAGTGTCGTGTGCATCCTTTTTGTCCGTCGATGTACTCTTCTGCAACACCTCGTCCTTTAGATGCATTCGAGCCTATCGATTGGCTTCCCGTGCCATCATTCTCGCTAGCTGCGTCTTCTGCTCAACTTTCTGTGTTCCTAAATCCATGTACACTTAGACACAAGACATCAAATATGAACAACCTAACTTAACCCGGTTGATAATAGTAAAACTCATTTGGGGTACTTACAAGCTCCTCTTTTTTTGATGTGCATCAACGCAAGTTAAGTTAGGGTAAAGAATACAATAAAATAAGTAGTTATTGCAAGTTAATACAATAATTTGGCAATTATAAGTAAGTAAATCATTTTAAAATCTATACCTCCCCCTAGACTTAATCTCTAATTCTCCTCCTTTAATCATATAAAAAATAGGGAAAATAGGGGGAAAAAAAGTAGTAAAGAAAAATATTAGAAATATGTCTAGGGGTGTAAAACAGATTTTCCAAAGATATATCTTTTAATTGAAGTTATTTTCGAATAAATATTTTTTTTATCAATTAATTATCTATTTTGCTAAAAATAATTTAAAATTTATTTTTAAGTTTAGAAAAATCTTGACTATTTTTTGTCCATATTAATCATAATTAATTTAAGTATGATAAAAAAAATTTATACATAGAATCTTTTTATTTTAACCATATAAAATATTTTAAACACATTGAGTTATTTTCAAAAATAAAATTTATAAAAATAAAAAATATCATCTAAAAATTTTGCTGATTTTTCTCACTATCCAAAATATAATGTTAACTTCCTGAAAAATCAAGATTTTTTTAAAATTAATCTATGAAAATAATTTAAATTTTAAATTACATATTTTGATTAAAAATTCATAAAAAAAATCAGATAATTATAGAAAAATTCTGAAAATTTTTATTCTAATAGAAAACATAACTTATGACTACAAAAAAAAAAGAAGTTATGTTTTTGAAAAATAAATTTTCTAAACATTTTTAATTATCAAAACTCATTTTCTGAAAGAAGAATTTTAATAATAAACATAACGAGTAGAAAATTTTGAAAATATTTCTTTGAGTAGATAATATTTTTATTTTGTACAGAAATTTTTTTAACCCTAATTATGAATACTAAGTGTATGAAATAATTAAATTTTACAATCAATATTAAAATTAAGCTAAATTTATATTTGAAGTATGCATAAAACTTACTTTAATTTAGACTAAACATGATTTAGAAACTCAAAATAAGTTTTTTCCTATTGGATTTATCAAATACTTTTTAGAAATAAACTTTCTATTACTTTTACTATTCCCCCCCCCCCCCCTAAGTTAAGTCTACCATAATTTCTAAAATTTGAATTTAAGTATGCATCATTCTTTTTCAGTAATTCTATTTGTCCTTTTAATTTTACATTTCCATTTTTAACTTTATCAAATTCTTCTAGTGGGCATGCTTTAGCTAAGATTGTTTTTAATTTTTTTTTATTTTTCAATTTGATATTCTTAGACTTGAGTTTGCATAATGATCTAGGCATCAAGGTTATACCTTCATAAAATTTGTTAGGTGGAAGAAGGCATACCTCACATACTATATCGGTTTTGAAGTTTGACTCTTCCCCTTAATTGTTGCTTTCCTTTGAAGTACCTCCCCCTTCATCGATTCTCTCCTCTTGGTGACTCGCCATTAGTGCTAGTCCGACATACTCCTCCAGTTCAGACTCTAATGACGACTCGTCCCATGTTGCCTTCAGCTTCTTGTACTTGGATTTGCGTAGCCCTTTGTTTTTCTCCCTCCTTTTTAGCTTCGAGCAGTTATCCTTGATGTGTCATTCCTCATCATAGTTGCAGCATTTAATCTTTCTTTTGCCTCTTGGATTTTTCTTGGCTTACAGCTTATTAAATTTGTTAGATCTAAAACACTTTTTAAACTTCCTTATCATATATGCTTCTTGATCTGTGTCGAGTGAGAAATCAGAATCTAACCCAATCTTCTTTGATTTTAGTGCTATGTTTAGGTTTGGCAGGTCCTTCTCTTTTAAGCTTACATATCTAGACTCATGAAGTTTCAAGGTTGAAAACAAACTATCTAACGTACTTACATCCAAATCCTTAGAAATATAATAGGAATCACTTACTGGTGACCATATCGAGGTTCCTAGAAACACATTTAGAGTAAACAGTAGAGAGTCTCAATTAGTTACCTTTTCTCTGAGGTTTGAGAGCCTTGTGATGAGCTCCTTGATCTTTGCTTGAAAAATGGCAACTGAATCACCTTTCTCTAATTTTAGGTTGCTTAGTTGATTTCTAAGTAGATCTCTTTTGGTTAGCTTTGTTTCAGATGTGCTTTTATGTAGTTCTAGGAATTTCTCCCAGAGTTCCTTTACAGAGTTGTAGGTGCCTATGCAATTTAGTTCCTGAGGCGGTAGTATGCTCAAGAGATGGAATTCAACTTTTCCATTCGTCATGAACTCGATCTGCTGCTTCTTTATCCACAAGTCTTCTTCTTTTTCTTTGTCGTTCATGTCTTTGGGTGCTTCAAAATTGTATTTAATAATTAATAATATATCAAAATTGATCTTAAAGAATACCTCTATTTTCTTCTTTTAGATAACAAAATCCCCCTCAAACTTTGCTTGATGAATGTTCGCTCCAGCCATTTTTTCTTTAGACAGCTTTTCCATTCGCCATGAACTCAGCCTACTGCTTCTTTGTCTACAAGTCCTCTTCTTTTTCTTTGCCATTCACGTCTTTGGGTGCTTCAAAACTGTATTTAATAGTTAATAATATATCAAAATTGGTCTTAAAGAATATCTCCATTTTCTTCTTCCAGATAGCGAAATCCCCCTTAAACTTTGGTGGATGAATGTCCGCTCCAGTCATTTTTACTTCAGACGGTGGTTAGTTCTTCTGAAGTGTCCTCACTCGATACCAATTGTAGATCCCAGTGTGGCCGGCAAATGAAGGTGAATTGCCTGAAATAAAAGTTAAGCTTTCTCGATATTTTGGATTTAGTAAATACACACTTAATTAAAGTAAAATGAAATGCATAAAATTAAATATGAGACAACTAGATTTACATGGTTTGCAATCAAATAATTGTTAATTCAAGGCAATGAAAGCTCACTAAGATCTCCTTCTCGAGCGAATCCTCAAAAGCGGAGAAGCCTTGTACAAGTGTTGAAAGTGTAAATTAAAACCATAGAATTGGAAATGAGATTATAGAAAGTGTGTTGTACTAAAAGGAGAACAAGCTCTTCTTTTATAGCCCTTTGGTCAGATTTGACCGTTGGCTGACGTGGCAACTTTGAGTGTTTAGAGGGTGTCCCCAGTGGTGCACCTTATCTACTTGCAATAGTTTGATGATAACACTTTATCGAAACTCGAGTGCTTGGATCGATCTAGGCGCTTAGAGTGTTGCTAACGTGGACTCTGAATTGTCATCCGTAGCAACTTCTCGAACAAGCGCCTGTTCGGTACCAGGATGGTCCGAGCGCCCGAACCTAGTCTAGGCCCTCGAACATGGTTCAGGCGCTTAAGAGTCTGGGCACCTGGACTTGGTTCAAGTGCTTATAAAAATCAACACAAGGTTGACTTATCTGGTTGCTGCTCCAGTTGCTTGGGTGATTCTCAGGTCATCCATAGTTGAGTTCACCTAAACTCAACTTCGGTCTTCTCCTCGAGCAGTCTTCTGCTATGGCTTATCATCCCTCGGAAGCACTGCACACATCCTTCTTGTCTGCCGGTATACTCTTCCATAGCACCTCATCCCTCAGATGCACCGAGCCCATCAACTCACTTCTCGTGCCATCATTCTCGCTAGTTGTATCTTCCGCTCAACTTCTTATATTTTTAAGTCCCTGTACACTTAAACACAAGGCATCAAATATGCAGAGCCTAACTTAATCAGGTTGATCATATCAAAACTCACTCAGGGTATTTACAGTAATGGTTACAAACAAAGTCCCACATTGAAAACATATAGAAAGGATCATAAACTTATAAGGAAAAGATATCTTCATTGGTATGAGATATTTTGGGTAAAATTCAAAAATAAAACTATGAGAACTTAGGTCCAAAGTGGACAATATCATACTATTGTGAAGATATCGGAAATTGAATCAAGAGACATCTCGCACTCATCCTGTGTAATACACGTTGAGGATCACATTAGATAACTCTAAATGACTTCATTACATTATTTGCATTTGTGGAAGAGGGCTTATTGAGGCATCTCGTTTGATAAAGGCAATACAATCTTTTGAGTTTGTGATTACTCTTCATTTAATGCAATCATTATTGAGAATAACAAATGAGTTGTCATGAGGAAAGATCAAGATATTGAAAATGCTATTAGATTGGTTGATATTTCTAAACAATGCCTTCAATCAATAAGGGATGATGGGTAGAGTTCTTCGTTAGTTGTGACTTTCAATTTTTATGGAAAATATTTTATTCATGTTCTCAATATGGATGATCCATTTGTAGCTCGAGCAAGATCATGACCTAGAATTGAAGAAACGAAAAATTTCCATCACTGTCATGTTGAATTATTCAACATCATTATTGATATGTAGTTACAAGAGCTAAATAGTTGATTTAATAAGACCATCAATGAATTGGTACTGTGTTGCATGCTTAATCTATCTAATTCTTTACTTTTTTAGATAATCAAAAGTTGATTCGATTAGCCTAAGTTTAGCCCAGAGATTTTTCCTTTTAGAATTCTTAAATCAATTTCAGACTTTCATCATAGATATTCGCTTAGATGTTAAATTTTCAAATTTGAAGGGATTAAATGACACAACTGACAGTGGAAAATAAAAGGGGCATAACATATCCATTAGTTTGTAAACTTTTAACATTTGCTTTGATTTTACCTGTTGTAGCTTGGAGAGAGCATTTTTAACTATGATGATTATGAAGATTTGATTTTGCAATAGAATGGATGATTAATGGTTAAATGACTCTTTTGATGATATATATTAAAAAAAGATATATTTAGTAACTTATCAAATAATTGTATCACGATTTATTATTAAAAAATAAAAAAATGTAAAGGTTAATTGTAGGTCATATTTGAATTGATGATTATATTTTATTTTTTTATTAGTTTTTTAGTTTATATAAATTCTAAATAGTAAAAATAAACTTAGGAATAGTAAAAATAAATATTTAGAGAAGAGAAAGAAACTTTTATAAAGAGTGCAAGAGGAGTATAATGAAAATATGTTGTATGATCTTCATAGTATGAAGGGTAGATAAGCGAAATAAGAAATCTGAAAACATATACGAGCGGTCGGTAAAATGTTGTTGTTTTTTCATTTCACAAATAATGATTTGTATGATATCTAGAGTGGTCAGACGGACTGATCTGTAGTGCGATGGATCGATTCATAGTGGACAGTCATTTGATAGGGTGGGATGAATTGAGCTGTCATCTTGATGGATTGAGAAATTCCTAATCCAACTCAACTTAAGATGGATTATAGATTAAGCGGGTCAACTCACAAGCCTACTAAAAAAATAAAAAGTTTATGGCAAGCTTGGATTAATTTACAGATTGCTCATACAGTAAAGAGAAAATGTTTATAAAGTAAACTAAATTTAATACCTATTACTCAGGAAAACTGTCAAAGTAAGTTAAGAAAATTTACTATAAAGATGGATAAACCAATTTAATAACCCAATTATAATATAAGAGAAGCACCAAGACCTCAACAATGGTTCAAAGTGCATAAGTTATTGCTTCAACATTTCTTCAACCTACGAGTCAATTTAGGCTCGTCACGACACGATCTACACGGGTCACAAGCCCATCACGACACGATCTACACGGGTCACAGGCCTAGACGAATTGCTCTATGTTCAAGCTTGTTTGATAAGGTAACCAAGCCGAGTTGAGCCGAGCTTAAAATGAATCAAGCTTTTGAAATGATTGTTCAAGCTTGGTTGAGTTTATTTTTTTTATGAGTTTGAGCATGTTTGAAGTTTGGCTTGAGCTTGACTTATTTAGATGTTATCGAGCTCTTAATTCAAGCTTAACTTGAGCTTGGTTCGAGCTTGATTTGTTTAGATGTTATCGAACTCTCAATTCAAGCTTATTTGATTGTTTGAAAATTTTAATTGTTTGATTGATTATTGAGTTTGATAATTTAAATTTATTTGTTTATTTTATTTTATTATTTATTTAGCATATTGAAAAGAGTTTTATTAATGAATATGATTCATGAACATTATTCACGAACGTTGTTCACGAATATTATTCACAAACATTAACGAGCTGAACATATATGTGCTCAAATTTATTTATTTAGGGGGCATTTGGTTCTTTCCTAGGAATAGGAATCGGAATAGGAATCATTGTATTGTGGAATGGGAATGAGTATGAGCATGAATATCACTCTTAAAAGCAATGTTTGGTTACTTGCAAATTTTCTATCGGAATAAATTAAAATTTTCTTTTTTACCCTTAAAGGAAAATAAGAGAAAAAATTAGATGTGAGAGAAAGATGAATGTGAGAGAAAAATAAATTTTCTTTTTTACCCTTAAAGGAAAATAAGAGAAAAAATTAGATGTGAGAGAAAGATGAATGTGAGAGAAAAATATGATAAAGAGAATGATGAGAGAGAAAGTATGATAAGAAAGAATGAAGAGAGAGAAAGTGTGATGAGAGAAAATGAGAAAAGAGAGTGTGATAGGAGAGAGCATGATGAGAGAAGATGAGAGAGAAAATATGATGTGAGAGAAAGTATGATGGGAAAGGATGAAGAAAGAGAAAATATAATGAAAAAAGAGGGGAGAAAGTGTGATGAAAGAGATTGAGGAGAGAGAAAGTATGAGGAGAGATAAAGTGTGATGAAAAAAAAGTGAACAGTGAGTGTGATGGGAGAGATTGAGGAGAGAGAAAGTATGATGAAAGAGAAAGTGTGTTGAGGAAAAAAAAGGAGAGAGTGTGACAAGAGAGATTGAGGAGAGAGAAAGTGTGATGAGAGCGAAAATGTGATGAGAAAAAAAAGAAAAAAGAGTGATGAGAGAGATTGAGAAGAGAGAAAGTATGATGAGAAAAAAAAGAAGGAAGAGATTGAAAGTGTAATGAGAAAAAAAAGGAAAGAGAGTGTGATAGGAGAGATTAAGGAGAGAGAAAGTGTGTGATAAAATGATGAGAGAGAAAATATGATGAGAGAGAACAAGGAGAGAGAAGTGATATGAAAGAAAAAATAAATAAATATATTTTGATATTTGATATTAAGGGAGAAAATTTTAGTTTTACGTCAAGGGTATTTTTGGAATAAGGAAATATTTTGATTGATGAAAATAGGGTAATGACTCATTGAAGGGGAGGTACATGGGAATGAGTCATTACCTAATTTCAAGGATTCATTCCCTTATTTATATTCCTATTCCTATAATCCAAACATTAACAATGACAATCAATGATTCTCATTTCCATTCCCCACTCCTATTTCTCTAAACCAAACGTCCTCTTAGTTTAACGAGCTATTTAATCGTATTTATTTAATTAATCTTGTTTAATTAATCTTGTTTAATTAATCTTATGTATATTGAATGAATATAAATAAATTTTTATTAAATTGAACACTAAATTTATTCATGAACATTTTGATTGATTTATCGCCCTATCTAAATAGATGAATCTGACGGTTTAACGTGGCTATACCTTCTTTTTCACGACATTACCAATTTTATAGAATTTTTAATTTTATTTTAGAATTATATTAGTAAAATATAATATTGTAAACTACAGGGCATACATGGAATTTATCTTCTAAAATCCCTGGGCGGTGTGTGTTGGGCAAGCGCTAGGACGGGGAAGGGTTCGCTTCGGCATCGGCATCGGCATCGGCATCGGATCGGATCGGCTAAATTACCGGCATCGCCGGATGGCGGCGGCGCTACTAGGGGAGGACGGCAGGGGCTACGAACTCGCTAGGAGGCTCGATGGGTGCGGGGCATGGCGTGCGTGGCTGGGCGACGGCGCCTACGCTGCCTTCGTTCACCATCTCTCCTCCCCTGCTTCCTGGGAAACCTTCATGTCCCCCTCGCCCAGCTCCCCCTCTAATTCTCGGGCTCATCTCCACTTACAGCTCCGCGTTCGTGCCCTCCTCTTTGACAAGGCATCTGCCGCTCTCTTCTTCCACCCCGCCTCCTCCCCCGGAAACAGTGCTCCTTCCATCTCAGAGATTAATCCCGACTGTAAGCGCTAATTTTTAACAATTTGTTGGCTCATTATCAAATGTCGTGTTCTTTTTACCGTTTTGTGTGAAACCAAGCAACACTTAGTTCATGAGTAAAAAATGTTTTCTTTCAAATTTTCTTTTTAGAATTTCCTTCTCATTCTGTTTTTTAAATGTTTAATTAAACATCAACCTGTCATATTACAATCAACATCAAGGCTTATCCCAAGCTATGTTTCTAAAATGTGTAGCATGAGCAGCTTTCACACACATATCATTTTGTTAATATCCTGTTAGCCAGCCTATCATCTTCAGTTTGCTCAAACGTCTCGGTGAAATTTGACAAGGGATCAATAAGGTTTCTCGATTGTTCATGACAGAGATGTTTACTCTAGTTGAATATGGAGTTCTTAACATATTCTTTATTTAGATTTTTAAAAAAAAGGCATATAAATACATTAAGTATCTTACCCATCAAAACATAACTTAGTTAGTCATATGACTTGTGGAAATAAAAAAGAATATAACTTCTGTAAACAAATCATATCTTGCCTCAGATATTTGGCACCATTCCTAAAATGACCTCTAATCATATTCTCTAGTTTATGTAAATATGAACTTAATAAATTAGAAAGGTCAGTGTGTTCATTAAGGTTGGAAGTAATGCAGGGTAAATGAGAAACAATGTTTGTGCATATTGTAATGCTCACGTATCTCATGTTACTATGTCTTTATGTGAATATGATATGTCATCATGAAACACTCAACACCTGTAAGTAAAGTATAATGTCTTTATGTGAATATCACCACAGTTTTAAAGTTGATGTCTCCATGTTCTTATTTTGTTTCTACTACACCTATATTTTGGGTAGGATCATGAGCATGAGACCATGAGTTTCTCCCACACTCTAATGCAGTTTCACAAATACCAGCTTAAGTGGACCATTGCAAACACTATGTAATTGTTTCACTCCTACAAACAGGACAAATTACATTTGTATGGCATATTCCCTCTTTCAAGGTGAAACTGCCTTAAGGTTTGTGTTTGTTCATAGGAAATCTCTATTCTGTGACTCTAATATGTACTTATGGATCTCTTTCGGGCATTCTCCTATGGAGTTGTGACATAATGTGAATATGTATAATCAAGCTATAACATACTCTTATGGATCTCTTTTGGACATTCTGAAATGGAGGAAACTTTTGCAGAATGCCATCTTTGGTTTTGGTGTAAGTCAAGAACCATATATATTTATTAGGAAGAGGAGGGCTGGGGAGGAGAAAAAGGCATGAGGTGAGGATGCCAAGTTTATGGCCTTTCCTCAAATGGGAATGGGTAAAGAAGAAACCCCAGAAAAGAACCTACTCTGATACTAGGTTTATATCAAATTGAGATAATCAAAGCACTTAAGTATTGCAGAAGAAAAATGAGCCATACGCCCATACTAATATCCCAAGATAATAACTAATGGATAAACACCCAATGTGGATTAAACTATTTACTCTTATATGTTTGAATAATGAATGCAGCAGTAAATTTCCTTCTGTCTAGCCTCATGATGAATAATTCTCTAACATGTTAATGTCCAATTATTCAAATACCTGCTTTTGACATTTTCAATGTTCTAACAATTCTTTTAATTTGCTTTCAAGTGCTAAGGCTTGGTTTTAGAGTAATCACTTCATCTTTTCATTTCTAAGATAGCCTTCTTTTTCACACTGGCTTTCAGATCTGCAGTTGCATGGTGATGATATTTATTATTCATTGGAAGATTGCCAACAAGATGGTGTTCAAAATGATGTAGGCTCTTCCCTCCTACTAATTGATGCACTTATATCTCTTGTTTGTTCAAGTAATTGCCATTTTTTCTTTAATCTGTCAAAATCAAATGTATCCTTAGAGTAGGGGTATAAAGTTTTAAGGACACTTGGATGGACACTCAGAGTAGGGTTTAATCATCTCATTTTAAAGGGCTTCTTCATGTTGATTATGAAGCTCCAGTTTCTTTGTTCAAGCTTCTATTTTTCCAGTTTATTACATTCTTATTCTTTGTACTCATTATAGGTTTGTTTGTTATACTTTGCTTGTGCTTTTAAAACAAACAAGAACTAGACCCTTATATATGAATTTATGTATTAGATAAGAAAAACAAGAAAATGTATTGGAATTTAGTCTAGTTGATAGATAAAAGATCTTTCATGTTTGCAAAATTGTGTGGCTAGACAGGCTACTAATAGGTTGGAAGTTTACAAGATCATACAAGGTCATTCTTTTTGTTAATTCTTATTCATGTAGTGTAGCTGACATACCAAGTGCAACTTCATTTCATATGCTCAGTTTTCAGGTTAGTTTAGTTGGAAATTTTATTTCCCTTTCACATAGTTGGACTTGGGACCATAGAGCAATACTATTAAATGAAAAAAAGGGAATAACTAGTATTTCAAGCATGGTTGACAACACCATTTTAAACAAAAGGTTAGCCATAACTATGTCAATTTAAGCATGGTTGACAACACCTGTCTACCAATGCTTTGTCCTAAGTTTGTCAGTATTTCAAGTTCAACTCAGTAACAAACAACTTTAATTTCTGTTTTAAACCTTTTTCAGTTATGGTTTAGATAAAAAATTACTAGCTTGTGTTCAACTTAAACCAAGTATATTGCTAGTTTGGAATACATTTATAGCCAGATGAAGTAAATCATTTGAGATCAAACACATTTCAGTAATTCTATTTAATTTGTAGCTAATCTTGAACCTTTCTTTAAACCTTTTTACTCTTCGTCTTCTTCTCTTCAATGCACCTCAATATAAATTTTGAGGTCAAGTGATGCTTCTATACCTGAAGTTGATAATGACTTTGTCATGAACCTTATATAGTTTCACTTATACATAAAAGACAACTAAATACAATTATTACATGTTATTTTAATTTTTTATCATTAAGGTCTCATTGTGAAAAGCATCACATATAACCTTGACCCAAGCTTTTGATATTTAATTAAAAGGAAGGTGCTTTGATGTTTTTGCTAAGTTTTTACCCTTTAGTTAGGGTTTCCTTTATTTGTAATTTAACTTTTCCTTTAACCAAGTTGTGAAATTAATAATTTTATATAGTTTAAATATATTAGTTAATAAGAAGCAGATATTAATGATGCTGTCATTAAAATAAAAAGGGTTGAAAATGGAGATAAATTTCTGGAATCTTTTGTGATCATTGTGTGTCCCTTAGGTTAAATGAAAAAATTCTATAAGATTGCAGTACTATTTGCGATCCTTATGGATCAGAGTGTTTGACTATTAGAAAACAATATGTACAAATATTAATGTGACAAAAATAATAATGCTAAGCTAAATATACGAGTTACTAGAAAGAACAAAAAAAATGAATATCTAATAGGAATAAGTTGTAGCTACAATTGATAATAAAATGAGAGAAAATAGATTGAATTCGTTGAAAGATTACAAATAGAATTTTCAACTAGAAGAGTTGAATTAGTTAGAGGGGAAGTGTAAGGAGTAGAGGGAGAGCAAAAGAACCTATCTAGTGTAATGAAAAGTTATTTAATTGCTTTGAATAGATTCCTAGTTATATAACTTGGCATAGAATTCAATGGTTTTAAGTTCCTTTTGAAGAGATTCTGGCTCCAAACTAAAGGACCTCTGCACATTTTTTTGTGCTTTGTAGTAATGATGGATGGTCAATAATTCTTTACCCTACTTATCGAAAATAGCGAAGTTGTTTCTGGTGAATTGAATGTGGATCTTAATTAATAATTGCATGGCTAAAATCTTTCAATTCCTTTTTTGTTGAACTCAATGTTTACTCAAGTGATGAATTGGTGCTATTCATTGTTTAACCCAAAGTTTCATTTCGTAGTTATTAATTGTAATTGTTGTTTTCTTTTTGTCTTTTACAATCAGCAATGTAATTCTCGGGGGATGCAAATGCAGCTAAAAACAGCATTCAACACTTGCAAAGTAAATGAGCATTCTTATGAGCGGGCTTCTATTGTTGGCCCAAAGTATCATGAACCAGACAATGTACGACATAGGGTAGAGGATTTGCCAGAGACATGGTATAACCAGTTTCTTCGTGAGTATCGATTGAGACATCATACATTTCCATATTGTGACAAAGAACCTCAGAAAAGAACGCCTGAGGGAATGTCTATGTTTCTCAAATTAAGTGAAACACAGAAAAGGAAGAGACAAGCTTGTAAGGTAGGCCCAAATGTGGCCTCCAGAGATTCTATGGTGGAAAATGGAGCTTCTGTGCAGTCAAACGTGGCTTCTGATTTATCTATTTTGACTGAAGAAGAACATACTTTTTTTCCAGAAATGATGTTCCCTTCTAATTGTGTACCTGGTAGTGCAATTCCGCCAAACAACAGCATGGGGAAAAAACAAAAAATTGAAGTCTTTGAGGTTCTAGATAATTTGCCTACCATAATAAGCCGAAACCCAGCCATGATTGAAAGATTTGGCTTAATGTCTGAGTATTATAAAATGGGTAAATATAGGGGGAAGGACAGTTCTGGAGGGTCGAAAAAACCACTTGGTGTTGAGGAAGCATCCAAGATGACTCACAAAGTAGTAGCCAGTGCATTGTTAAGAGTGGGGTTTGAAGCTGGATCTGAATCTTCTATGGAAGTCTTCTCTGAGGTGTTAAGTGCACGAATCTGCAAGTTAGGCCGCATCTTGAGACTGTTAAGTGATAGCTACAAAAAGCAGTTCTCATCAATTGAACTTCTTAAGATGTTTCTGCAAACTGCTGGATATGGGTAAATTCCATAATCTGAGTTTTACTATTGCATCTCTTTTAGGTCAAAATATTTCTGGGTTCATAAAATTTCTGCTGCTGTTGCTCCTCCTCCTCCTCCTCCTCCTCCTCCTCCTTTGTTTAAGATGTTACATGTCACCCTGTTCCAAAAGATGGTAAAATAAAAAATGGGAATAATAAGAATGCAATCTTCACACACACACACACACACAAAAGGGGTTTCTGTTCCTTGTTCATCTGCTATAAAACTGTAGTTAGTAACCTCTTTACCACAGGATTAATCAAATTCAGTCTTTGAACCAGCAATAATTGGAAGCAAGGTTTAAAATTTCGACCCGTGCCGAGGTTTCGGTCTCAGACCGGAACGATACGGTTTCGGTATCGTATCGTACCGTGCCGATACAGTTTCGGTATTTTTTTATTTATCTATAGTAATTATAAGATAAATATGTTTATGATGTATATAAAAATAAATTGTATATTGATTTATTATGAGTTCTCAATTATTTAATAATTTAATATTATTAGAAAAAATAATTAAAAATAATTTTATTTAAATAGAATTGATATATCAATCATTTAAATTAAAATGGAAGTATCTATAATAATAATAATAATAATAATAATAATAATAATAATAAGTATATAAATTAATACAAGATATTACTTTATATTAATAATAATTATATAAATTAATTATTTATTCATTTAATTAATTATTAATTAAATAATATATATTTTAAATAGCAAAAAATATCAAGTAAAAAATTTTTAAAAAAAATATCAGAGTATAAATATAATTTATTAGAATTCTTTTAAAAAAAATTAGAATTTTTAAAATTTTTTTAGAATTTTTAAATTTTTTTTTAAAATTTAAATGAAATTTAAAATAATAAAGAAAATATTAGAATATAAATAAGAATTATTATATTTTTTAAAATTTTTAAATTAAATTTACAATATTATTTTTTTTCAGAATATTAATTAATAAAATTAATTTTAATTTTAAATATATTTTATTAGGATAATTTAATTAGGGTTTATAAAAGCCTCTTCGAAATAACCCACCTCCTCCTTAGGAATTGTTTAATTTAATTAATTAAATAAAATAAATAAATATTAAAAAAAGAAAGAAAAAAATCGCGCTTACGCGAGATCGCCCGCGATCATCGCGGGCGATCCCGCGGGCGGTGTCCGGCGGCGCCGGAAGCGTTGCCGGACGCCTCCAGCGGCGCCGGAAGGGTCGCCGGAAGAGTCCGGCGACGCTGGCAGCGTCGCCGAAAGCTTTCGGCGACGCCTTCGGCGCCGCCGAAGGCGTCGCGGGACGCCACCGGAGGCGTCCCGCGACTCCTCCGGCGCCGATGGAGGCGTCCCGCATCTCCTCCGGCGCTGCCGAGACGGGGACGCCTCCCGTGCCGGTTTCGGCCGCCCGGCGGAACGGTAAAAACCGCCCGTGCCGGGCGGCACGAAACGGCATTTCATACCGTGATTGGAAGCAATCTCACTTTTAATTGTCTTTGCTGCTGGAAATTTTGTTGACGTGGCTAATTTTTTTTCTCTCCACCCCACTCTTCACATTGCGATTATCTTATATTTTGGTCCTGCAACTTATACATCTACTTGATTCTAGCCTTTAAACAAGATGCACATTTCTAGTAGCAAGATTTGGTAAAACCACCATATCAGTTAACATTGCACACCAACATGCCAATATCCAACAATTATTTGTGTACTAAGTTACCAGTACATTTTTAGTGTGTGATTCAATAATTGAAGACCTTATTATGTCATGGTTGACAGCTTTCCTGCATTTATTTTACAAATGATGGAAAGAATATTCAATTTCTTGTCTTGGAACTGGCAGTAGGCTATCTGTACTATTTTGATCAGACTTATGATTGCATATTTTGTCTGTAGTTTTCATATAAGATAAAATTCTCATGCATGATGATCTTGTCCACGACTTTTTAGTGTTCTATAATTTTGACACTTGGTTGTTAACTGCTTTCACCAAACAGATTGCAAGAGAAAACCTTAGCTGTGTGAGTTGCCTGTTCCTTACAGGGCTGTACTCATACATAGGTTGCAACTCTGTTATCGCCCAAAAACGACAGTATGATGTCTTACAAATTTGTTTTGCTAGCAAATTGAATCGCATGGAATAGTATCCAATTGGAGGATTTTTGAGAAAAGAATTACCTATATGGTAGAAATAACATCTTATGTAAATTATTCCTGATTTAATTATGTGCATCACATAATTCCTGTGTCATTCAACACTCAACATGGTTCTTTTTCCTTGAATAAAACTTCTGATGAGTTTTCTTCAACAGAAATGTTGGGATTCTAGCTGAGCTTATAAAGGATGGTATCAAAGGCTTGACTCAGCAGACACATCAAAATGTCCGTATGATGCAGCCACAACAAAATGCTTATTTGCAAGCTCAAGTATGAACACTTCCGTATTTCTCTTTGTTGGTTGCTAATTTTTGGATCAATGATGATACAGTTAAAACTGGCCTTCTGATAGTGTGCCACAACATGCATCTGCATTGGAATAAAAACCATTTTTACTTCATGAAAAAAGGCTGCATTTACTTGGTGATATGTGGCTTTGTTAGTATACTATAGTTAGTAACTAGTGACCCTTATGAGGTCTTAGTGCGGAACCAGGTGCTGAAATAGGATTTGTTTGATGCCTAATTACTCATGGCAAATTCTCTAGAAGCACACTTTTATTTTTTTATGCGTAGGAAAATTTTCATATTTATTCTATAATTTATTTACCATAATTTGTGTTTGTGCTCCTAGATATTCTTAAATTTCCCTTGTGCCACTGTAGTTTCTATCCATCCAATTGACTCAAATTTATGACTACTGATCATGTTATCCTTTATTTTAAAATGAATTTAAATTTAAATATACTTATTAGTGGGGAATACAAATTCTATCTTGAAATTTGAATTTGAATATTTGTTAATGTGAAAAATTAATATTCCATATTTTTTGGCATTTTCAGACTTACACAAGTACCACTTTAGGTACCATATGGTTCATAACTCCTATAAACCTTGGTTGTTTATTAATACAACTAATTTTGTACACATACTACTATTACTACAACAACAACAACAACAACAACAACAAAGGTTTAAAATTTCGACTCGTGTCGAGGTTTCGGTCCTGGACCGGAACGATACGATTTTGATACCGTATCGTGTTGTGCCGATATAGTTTCGGTATTTTTTAATTATAAAATATATTAATTAAAAAATAAAATATATAACATAAATATTTTAAAAAATAAACAATATAAAAACTAATCTTAAAAAAAGGAAAAGATATGAAAATAGATAAATAAATAAATAAAAATTTTATTATAATTTTTAAATTAAAATAAATTAAATATAAAATTAATTAGATAATTTTATTAGGGTTTAATAAAGTCTCTTTAGATTATCTCCATCATAGCTAAGAGTTGATTAAAATAATTAACCTAGGTTTAATTAAAAAAAATCCGAAATCCGACACCACTAGCGAGCTCGCGCGACTTCGCCGTTTCCGCGAGGTTGCGCGACCCCTCAACCATAGCTGCAGGGATTGTGTGACTCCTCAAGCGTAACTACGGTGGTCGTGCGACCCCTTGCAGCGGCCACAGGGTCGTACGATGTTTCTGTAGTGGCAGCAGAAGGGTTATGCGACCCCTCCATTGCTGTTGCAGGGTCGAGCAACCCATCCGCTGTGGCCACGGGATCGCGCAACATGTCGCAGCTGTCGAGGGTCTGGTGCCGGGGTCGTGCCGGTGCCAGTCTTCGAGCGGAACGAGACTTTTTGCCCGTTTTGACCGTCTCGGCATGACACTTTAAACCATGACAACAACAACCAAGCCTTATCTCATTAGGTGGGATTACTAATTTTGTATACATACTATTCTTTAATTTTAAAATAAATTTAAATTTAAATATACTTATTACTGGAAAATACAAATTCTATCTTGAAATTTGAATTTGCATATTTGTCAATGTGAAAATTTAATATTCCATATTTTTCTGCATTTTCAGACTTACACAAGTACTGTACAGTTACCATATGGTTCATAACTTCTATAAATCATAGGTGGCATTTGGTTCTTTCCAAAGAATCGGAATGGGAATGAGAATCATAGTATTGTGGAATGAGAATGGGTATGAGTAGGGGCAGAGCCAGGAATTGACTAGAGGAGTAGCTAAAATTTTTAATTACTACTACTACAACAATAAGTCTTATCCCAATAGGTAGGGTCGACTTTATAGATCCTTCTATCTCATTGGACTCTATCCCCTACTATATCATCATTCATACTTAAATAAATTTTATCTTATTTTATTATTATTTTTTTATTTTCCTCTTCCTCGTTTGATGTGTATTTGTCATAGTTTTACATCGTCTAACAGAAACATTTATTGATTGTCTAAGTACATATTTATATCATCTTAAACGTACTTCTCGGATTTTCACGCAATAGATGTAACTCCCTAAATATAAAATATATTAATTAAAATAAAAAATTTAATGTAATTTTTTTTAAAAATATATATAATAAATAATAATTTTTAATATATATATAATGGGATAATTTTATTAAGCTTTAATTAAACATCTTTAAATTATCTCAATCATTGATAGGAGTTGGTTAAATTTATTAACCTAAGTATTTAATTAAACCATAAGTTCTCATTCACGTTCTATGGGCATGCAGGCCCGCGCGATGCCTCCTGACGCATCGCGATAGCACCTTGTGCCAATGCCGGAACAAGATGTTTTATCCATATCAGGTGAAATGACTCGAGATTTTAATCCATAGTTTTACAAAGGAGTTCCAATTTGAACTGTGATGATGTATATAAGAACAATAATAGTAGATGTTTATCTACAATTCTAAACATAAAATCAAGAACTGAGTTATCAACAAGTATTCGCCTGCATGTGTGAGATGATCTAACGACCAAATCATAATAATCAAGAGGTAGATCTTTTCTCAATACTCACCAGCAAGGAATTTTGATAGAGCATCATAATATGACTAATTGAAAACAAGGACATATATCATATCATCTTAAATTACTCTCACAACCTTAATAGTTTTATAAAGGATTAAAAGTAAATTTGAATAATTAGTCAAGTCATGATATAAACCTGTATTGAAAATACATCTTCAATAGGCATGAGGAAGGATTTGTCAAGCTGACGTATTGGATCTGGTATATATGAATCCACTGCATCCATTAATTTTAAAATAACATGCTTTCCTATTTCTTCATTCTAAAGGGGACAATGCTGAGCCTTGAATTATAGGAATCTCATCCCCAGGGAACTTGTAAAAACTAAGGAGTTCTAGAATTAAACAAAGAGAATGTCAAGCACAATGGAAAAAGTATCAAATTTTTACAAGGAAAAATATCAACCAACACCAAACCTCGAAGCTCCATTTCTACAGGCTCCAATAATTCAGGATCATCAACAACATCAACCTTATTTAAAAAACATACAAGCGATGGCACACCCACCTACATGATGAAGAAAGAATTGAATTAATATAAAAAAAACACTCCAAATAGTGTCTGAAAAATAAAATCAAATATGGAATGACAACAATATTACCTGGCGAGCAAGAAGAATATGCTCCTTCGTTTGAGGCATTGGTCCATCAGGTGTTGAACTACTGATATAACAAGGATACCACCATCCATCTGAGCAGCTCCAGTGATCATATTCTATTTGTGAACAAAGATATATAAGTCAAAATATTAAGAGGAGGAATTTCAGAACTTTTTGCTTTATCTTTTCCCTCTTCAGAAGGAACCTAGAGAAAAAATAACCCCTATTAAGCAAACCAATTATATTATTAATAGTTTCATAATCTCAAATAAAACTAGAAATAACTAATACAATTTTAACAAGATTGAAGCTTCAACCAAAAATTTTGATAATTCTGTAAATACTAAATAGTCATACATCATTAATTCTAAATTTTATAAGTATTCATCTAATTAGAAATAAATAATTAAATATAATCTACCGATTTGTATTACCTACATATACAGAAACAATCTCTAACCATGATTATTGATTTAAAAGTGATGTCCTAATTCCTAAATCAGATGAGAATAATGAAAAAACTTTAAAACTCACAGTGTCAATTTGACAATTTCATTTGAATTTCTGAGTGAAACAAGCTTAGTTTTAGAGTATCCAATACCTGCATGAGATACAACAGCTATAAGGAATTATCCTTGATTATTATTCATTATATAATGTAGGTAATTTGATATTTATAGGTTTGGGTAGAATTCCTAAAGGTTTGCCTAATATCCCTCTAATGTTTAAATAATTTTTCTGTATAATACTACTTAAATACTGAAATACATACCATATTACCATTCTTAATACTAGACAAAGAACAAAAAAGAAATAAGATATGGAAAACCAAAACCTAGAATTCTATCATAGAACTCTTATCCTAATTATTTGACAAAGAGAGAGAAACATTAGAGGATTAGGGCGTACACAAACCTAAAAGATGAATGACAGCTTCGTCTCGTTGCTGGAAACACAGCAGATCTTGTGCGAGCGGCGGCTTATGGCGTTAGAAAGAAATACGGTGTCGTGCGAAGAACAAAGAAAGAGCTGTAGCGTATGGGAAAAGAGGAGATCGAAGGGGGAAAAGAGGATGATTGAAGGGGGGAAAAGAGGAGATCTTGTGTATAGCCGATGTACCTCCTCGTCCTCGACTTCGCCTGTGTGAAGCCCGGCATTGCGTGCCAGCATGGGTGGATCACGATGCAAGGGGTGGCAAGTAGGTTACGAATCAGGCCTGGGCATAATTTTTTTGTTTTACTATACTATTTAGTAGATAATGGGCCAAATCAGGCCTGGGCTATAGCCCAAGCCTACCACCCCTTGCATCCGCCCATGGGTATGAGCATGGATATCACTCTTAAAAATAATGTTTGGTAGTTGAATATTTTCTATTGGAATAAACTAAAATTTTCTTTTTTTTACCCTTAGAGGAAAATAAGATAAAAAATTAGATGTGAGAGAAAAATATGATGAGAGAGACTGATGAGAGAGAAATTATGATGAGAGAGAAAATGTGATGAGAAAAAATGAAAAGAGGGAAAGTGTGATAAGAGAAAATGAGGAAAGAGAGTGTGATGAGAAAGAATGAAGAGTGAGAAAGTGTGATGAGAGAAATGGGGAGAGAGAGGTTGTGATGACAGAGATTGAGGAGAGAGAAAGTATGATGAGAGAGAAAATGTGATGAGAAAAAATGATGAAAGAGAGTGTGATGAGAGAGAAGGCATGATGAGAGAGGATGAGGAAACGGAGAGTATGATGGGAGAAAATGAAGAGAGAGAAAGTATGATGAGAGAGAATGAGCAGAGAGAAAGTGTATGATGAGAGTGAGGAGAGAAAGTATGATGAAAGAGAAAATGTGATGATAGCATGAGGAAAGAGAAAGTATGATGAGAGATAATAAGGAGAGAGAAAGTGATATAAAAGAAAATTTGAACAAATATATTAAGAGTATTTTCGTCCAAAACTTAATTCTCATTTCCATCACAACCCAAGGGAGGAGGTGAGTTTCATCAATACCCAAGTTTTATCAACCAAATACAATGTTTGGAAATGAATCCATTATCTCATTCCCAAACCTTTGAACCAAATGTCACCTTAGTTGTTTATAAATACAATTAATTTTGGATACATACTATCCTAAATACTAGCCAATGCGAAGTAGTTGAGACTATGATTTGTTCTATCATAAATTCTTATAGTACCTTTTCTCTTTGTGAAGTTCAAGTTGGTCTTATATTTATTTGCTAGGTTTAATGCCAATTGAAATCTTGAAGTTTATGCTGAAAGTTTTCAGACACGTTAACTTACAGTGTCATGAATTATCATGTATCTACATAAGCTCTGTCATTACTGTCTATCAAATAACTCTCATTAGTTATTAAGAATTACAATTATTAAAATTTTAAAAATTAACAAAATCTAATTAATTCCAAATATTCTATAAAGATTTAAATATTTCTTGAAGCAAGAGCTTTAGGTACTTTGGATCTGCCATCCAACAGAAAGCAAGAGATTGATTAAGATATGATAAGGGGTAGGATAAAAACTTAGTTGAAAAAGAAAGGCTTTTTGAAGTTTCATGCGATCATTGTGAGTCTCTTAGGCTAAAATGAAAAGTTAAAATCTATGACATGACCTATCATACTTTGTGGCTTAAAGTGTTTAGCAATTAGAAAACATTCTTTAAATAGGAATGAATCTAATAAAGATGAGAAAGCTAAGATGAATGCATGCGGATATTATGAAAGATAAAAATATTAGCATCTATGAGCAATTAGGTGCAACTTTAAAAAAAGATAAATAAGGGAAATAAGTTGACGCGGTAAGAACACGATTAAAGGCAATAGAGAAGTTAATTGATTAGAATTGAAGGTCTAAGGGTAGAGGCTTGTCAAAGAAAAGTCTAGCTGATACAATCAAAAGTTATTTGAATAATTCGAGGGGCTTGTTCAAAGGCAGTAAGTTGATTCAACAAAAATTGATTTGAATAATGCAAGGGAATTGTTCGAAGGTAGTAAATAGGCTTAAATTGATTAAAATTGAAGGGATTAGGAATCCAAGAAATTAGTTAATATTATAAAAAGTAAAAATTGATTGTTTAAATAATTTGACTCATATAACCTTGCATAGAGTTCAATGGAAGGATAAGATTCATGTGGCCGATCTTAAATAGTTGGGTGTTACACATCTTGACGATGATGATCATGAATGTTAATAAATGGTTTTTGCTAATGGTAAACTTTTCAATGATTAACCAATAGTAGCATACTTGCAAGTTTAGTGAACTTGATGGTGTATATATGCATGCTAAACTTAAACCTACAGCAACAAACACGAAGATCAATTGTTTTGGATATGTATAAACACACTAAATGTTCTTTAGTTTTTTTACAATGGTAATAACATGAACTGAATTTATGTTAATATTTAGAGTGTACTACCCTCGAGTATTTTCAGGTGTGTACATCAGAAATGCTAGAAAGATATTTTACTGACTAGATGGCCGTGCTACACATGGCTTATACTTAATCTTTTAATTTAAATAACAACCAGTAAGTTATTTCATTAGAGGTAAAGTAGTTACAGGGACGAGTCAGCTACTAGTACACTTACTACTCCAGATTACTTCTACTTAAAAAGAACTGCTTACCTATTTTTGTTTAGCCGCCTTTGTAATGCAGTCTGGTGCAGCAGATAATTAATTAGTCGTCTAACAACAGTTGCAGAGAATGCAGCAGATGCATCGACTACAACAAATGCAAATGCTTAACCCACAGAACTTGGCATTCCAACAGCACCAGCAACAATTGTTACGGCGTCAAATGTCCGCTCCTCGTGGTTCTGTAGTCATGATGGACAAAGATCAGCCCATGGTGGACGTCAAGGTGGAAAATGTAATGGAGTCTCCAGCAGGGAGCATGTTCAACGCACTCAATAAACAACAGTTACAGTTGCAACATTTACAGCTTCGACAGCAAATGGGTATGTCGAATCAGCATGCTCCACCAAGCCAGCAGTTCAAACAAATCTCAAATGTCCAACTTCCTCAACTGCAAACCCAGTATGACCTTGATGATACATGTTCTTCATATCTTTTGAATCATTCTTCATACTTCGACTTCAACCTTACACTCCGATATTTGTCTTATGATGCAGGAATCCATATGGCATGCGAACACCAGTGAAAGTGGAAGCCTTTCACGAATTGATGGGTGGAGACTCGACGATAAAACATGATTCTGAGCATAGTAAGTTGACCCCATCTCAATGATAGGAGTTGATACATTACCTTATGTTAATGTAAGAATCTCGGTAATCGTCATTGCTAATCCCATTATACATATCATCTTATTTTGTCTTTGAATATTTTGTACTACTGTATTAAGTTATCTATGGGTTGGAAAAGGAAGCAAAGCCTATATAATACTCTCTGCTCGCTTCTTGTAAAGATTAATTATAAAGGTCAGTTTTTGTTGTAGAATGGAGGTCTCTGGATTATGACACCCAAGTAGTTCTGGAATGGTACAGTGCTTTCCCTGCAACATCTACAATTATTAATGGCTTATTACTTTTTAAATATTTTATTTGCCATTTTTATTGACAATTGATATAGCAATGATTCCTTTAGCCTTAGGATCTGTTTAGTTAAAAGAGGTCTTCTCGGGTGTTACGATGATTAAGTTATAGGGTGTTATCATGTAAAGCCTTAGGGTTAAAATTTGATGTATTTGAGTATGTCTCCTCTCATATCTTGCTATCTGTATTAATGGTTAGTAGTCATTTATGATTTATTTCCTCTATATTAGTCTAGGAGTGAGAGTATTGGGGACGAGTGATCACTTTTTACCACATGTTTAATATATATATATATATATATATATATATATATATTTTGTCCATTATTTTGACAAATAGATAATTCTTTTTTCTAGATCTTTGTCCTTAATTTTATGAAATAAATTATCATATCTGTTTATGAAAGTTAAAGAGCTAAAAATTAAACTCATATTAATTTTTTTAAAAAAAATCAATAAATATCTTTAGTAAAAAATTAAAATAGTTGATGATTTATCACATTAATTCAAAATAAATTTTAAAGAAAAACATATTGTAATTTATAACATTTTCTGGTTATTTATCCAAAATAAATTAATGTTGTGTTTTATTTGTTTTATAGTTATTATATAGATACTCTTTGATATTTGTTAGCTTTTAAAAATAGCTTTTAAATTTTAATAATACTAAAATAAATTCTAATATGTCTATTTTACTATTAAAATATTTTATGGTTTAAATAACTTTTTATTAATAAAAATTTGAAAATTATTTTAATATTAATAAAATATCACCAAATATTTTAAACGAGTTGTTAAATTCTAAAGGGTAAAAAAATTATTAGTTAGCAATCGATTAAAAATCGAATAAATTGATTTTGTCTTAGACCACTTTAACTGATCAAATTTTATTGCGAAAATCAAATAAATCAAACTGAACAGAAATCTGTTAATTTGATTAAACTTTTTTACTAGTGACTTATGCTATTAATCAACTACGGCTAGACAGAATTCATAATCAATTAATTTGATCGGCGATTTTTAAGATTTTATTTTTAAAAAATCAATTCAAATACAATAGTTATGCTATCAATAAATTCGATTTATTGAAATTTAAATTTAAAAATTAAAATAAAATCAAATAAATTGAAATAATAATTAATCAATTTATTTATTTATTTTAAAAAAAATTCTAAATTAACCTATCTGAATTTGTTGGTTATTTTACTCACCGCAACCAATAATACACTAATGCGCTCCGACCAAAAATATGCTCTCTCGCGTGCATTGAAGTACTCGACAATGTGACACAATCGAAATCAACCACATAAATATACAAGGGCAAGATCGAAAAGGCATCCCAAATTAAAAAATATTAATTATCTTCTTTTTTTTTTAATAAATAAATAAATAAATAAATAAATAGACATCTCTTTGATAATTGTATTCCAAAATTAGCTTTTAATTTAGCGTTATTATAAAAGCTATTGGACAGCTTTTATAATGGGTAAAACCCCTATAGTTTTTATAATATATAAAAATTATCGAGTAGTTATTATAATATTATAATGTATTTAAAGTGACTTTAGAATTTAGGATGTATACCGTGTAAAAGTTATTCAGTAGTTACTGTAACATATAGAAGCTACTCGGTAACTGCTATATCATGTTTAGGATGAGTTTAGAATTTAAGATTTATACTGTGTAGAAATTATCTAGTAGCTACTATAATGTGTTTAGTGTGAGATTAGAAGTTTAGAATTTAGGGTATTTAGACACTATGATTGGGGGGATTAATAAGGGGGCTCTACGTAGACGACTTTTTTTTGTTTTTCGTAGCCCCCATTTTTTGGGGTTTAGCTATGCCAGAGAAAAGGGGGATCGAGCCCCTTTCTCACGGTCTCTCAGCTTCCTCACGTTGCCTTTGCTAGATCTTTGCCTCCCGTATGTTCTCTCTTACGGAATATCCCTCTCCCTCATGCAATCTCTGGCTACAGCTCCGATCTTCTCCTTCCTCACACCATCTCTCCTCTCTTGCTGCCTCCTCCGCCAACCTTGTGCACCTCGACTTTAGCGTTCACCCTGGTTCGCCCGATCGACAACATCGCCTCCATCCACACAATAGATGATGCCTAGAGCCGCATCCCTCTCCTGCCCCAATGCCATTGCCAGTTGTTGCCAGGTCCACGCGGCCTTGTGAGCGGCAGGGCCACATATCACCTCCATCGCCACTTCTTAAAGCAACGTCGTCGCCTCCTGATGTCGTTGCCTTATCCAAGCATCCCTCACATTACCATACTCACTATCGCCGTGAGCAGCAGCGAACCAACAATGTGCTTGGTCCTCCCTTTTCCCCACCACGAGTAGATCATCGGCTCTGCCATCCCAAAGTGTTGGACCACTCATTCCCTGTTCCTTCACTGCGAGCATTCTCCGTGAGATGTTACTATGAGCAGCTCCAATCCTATCAGTCGTTGCTGGTCGTCCCCATTTTCCTCACCCATATGCAGCTGATCTCGATCCAGCGTTCCATTCAGCCCATCCGATCCAATGCCTAACTCATCTCCACTCAGTCCTATCAACTGGGCACCTATCTCATCTCCGATTGACCTCGCCATTTGAACACTTTGGTTCACCTCCATTCCGACTCGACGCCTCTTCCAGACCCAAATATCCAGCTACTCAATAGCACATGGACTAGCATGACATGTGAAACATCATGGTTGACATGGCGTGATCCCACAAGATCTCCCACAGTCTCAGATATGAGTGACGTGAACCTCTGATATAGCGATGGGGCATCCTCCTTTCTGGACTGTTGTGTTGTTGTGGAGTGAGTTTATCACATTGGCATGCCTTCAAGATTTATCCATCTAGTACAAAGTGTTAAACTTTCACGTGTGAGAGTGAAGGGTTAGGCTGAGCGTGGAAGAAATTTCCGACTAAGGAGTTAGACAGGGATTTTTCGGGTCATTGTAAGGTGGAGTAGCTAGCACAGGGCTAGGATTTCCAAGCTTGTCGTAAGGTGGGGTCTTTTCCTACTAGAGAGTTAGGGAAGAGTTTTTGAACTTCTTGTAAGGCTAAATCACTTCCAACTAAGGAGTCATGGAAGAAAACTTTAGGCTTGTCATAAGGTGAATCACTAAAACGGGGCTATGGGCTTTGAGCCTTTCGTAAGGCTAACTGTCTTTTGACTGAGGAATCGAAAAACAAAACTCTGGGCCTATCATAAGACAAATCACTAACATAAGGTTAGGTGCTTTGTGCCTGTCATAAGACTAAGTGTCTTTCAATTGAGGAGTCAAGAAAGGAAACTCTGGGTCTGACGTAAGGTGAATCAATAGCACAAGACTAGGGGCTTCGAGCCTGTCATAAGACAAAGTGTCTTCCGAATGAGGAGTCAGGAAAGGAAACTCTGGGTCTGTCGTAAGGCGAATCACTAGTGCTGGGTTACACTACAAGAAAAAAGTTGAAAGACAATATTTTTTATGCGTTCTATATGTGGCTGAAAAAACATTATTAAAAGTACTGTTGTTAAAAGTCTACTAAAGATAATGCTTAAAAAATATTATTTTTTGTAAAGACAATGCTTTTCAACATTTAAAAAATATTGTCATTTTTATTATAAAGACATAGCTAAAGCGTTGTATTTTTTACAAAGATAATATTTTTTTAATGGATAAAAATGTGTTGTCTTTTTCAAAATACAATTTTTTAGCAAAAAATAAAATCATTATTTTTTTAATTTACAAAATTGCTGTTTATTATATTTACCCTACGAATTACTTAATTAAACCATTATAAATAACACCAATTAAAATATCATGAAAATACAACTTAACAATCTTCTTACTATTGAAACATAAATATGTCATACAATTAAAAAATAAAATATATATACATAATCCACAAACTTTGGATCCATGTTAAATCTATATACAAGCAAATACCCTACATACTAGAATAAAAGCATAAATATGCCATCAATAATACTTCATAGCATGCACCATCGTGGATGTCTTTCTTGTGCTAGGCATCTCTAAAATAAGAGCATAATCCTTTGCAACTAGAATCTGAAAATTGTAATGAATAAGTCAAAAGAAAAGGGATTTTAGCCCAACATTAACAAATTCAAGCATTCTTCGTTTAACAAAAAAACACTATATTCATGTAATTAAAAATGATATAAGCACTTATTTATAAATCTATACCCTTTAGCCAATATTCAAATTCTCTTTGGAAGTTCACCAACTAAGTCTCATTCAAAAAAACAAATGAAAGAAACATATAAAAAAAAAAATACTGCAAGGGATACCTTTTGAATGACTCTCCTTAGATCATCATTCGAATTTTTTTGTGAGCGTATATATAACAGTGCTAGATCTTGACTCAATGTTTCTCCACTATCAACCCTGTTAGTATTAACCCTAGTACCAATTATGAGATGATTGTAAAGGGTACATTATTTATCATATATCATTATTAATGAAAGACAAAGTTGATTATTATATTTATTTTAGTTCAGTGCCAATTGAATAAGTATAATAATGTCCTTGGATAGTAGGTTCTTATCTACAGTATATTAATTGGTTGAATTGATAGTGAGATATTGTAGAGAACACTACTCTTAGCTATTCATAGTCGAGCATTAATATACAAGGACAATATTAATGCATTGAGACTAACATGTAGGTCAACGGATGACTTGATCTTACAAGTCATGGATATGAGATATCAGGTTGACACATGAGTATATATTAGAGAATATATACTGAATGACCCGCTATGAGAATGTTTCATGGATCATTATATGAGTGTCATAAACATTCTCATGTGACTATTGGTATGAATAGTCCTTTGACCTGAAGTCACTACGATTCCCTACATAAGGAGTTGTGTATTTTGGTATCGACAAACGTCATCTGTTACAAGGTGGGCAATAAAGTCGATCACTGGGTATGCAATGAATTATGCGAAGGGATGTGAATGATGTAGATGGAATCTATCCCTTCCATATGATGGAAGCGATATCTGTGGGCCCCTTGATTAGTAGGACACAAGAAAGCATGCCCATGCGCAAATGAGTCAATATGAGATATTGAGCTTATTTGATTGAGTGTGCCTACTTAGAGATCAAGAAACACAAATGTTGATAAGAGGATGACACGGTCTATGCCTCATTGCTCAACCTAGATATCAAGGATAGAGAAACCAAGTCATACAAGATAATAGCCACGGACAGGTTAGGTCGGATCTCGACTTTCTCGTCACTTGGGTAGCAATGATGTCTTCCTAGATGTCACTCATTGCTTATGTATCTAAATGTTGATTTAAATACATTGCCAACGTTACGAGAACCTATTGGGTTACACACAAAGAACAAGTAGATTTGGAGATGGGTTCATATAATGAATCATTGGAATTCGACTTATTGAGTTAGATTCAATTGAATCTAATTGTTGGATTAAGTCCAATTCAAACTGGACTCAAGGAGTCAATTCAAATTAATGAAATGTGATTAATTGAATTTGAATTGTATGAGATTAATTGAGTAAGACTCGATTAAATTAGACTTGAGTTAGACTCAAGTGAATTAGACTTGAGTTAAACTCAAGTGAGGAGACTTGAGTTAGACTCAAGTGAGGCTTAATGAAGAAATTCATTGAATTTCGAATTCAATGAATCGTGTAATTTAATTTTCGAAATTTAAATTTAAAATGAGAGGTTTTCAAATGTGTCCTTAATGGAGAGTGAATGATCATTAAGGTTCATTAATAGAATTAATGCACATTAAGTGTTTTCATTGGATGAAAATACTTAAGTCATTTTTCCTCTCATTTTTGTAACTTCATTTTTGGCTTCTTCCTCTTCCTCTCCTCTCCTCTTGGCCGAAACCTTCTCAAGGTTGCTAGCACAACCATAGGTGGATTCATCTCAATCTTGTGAGTTTGTGAGACAAACGAACGCTTATTCGTGTGGATACCGTAGAGGCGCGAACGTGAGATCGTGTTGTGATCCGAGCTGTCGGGAGTCCGTGAGCACGCTACAAAGGTATAATACTATCATGTTAGAAAGCTTAGTATATGTAGTAATTTCTTTTCCCCTCCGCATGGATCTTCTGGAGGAACTAGTATTTTCCGCTGTGCGTTTACGTGTTTAGCGCATCTAGTTCCTTACAAACCCTAGGTGTCTAGAGAGTTGGAAAAAATATTTGAAGAGTCTACAACATGAAAGGTAGGGGAAACATGGAATGAGAAAACTAATCACCTCAAGATCAACAATCATCTTCCTCAAACATCCAAATTGCAAACTTTGAGCAAACAATAGTGCAAGGTTGTATCTGAAGATGGATAAAAAAAATCATGTATCTTTGGGTTTAAATAAAATTCCTTAAATAAAAAGAACATTGACATGAAAAGTACCTCATGGTTGTAAAAGAGGAAGCAAACTCATCATTTTTGATTCTCCAAACTTCTTGAACAAGACGATCTAGATCTAGTGAATGTTCACATATTGGGAGTCATAATCGTCGAGAAAAAGAAACCTGACATAAAGCAAGATAAAGTAAAAATAAACATGGTGCTATAAATGAAACCAAAATGCCAATAGATAGAATCTTTACAATTTCTAACCATCAATTATAATGTTACTTATCCCATCATTATGCTCAATACATAGACATTTTATTTCTTAATACGAAATAGAGGAAGGTTCATAATAAAATTTTCCAAGACACTTGAAGGAAAGGATTTCTTACAGATATATGTGATTTACCAATATTCTATTACTCCAGTTGCAACAGCAACATGTCCAGACTCTGTTCTAAGCACCTACAATCAAGAACAAAGACAAGTAAAGGAATCAAAAGGTTTGGACAATCCAAAGTAACAAATACAACATCCTAAGCACAGTATATTAATAATCAAATATATCACTTCTATTGAAGGCCTGGGCATAGTCATTTTAAATTCAAAATAGCTAGCTATTAAGGTGGTGCCTCTGCTCACTTATAATGACACAAACACACAAACTAACAGTTTGAAAATTGAAACCATCAAACTCTAAACTCTGTAATATATCAGATTGCACTTATTCTGTAGTGTTTTTAGTATACAAACCCAAGTTGGGGTCAGGGTTTCTAAATCTTTATAGAAAATTGAAAACCATAATTTCTAAGAACATGTAGCAATTTTAAAAGTAAAAATAAAATGAAATAAACAATTTAGAAAGCAATACAACATAGGAAAGTACTCCAATCCCATATCATGAGGAAAGACTTCCAAAATATAGGAAGTAAGGACTCTAAAAAGATCACATTTAGTAGCTTATAAAGTTATCATGAGGATTATTGAAGTATCCTACTGGTTGGTTGGCAACCTTGGCAAAGTAAATGGAAAGCCATCCAATGCTACGCATGATAGTTGAAATTCTCATAGCCTGCATCATTCAATTAGATATTGTCAGCACAGCTGAATTGAATCTTGTATATCACAGGCGAGCTTTAAGATTCTTACTCCTTTGTTCCCAAGAAAATTGCATGCCTTCATCAGAAGACCATAGAGCTTCAGTTTCACTATAGTCAGATTCATTGATGACATCAAAGAACTCATCAGTTGCATCACTAAGTTGATGGGATGACCTACTTGCTCTTGAATTCCTGACAGATGATATTTGGGGCTCATCTACAGAATCCTCACTCTTATTATTTTCATCCCCTAATTTTACTTCTAGTTGTATATGTTCTTTTTCACTTTGGGGCAACCCTATCTCCCATGTTGATTCACCTGATGAGAAATCAGAGCAACTGCCACTACCACACTTTGCTCGAAAGAATTAATGAAGAGTTGATACATATTCAGCCATCGCATTCTTGAGATGATTCTAATGATAAAATGAAGTTGCTACAGAAGATATATAAGATTTAAAAAAATCCTTGTTGTAAGCAAACCTGCAACTCTTCCTTGCATCCTAATCGTCACATACTTTGCAGATGAGGTGATGAAATAAGATTTCCAGAACTTCCTATAGATTGCAAGGATATGTTTTATAGCTGACTGGTTGGGACATTTCATCAAACATTTGGAGAGCTTGAATTGAATTAAGCAAAGTACGTACAATCATAACATAGAAGGATAATTCTGTAGGATTGATGTGCGCTAGAGGGGAGCGAATAATGCTCATTTTAACACTTTCGAGAGATAAACAGCAGAATAAAAAAAAAGACAAATAATCGTAAACACACCAAGTTTAATTAGTTCGGAGCTTGTAACGACTTCTACTCAAAACTCGCACTGTTTGAGTGCTTTCGATGAGCAATCACTAATCAATTGCAAAGTTTACAAATACAATAAGATTTAAGTACATGCAATTTAAAACATAAATAATACCAATGACTTGAAGAATCAAATATTTAGTGCAGTTATCATTGGAGCAGCTTTCGGGCATCGAGGAGGCATTTTATGAGCAACCCGAAGAAGCAGAAGTTGTTCGGAATGTTGTTGTGAAACCACTGGTCGAAGGCTGCTTTTATAGCCTATTCCGGGCAGTTGGATTCCCTCTCGGGCGCCTGAACCGTGTTGACATGGCGTGCTCTTGTCAAAAGTTGATCAACAAAAATTATCTACTTCTAGGAGCTCGAACCCCTTATAGGTACCCGGGCCGTGACATAGGCCCCATCCAATCCTTGCACTCCAGTTCGGCGAAGAGATGTGTTTTGGTGGTCCGAGCACCGAGACCACCATGTTTTGCCAACTTTAATTCTTGCAAAACAAGATTAGTCCAAGCAAATAATATATAAAGAATGATAAGATTTAACAACCTTAGGACTGTCCAGTCCTGATTTTGAGTTTCATTGAAACTCTAGGTCGGACTGACGCCTACTGTTCCCTCTTCGGGTAACACGTCCTCACCTACTCCTCTCAAGAGAAATTACCTTTTACCAGACCGGTCCTCTAGACCGTCTGGATTTTTGCTTAGCGTCTGAGATTTCAGGACTTCATGTTGAACGTCCACTCTATGATCTGTCCATACTTCCACCTGGTGTTCGCGACCTCCAGGATTTTCACCTAAAGTCCTCGACTCTAGGATTTCGCCCAAAGTCCTCGACCCGGCAAGACTTGCTTAGTTCCCCGAAATCAGGACTTCGTTGCCTAACTGTAGCTAGAACTTTCCACCTGCCTAACCGTAGCTAGGACTTTCCTTTGCCTAAGATCACTTAGGATTTTCGTGCACACTTAGTTCAACTTGTTAGATAACAAGACAACTTAACTTTGAACCTCTTTGCCATTATCAAAACACAGGTTCAATTTTCTGATGCTCCCTATATCAACAATGTTCCCCTTTTTAATTATAGTAACCTAGTTCAAAAGTTAAGTAAAAACATACAAAATTGTGAGGCATGAAGAATAAGTAAATTTTCAAGCAACATTTTCAAGGTAAAAATAAAATGTTACTTACTTCCCTTAAGTATTACATTTTCTCAACATAAAGATATTTTTCTCAAAATAAAGCTTTTTTTACTTTACTTTTAATATCTTTCTCCCCCTTTGACATATATCAAAAATTATTAAGTAGAGAGAAAAGTTGTAAAAAAACTTTAATTTTGAAAAGTTAACTTTTTAATCTTTTTCTTGTAAGCTCCCCTTGAAAGTAGCACTTAACTTTTTAAAAAAAATATGTTTAGCTTAAAAAAACTTAGCTAAATACTTAGTTTTTTTTTAAAAAAAAACATTCCTTTAAAACAATATGTAGCTAAATACTTAGATTTGAGAAGAGTTAAAAAAAAAACTTAGCTTTTAAAAATAATTTCTTTGAAACATACTTAGCTAAATACTTAGCTGAAGAAAAGATTTTGATAAAGACTGAGTTAGATACTTAGCTTTAAAAAGAGATTTAGTCAAAACTTAGTTAAGTACTTAGTTTTAAAAAGATTTTGATAAAAAACTTAGTTAAGTACTTAGCTTAAGATTTTTTTTATTTTATAAAAAGTTAGTTAAGTACTTACTGTTTGAGCAATCTAGGTGCCCTAGGTTTTGATGTTTGGGCAAAAGTTTAAGCTAAGTTTACCCTTGTATTTGATATGTGTATGTGAATGTGCAGGTTTGCAAGATACACATATGACTTAGCTTAATGACTTCAGGTCCGGTGAAAGATGGAGCATCCGAGGGACAATGGATTAGGCAACAAGGACAAGGGCTGAGGGAAGGGACTTTGAGGTATACGCGAAAGATGGCATCATGACGAGCTGTGGACTTGGATGCATTCGAGGGACGAGAGCCAAAGGAAGTAAACTTGAAGGAAAGAGGTCAAGGCTGCAAAGAAGAGTCAAGTGCGTCATGAGGGTCTGAGTATGAGAGAAATATACTCGGGAAGGGAAATCCTAGGTTTAGGATTTTACCAATCGACTGGTACTAGGATCAGTCTACTGGGACAGAGCACAGAGAGTTTCTGTGCCCGAATGGCAGGGATCAGTCAGCTGGTGCAAAGACCAGTTGACTGGTAAAGACCCGTTGGAGTACTGTTGGGCTAGCACTAGTCGACTAGTGCAAGGACCAGTCAACTGGTAATGGTAAATAACAAGGCTGTTTCTTCCCAAGCTCTATAAGATGAAGTTTGGGATGACTTGCCAAGGTGACAAAATTAGTGGTGGTTAACCCTAATTAATAGTCACTAAGTGCTCAAGGTTTTCTTTGTGTCTAAGAGGTCTTCGTTGAAGTTGTGGTGAAGTTTCTCTACCCACAAAGAGACTTGATATAGCCAGAGTTTGTCGGAGGCTAATCCACCGAAGGATTGAGGGATCGTCCACCTTAGGAACAACCATGGAGTAGGAGCCCTAATCTCCTAACCACATTAAAGGAAACGTGTTAGCAGTTTACTTTCTTGTTTCTTGTCTTTAGATTAGCTTTCTATTTGTTATTGTTTGTATTCCGCTGTGCTAACATCGTAGGAAATAAAATTGGGGTAATGATATATTCAATCCTCCTTCTAGCCGGCCACCGATCTCCAACAAGTGGTATCAAAGCAGGTCACTCTTCTACGGACTAATCGCCGAGGGAGTAAACGCTAGAGGAAGATGAAGTCCAAAGGACCTCTAGGATGGGATATCCGAATCCCACCTCTAGGTTGGCTTCCTGGAGGGGAACCGGAGACTTTAAACCTATAAATCATCAAGTGTGCTTCCTCCACTCAAATCTATCCGAGTGTGCTTCCTCCGCTCGATAGCAGTCGATCAGGAACCTCAAGGAGTGACCAGGCTGGCTTCCTAGAGGGGAACCGGAGACTTTAAATCTCTAAATCATCAAGCGTGCTTCCTCCACTCGATAATAGTCGATCGGGGACCTCAAGGAGTGACCGGGCTGACTTCCTGGAGGGGAACCAGAGACTTTAAACCTCTAAATCATCAAGTATGCTTCCTTCGCTCAGATCTATCCGAGTGTGCTTCCTCCGCTCGATAACAGTTAATCGGGGACCTCAAGGAGTGATCCGGCGGGCCTCCTGGAGGGGAACCGGAGACTTTAAACCTCTAAATCATCAAACATGCTTTCTTCGCTCAGATCTATCCGAGTGTGCTTCCTCCACTCGATAATAGTCGATCGGGGGCCTCAAGGAGTGACCGGGCTGGCTTCCTAGAGGGGAACCAGAGACTTTAAACCTCTAAATCATCAAGCGTGCTTCCTCCGTTCAGATATATCCGAGCGTGCTTCCTCCGCTCAATAACAGTCGATCGGGGACCTCAAGGAGTGACCGAGCTGGCTTGCTGGAGGGGAACCAGAGACTTTAAACCTCTAATCATCGAGCGTGTGTCCTCCGCTCAAATCTATCCGAGCGTGCTTCCTCCGCTCGATAATAGTCGATCGGGGACCTCAAGAAGTGACCGGGCTGGCTTCCTGGAGGGGAACCGGAGACTTTAAACCTCTAATCATCGAGCGTGTGTCCTCCCCTCAGATATATCCGAGCGTGCTTCCTCCGCTCGATAACAGTCGACCGAGAACCTTAAGGAGTAACTAGGCTGGTTTCCTTAAGAATAATCGGAGACTTTAAACCTTCATAGCTTGAGCAGGCTTTCTTCGTTCGATATTGGTTAATCAGGAAATTTTATGAAACATCCAGCAGCGTTTCTTGGAAGATAGAAGAGAATCCTAAGATTGAAACAGTACAAATTCGCTCGGGATTACACTCCCGACCGAGATATAGTAGTACTTTGGTCTTCCGGCATCAATACAAATTTACTCGGGATTACACGCCCGACCGAGATATATCAATACTTTGGTCATATGGTATTAATATAAATTCACTTGGGATTACACGCCCGACCGAGATATATCGATACTTTGCAAATTCGCTCGGGAGTACTTACTTGATTGAGAGATAGAAACACTCGTACCTCTCCACATCACACCAGATTTGGTCAAGAATATAGCTCCAGCTGGAATATATCAATCAACCAGATTTCAGGCGTTATTTCATATTTGCTCGCCTTTTCACACTGATTTGGATTTGCTCGGAAGAACATGCTCGGCTGAAGCACGATGATACTCCGACCTTCTCATATTAATTTATATCTGCTCGGGGTCACATACCCAATCGAGAGTAGATCAGGAGCACAAGCCCGACCAAGAATATATCAATACATTAAGTTTCAAATACCATCTTCACGTGGAAGTATATGCCCGACCGAAATTTATCCACTCTCCGACCTTCATATATTGAGGTGAATTCACTCAAGAGTGTATCCCTGACAGGAGAATAGCAAGGTGGTGTCTTTCTTACATTCGCTCAAGAGTACATTTACAATTAAAATAACCCCAAGTTCTGAAGTAAAATAAGGGCAATCTTGAAGACAAGATGGTATGTCATGACTCTCAGTTAGTTATTCATAAACATGCCACATGCACCCAACTACTTTACAGATTCTCCTTTTCATGGTTTGGTTAATATATATTCATTTTGGAAATTCATTTATAAGCATGATTGGAGTAGTAAAGTAATCTTCATAAATATGGCCTCAAAGGAATTAAACACATATAGTTTTATTGGTGCACCAAAGTCCTACTTGAAACTGCTGACAAGTTCCTTAGGTAACTCCTTGTTAAGCCGCCGATGATTTATAAATTGGGGAGGAGGTTCTTGGGGTAAGAACCCTCCTTCTCGCAATTGTGTCAGAACCCCATTAACCTAATGATTTAAGGCCCCTACCATGCGACCGACAAATTCATTTGTGAACTCAGGAGAGGTCAGATACTCTCGACGACGGGCCTCCCATCTTTCCTCTTCACCCACCTTACAGGTCTGTAATTTTGACTCAAGGCATTTCGCTCACTCTTGGAGATTGCCCTTTTCAGTTTTGAGACGCTCCGATTCTTTGGTAAGGAAATCTATTTCCGAATCTTGAGCTTTCAATCTCTCTTGTAGCTATAATAACTCAAAATTTTGGGAAGCTAACTCTTGAGCTGAATCTGGAGACCTAGAGATGAAAGCTTGAAACTGTTCTAGGATAGAAGATCTAAGAATAGCGTCTGAAATAGCCTTATTCTTATGGGCTACTTCAACACTTAACTGAGAGAATAGGCTCTATACTTGCAAATCCAAGGCCTTTTTCTCTTCCTCTTTGACCCCTAATATTTGGCGATGATGTTGCAAATCTTTCTCCAAAAGAGCCATCATATTAGCTTGGGAACTTACCTTCTCTTAAAGTTGAATGACCTCATTACTCGGAGTAGGAGGAGCTGACTTTAGACTCCTCAATTCTCTGTTCTCCCTCTCTAGGTCAGCGACCAAGTTGCCCATATAGAAGCATGAACCGAAAAACTAGACAAACATGATAACATGATTAAAAACTGAATACACAAACTAGAAAGATATATCTAAAATACTTACAGAGGAGGCTTGCCGATTGTATATGTCAGCCTGATCAAAAACGTGCTTGCCCCTCAAAGAGTTCTGGCATTGTACCCAGGAGTCGTCCATGGAGTTCTTCAACTGAAGAATGCCAATGGAAGAAGGAATAGGACCATTCCTCAACAATGAGGGAAGGCCTTGGGACAGTTTGAAAAGTACTCGAGGAGGGGTTGGAGTTGCAGGACCCGCAGAAGAGGAAGGCAGTGGCCCTAGAATGGGAGGAGAAGGTAATGAGATGGAGCGAGGGGGATAAGGACCAATGCTAGAAATCAGAGGGGGTCTTGGTGCACTAATGGGAATGGAGGAAAGTAAAACGGAGGACATAGAATCCACAACTAGACTAATAGCAACATCTTGGGTGGCCAAATTGGAGGACCTCCTACAGGGGGTTCTTCTAGCCCTCACTGCAGTATGAGTAGGAGAGGAAATCTGGGAAGGCAGAGGAGATAGCGGCATGTCCTTAGTTATCTCGGGAACATGAGTAACTGGAAGAATGGGCCGAATCAATAAACCTGGTCGCATCATGTTAAGAGCAATGTTGGGACGGATGCGAGTATAAGGCATAATTTCCTTACCCCTCTCACGAGATATCTCAGCAGGAACTATGAGAATTTGCTTTGATTCATAGATAACGATCAGAGCTAAGCTACTCTTTGAAACAAGTATAACCTCCCGACGAACAGTGAAGGGGCTCTCTTCCTCGGAAGATTCAGGCTCCTTAGTAGGGACCTCTTGAGGAGAGAGCAGACCGAGGGATGAAGTGGTCGGATTGAGACAACGATTCTCTAATAGCCTTTCTCCTAGCCTAGCCAAAATTGGCTTTGTCAACCCTGAAGTCTTATACATCAGAGCGGGGAAAATGACATCAACTGAAAAAGATAGAAACCATATGCTTTTTAATAGAAACAAACCAAAGACATCAAATGAATACAACAGAAAGTAGGCAATTCGCCAAAAGGAGCCTCCAATTCTGTATCTATAGAGCTTATCCCGAAGATAAAAAGTAAGCCTTCAACAGTTAGTACAGGCAAGTAAAATTTAACCCTTTTCAATTTCGACACGGACTGATAAAATGTCAAGTCAATAATATCATCTGAGGAATTTGGAAGAGTGGGAAGAGTCCTTTGTCAAGTGATGGGATATAGAGGAGGAGAACGTAGACACAAGAAGAAGAACTTCTGCCTCCATTCCGCCTGTTCTAGAATTTTGTTGAATAGGATAGCCTTAGGACAACTCTGAAATTTAAAAAGGTTATCTTCTACTTGACGAAGGACAAAAAAGTGATGGAACAAACGAGGGGAAGGAGGAAAGTCAAGCAGTTGAGAAACAACGATAAAACCAGATAATATGGAGAAGGATTGAGGGATAAGCTGATTTAAGGGCACGTTGAAATATTGACTCACGACAACAAAAAAAGGATGGATAGGGAGGCGAAAACCGGAGGTCGCTTGTTCCCAAAAGACAGCAACGCTCCCTGGAGGAGGAAGATGAGGGCGGTCCGCCGGAGTAGGAAGGACTAAATAGGAAGGGAACCCAAAATTTAAACCCATTGCATAGACTTTCGAATCAATGGCACTGGAAGATAAGTTAACGAACCACTCAGGTGGGGAAGAAGAAGAAGAAGAGGCCATTGTGAGCAAAAAATCGAGGGAGGAAGCAGAATCTTAATGGAACAGAGAAGGAAAAAATGCAGCAAAGGAGGAAGACGACAGGATGAACCCATTTTTGTTTGTCTCTAAAACCCTCGATGCTACCACCGAGGAGGGGTAAATATTAGAGCGAGAAATGGGTAAACAAACAACAAGCCAATAAGTGGCTGAGTAGAATATTGGGTATTCAAGAAAGGATACACTTACCTGGATAATCGTGACGAATACATTCCTTAGGTACAAAGTTCAAACTTGTTAGATCTAGAGGTAAGTTATGATCAATCTTTTAAAACCCCGGCAAGATTATGGACCTAGGATGTATGACATGAAAAATGAATCGAGTGAATACTTTTGCCCGGTCATCCCAGAACAAGAAAAAAGGGTAGACGTATAACTCACCTGACTAGTCCGCTCGAGCCAACAAGCTCGTCCTGTCATTATACGCTGAACGAAAAGTAAATAGCCCTAATAGTTTCGCTTGTCCTTTGTACATAAAGAATGTCCAAAAAGGAATATAACTTATTCCTCACAACATGTCCAAAAAGGAGAAAAACACATACGCATACTTATAAGCTAAAGTCATATAGTCATGAAGGATGATGTTAAGCTATCAAGTTAGGTCGACTGGGAGGTTAATTTACACATATACCGACACATAACCACTCAATTAGCTTCCTGTAGAGACATACACAAAGAGGATAAAAAGGCATTCAGAAATTATGACCGATTGAGCCATGCTAAGTTCAAAATAATCATCATAAAAAACTCATCAGTTGAGAGAAAGTTGGTGAAACCTTAAGGCTACAACATAGTAGGGGCTACAGTAGTTGTGGAAAGAAATCGGGGGGATGATTCTTCACTATCCTCGTGTCGGGAAAGTTAGAGGAAGGATCAGCCACCAATAACTTCAGTTCTTTCAATTACTCCACTCCTTCCTTTGTCACAAATTTGATAGAATTTATGGAAAAGTTGGTGATCGAAGTGATGAAATCAAAGGATTGGAGATAGGCCTTGTTGCGCTCCTCGAAACGGGTGTCTTCATTGGCCTTGTAGTTCGCTAGTTCCTCTTGAACAGTCTTAAGAGCAGTCTCTTTGAGGTTCAGAGCAGATAATTGATTGGCTAATTCCGTAGCGTGTGCATCCTTCACTGATTGCAATTGGGAAGATAGGCGAGCAATCTCAGATGTCTGTTCTTCTAATTTGGAGGATAAGTCAGTACCCCAAGCATTGGCTGATCGCAGTTGGGATTGGAGACTTTCTATGTCGGATTTGTATTGTTGTGATTGCTCAGTCTCTGTCTTGAGCAACTGGATAGTTCTTTCCAATTGGTCTGATAAGCCCTTTAGTTTTCTATCCACTTGATCAGGAGATAACTCAGAAACCTGTTTCTTCAAGGTTTCATTCTCTTGGATCAGGGTATGCATCAAATGGGGCATACTCATGTTATATATCTAGCGTTGTAAAATGAAGAACATTAAAGGGATGCGTAATGAAATAGGACCGTGAAGAAAAATAAAGATACCTTCGTCTCCTCTAAAGAACATTTATCAGTCATCTCAGAGTAGTCAATGCTTTCGATTATTCGACGTACTTCCTCCGTAGCTGTAGTGAAAGACCCTTCCAAAAGTATGGATTGGGTAGACGTAATAGAGGAAGTTGAAAACAAAGAAGTTTGAAGTGAAGGGGGACAATAGATAATGTAGGGTACATTGTGAGGGGGCAAATTCATAGGTTCAGGAAAGTTCATAAAAAAAGGAGGTGAAGAGCTGCCACTAGGGATAGGTGGGGTGGTAGATGCAGAAGGAACAAGGGAAGGGTAAAGAGCCGAGAGAAGAAGATCGGGAGAAGAAGGAGCAACATCTGAAAGAGGAAAGTCTTCAGAAGCGGATTTCTACTTCGGGGATGGAGCAAGGGTCAGTTTACGTTTTTTCTTAGCGGGGGTTGCTTCAGGGGATTGCTCCGAAGCCGGCAAAGGGATAGGTTCATCGAAAGGAGGAGGATTAACGAAAGCTCCTTCTAGAGCTACATCTTGAGAGCCAGAGACACCCTCTTTGTCAATAGAGGCTGCTAATGAAGAGGACTGGCCCAATGCAGCAAGAAGTTCTCACTCCTTAGCAGCGACCAATTCCTCCGATAGGCACAATTGATCATCGATTGCAGCAGCATATAAAGAGTTCACTACACAAAACAAAAAGTATCTTAGTTAGTAAAAAAGGATTGGGATAGATGAATAAGGACTTACCAAGGGAACTGTGAAGCTCTATCTTAACAGAACTTAACCCGAAGAGATAGAGAAGGTCATCACGAATCCACTTATGAATAAATAAGCGAAAACTCGATAGCTTCTTGGAGTAAGTAACAAAATAAGATTTCCAGGAAGAAGACCGAGGGATAGGATCTTGAAGCTCCATAAAAAAGAAACGAGATTTCCATCCCTTAATGGAAGAGGGCATATCCTCAAAAAATATCATTTTAGGTCTCAATTGAAATAGGAAGACACCAAGATCTGATTTCTTGGGGTATGAAAACATGAAGAAATTATGAGGAGTTGGAGGGATGTCGTGAATGCAAAAAAGCATGTACAAACCATAGAGATAGCGAAAAGCATTGGGGGTGAATTGCTATAGGGGAATGTCAAAATATTGGCTAATCTCTACTAGAAAAGGGGGAATAGGAAAACGCAAGCCCACCACTAACTGATCTTTGAAAAAAGTAATGCAACTTTTAGGAGGAAGATGGAGGTGAGCATCAAGATCAAGAATGATAATGCGATAAGTTTTAGGGATATCATATAAGGAACGAAGAGTAGACCTATCCGATTTGCGAAAGACAGAACGAGTTTGAGCATACCAGGCTGAGAAGGACTCTTCAGCCATAGAACGATACAAGAAAGCAAGAAAAACAAATTACTGAGGCTTGAAGAAGAAAGAACAACACGGAGAGACAGGAAAGGGAGAGGGGCTAGTTGAGAAGGCGAAAACCCCAGATAGCAATATCAGCAAAAAGCATAAGGGAGAAGATGAAGAGGTGAAGGGTTTAGGATTTTTTGAAAACATTAAGTGATGATAACCATCGTTAGATGTGAAGAACGCTCATCCAAGGAATCAGGAATGTTGCGAAGAAAAGGTGCGACAGGACGTTACCGCGGGAACGCGTGGCTTATTGCATCAGGAAAGAGAAATTAGCTAACATGTGTCAGAAAATCGCAAGTAAGCATTTATAATAGACACAGCCGGTCAAATCATACTCGTATCAACACCGTCATATCGCACACTACTAATATTCTCTTACCGTTAAAGGGTCAATCAGCGAGCAGAAGATGTCAAGAAGGTGTCTGATTTCCTAGGTGTAATAAATAAAGGGGATTATTATTATGTTATAATATGAAAAGGAACTAAAATATTTGAGTAATCTTAAGCCCGCACGGTTATGTAGACAGGTCGGACCTCAAAGATCCATTTATTCGCATACAAGGAATCACCCCTTTCTCATTCTAGGTATAATCAAACACATTACATTGCAAGTCCATCTCAAACATCAAGCTTTAACATTAACAACAGTAGTTTTACAAACATAGTTATGAGTTTACAAACATAGTTATGGGATTACCTTAACTATTTTAACCCTACTTAAACTGTTCCTAATCAGGTAGGGGAAGGGGGAAGATTTTTCCCGATACTATACGCCTATAGATGTCAGATTGAAGGACGATGAAGAGGAAAATGACAGCTAGGACACATAGGAGAAAATTGTCCTATTCTCCAAATGATTTGGGCAGCTTACCCCCTCAAATAGGTGACTGAAGGGTCCACCCTCAGTCTAAGTTGATCCAACTCGGCTTGCAGAATATCCACCCTCGCTTGCAGCCAACCTAACTCTTGTTGTTGCTACGATATTAGCAAATTGTCTGTATGAACGTTCCTGGTTAGCGCAGCTATCTCTGAAGCATAACGAGCCTTCAAATCATTTAACTCTTTAATCTTGCATTCTAGATCATGATAAACTTTATCCCTCGAAGAAGTCTCGGAATGAACTTGGGACGGGGATGCCGACGGCAGCATCTCCGGTTCCCTGTGCGGGGAACGATATCGGTCTAGAGTCTGCGCCGCCTCAGCCAAAGTTTTCCTCCTCTCTCGTAGCAATTGATCCCAGAAGGAAGGATCTGATGCCATGAGTCTCTATAAGCTTATAGAAGAAAATAAAGCCAAGAGGAATGAAGATGGGTGTGGAAGGAAGCAAGAGCACAACTCTATTTAACATGCCAAAAGGAGTCACGGGATCACTGTAAGGAGGGTCACGGGATCACTGCAAAAAAAAACTCACGGGATCGCTGTAGAAGATGTCACAAGATCATTGTAAGGGTCACTGCAGAGCTTCCACAAAAGGTAGCAAGAGGTCAGAAACAGACTTAGGTCTAGTCAGTCGATTACACCTCCTTCGACTAGACTTGAAGGGAAGGCTAGTGATATGGGTTATGATAAGGGGACCCCCTTTTTCTCTCAAGAGAAGGAAAGAATGATAACGAAGATGAGGAAGGCTGAAAAGGGTGAGAGGAGGGACCACCCGGAAAGGTTAGACCCGGCAAAGAGGAGTCGCTACATGCATGACAGACAGAGATAGGTCGGGTATGATAGATCGACCAAACTTGTAGGACCGACCGAGCATGTAGGGCCGGCCGAAAAGACCGACCAAGTAGGTTCGGTCGGTCGAATATAAAGGATCGATCCGATGTAAATAAAGTTTAACAATGGGTGGTCCCGGATATAGCAGGGTCACTCAAGTACATGAGTTTGGTAAGCAAAGACCGATCGAGCACGGGTACTTGACCGGGCATACATGACCGACTCAACATAGAGAGTCGGCCGAATGTAAAAGTTCTTGACCTTGTACACAATAGACAAAGATCGAACGAATGTAATATACCGATCAAGCCAATAAACTTGGCGGGTAAAGGTTGACCGGGTTCCATAGATTGGGCGAACACAGATGCATTTAGTCTCATATAACCCTTAACCTACAGCTATCTGAAGGAAGGGTTATCGGATAATGGTGTCTCTATAAACCCGATTGGATGATTCTGGTCAAAGATGTCGGGTCGGACGTACTCAATAGACCGGCTGATCATATGAAGTCGGTAGGCAAATACCGGTCGAGTATAAGAGACCGATCGAAAGTAATAGCACTTAGCATTAATTTATCCTGAAGGCCTACATATACCCTACCGATTAGTCTCGATCGATAAGGTAGTACTGGCTGAATAGACTGGTCGATCGCAGAGCCCTTTAACGATATACGGTCGACCGAAGGAAGAGTTGAAGGGCAAGGGCGCCTTTGTATGCCCGACCAATCAATCTCGGTCGGCAAGGTATGACCACCCGGGTTCGATAGATAGGTCAAGTATGGGGAATAGATTGAACATAAAGATTTTCCACCTTACCTGATTTTAATGAAGTTCTAGTCGGACATAAATAACTGATCTAGTATAAAACACCAACCAAGACTAGTACCAACAGAAGATATTCCTCATATATGTAAAATGAGCTTATGTGACTAACCAGGCATATGTAACAGGTATGCTAAATGACAAAGAAGGTACATTTGAGGTAAGAAAAAGATTCCTTAAACTATTATTGCAGTTCTGGCTTACGTCATTTCTTAACAAACTTTAACAAACCAGGGTTCACCTCATGACTGTGGAGGTTAGATGAGGTGGAATAAAAAGGGGAATCCTCTCCACTGGCAAGGTACGCAAGCATACGCATTGCATCCAAATCAAACCCTAATTTTCATCGTCTTCCATACTACTTATTCTTCTCGCCGGAGACTAACTTGAGCGTCGGAGGGCCTAGCCAGGGATTCCCACCCCGGTCTTAGGTCACTAACGCTTTGTCGGTTAGCCTCATTGTGTGCAGGAAGACGAGATCACTATTGGATTGCCAAGCTTTGGCCGGTCCACGGAGTCACCTCGTCGGAGTTCCTTTTTGCGAGGTATTATTCATAGATCTGCTTTGGTTTTCTCGGATCTATCATTCTGCGTTTAGGCACTTGTGAGGTCCGATGTGGTTTTCTCGGATCCTCTCCTGTTCGTCGGCATCAGAGTCATTATTTACCACCTCTCATCATCGCCCATCGCTTCATCACGCAAGCTTTCAGACATGATTAATGCATTTCACCAATTTTGAGAAAAAATAATAAAAAATATTATGATAAATTTTATTAAAAGGGTTATTTTACCAATTTTGACTAATAGTGAAAAAATGAGAATTTTTCAAAAAAAAATTAGAGGGAAATGAAAGGCGTATAATTTTTAATAAAAAATGATATATAATTTTTTCTTTAAAAAAAAACCCCCTGCTCGATTGATAGTTTCACCAATTCAGAGTGGCCTCACTCTGATACCACTTATAGGATCGGATCATAAAGTCAATAAACAGGGGGGGCGTGAATAGCAATCGTCGAAAATCTTAAATTAAAATGAGTTACGCAGCGGAATAAAAAATACAGAGAAAGAGAAACCAAGCGCTAACACAAGTAGTTTCTACTTGGTTCAGACACTTTGGCGACTCCTACTTCAAAGCCCGCACTCGTTGAGTACTTTCATTAGACAATCTACTAATAGTTTGGATGATTACAAAATTTAAGTACTAGAACTATAAGAAAATGTTACCGACAATAGAGAAAATAAATAGATCTTGATCGTCGATTATCAGAGGAGCTTTACAGCGTCGTAGGAGCATTTCTGCAGCACCATGTAGGAATGAAGGTCGTAGCAGATGATGATCTGAAGTTGTTGGTCAAAGACCCTTATATTGGCCCATTCCAGGCACCTGGACCATTGCTGACATGGCGATCTCTCATCGAAATTTCATCTGCAAAGTTTATCCACTTATGGGCACTTTAACCCTTCTGGGTGCTTGGACCGATGATGTGAATTTGGCCAATCGTCGCACTCCAACTCAGCTTCAGGATAACTTTTTTGGTCCAAGTGCCTGGACCAACTTCGGGCGCTCGGACCGCCCGGGTGCCTGCGGTACTCGCTCGAACGACACTGGTCTAGGTGCCCGGACTCCTTTTTCAGCCTTTGAATTCCTGTAAAAAGGAATTAGTCTAAGCAAATACAAATATATTTATCCTGTAAAATAGAGTTAGCATAACATTAATAAAATAGGAGTAGTAATTAGATCATGTCTCCCCAAGATCAGGATCTAATCAAGGTCTCAACTTAGGTTTCCTAAATGGATATAAGTTGGACCGACGCCTACAATTCCCTCAACTGAGAATGCGTCCTCACTGGATCTCTCCTCCAGTTGCTTACTTTCACTTACCACTTGTAGTCGCTTGACTTGCCTTTAACCCACTAGGTCTTCCCGCCAGTTGTTAGGTCCAGAGAACCTAACTGGATTTCGGCTGGTTGTCAGGTCCTGCGGACCCGACTGGACTTCCTGCCAGATATGGAGCCATGCGGACCTATCTAAACTTCCGACCAGCTATCGGGTCCCACAGACCTAGCTGGATGTCAGTCTGGTGTCAGGTCCTTTAGACTCGTCAACTCCTGCACACTTGATAAAATAATTATATCACAAAACACTCTAACTTTAATCCACTTGTCATTCATCAAAATTTGAGTTAGATCATTAGTATAAATTGCACCAACAAATATAGCCCAAACCATATCACCAACATCAAAAAGAACTTGACATTGATGCCAATCTACCTTGATCTTGTACTCAGTGTTTCTTTCTTGAATAGCCTGCTTAACCTACTCATGAATAACCCGAAGATGCTCAGCCATCTCCTCAGCCTTGGGGTTAGCTTGTGTTGGTGTAGGTTGCACTAATAATCTAGTTTTGATGTATAACGAATATGTTAAACTTAGATGTGTTGTTTGTCTAACTACTTTACCAAGTGTTTAGGAGTTGACTGGTCTGAGGGACCTGACACCAGGCTGAAATCCAACTAGATCTACGAGCCTGATAGTTGGTGGGAAGTTCAGATAGGTTCGCGGGGCCTAATTGTTAGACCGATGCGGCCGGCTAGAAGGGGGGGTTGAATAGCCCTGAGTAAAACACAACCCTTTCTCGGACAATTAAGCTAACACTTAAAAAAAATAGATTAATCAGAAAGTAAAGCATAAAAATGAGGCACCGGTTTTGACTTGGTTACAACCGGGGAGGTTGTTAATCCAAGGAAGATTGTTGCACTAAAAACTCCTTCAGGCGGAGAAGCCTCGTTTACAACAGTGTAGGCACAAAAAGAAAGAAGCTAATCAAAGCAATGGAAGCACACAAGTGTTGTTACAATTTCTGAACTGATGAAAAGCTTCTGGACCAAGGCTGTATTTATAGCCTTGGTCGGGGCGCCTGGAAAGGTTCCGGGCGCCCTGGGGGGGATAAATTTTATCCCCCAACGTTCAGATCGAGATAATTCTCGATCTGGTCAACATTACTGTTCCGGGCGCCCGGAAGGGTTCCGGGCGCCCCGGATGGGTCCGGGCGCCCCGGACCCCGAAAGTCAACACAGTTGACTTTTTTATCCGGGACCGCTTCTCTGGTTCAGTCCCGCTTCGGTCCGGTTCTTCCGCTCCGGATCCGCTCGTTTGGGTGATCTCTGCCTTCCGGAAAAGGGCTCACCCGAACCCAACTTCCGGTCTTCTCGAGTGTGCTTCCCTCCGGCTTCTCGTCCCTCGGAATTGCCGCGTGTTTCCTTCTCGTCCGCCAGCGTACTCATCCGCAGTCTTCGTCCCTCGGTCGTCGACCTTCTCGCTAGCTGCGTCTCTTGCTCCCCGAGCAATCTTCCGCTCCGGCTTTCGTCCCTCGGAACCACCGCGCGCTTCCTTCTCGTCCGCCGGTGTACTCTTCCGCAGCGCCTCGTCCCTCGGACGCACAGCGTGCCGTCCTTCTCGCTAGCTGCGTCTTCCACTCGAGTACCTGTGTTCCTAAGCTCCTGTACACTTAGACACAAGGTTAAATACACAGGACCTAACTTAACTTGTTGATCACACCAAAACAACCTTGGGGTTCCAACACTAATATCTAGCGGGAAGTTTGATTGGGTCTGCAGGACCTGACAACAAGCCGAAGTCCAGTTGGGTCAGCGGACCTGAGAACTAGCGGAAAGACTTGGTGGGTCAGAGGTAAGTCAAGTGACTACAGTTGGTAAGTGAAGATAAGCAATTAGAGGAGAGATCCAGTGAGGACGTGCTCCCCGTTGAGGGAATTGTAGGCATCGATCCAACTTAGGTCCATTTGGGAAGCCTAAATTGAGATCTTGACTAGATTTTAGTCTTGAGGAGACATGATCTAATTATTACCCTATCTGTCATGTTGTGCTAACTCTATTTTTTAGGGTAGATATAACCTTTGATTGCCCGGACTAATCTTTCTTGCAGGGAGAAGGCTACTAAAGAAAAGGACTACTGGCGCCCGAAATTGAAAAATCATCCACAAGCTGATGTGGAGTGCGTTGATTGGCCGAACCACGTGGTTTAGACGCCCGAAGGGATTCTAGGTGGTTGGATGGGTTTCAAGCACTCGGAATGGACCTATTTAAAGGCCTTCAACCTGGAGCTTCAGAACAACAATTGCAATAAGTTTCCTTCTTGCTTGGTGCTCCGAAAAAGCTCCTGCGACGTTGTGAAGCTTCTCTGACAATTGGCGACTCAGATTTTCATATTTTCCTTATTGTCAGTAACCTTGTTTTTTAGTTCTTGTACTTATCTTGTAACATATTTTTGTAAACTATTAGTGGATTTCCCAACGAAAGCACTTGACGAGTGCGAGCCTTGGAGTAGGAGTCGTCGAAGGCTCCAAACCAAGTAAAACTAGCTTGTGTTAGTGTTGTTTATTTCTTCCATTTTTCACTGTGAAACTTAGTTTTAATTCAAATTTTTCGACGATCGCTATTCATGCCCCCCCCCCCCTCTAATGTTCTTTCTGATCCTAAAACTTGTCCTAGGTGCTAAATAGGGACTAAATCCAGTACCCATGATGAGTTTCGTCTATAAACAACTTCAAAAGCACTCAAACCAGTGGTCATGTTCTTTGATTTATTGTATATGATCTACTTGAGGTAAAACCAAATCCCATTGCTTTAGTTTGGTTCCTGTGAGACTTCTCAAAAGATTTTCTAAGCTCTGATTCACTACCTTGATTTGACCATCCATCTGAGAGTGATAGACGCTACTAAAATTTAGCTTTGTCCCTAATTTTCCCCATAAAGTCTTCTAAAATTGACTGACAAATTTAGTATCACGATATGAAATAATAGTTGGAGGAATACCATGTAAATGCACAATCTCTTTGAAAAAGAGGGTGGCAACCTGATAAGCTCAAATGAAGTGTCACGAATAGGCTTATCAAATTAACAAATGATTTCCACTGAACCTCTTAACTTCACAATGATGTTGTAATAACGAGCCCAGGATCGAATCTCTCGAGGAACTAACGGTCTGATGATAACCTAGGATTGTACGTTATTCCTATTTTTGGGGCTTTTAATATGGAATTGGGGGTTTTAGCTTTGAATCTAAATCTAACAAATGGAAAGCGCATCAAATAAGAAACTAATCTAATGCATAAGTAAAATCTACCTAGGTGTCAACAATCAAACCATAATGCATTGTCACTCTACGTTTTGATTCTTATCTTCAACACACTTAAACTAGCAATGAAATACAAAACACAATTAAATCTGATCCTAAGCAGAATTTAAACCCTAATTTAAGACTTAACAACTTAACAATTAAACAGCTCTAACAAAACTTAATCTAAATTGCATCAATGAAATTCTAGCTACTAAACATGAATTAAACTTCAACAAGACAAAGAAATGCTAGATTATAAAGATAAGAACATGACAAACATTAAAAGAAATCTATTCTAGAATTAAAGAAATGCAAGAAATAAAGAAAACCATCTCCTCATCCAAACCACACTACATGGCAACTTCTCCTTGCCGTCACACAAGGAAGCTCGGTGAAACCTCAATTTGGCAATCGGGGAAGACAATCTCAATAGCTAAACTCAGCTCAACCTTCACCAGCATTGTAGGAAACCTCTCCGAACGAAACTGATGAATATCGAAGCCGCCAAACTCAAGAAATTTGTCATTCTGTGAACTGTGAACTCCGATCTGATGTGGAGTTGAAGGTGGATGAAATGTTGTCAAAAACGGTCCAGTAGCAGTGGAGGAACGCCGCCAATGCTATCTAATGGAAGCGAAACCACCGATTGGAGGAACTCCTCCAAATTGGCAGCAGCAGAACAGAGTACCGCAAAGCACAATTCTCGCCATAGGAACACCTTGGAGTGAGGTCAGATCGCCGGAAGCTGGTCGCAAGCATCTAAGAACATCGTCGCCGATGAAGTTGCTAGAAAATGGATCTAGAAGTGGAGATGGGGTCAGAATCTCGGAAGAAGAACACAGCAGGACGAAGCTCAACGCGAAGGAATCGACGAAGGATGAAGCACTGTAGCTTCTATTTTAAATCTGATCCAGATCTGAACGGACGGTTGAAATTGATTTGGAGCTTGATCAACGGTGGAAAGTCACTTAAAATCCAATCCGAAGGTGCTGATCTTAATCTAGAGTCTGGATTTACTCTCCCTTAGGTCGGATGGACCAGATCTTTAATGGATGACTCAAATCTCTCCGATCTTTGATGAACGGTCCATAATGCTCTGCAGCTTGATCTTCTCTTTTAAACTCCGATTCAAGCACAAATTCAGTTCGAATAGATCCAAATCCAAGATCCTTTGATACCTATAAAATAAGAATCAAATATTAGCATCAAATAACATCAAAAATAAGATAATTTGTAATTAAGTCTAAGAATAAAGACAATGCATGACATGTGATGCAAATATAAGTTTTATCTATGAACATAACATCAAACCATGCATGTATGAATCAAAATAATACAATAAAATGATGGTTATCACAACCCAAACTGCATCCATGGTTTTTCTGCATGTGACAAAGTGAGTCATCTTGGAGAATTGGTCCACCACAACTAGAATAGAATCTGCGGTTCGCTGGATGTGGGGTAAACCCAATATGAAATCTATGCTTACTTCGCACCAAGGGGCTTTGGGAATTGGTAAGGGAGTATACAAACCAACATTGGTGAGGCTTCCCTTAGATTGTTGACAGACAAAGCAACTGTCCACGAAATGAGCTGGGATGAATGATAGCTTAGAGCATCTACAACATGATTGAGACTCCCGGATTGATACTTTGGCATAAAGGTAAACTCCTGCAAGTAGTTTACCCACTTAATGTGTCGACTACTTAGCTTGTACTGGCCATTGATTTACTTCAAAACCTCATAATTAGTGAACAAGATAAATTACTTCTATATTAGATAATGACACCAATGCTTCAAGGATTGCATAATAGCGTAGCATTCCAGATCATAGGTAGAGTAATTTTTCTTGGCATTGGATAGTTTCTCATTGAAGAAGCCAATAGGGCATCCTGATTAACTTAGAACACCACCAATGTTAATACTAGATGTGTCACAGTTTACTTTGAATAGTTTGTCAAAATCTGGAAGTACTAGAATGAGTGTTTTGATCATCTTTTGCTTTATCAATTGAAAACTAGTTGTAGCCGCTTCAGTCTACTTGAACTTGCGCCCTTGAGACATTTAGTGATAGGAGCAATCAAGGCACTGAAATTTTGGATGAATCGGTAGTAGAAAGAGGTCAATCCATGAAAACTTCGGACGTTGTGAATGGTTTTTAGTTGTGGTCACTCTAAGATTGCATCTATCTTTGATAGATCTGTACAACACTATCAGTATATACTATAAATCCAAGAAATGGAAGTTAGGTCATGAAGAAAGAACACTTCATATTGCTGATGAACAAGTGTTCTACCTTTAGCTTCTCAAAAATAGTTCGGAGGTGATCAAGGTACAAAGCCCATGTCAACTATAAATAAGGATGTCAGTAAAGTATACAACCATGAATCTTCCCATGAAAGGTAGCAACACCTGATGCATAAATCTCATGAAACATGTTGGGTGCATTAGACAGTCTAAAAAGCATGACCATCTACTCGTACAACCCATATTGTGTCTTGAAGGCGATCTTTCATTCATCTCCAGGCTTGATTCAAATCTGGTGGTATCCACTCCTAAGATTGATCTTGGAGAAGATCTTTGAATTGGAAAGTTGATCCAACATTCTAAGCAAGGACTCAAAAATCTATACTTCATCATAATTTTGTTGATGACTCTGCTATTAATACACATGCACCATCAACCGTCTTTCTTTGGCACGAGTAGGGCAAGGATTGCACAAGGGCTCATACTCTCACGAATATAACCTTCCTCATCTCAATAGCTCCACAACTTATCATTGTAGTTTTTTTGGTAACCTTAGGGCTAAGATAGTATGCCAGCCGACAGGTAAACTTGACCCCAGAATGAGGCCAATTTGGTGTTAAATATTTCTCATAGGGGGAAGTCCCGGAGGAAGGTCTTTAGCCATCAAATTAGCAAAGCCGTATAGGAGTTGTTGCACCTCAGCTGGTAGATCCGAGTCTAGGTCTATTACATCACTTTTGTAAGGAAGCAAAGCATAGACCATGTCTCCGTACTTTATCTCATTCAAAAATCTAGACATAGAAAGTATTGTAAAGTTATTGGTTACCAAATTTGAAGGGGTTTCTTCTTGTTGAGGAACCAATACAATGTTCCTACCTTTGATGCTGAGGGTGTAGGTATTCTTCTGCCCACCGTGGATGACACTACGATCATATTACCAAGGTCATCCCAATAATATATGACATGCATCCATTGACACAACATCACACCATGCTCGATTGTAATACTTAGTTCCAATAGAAAAAGTTAAAAGGCATTGCTTATCTATAGTTACCTTGCTCCCTTTTCTCAGCCATGGCAACTTGTAGGGTTTTAGATGATGATCCATCTTCAACTGTAGCTTTTGCACAGCTTCTTTAGATACAATATTTTCACAGCTTCCACTATCAATAATCATCTTGCAAACTTTGTCTATAACTGTGTAAGTTGTGTGAAAAATGTTGGTCCTCAGCCAATCATCTTCCGATTCTTCCTTGGGGACCAGTAGGCTCTTGCGTACGATGAGAGTCTCATGACCATCTCCATAAAGAATCTCATCATCGATATCATCGTCGTAAATCATCTAATCAATCAGTTCAGGTTCATCCTCTATGTCTTCCTCAACCAGCAGGGTTTTATTTTTTTAATTTAGGGATCTTTTACAATATGAAGCTCGATGCCCCTGTTTACCACATCGAAAATACTTGATGGAGGTCTTAGTGTTACCTTGTGGTGGTTGCTGGGAAGGGCGTAGCTCTTGAGGGTGAACAACTTGATTGTTTTGATCACTTTTATTTGTTGGTCTACAGTTTAACTATTTTTCAACAGTTAAGGCTCATTAATAAGCCTCTGAAATAGTCCAGAGTGAGTGAAGACTCAGGGAATCTTGTAAGGGTTGTCATAATCCCCCTAAATATCACGCTGTCATTGTTGGGACCCGTTGGCTGGCTAGAAGAGGGGTTGAATTGCACTGCGCAATTAAAACAAAAATGAACCTTTCTCGGACTTTAAAAAAACACTTGCGTAAAATAAAATAAAGAAATAAACTAAAAGATGAGACTCACAAATTTTACTTGGTTATAACTGGGGAGGCTGTTAATCCAAGGAAATGTATCGCACTAAGTATCTCCTTCAGACGGAGAAGCCTCTTACAGCAGTGAAAGCACAAAGAGATGAAGTTAAACTAACAAAGTGAAGCGCACAAGTGTTGGAACTCAAATTGCTTGTTGTTATTTTTCAGCTTTTGGACCAAGGATGTATTTATAGCCTTAGTCGAGGCGCCTGGAAGGGTCCCAATCACCTGGAGTGTGATAGATTTCTATCCCCGATGCAACGGTCAACGTCTACATCGATGATGATAAAAGTTGGTTTCCGGGCGCCCGAACCCTCAAAGTCAATCTCGTTAACTTTTTCGGTTCGGGCCCTCTGCTCCGGTGCTGCTCGCCTCGGTCCGGATCTTACACTCCGGCTCCGCTCGCTTGGGTGATTTTGGCCAATCGAAATAAGGCTCACCTGAACCCAATTTCGGCCTTCTCCTCGAGTAAGCTTCCGCTCCGGCTTCTCGTCCCTCGAACGTCATGCACGTTCTTCTCATCCACCGGTGTACTCTTCCGCAATGCTTCTGTCTCTCGGATGCACCGAACCCGTCGGCTCCCTTCCCGTGTCATTCTTCTTGCTAGCTGCGTCTTCTGCTCGACTTCCTGTGCTCCTAAGTTTTGCACACTTAGACACAGGGATCAAAACCAACATGACCACTACAACAAAAATGTTAAACGACAACACCACAAAGACAACGGTTTTAGAAGAAACTGTTGTAAATTTGATAAAAGATAATGGTTTTAGATAAAATCGTTGTCTTTGAGCTCTCATAAAATACAAAAGACAACAGTTTTGTGAAAACCATTGTTGTCGAGCAATTGTTTTTTAAATCAACAACGCATTTTACAACGGTTATCTAAAATCGTTGTCTTTAAGTACTTTTTTAGGGGCTACGATAACAGTTTTGTAAACTGTTGTATTTTTATATTGTTTTATATAATCAAAGACAACGGTTTATTAAAACTGTTGTCTTTGACTTTATTCTTTTGGTGTTTTTCCCTCTATCCGAAAAATTTTTGCCGCCGTGTTTTCCGCCTTAGCCTTCCTGAACACTTCTTATCTATTTTTATTTCCTTCTCCCCATACGATCTCTTTATGCTCCTGCTGCCGAAACCCTAAGCATCTTCATTCAACCCCTCTCCGGCGAACCCCTCTCCACGAATTTTTAAGTGGAGAGGAGGTGGAGGAAGGTGATGAGTTTGTTCACCGGAACACGCACCAGTGACGGGGACTCACCGAACCTTGTTTGCTAGCTTGACTGCATCTAGGGCATGGTTGACGCTCTCTCTTTTGTCTGGTGGAAGTGTCATCAGGTTCATGGCTCCCTTCGCCTCTTTCCTCTGCTTACTCATTAGGGTTTCATCTTACCTACTTCCTCATGAGGATGTTGTGGTCGAGATCTCCGAACATGAACTCATCATCATTGTGGAGGAGTTTGGCTACCTTCTAGCCAGGGTGTACTTAAAATGTGAGGTACCCTAATCGATGAAAAATAAATTAAAATCTGCATCTTTTGGCGTAAAATTTGATGTTTACTGGGATTAAAATGGTGGCTTTGTTTCTCGGCAGTTGTTTCCTACATACTAGTATGCAACGAAAGGATAACCAAGGTTCGACTTGATCTTGGGGCTCTTTGTCAATTGCCTCAACATCTTTTCCATTCTTGGACATTCACTTGCCATCGAAATCAGTTACCCTGGTCTGGACATGCAACTATTTTTGAAGTAAGCTTCTTCTTGTTGGTGCAATATTCCCTAGGTCAAGGTTGACTTGGTTGACTGAGCTTGAATTGGTTCAAGCTCGAGTCTTGATGTTTGGGTTTCGATGTTTGACAATACATGGAGATTGCAGGTACAATTGTTCACATGGGAGATTGTGAAGAAGAGTCAAGTAGGTCAATGTTGACTGGATACTTGACTGAAAAATCCTGGTGAGTGAAGCCAGGTGAAAGACCTAGTGAGTGAAGGTAGACAGCTGGAAAGTTCTAGTGAGTGAAGCTAGTGTTAGTTAGAGCCCTAGAGCCAATCATTTGATGATTGTTGTATGGACTCATTGTATCATATTCTTGTATATATAAATAAAGGCATTTGTTTTGGTTATTATACTTACTTGTATTGGTGCCAAATAACTAAGTATAATAGCGTCCTTGAGTAGAAGGTTCTTACCTATATCAATCGGTTAGTTGAATCGATAGTGAGATGATATAGGGAACACTACTCTTAATCATTCCTAGTCGAGTATTAATATTCATGGACAATGTTAATACGACGAGACTAGCATGTAGGTCAACTCGATGACTTGATCTCACAAGTCATGGATATGGAGATATCAAGTTGACACATGGGTATGCATTAGAGAATGTATACTGAATGACCCGCCATAAGAAAATATCATGGATCGTTATATGAGTGTTATATACTTTCTCATGTGGCTATTAGTATGACTACTAGTCCTTGACCTGAAGTCACCATGGTTCCCTACATAAGGAGTTGCATACTTTGGCTTTGTCAAACGTCACCCGTAACTGGGTGGACTATAAAGGCAATCCTGGGTATGTAGCGAATTATGCAGAGGGATGTGAGTGATGTAGATGAGATCTATCCCTCCTATATGACGGGAGTGACATTGATATTCTTGATAGAGTGAGACCACGAAGTGTATGACCATGCCCAAATGAGTCAATATGAGATATTGAGCTCATTTGATTGAGTGAGTCTACTTGGAGTTCAAGATTTAGATTGATTAGAGGATGACACGGTCTATGCCTCACATTGATCAATCTAGATGTCTAGGATAGAAGGACAATGTCATATTTCGTGAGGAGTCACAATTAGTAGTCACAAGGTGATGTTGGATCTCAACATTCCTGTAACTTGGGTAGTAATGATGTGTTGCTAGATACTGCTCATTACTTATACTTCTAAATGGGTTTAGAAGCATTGCCAACGTCACAAGAACCTATAGGGCCATATACAAAGGACAATTAGATGGAGATTAGGTTCATATGATGAACCAAGAGGATTAGATTCATGTGATGAATCAAATTGGATTAAGAGTAATCCTAATTGAACTAATTGAGTTAGACTCAATTTGATTCATGTGTTCAATGAGTATAATTTAGATTATGACTCATTGAATCAATTTAATTAAATGAATTAGATCCATTATATTAAATTGGCTTGAATGAAATGGTTGGATTTGATCAAACATGGGAGTTATAATGCCAAGTTTGACTTGTCTTGAGAGGAAAATGAAAAGTCAAGTTTGACTTGACTATATGCCACCTCATTTGTGAGTTGGCATTAAGTGGCCAATAATGGTGTTACACATCATTAAGTTTAGCACATGTGTGTGCCACCTCATGGAGGTTACAAATCTCCTCTTTAATGGCCACATTAAATGAGAAAGGAGGTGACACTCCTTAATGTGGTCGTCCACTTATTGTGGAGTGAATGAATTCATTTTTTTCATTCAAGCCAATTCATTCCATCATCTTCCTCCTCTCATTTTTCTCCTCTCCCTCTCCTCCTCCTTGGCCGAACCACCTAAGGTGCTAGCACACCTTTGTTTGGTCTTCTCCACCTAGTTTGTTCGTGTGGATACGCATAGAGGATCGTACACTTGATGATCTCGAGATCCGGCGAACCTTTGGACGAGCGAGATTGCGAAGGGCATCGCATCAAGGGTAAAATCTCTCAACCATGTAGTTCTAGTGTAGATCTAGATGTAAGAAACTCGTACACATAAAATTTTGTTTTATTTTACTTCGCACGGATCCGGTGGCATGGGAATCGGGGTTTCCGCAACGCGAAAAAGCGGTTTTTGCGGCCCGAAAATCCCAACAGTGGTATCAGAGCCACGTGCGAAGTCTTGTACGAGTTTAATTTGTATTTTTATGAAAAATATCAGTTCTGTAATATTCTGTGAATTTTCTATTTTTATAGTTTTTATGGGTATTTTTCTCGTAGAATCGAAGCACAAGTGTTTAGACACTTGTAGGCTTCGGCTACCGAGAAGATTTTTCCAAAACGGCAAGGTTTCGCCCCAAATCTTTTTGGGACAGCGGGCTAAGGCGCTGTAGGATCGCTAAGGAACACTCGCGATGGTTATATCGCGGGTAGGGGCGCTGCCCCTGACCCCGCAAGGGGCTTCGTTCCGCGATTGCGCCTGAAAACCCGCTAAACGGAACCGCCGGGAATTTTACTCATAAAAATTGTAAAAATTGTAGTAAAAATTACAGAAAATACATAATTTAGAATTATGTATTATTTTCTGATAGTCATGGCCCAAAAGACCCAAATTGGATTTGAAAAATTGTGTTGTAATTCATATTACGGCCTGCGCGCCGTCATTTGTGTTGTGTGTGCTGTATACTTGATACACGACCTGCGCGTCGTGCCTCTCTTTTTATTCTTGTTGTAAATTAGTTTAGACTCGAATGTAACTCGAGTTTCAAAATTGTAATGTACAAAATTGGAGCGGTGGAAGGTTCACTCGAGACGGAGTTACGAGGAGGACGCGAGCAACACAAGGTGGTCAAAGGGAGGAGCTTGAGAAGCTGTTGACCCTAGGTTGACCATCCGATCTTCTCATTGGCTTGAGAAGATCGTAGTAGGGCCATGACTAATCACAAATAATTTAATTAATTGCTTGTGTGTGTATGTGATGCATGCTAGATTAGTAATTAATTAGTGCCTGACGATTAGATTAGATCTAAATCGTGTACAAGATGCATCCTAACGATTAGATTAGATCTAAATCGAGTATTTGATACACATCGACGATTAGATTAGATCTAAATCGCGTCAACTCGAAATGCCTACCATGCCGTGATACCTATCACTACCTCGATCACATGTGTTGTTGAATCTGCCAAAGCAGAGCAACACATATTATCTTGGTAGATTACGGAGGGACAATCTTGGTCCCGCCTATCAACGCATGGGTGAGTACAACTCAATTAGATTGAGTAACTAGTTAACTCAATTGGATCGAGTTTAACTATAGGCATTTTCCAATGGTTGGTAGATAGGTCAAAAATCACATTTATATTAATTCTTGGGTGTATTAGCCAAAGCTAACTCAAGTCTTAATATACATGCGGATCTTGTCCTATAAACAAGAGTTGCATAGAGATGTAATTGGTAATTAGTTACCTACCGATCATACTAAGTCTTGGGCGATTTAGCCAAAGCTAACTCAAGGCATAGTATGATGTGGATCTTGTCCCACTTGAATTATAGAATTCAGTGGGAGCATCATTTAGTTAAAGGCCTAATTAAATGATTAAAAGAATATGATATTTATTTTCTGTATTTTTCTGTTGTAGATTGCCATGTCGAACACTAACACCTTCTCTCTGCGTTCTGTCCTTGACAAGGACAAGCTCAACGGAGTAAATTTCCTGGACTGGTACAGGAATCTGAGAATAGTTCTCACTCAAGAACGTAAACTGTACATTCTGGAGCAGCCCATTCCGGAGGCTCCTCCTGCCACTGCCACACGAGCTGACTGAGATGCTTACAAGAAGCATCAAGATGATGCATTAGATGTGTCCTATCTAATGCTCGCGACCATGAACTCTGAGCTTCAGAAGAAACACGAGTTGATGGGTGCTTACGATATGGTTGAACATCTTCGTCAACTGTATCAAGGACAAGCGAGGCACGAGAGATTCGAGATCTCTAAGGCACTATTTCAGTGCAAGATGTCAAACGGGGCTCCCGTAGGTCCATATGTGCTCAAGATGTTTGGGTACATAGAAAACCTACAGAGGTTGGGATTCCCGCTTAGCCAAGAGATGGTCACTGACCTGATCTTGCAGTCTTTGCCAGATAGCTATAGTCAATTTGTTCTAAACTACAATATGAACGAAATTGACAAGCCACTGCCCGAGCTGCTTAGCATGTTACGAACTGCTGAGCTTAACCTTAAGAAGGTTAAGCCCAACTCTATTCTGATGGTTCAGAAACACAAGGGCAAGGGCAAGCCCAAAGGCAAGGGAAAGTCCCAAGCCAAGGGCAAAGGCAAGGCACTGAAGCCTAAAGGAGGGGTCGCCAAGGATGCTATCTGCTTCCACTGCGGTCAGACCGGGCATTGGAAGAGGAACTGCAAGGTGTACCTGGAAGATCTTAAGAAGAAGCGAAGTGAGACTTCCACTTCAGGTATATATGATATAGAAGTCAATTTATCTATTTCTTCATCATGGGTATTAGATACCGGATGTGCTTCTCACATTTGTACTAATGTGCAGGCACTGAGAAATAGCAGGGCATTGACGAAGGGCGAGGTGAACCTATGAGTAGGCAATGGAGCACGGGTTGCTGCTGTTGCTGTAGGGACTTATTTTCTATCTCTGCCCTCTGGGCTTGTACTAGAGTTGGATGATTGTTGTTATGTGCTTGCTTTAACTAAGAACATAATTTCAGTTTCTTGTTTGGACAAGAAAGGTTTTTCTTTTATAATAAAGGACAAATGTTGTTCTGTTTATTTAAAAGATATGTTCTATTGTAGTGCACCTCTGATGAACGAACTCTACATTCTAGACCTTGAAAGCTCTATCTATAACATAAGTACCAAGAAGTTCAAGTCAAATGACATGAACCAAACCTATCTCTGGCACTGTCGCTTAGGTCATATAAATGACAAGCGCTTATCCCAACTCCATAAAGATGGTTTTCTAGACTCATTTGATTTTGAATCATATGAGACATGCGAGTCATGTCTACTGGGCAAGATGACCAAGACTCCCTTTAGTGGGCACAGCGAGAGAGCGACTGACTTGTTAGGACTTATACATAGTGATGTATGTGGCCCTTTCAATATCGCTACTAGAGGCGGTTATAGGTACTTCATTACATTTACTGATGACTTCAGTAGATATGATTATGTGTACTTGATGACATATAAGTCTGAATCCTTTGAAAAGTTCAAAGAATTTAAGAATGAAGTACAAAACCAGCTTGGCAAGAGTATTAAGATACTTCGATCAGATCGAGGTGGTGAATACCTTAGCCATGAGTTTCGTGACTATCTAGCTGAGTGTGAGATCCTATCTCAACTCACTCCTCCCGGAACACCACAGTGGAATGGTGTATCCGAAAGGAGGAATCATACCCTATTAGATATGATGCGATCTATGATGAGTCACACTGATCTTCCTACATTTCTTTGGGGCTATGCTTTAGACACGGCAGCCTTTATACTCAACCGAGTTCCATCCAAGGCTGTGATAAAGACACCATATAGGATATGGACTGGGAGAGATGCCCAAGTGTCTTTTATGAGGATTTGAGGTTGTGAGGCTTACGTACGACGTCAAGTCTCGGACAAACTGGGACCCAAATCCGATAAGTGCTACTTTATTGGATATCCCAAGGAAACTAAGGGATATTACTTCTACATTCCCAGTCAGCACAAGGTAGTTGTGGTAAAGACTAGAGTCTTTCTAGAAAGGGACTTTGTTTCTAGAAAGACTAGTGGGAGTACGTTCGATCTTGAAGAAGTTCAAGATGCGGACCATAGCACTGAAGCCTCGATGGAAGTTGAACTGAAACCACAAAGTATTGTGGATGATGTTGTTCCACAAAGAGTTGAGGAACAACAACCAGTTCAAGTTGGCATACCTCTTTGCAGGTCTGATAGGGTACGTCGTCAGCCTGAGAGATACTCATTTCTCTTGTCTGACCATGATGACGTTGTGCTCATAGAGGATGAGCCTACCACCTATCAGGAAGCTGTGATGAGACCAGATTCTGAGAAATGGCTAGAGGTCATGAGATCCGAGATGGAATCCATGTACACCAACCAAGTATGGACTTTGGTTGATCCACCTGAAGGGGTAAAACCCATTGGGTGTAAGTGGGTATTTAAGAGAAAGATTGACATGGATGGACTTATCTATAAGGGTCGCTTGGTAGCTAAAGGTTTCAAGCAAATTCATGGTATTGACTATGATGAAACTTTTTCTCCAGTAGCGATGTTTAAGTTCATTCGGATCATGCTTGCTATTGCAGCATACCATGACTATGAGATATGACAGATGGATGTTAAAACCATGTTTCTGAATGGAAACCTGCTCGAGGATATGTACATGACACAACCTGAGGGTTTTGTAGATCCACAACATACTAGCAGAGTATGCAAGCTGCATAGGTCCATTTATGGACTAAAGCAAGTTTCTCGGAGCTGGAATCTTCGATTCGATGATGCGATCAAACAGTTTGGTTTCATCAAGAATGAAGATGAGCCTTGTATCTACAAGAAGGTTGTAGGGAACACAGTTGTCTTCCTTATATTGTATGTGGATGACATACTGCTCATTGGGAAAGACATCCCTTTGCTACAGTCTGTCAAGACTTGGCTAGGGACTTGTTTCTCAATGAAGGACTTAGGTGAGACATCTCACATTCTAGGGATACAGATATATAGAGATAGATCTAAGAGATTGCTTGGCCTAAGTCAGAGTACATACATTGACAAGGTACTCCTTCGGTTTGCCATGCAGAACTCCAAGAAGGGATTTCTGCCAATGTCATATGGCGTGAGTCTTTCAAAGACTCAAGTCCCTCTTCTAGAGAGGAGAGAGACCGCATGGATCAGATCCCTTATGCTTCAGCTATAGGATCTATCATGTACGGCATGCTATGCACTCATCCTGATGTCTCGTATGCTTTGAGCATGACGAGCAGATACCAGTCAGATCCAGGTGAAAGTCACTGGATAGCGGTCAAGAATATTCTTAAGTACTTAAGAAGGACTAAAGAATATTTCTTAATATATGGAGGTGATGACGAGCTAGCTGTAAAGGGTTACAGTGATGCTAGCTTCCAGACCAACCAGGATGATTATCGATCGCAGTCAGGATTTGTGTTTTGCATTAATCGTGGTACTGTGAGCTGGAAGAGTTCGAAGCAGGACACAGTCGTTGATTCTACAACAGAGGCCGAGTATATTGCTGCATCAGAGGCAGCAAAGGAGGCAGTTTGGATCCGCAAGTTCATCACTGAACTTGGGGTGGTTCCTAGCATCGCTGACCCGATAGAGCTCTATTGTGACAACAATGGAGCTATAGCACAGGCGAAGGAACCTCGCTCACACCAGCGGACCAAACACATACTACGGCGCTTCCATCTCATTTGAGAGATCATCGAGAGAGGAGATGTGAAGATTTGCAGAGTACCCACAGAGGCTAACATCGTAGATCCCTTAACCAAGGCTTTGGCACAGAGAAAGCATGATGGTCACACTAGGTCATTAGACCTTAGAGCCTATACTGATTGACACTAGTGCTAGTGGGAGATTGTTAGTTAGAGCCCTAGAGCCAATCATTTGATGATTGTTGTATGGACTCATTGTATCATATTCTTGTATATATAAATAAAGGCATTTATTTTGGTTATTATACTTACTTGTATTGGTGTCAAATAACTAAGTATAATAGCGTCCTTGAGTAGAAGGTTCTTACCTATATCAATCGGTTAGTTGAATCGATAGTGAGATGATATAGGGAACACTACTCTTAATCATTCCTAGTCGAGTATTAACATTCAGGGACAATGTTAATGTGACGAAACTAGCATGTTGGTCAACTCGATGACTTGATCTCACAAGTCATGGATATGGAGATATCAAATTGACACATGGGTATGCATTAGAGAATGTATACTGAATGACCCGCCATGAGAAAGTATCATGGATCGTTATATGAGTGTCATATACTTTCTCATGTAGCTATTAGTATGACTACTAGTCCTTGGACCTGAAGTCATCATGGTTCCCTACATAAGGAGTTACATACTTTGGCTTCGTCAAACGTCACCCGTAACTGGGTGGACTATAAAGGAGATTACTGGGTATGTAGCGAATTATGCAGAGGGGTGACATCGATATTCTTGATAGAGTGAGACCACGAAGTGTATGGCCATGCCCAAATGAGTCAATATGAGATATTAAGCTCATTTGATTGAGTGAGTCTACTTGGAGTTCAATATTTAGATTGATTAGAGGATGACACGGTCTATGCCTCACATTGATCAATCTAGATGTCTAGGATAGAAGGACAATGTCATATTTTGTGAGGAGTCACAATTAGTAGTCACAAGGTGATGTTGGATCTCAACATTCTTGTAACTTGGGTAGTAATGATGTGTTGCTAGATACCGTTAATTACTTATGCTTCTAAATGGGTTTAGAAGCATTGTCAACGTTACAAGAACCTATAGGGTCACACACAAAGGACAATTGATGGAGATTAGGTTCATATGATGAACCAAGAGGATTAGATTCATGTGATGAATCAAATTGGATTAAGAGTAATCCTAGAGTTGGACTCAATTTGATTCATGTGTTCAATGAGTCTAATTTAGATTATGACTCATTGAATCAATTTAATTAAATGAATTAGATCCATTATATTAAATTAGCTTAAATCAAATGGTTGGATTTGATCAACCATGGGAATTATAATGTCAAGTTTGACTTGACTTGAGAGGAAAATGAAAAGTCAAGTTTGACTTGACTACATGCCACCTCATTTGTGAGTTGGCATTAAGTGGCCAATAATGGTGTTACACATCATTAAGTTTAGCACATGTGTGTGCCACCTCATGGAGGTTACAAATCTCCTCTTTAATGGCCACATTAAATGAGAAAGGAGGTTACACTCCTTAATGTGGTCGGCCACTTATTGTGGAGTGAATGAATTCATTTTTTTCATTCAAGCCAATTCATTCCATCATCTTCCTCCTCTCATTTTTCTCCTCTCCCTCTCCTCCTCCTTGGTCGAACCACCTAAGGTGCTAGCACACCTTTGTTTGGTCTTCTCCACCTAGTTTGTTGGTGTGGATACGCATAGAGGATCGTACACTTGACGATCTCGAGATCCGGCGAACCTTTGGACGAGCGGGATTGCGAAGGGCATCGCATCAAGGGTAAAATCTCTCAACCATGTAGTTCTAGTGTAGATCTAGATGTAAGAAACTCGTACACGTAAAATTTTGTTTTATTTTACTTCGTACGGATCCGGTGGCATGGGAATCGGGGTTTTCGTAACGCGAAAAAGCGGTTTTTATGGCCCGAAAATCCCAACAGCTAGGCAGTTGGGAAATCCTGGTGAGTGAAGCTAGGTGAAAGACCTAGTGAGTGAAGCTAGGCAGCTGGAAAGTCCTAGTGAGTGAAGCTATGCAGTTGAGAAATCCTGGTAAGTGAAGCCAGGTGAAAGACCTAGTGAGTGAAGCTAGGCAGAAGGGAAGTCCTGGTGAGTGAAGCCTGGCACAGGAAATTCAGATGGATTAAGACTGATCGGACATCTGGTGCTGGGAAGTCCAAGTAGGTCAAAGGGATTGACCGGATACTTGGCATAAGGAAATCCAGATGGGTCAAGGTTGATCAGACATCTGGTGGAAGTCCAAGTTGGTCAAAGAGATTGACCAGATACTTGGTGAGGGAAACCTAGAAGGTCAAGGGTGACCGGATGCTAGGCATGATGAACCAACAGGTCATGGTTGACCGGATGTTGGTGTAGGGGACTTTGGACTTGTTTTTGGGTAAAAACAGGAGCTGAATCGATCAGTTGAGCGATTGGCTCATGTCCAATCGATCGGCTGATCGATTGGGGTGAGTCCCCGCGACAAGGCTCCTCCCAATTGAGCAGTGGATCGATTGGGGAGAAGTGTCGTGTGAACAGAAAGCCTCCCAATCGATCGACCGATCGATTGGGAGCTGCGATTTTGCGCGATAAGCCCTGGATCGATCAGCCGATCGATCCAGGCAATTCCCAGGAGCACAGAGGCACTCTGGATCGATCGGCCAATCGATCCAAAGCCTCCCTGATCGATTGGGAGCAATCCAATCGATTGGGATTTGACCGTTGGCACAGGATATAGCTGTTGGTGAGCGTTTCCCACAGCAGAACTTCCTCGATTCTTCTCCACGCGACACTGCAATCCTCTCTTGCTCTCTTCGCCAGATCTTGAAGGTTCTTGGAGGCTAGTGTTGGTGCACGTCCAAGTCGAGAGGCGAGTTTCAACAAGAAGAAGAAGCTAGGGTTAGGGTTTTCTTGTGCATATCTTGTAAGCTTTTGCTTGTATTATATTTCCCTTCACTTTCTTCTCGTACTGTGAGCTTATAGGGATTCTACGCCTTCGGTAGTTACCAAAAAGGAGTGTTTATATAGTGAAGGGTGTGTGAGTGTGTGGATCCTTGGATTAATCACCTCTTCTTGAGGTGGATACTAAGTAAATCCCTAGTGTTAGCGTTGAGTGTTGTTTCTTTGTATTTCCGCTGCATATCATTGAAGAAACAAGCAATGAAGAGCACGAGGAGCGCGACGAGCTATTCACCCCCCCCCTCTAGCTACATTTCGGTCCCAACAAGTGGTATCAGAGCAAGGAAGGGGCAAAAAGCTAGAGGGTGAAGAAGTTGGAGCAATTCTACAAGTCGAAGACTTCATTCAAGAAGCTCAACTTCAAATGAAATTCAAAGATGGACTTGGATTCGATACAAGGGTGCCTTCACCATCCACAATGATGAGCTTCGATCTTTGGAGATCAAGGATCGAGAATTTCTTGATGGTGGAAATAGAGCAATGGTTTGCTCTCATGGAAGGTTTTGAGACTCCAACAAATTCAAAGGAAAAAACTCTCAAGAGGAGCAAGTGGAGCCAAGAGCAAATTCAAAGGAGCGAGGCAAATGACAAAGTGACCAAGCTATTGGTCAATTTATTGCCTAGCCACATTTTGGAGCAAGTTGGAGAATTCAAGGATGCCAAGGAGCTTTGGAGCAAATTGGCAACGATTCATGAGATCCCCTCCACTGTACAAAACAATGAAGAATCCAAAGAGGGCAACTCATTGGAGCAAGACCAAGAGCAAGAGGACTCCGAAGTTGAGAAATGCTCAACTTCCGAAGAAGAAGTCCAAGAAGCTTCATCTTCAAAGGAATACAATGAAAAGGGCAAAGAGGGAGCATACTCTTTGTTCCATATACAAGATGAAGATGAAGAAGCCTCCACCTCTAGGATTGAGGGGGAGCAACTTTCGGTGACGCCGGATCAAGAAGAAGGAGAAGCTTCTACATCCGGGTCAAAAGGAGAAGAAGATGATGTATCCTCCAAAAATCAAGAGATATCAAATGGAGGATCAAGTGTCATCCCTACATGTGAAGGTATAAATATTTCATCTAAAAATAAAGATCATATCATATGTTTTGAATGTAGAGAACATGAGCACTACAAAAGCAAGTGCTCTAAATTGGCCAAGAAAAGGGGTCAAGTGGCACCTAAGGGCAAGGAGACCGCCCCCACTACAAATAAGAGCAAGGAGCACATTGTGTGTTTCTTGTGCAATCAAAAGGGATATTATAGAAGTCAATGTCCTAAGGGAAAAAAGGCGGTTAAGCCTAAGGGAAGAAGCACAACTCAAGGGGGGGCCTCCAAGGTAAAACGAAAGGTATCATTTATTGAGCATACCCCTTTAAATAATGGTAAAAAGCATGCTAATTCAAATTTTTATCATTTTAATGCTATTTATCATAAAAATAGGAAGCATGATGTCATTCAAGAAAAACATGTGGCTCTACATGCTAAAACTACCACACCTAGATCTAGGAAGGTAGATAAAAATTTAGGCAAGAATTCTAAGGATTTTAGTTACAAGCCTAAAAATAAAATTGCTCAAGGATTAAATGAAAAACCAAAAACTAAGGATTTAATGAGAGAAAATCAAGTCTTGAGGTCAAGACTTGATAAAATAGAAAAGACCCTAAAAAGGATGGAAAATATCCTAACAGAGCAAAATGAGCAAAATCTAGGTTTAGGACAACAAGGGTCATCCAATGGTCATAGAGGTTTGGAATACAAACCTAAAACCAAAAAGGATGTGCCTTCTTACCATAGAGTTCCATATAATTATGGAACTAACCCTAGGCCTAGTGGTCAAGTCAAAAATACAAGGGAAGTTATCCCTAGAAGTATTTTTGTAACAACAAACGTGCCTAAGAATTCTAAGAAGTCTAAGAAAGTCACAAAGAAGGTCACAAGGGAAGAAATCCCTAGAGTTGACCTAGAAAAGATGACCAAGGACTCTAAGAAGCCTAACAAGGTCACTAGGAAAGTATCTAGGGAAGTTATCCCTAGTGAATACCTAGAGCATTCAAGGAGCACCAATAGGTTTTGGGTTCCTAGGAGCATTTTCTCTACCCCATAGATGGGTTAGAGAGTGTCAATTCCGATTAGAAGGGTAGTTAACCCAACTTTGATGAAGTTGACACTCGGATAGAATTTTCAAGGTTATTATTAACCTTTGAAAATGAAAAGAATAAACGATTACTCTTGGAGAGAGTAAAATGTGTCATATTTTGAGAAATTGGATGTAATTTTAAGTGACACAAATTGAGAAAATCATAAGAACTACCAAGTTAGGATTTTGGTATGTTCTTAGGGAATTAAAGGTAATCTAGGCATTAACTCAATTTGTTACTCTTTTGGAAGAGTAAATTGTGCCAAAATTTGAGGAATATGCTTAATTTAAATTGGCACAAATTTTATAAAAGCAAAAAAAAGTCAAAATTGGGATTTTGACATTAATTGGGCAATCTAGGATTTAAGTTAAGTTAGCTAAGGTTTTAGGATACTTAGATAGATAATCTAGGTATATTTTATTTATGCTATTTTACCATGCTTTGTTTGCCCATCATATGCCATGACATCAAATTTTACATTCATGGTTTAAATATGAAAAATATAAAAATATCATGTCATGTCATACATACATCATGTAGTTCTAAGAAATTTTTCCTTTGAAAGGTATCTATCTTTGATGTATGCCATAACATCATCATGCATTCATTTAATTTCCTTGTAACTAAAGACTAATGACATTCATTAACAAGTAACATCCTTGGTGGATGTTCATAACCTCAAAATGCCTAGATAGATATGCATGATCCCTAGATTAGGGCAAAACAAAAATTTACATCTCACTAAAGAACTATAAGGTGACTTGTATGTGTTTTCATACACATTAGATGCAAGTGAGATGTTAGGATGATGAACAAAACTCAAGATGTTGATTTAGTGCATTCATTTGAGTTTTAGGTTCATCAAAACACATAGTTATGTGTTTTTCAATCATTGGGAAAGCTAATGTACAAGTCATGTGCATTGAGTCCAAAGAATATGGTTGGATATTGGTTTTGAAAATGGTTTTAAAAAGATTTTAGAAAACCTTGATGAAGACTATCTTTTGATAGTAATCATCATTGAAAAGTTAGACACAAACTAGAAGAAAACATTAAAGTTTTTACAAGTTTTCAAGTTTGTGTCAATCTTGGAAAATAGAGAGTATTTTTATAGAAAACTATTTTTTCTTGATAATATATACCCTAAATAATGTCTACATGAATTTTCATAATTTTTAGAATTTTGTAGAATTTTCTAGGGGTTTCTGAAGTTGACTGAAATAGAATTTCAGCAACTTTAGACGTTCAATCGATCACCCGATCGATTAAAGGGTCTCAATCGATCGGGTGATCGATTGGGAGTGAGCTTCTCGCGAACAAAAGCTCACTAGATCGATCCACCGATCGATCCACGCAGTTTGAATCGATCAGTGGATCGATTCAGCAGGGTTCAATCGATTGGGACTCAACTCTAATGGATTGGGGATGCTGATTTTGGCTGGGAAAGCTTATGTTCAGCATTCTAAACTATTTTTAGTCTATAAAACTTTTCCTTACCCCTCAAAACACATTTGTATACATTTAGGGGGAGTTTTCATGATGAAAACAAGGACGGATTGGTTAAGGGAGACTAAGTAGAGGTTTAGGTTGAGGTTTGGTTTCATATTGAATTTTTGAAGCTCAAAACTTCTAAATTTGGGTTTCCTAAAGGTTTAGGGATTCCAATTCATTGTTGGTGCAATGACAGAAGTTACGTGCATGCCTTTAGGGGGAGTTACTCTTTAAGGACATGAAAATCTATTTTTCGTACACCTTGGAAGGTGGTTAACCTTCTTTAGCGAAAATGCTCAAGGTTGGGCATTCGAATGTAATGGAGAGTGGATATCTTCATTATTCAAGTGGTGTATGCTCACGAATGAGCATTTGATGACAATGAAGGGTATGAGACCTTCATTTGAATTGTGTGAATATACCAAGTGGTGTATGCTCAAGGATGAGCGTTAAGAATAATGAAGGGTATGGACCTTCATTATTGTGTTGTGAACAACGAGTGAAGTTGTCAACAATGTTGGGTAACTCTTCAGGGGGAGAGTTTTTGATGTGTGCCAATAGGTGGAGAATGTGTGGTTAAGTTAGGCCTTCATTACCTAAGAGGGAGTTTGCCCTCTAGAAAAGGAGGAGAATGAAGGAAATCATCATTCTTACATTGGCATGAAGGAGAGTTGAGGCAATGAGATTAGCCTAACTTAAAGGTATTGTCAAACATCAAAACTCAAACATCAAGACTCGAGCTTGAACCAATTCAAGCTCAGTCAACCAAGTCAACCTTGACCTAGGGAATATTGCACCAACACTTCTTTCTCTTAATTGTGTCTGTAAAGCTAAACTCCATTGCTGCAGAGGTTAGATTATGAAGGTATGTGTAAATTCATCAAGCAGTTTGTGTTCTGTCTCTATCAATTCATTGTTTGCTGAATTCTATTGGGTACTCTTGTGATCTCTACATTGCATTGCTCAAAAACCAGTTGTTCTTTCTTTAGGTGCACTGTTGTTGGATTCCTCCTTGTTCTTTGCAGGTTGAAGTATAGTTGTATGATAAGTTATATGCATTGGCTTGTGATATGAGTAATCTATTATGTCTATCATGTTAAAGGATTATTACTTCACTTCCATAATGCAATAATTCAATTGAAATGTCTATTGTTATTGGCAGATGACATACAAGATTCATTATCAGATAAGCAAATATTGACACCAGATATCAAAGAAAAGGCAAAGGTGATAGCCATGGAATGGAAGCTAAAATTGGATCACCTGGACATTGAAGCCAGCAATGGAAACTCATTGGAAGCACATGCATTTCTTCAGCTTTTGGCTACTTTTGATATTATCTCAGAATTTGAGCAAGATGAAATCTGCAACCTAATGCCAGTTGTTACACGACGCCGTCAAACTGTCAACTTGTGTCGTTCACTTGGTTTGTCACATAAGATGCTAGGTTGGTTGTTTTTACCTTATCTATAGACCCGACAAGGGTGGTCTTTGTGTTGAGATTTACCTATCCAATAGTTGGGAATAACATATTGGGCATAGGACATGAAAATTTTAAGTAATCCAGTTGATCTCCAGTTTCAGTTCATATGTTTTTCATGAGAAAATTTTGCATGGTTCAAATGCTTCATCATTCAAAATTGTAAATTTGGCTACTAATTCTTTTTGAGATTGTTATTATAGATTTTTTCCTTGTCATTGCTTGAAGCATTCAATTATTTTCTAGTAGATATTCTGTTTCTATCATGCCTGATATGTTAATATGGTGAAAATTATAAGGGTTAATCCCCTAGATAGTTCCCTATTCATATTCCCTTATTGTCAGCTGACATATACATCTTTGTCTATTTGGACATTTGCATGTAGATCCTTACAGATAGTCTGATTGCTAGGAAACTATATATGATTAGATTATCTGTTTTTGCAATAACATTATTTGTGACTAATCTTAGTTATCTATGACTCCATGCTGTCCTTTTCCTTCTCATTCCTTCTAATTGGATCATTTATTCTTAGGTTTGATTGAACTTCTTCAGAATAGTGGGAGGCAAATTGAGGTTGTTAATCTTGAATATGCATTTGAGCTTACAGAATAATTCGCTCCAGTGCCATTGCTGAAAGAGTATCTAAAGGAGGCAAGAAGAGTATCCCAGGTCAAAACTAGAAGCATGTCACCTGGAGCACAGGTCCTGACCTCATATATTGAATTAATGCACTGCCTACTAACTAGCCTCATTTTATTTCTAGTTAGTTGTCAATGTATGGAAAATTGAGGTTGAATGATTGATGTTGCAACTGTTTGTCTCAACTATTTGTGTGTTGTGCTTTCTTGGTCAGTTTAATGATTGATTACTCACTTCCATCTTGAATTTTTTCTATAAAATAGAAACTATATTTCCCTATTTTTGTTGCCTTTTGGATAAGCTTTTGAATGATCTTCATTTCTTTTTTTATTTTGGTTAACAGGAAAGAGCACTCTATTAAACCATTTATTTGACACCAACTTCCGAGAGATGGATGCTTTCAGGGGAAGGCAAGTTCTTGAATTCTTGTATATATATATTATCAATTTTAGTGCTACTGATATATGAGTTATTTTAGATCACAAACCACAAAAGGCATTTGGTTAGCAAATTGTGTTGGGATTGAACCATGTACAATTGCTATGGGCTTAGAAGATGCTGATGGACGAGAATGAGGAGAGGTATTATTCTCAACCAAACTATTGAACTCACAATAGGTCTCTTTTGGCATAGGATTAAGCATTTTATCTTGTGAAGTTCTAGATATGCCTAAGAGGTGCCCCTATCTTAGAATGATTTTTAGGCATATAAAGTAAAATTTCCATTATTTACAAACCTCTAACATTTAACAAAATTAGTCAATGTGATGAGAAATTCAACTCGTTCAAGACTTTCTTTTAGAAAGCTCGCTGTCACGATTGCAACCATTTGATACTTTATGAAGTTGGTTAAGAATCATGTAGTTTTCATTAACAAGTTAATTAAGAAGCTCTGTTTGCAATGCTGAGGACTTGAATCGTAGAGCAGTCACCTTGAAAACATATGAGTATAAGCTTGTTGAATCCGGTTCACAATTGTAGTTGTTTTCCTTTTCTCTCCTTTGTTTACCATAATTGTATTTTTTACTCCATTTCTTAGTCTGTCAATAACACAACTTTAAGTTGTATTTCTATTTTGTTCAGGATGATATTGCCTTTGAGAAGCAGAGTGCTCTTTTTGCTTTAGCAGTTTCTGATATAGTCTTAATAAACATGTAAGTTCATTTTCATTATGCGTCAAACGCTACCTTTGTCTAGAACTTGTGAGCATTTGCCTCTTTGATAAAGGTGGTGCCATGATATTGGTCGAGAACAAGTGACAAACAATCCTCTTTTAAAGACAATCTTTCAGGTTATCTTTCATTATCTTAATCTTATTCCCATCTTACAATAACTTTTTTGCATATACTTTTAATTTGATTTTTCTTAGTTGCTTTCATTTACCTCATGACAGGTGATGCTAAGACTATTTAAACCTAGTAAGACCACTCTACTGTTTATTATACGAGATAAAACAAGGGTGAGCATTTTCATATGTGCATTTTTCAGCTTCCGTATTGGAGACTCCTAATCCAATGAAAATGAGTATTCATGTATATTTTTTATATGTCGAGATCTCCTGGTGCCTTATCAAAGGAGTGGAAAGATTGGAATTTTTGATGGAGCTGGTGTGGGAAGACTAGATTTATTATGGAATTGATGATCAACAATGTTGGAGAAGGTTGACATGGAAGAATCAACAAGTCAGAAAGAGGAGTCCAATGAAATTCTACAAGTTGAAGATTGGGTTAACAATAATTACTTGCAATCCTACATGGCATGAACCACCATCATAAGTTTCTAGTCTTTTGACTATTGTTCATTAGTTGTAAATGAAGTTTATTTGTTTATTTGTATTGGGATAAATTTTATTTGAATATTAGACATGTTTCTTCTTTTGTGATTGTAATTCTTGTATAAGTAACATTTTGAATGATATTGATGTGGAGAATATTCTTTCTTTTATGATTATGATTCTTTATTATATATTTATATTGAAATATGATATATTGATATTAAAAGATAATAATTTAAAAGACAACAGTTTAAAACCGTTGTTGTTGTCTATCACCCTCAAAGACAACGGTTAAAAACCGTTGTCGTAGCCCCAAAAACGATTGTAACAGGCAGTATTATTAAAAATGCTCTAAACAACAACGGTTTTAAACCGTTGTCTTTTCATTTAAAGACAACGGTTTAAAATTATTGTCGTAGTCCCCACTTTTAACAACACTGCCAATTACAATGGTTTTAAAGGGCCTATGACAACGGTTTTTAACCATTGTCTTTTAATGTTTTTGTTATAGTGGACCTAACTTAACTTGTTTGATCACATCAAAACAACATTGGGGTTCCAATAATCTCCCTCTTTTTGATGTGAGCAACCCAAGTTAAGTTAGGGTAAACAAATAAAGTAAAAAAAAAAAAATACAATAAAGCAAAAAAAGTAGGAAAGTTAATTTTAAGCTGCCTCCCCCTAGATTTAATCTTTTCCTTCTCCTCCTTTGATCACATAAAAAATGGGGTATCAAGAAAAATCTAAGGGTAATTCTGATAAATAATTTTGAAAAAAAACCTATCAATTTTTGAAAACTTTGAAAACAATTTTAAAAATTATTTTCATTAAAAAAAATTTCAAGTAAGAAACAAAATTTATAAGTAAACTCTAATTTTGGAAATATTGAGAACAATTTTGATAACACTAATAATGCAATAATTTTAGAAACATTTTTAAAAAATAAAAAATTTCCTCAGTTAACAATTTTTCAAGAATTAATTTTTGTAGAAATTTTAGTAAAGTAAATCTGAAAAAAAATTCTAAGAAAAAAATTTCTAAGTTAAAAATTTGTGCAACATGTAAAATACATTTTGGTAAAGAAAAAAAACTTTAAAAAAATTGTATAGAAAAAATTAGAATTTTCCAAAAAAAAATTTAAATAACTATTCAAAGCATTTTAATTTTAATGCTTTATCAGTTAGTCAATTAAATATTTTATTTCAATATTTGCCTTACAGGCTATGGCGAGGCACTATGCCTTCTTGGTTATTGGATCATCAACCACTTCTAGACAAAACCTCATAAAGAAATTAAACATTTAATTTTCTTGCTGAAAGCGCTAAGTATAAATTAAAGTTCAAGTTAGACAAGACTTTGGAACCCAATATAGGTTCCAGCCAACTGGATTAATTAGAAATTTCTTTGTGACATATTTCTTTGAAATATTTCTAATTTATCATTTGTGGTATCTAAAATACCAATTTAAGTTATTAAATTTTCTAAAACTTATATTATATGAGCATGCATGATTTTTCAAGTTACTTATTTCTTTTTGCAAAATATCATTTTCTAATTTTATTTTGTCAAACTCTTCTAATGGGCAAGATTTTGCTAAAATTAATTTTAAATTTTAAATTTCTTTTTCAATTTTGCAACAATCTTTGGTTAATACTTTCACAAATTTAAACAACTTGTCAGGTAGGAGAGATCGTACCTGACTTATCTTGTCGACTTCGTTATCCGTAACTCTCCCTGAACTGCTGCTTTCTTCCGATGTAGCTCCTCCTTCATCAATGCTCTCGATGCTCATTTCGGACGAGCTTGCTCCGTGTTCATTTTCTTGATGACTTGCCATTAATGCGAGTTCAGAGAAAGCCTCGACTTGTGATTCAGACGACATATCGTCCCACGTCGCCTTTAGAGTCTTGTACTTATTCGTTTAGACAGACTTCTTTCCTTTGTCCTTGTCCTTGTTCCTAAGCTTAGGGCAGTTGTCATTGACGTGTCCTTCTTCGTTGCAGTGGTAGCATCTGATTGAACTTTTCTTTCTACCCTGTTGATGGTTAGTTTTTCTTGATTTAAATAACTTTTTAAAATGCCTTACCATCATTGTCGTTTCTTCATCCTCGAGAGAAGATTCTGAATCATGTTCGTCCATCCTTGCCTTAAGGGTAATGTTGTGCGTCGGTTCCTTCTTCGTATCTGCACATCTCGACTCATGGATTTCAAAAGTTGAAAACAACTCTTCTAGGGTAATAGTTTCTAGATCCTTAGAGATATAGTAGGCATCTACTAATGATGCCCATTTCGTATTTTTAAGGAATGCATTAAGTGTGTACCTTAGCGAATCTCGGTTGCTTACTTTTTCTCCGAGATTCGAAAGTCTGGTGATGAGCTCCTTAACTCTCGAGTGAAGGTGTTATGGTTTTGTTTTCTTCAAATCGGAGGTTGGTGAGCTGATTGTGAAGTAAGTCCTGTCTCGCAAGTTTCACCTCCAAGGTTCCCTCGTGTAGTTCCAGGAATTTCTCCCAGAGCTCCTTTGCGGACTTATAAGCTCTGATCCGATTGACTTCTTGTGGCAGTAATACGCTTAACAGATGAAATTCTACTCTACCGTTTGCCACGTAGTCAGCTTATTCCTTCTTCGTCCATTGATACTTTTCCTTGCCCTCGGGTGCTTCAAAACCAAATTCCATTATTAATCATAAATCAAAATCAATTTTAAAAAATATCTCCATTCTCTTTTTCCAGCACGCGAACTCCCCCTCAAATTTTGGTGGATAGATGTTTGGTCTGACCATCGTCTTTGCTTCGATCGACGGTTATTCCTCCTGAAGTGTCCTAGCTATGATACCACTTGTTGGGACCCGTTGGCCGACTAGAAGAGGGGTTGAATAGCCCTGCATAATTAAAACAAAAATGAACCTTTCTCGGACTTTAAAAGAACACTTGCATAAAATAAAATAAAATAAAGAAATAAACTAAAAGATGAGGCTCACAGATTTTACTTGGTTACAACGGGGGAAGATGTTAATACAAGGAAATGTATCACACTAAGTATCTCTTTTAGGCGGAGAAGCCTCTTACAGTAGTGAAAGCACAAAGAGATGAAGCTAAACTAACAAAGTGAAGCGCACAAGTGTTGGAACTCAAATTGCTTGTTGTTATTTTTCAGCTTATGGACCAAGGTTGTATTTATAACCTTGGTTGGGGCGCCTAGAAGGGTTCAAGCGCTTGGAGTGGGATAGATTTTTATCCCCGACGCAACGGTCAACATCTACGTCGATGATGATAAAAGTTGGGTTCCGGGCGCCCGGACCCTCAAAGTCAACCCCATTGACTTTTTTGGTCCAGACCCTCTGCTTCGGTGTTGCTCGCCTCGGTCCAGATCTTACGCTCCGGCTCCGCTCGCTTGGGTGATTTCGGCCAACCGAAATAAGGCTCACCCGAACCCAATTTCGGCCTTCTCCTCGAGCAGGCTTCCGCTTCGGCTTCTCGTCCTTCGAACGTTGCGCACGTTCTTCTCGTCCACCGGTGTACTCTTCCGCAGCCCTTCCGTCCCTCGGATGCACTGAGCCCGTCGGCTCCCTTCCTGTGTCATCCTTCTCGCTAGCTACGTCTTCTGCTCGACTTCCTGTACTCCTAAGTTCCTACACACTTAGACACAGGGATCAAAACCAACAGGATCTAACTTAACTTGTTTGATCACATCAAAATAATTTTGGGGTTTCAACAGTCATATGCTCCTCTATCTTAGATAGATCGTTCCTAAAAATAAGCTGATAGAATTTCTCCATATAGTCGTCGATGGTTCTAGCCCCTTGCCTCAAAAGTGAGTTCTCATTAGTGTTGGTGCAATATCTTTTGGGTCAAGGTTGACCAAGTTGACTAAGCTTGAGTTGGCTGAAGTTTGAGTCTTTATATTTAGGTTTTGATGTTTGACAATATATATAGATTGTAGGTGCAATCGTCCATTTGGGGAGATTGTTGGAACAATTCCTTTCTAGTTAATGTTTGACCAGGTTGACAATAAGAAGAGTCAAGTAGGTCAAGGTTGACCGGATACCTGACTGGGAAAGTCCTAACTGAAGGTTGGGCAAGGGAAGTCCAACGGGAAGGTTGGCAGAAGATGGAAATCCAAGTGGGTCAGTATTTGACCGGACACTTAGTGTTGGAAGTCCTAGTGAGTGAAGTCAGACAACTAGAAATCCTAGTGAGTGAAGCCAGGTACAAGACCTAGTGAGTGAAGCTAGGAAAATGAAAATCCTAGTGAGTAAAGCTAGGTGAAAGCCCTGGTGAGTGAAGTCAAGCAGATGGAAATCCTGGTGAGTGAAGCCAGGAAATGGAAATCCAAGTGAGTCAAGGATGACCAAACATCTAGTGATTGGAAGTCCAAGTAGGTCAAAGGATTCACCAAATACTTGGCACAAGGAGAAAAGTCCAAGTGGGTCAAGAGATTGACCGAACACTTGGTGAAGAAGTCCTAGCAGGTCAAAATTGACTGGATGTTGGGTTTGGGAACCTTAGACTTGAGTTAAGCAAGTTAGGGTTGGTCAATCAATCATGTGATCGATTGAACCAAAGCCCAATCTATCAGCCGATCGATTGGGAGTGTGTTGTGAGTGAAGGAAGCCCAATCAATCAGTCAATCGATTAGGAGACATTCTCGTGAGTACAGAGAGGTTCCCAATCGATCAACCGATCGATTGGGGTTCGGTTTCTTGCACTGACACGAGGAAAAGCTGGAATCGATTCTGATCTTTTTGTGAAATCACAGAAAGCCTCTGGATTGATCAGATTGGGATATGACTGTTACACAAGACGTAGGTTTTGGACTGCTGGGATCCATGGGATCGACGTGACAATTGATTGGGAGCCCTAGATCATGGAATATAAGGGCGATAGCGAGTTTAAATGAAGATAGTGATTACATGAAGATCTTCTCCATCGAGCACATGATTCTTCCGCTAGTTCTTGGTGCATCTTGGGGACAAATGTTGCTACACTTCCAAGATTCAAGAGGCATCGACAAGCTACACGAGATCGAACAAGAGAGTAATTCATTGTATTGTTTACATTTACTTCTTGTTTCAAGTTGTATTCTTGTGTGAGTTTGTATGAGGTTTCTCCACCTCCGGATTGTTCCGAGAATGAGTGTTTTTCTTAGTGGAGAGTGCTCATGTTTGTGGATCTTTAGATTAGTCACCTCTTCTCGAAGTGGATACCAAGTAAATCTTTGTGTTAGCATTTTGAGCTTGTTATGAGATTTTTCACTGCATCATCATCATCTTCGAAGCAAGCAAACAAGCGTGATGAGCTATTCATCCCCCCTAGCTCTTAAGTGACCCAACAATTAGTTTTTTCAGTTTTTCCCAATCGGTGATTTTAGATTTACCTTGTTTCTCTCGTGATCACCGAAGTTACTCCCACCATGCTGAGGCTTAGCTTTTGAACTTAATAATGACTAATTTTACTTTGACGTGATTAGATACTTCCTTGTACTTGAAAATCATGAAGATCAACTCGGAAACCAAAGTCCCCATATTGTTCCTCTCGACCACGGTGTTCGTGGTACGTAGTATGATGGTGATATGAATTCTTAAAAGTAGACTCAAAGTTACGATCAGATATCTCACGATGTTTAAAATTCCATGCTACCAGACGCTGCATTAATTTCGCAAATTGCTTCTGTAAATTCTCAATCATCATTACATTCTGAATATTATGATCACGGTGCTGGCCTTCCTCGTTCAGAACATGCTTGTTGTGACCACGACCACATTCATGATGAGCCTCTATTAGATCTTAATGAGCTCTGATACCAACTAGCATCGAGCAGAATATGTATATTATTCTGGGGCATGAAGTTGCAAAGAGATTAATAAGAAAACAAGAGAGAAGTAACACCAAAAAAAGGAATAGCCTAAATTAGGCTTAAACCTATTATGAAATCAAGAGTGCAAATAAAACTATATATAGGTTTATATAGCTCTCAAAACCCTCAAAAAAAATCTAAATGAAAAAATAACTAACTAAATTTATTCCCTAATATTTAAGATAAATTAACTAATAAGACTTATTCCTTAAGATTTAGGATAAATTAACTAACAAGATTTATTCCCTAAGATTTAGGATAAATTAACTAATAAGACTTAGTTTCCTAAGATTTAGGATAAAATTACATATAATTAAGAAAAAGATAAACTAAACTTAATTAATAAATTCTTAATTAAAAAACTTAAAAGATGTAAATCTGAATAATTTGGATTCCCTCCTCATCAAGAAGTTATTTTGATATAATAGTATTTCATATCAAAGATGATATGTTGGGTGTCCCCTCAGGGGCATATGTTGGGCACCCAACATATCATGTCTTGTGTTTAAATATTCTAAACTCAAAATCCTAAATCGTAAACTCATATTAAACATATTGTAGTAGTTATTAGGTAATTTCTACACGTTATATTAGGTACTAGATAACTTCTACCCAATATAAATCTTAAATTCTAAACTCATTATAAATATGTTATAATAATTATTGGATAACTTCTATATATTATAAAAATTATTTGATAGTTGTTACGTATTACAGAAGTTGGTAGTTTGTACGGAGAGATAATTTTGAGGTAAAATTATGGAAGGAAGACTTAATTAATTAATTATTTTGAAAAAACAGGAGCTTTTGTTATTTGTAAAATCTGGGGCGTTTTTTTGTTATTTTTGCCCCGAAATACCACAAGTCCGTGATTCAGTCGGCCGCCTCAGTTCACCTCTATCCCCAATCCCTCACTATCCCTAATTCCTCACCCTCATCTCTTCTCCGGTTGCCGCCTGAGCGCCTCCCCACGAACGTCTCTCTGCTAGCGGACCTTTCGGGATCCTGCCGTCGCTAACATCTCGCCAGATCCTGTAAGCGCTCCCGAACTTCGGTGCTAGTCTCCCTTCTCGGATGTCCTGATATCTCTGATCCCCCTTTCTTTAAGATTTTCATCTTTTTTCGTTCGATAGTTAAGTTCGGCAGTTGAAGTATCGGCGAACTGAGGAGGTTTGTGTCGTCTAGATGTGTTTATTACTACCGCCTGTTCCGAGTGATTTGTAGTATTTGTTATCTCCCTCCGGGCTGGATTGTGTTGAAGAATAGATTTTGATTTAGTAGATATGTTGATTCGATCCTAGGAACGGGATTAATTAAAATAGCCTTTTAATTTTGAATTGTCTTCCGTTATTTGTTCAAGAGTTGGTTGTGGCCTTTTATTTTCTCTCTAGACTTAGTTGTTCAATTCGGAATTAATTATTTGTCGGAGACATGGCATTCTTTTGGATGCGTATAATAAAGCACACTGTGATCTCCTTTTGATTGCTTATAATAAAACGCCATATGATCTACTCGATATTGAACAAATTTATGGACTACAAAATAGCCTATGAGTTAATGGAGGTGGTTCCCTTTAAAATGGCCATTCCCTTTTCTCTGGTTCTTCATCAGATCGGACTTGGGTTCTTATCGACTCTGTATGAGAGCATTGATGCTCTTCATCACCGATATCCTCTTTGAATGTTGTCCTTGTCTGACAATTGTTAGTCATCACCTCCTGTTCTGTCATTGTTAGACCATATCCATCACTAATGCAGGATTAGTGATACCTTATGCTGCAACCTTTTACAATATAGTTTCATTATTTAAGCTTTGATTTTTTTCCCCCCTAATTTCCATGTTTGCTCAAACAAATTGTGCATAGTCTGAGCTCGACTTTAAAAAAAGATAGTATAGGACAATGACATGGGTTTCCAGTAAAAGTCAAATTGGCTTGTAAAATCTGAAGCTAATTTTAAAACTAAATTTTAGCAACATAAAATTTTTTAGTAACCATCAGATAGGCATTGATAAAGAATCAACAAGATGATGAATCAAGCTAACTGATTCAAGGATGATAGGTTGTTTATCTTGATTACTCCAAGGGAACCTCAGATGCAACAATCATATGTGTATTGAGATTGCAACTTTCTAGGAATGATAGTGGAATTTCCTTTTTGGAAAAGAGATCTTACCAGATGGAATTTAGCTGCAATTCCAAATGATGGAGGAGAGACTAGAGAGCTTCTATGAAACTTGAGTCCATCAAATGGTTCAAATGATTTGAGTAAGTCCTCGCTTTCCTTGACTAAGTACTTGATGTAAGAAGTTCCATATGCCCATCAATGCTTTGAGAAGACTTGGCATAAGGCACTTTTCCCATTTAGTTTGAAGGAAGTCTTGAATTACTCATCTCTTCTCTATAAAAACTCAATGCAAGATTCTTTTACTTCATCACTCAATTTGCAACTCTTGGCATGCTTTCATTACTTGGAAATTGACATGACAGATTCTTGTCAAGAGAAGCTTCAAGTGCACCAATCTCATGCAATGAAGACTTGACACAAGCTACTTTGCTTTCATCACTTAGTTAAAAGGAATATTATGCAAGCTATATAATGGAAAAGAAAAGGAAAGATTTTCAATTTTTTTTTTGTTAACCTTGATTATTAGGTTGTTTTGAAATATGATGGAATGATACAATCCTAGAAAAGTGATAAATTCAAATATAGTTTTGATTTAGCATTATATTCATTTGCTTCTTCTAGGTTTTAAAATTCATATAGAAGTGTTATGCAATCTAGTGCTATCTGGGATGTGAGGGTATATATAGGCCTACTAAAATATCAAAGAAAATATTTTCATTAATATTTAAGGGGTTTTTATCACTTGCTAGACAAGTTTTTAAGTTAATACTTAAAAATCACAAGTTAATAATAGGGTAGTTTAGGGTTTTAAGTTGGTAAGTCACATCTGTGCTATATGTGACCATAAAGAAAAAATGATATTATTTTAATACATATGTAAACCATGTGTGTGCTATATGTGATTGTATGTGATTGCTATGTGGTCCCTTGAAAATCCACTTAGGCATGTGCATATGTGGCTAAAGCTAAGGCTTTTTAAATACACGCTCTATAACTAGTTGTCCACTTTTTTTCCTATGAGTTAGTTATCCACTTAATATTGTATATATTTGATTATTTTATTGTAGGCACAAAACTCTCTTGAATACCTATGAGTAAACACTCTATGGACTCTATTGTATAAGACAAATTTATCCTAGAAAATAGCCTATGGTATAGTGGTGGCAGATCTCCTTGGAGTGATAGTCCTCTTTCCCCCCTCTTCTTTGGTAGGTTCCTATCATATGTCGTGTTAATGAGCAATAAAAAATATTGTTGTAAATTTGCTACTTGGCTTACAACTTTGTTGATTGGAAATACTTTTTGAATCTTTATTTAGCTTTATACTTCATATTTTTGGTTTTTCTCATAAATGATTTTGTCTGAAAATGAGCAATAAATGTGAATGAGGAATGTTTTGTAACATGTTTCTAACATTTAGAGTGAGTGGTATTTCATTGCAACTTTAGGATACTATCATCCATGTTGATCTTTTGGTTCTTTGTTTCAAAAATGGAGTCCATGCTATATTGGTTGAATTGATATATAATTTGTTTTTGGTCAACCATCTTTTTCCTCATCTTATTTGAGGAAATTTATAGTTTCATTTTGTGAATTACACTATACGTGAAGTGAGAAGATTGTTTAAGAAGATATTTGTACCATTTTTTTTTTCTCTTGATACTTTGTTATACTTGACGTGTTTGCATTGGTGGTCCCAGCCTCTTACATGTGAATTTGTTACATTATATGATTTAGCTCATTTAATACCTTATGGATGGGCTTGTGGAAAATACTATGGAAGAAGAGATATCTGGAGAAGCTGGAAACATGTACGAAATGAATCAAGAACAAGATGGTCAGATAGAAGCTGAATCTGCTGAAAAAAGATGGCCTGGGTGGCCTGGGGAAAGTGTTTTTCGTATGTTGATTCCTGCACACAAGGCAGGTGGTCTAATTGGTCGGAAAGGTGAGTTCATCAAAAAAATGTGTGAGGAATCAAAGGCTCGGATAAAGATTCTTGACGGACCACCTGGAGTGCCAGAAAGAGCAGTAAGTATATTTCTATTAGGTTTGTGCTCTATTCAATGGACACTTTAGTATCCGTTGTCGTGCTATGGAGAATTGTATTCTGTTTATCCTTGGAATTATTTAATCTTTGGCAAATATTAACTATCATTCTATTTTTCTTGCTGCCTATTAACCTTATGCTTCACCTTTATATTTCATCATTTTCTCATGATCTTGTGAAAGAGTGCACTTTCTTATTCTTCCTTTGCAATTAATTCTTGCATGTCATGACCTGCCATTTTATTATTTGCCTTTTTAGCTTATATAAATCTGAAAATATTAATATTTTCACTTGTAACTAATATCCTTGAAGCTATTTATGGTTTTCTATAATTCCTATGTAAGATCCGTCAACATTAACTTTGCGAATATAGGAGCAAAATTCATGCTTGTTTTTTAAGAAATAGGTCTAGTTTTAAGTTTTGAATGAATCATGACAGAGTGTATATTTAGATTATGTAGATAAAATAGTGACTAAGTAGTTGCATCATTCATTTCACAAGTTAAACAGTAAGAAATTCAAATTATCTATGAAGCTATTGCCGAATTTGATCTTGCTTTGTTAGGAATTGATCAAGTTTAAAGTTATTCAAATGAACTTGTTATATGGATCAAAATAGTGACTAAATAGCCCCATGAGTTGGCGTAATTGGTACAGTGTTTGCTCCAATAGGTCTTGGGTCAATTCCCAGCAAGTGCAAAATGCTTGGTTGGTTGCTTGATCTCTCCCATGCAAAAGACCAATATGCTAGGGCAAAATGTCCTTGTGATACTGGACCGCTTGGGGTGAGTGATATCACCTTTTGCTCCAAAAATAGTGATTAAATACTTGCATGGGCATCTAAGTTAATGCATGTAGATTTTTGTCTCATGCAGCAAAGTGGACAAAAAAGGTACTATCCTCATCCAAAAGAAAGTTAGCAAAGATGCAAGCCTCAAGTTAGCAAAGATACAATCCTTTTCCAAAGGAAATTATCACTTGTGGCACAAAGAAAAGGAAATTGAAAATTTATCAACTCAAACATTGTCTAATACATGGGATGAGAACACGGAGATTTATTTTTCCTGAAACCTTGATTATTCCTATAAAACTCTAATAGACATTTTCAACCTTTTTTAAAAGGTTGGTACTTATTTCTAAAATATAAAACGATTTTTTTTAAGTTCTAACAAATTATAAAAATTAAGGACTTGGACAACGTTGAATAATTTTAATTTTTTTTCTCTGGTAGAATAATTCATTTTAAGGTGAAAGTAACCATATATTTTTGGACACTATCATGGTATTTCAAATATCAGAACAAATTATCATAATGTTGAGAAATCACCCTTTCCATAACAATTCAAAAACCCTTAACTTCCTCAAAATAAATCATCTTTCGATTGTAAAAAATTCTAACAACCCACATACTTCATGCACTTTTATGATATAGGAGAATTATGTTATCTTTTCCCCAACTAACCTAAAGTTTTAGAAATATAAACTTCTTATCTTAATATCATTTAAACCTGCAAACATCTTTCAATCGAACATCTAAAAAAGGTGAATTCCTTGAAAATTGGAATTGAAGATCAGTCTGCAACCAGAAACACTTGTTCTATTGGTTGAGATGTGTCATTATTTTATAAATGAAATTTAAGTTGAGAGTTCCTTTTAATTGAGCTGAAGGTTCAGGTTATTAGAGAAGTTTCAAGAGCTCTTGGCATACTTCTTCTAGCAAGGGTTTGCTTGCCTATGCTTCAATTCCTCTTGATTTCTGCCATTTGCTGGTAGTTATTGTCGGTAGTTATTTTTCTATTATAAAATTTTAAATCTTGATGAGCTTGATTTGTACGGAAATCTAAATATTCTTTAATTTGGTTTACAGTTGGTTAACTGCAATTTGAATTCTTGAACTTGCGTTTAAACTTAGTTGTAAAAGTCAAGGAATTTGGTTCAATCTTCTCTCACTGCATTGGTTTATACTGATTGTTGTGGGAGTGGATGGAGAAATACAATCTACTTTTCTAACCAACTGCAGAGTGAAGAAATTACAATCTACTTTTTTAACTAACTGCAGAGTATCTGACAATCTGAAAAGCAATCAGAACTTGGTGATATTCAGACAACATGAGAAAATAACTAAGGCCCAGAGACTACAATTAGTGACCATATGACGAAACCTAAAACAAACACTTAGCTCTAAGCTTGAAGCCTTCAGTCATTATAACCTGATCAATCTTTGCAGGTTCTTTCTGCAGACATAAAGCCACAAATCAAATTGTTCATGTGAACCAAATAGAAGAAACAAAGTTCCAGTTTGCGAAGGTCATTCTTTGAGCATCTGAGCTGAAATAAAACTAAGCCTATACGTATTGGATGACTACCATGCTTCACATTATTTCTGGTAATTCTATAACTTGTTTGATTGTGGCTTCAACAAGAGATTGATAAGTTATTGAAAAGCAAACAAAAAAAGCTTGGTGTGGAGGCTACTCAGTAGGGATGCTGTAGTTTTGAGAGACCAAATAAATAAATATAATGGACAACGAGAATGATTGCCACATTTAAACTATTGGATGAGACATTATATATCAAATCTTTTACGAGAATAAAAAGTTGTTGATTAGTGTTGTACACGAACATTTCTAAACTTTATGGATGCTATTAATTTTGTAGGTAGAGAGGATTGAAAAATAGTTTCACAAACTAGAGTTTTGCACATGATTTATTATTGTCTCAGATATGGAGCTCATATGAAGTTGGGAAGAAGCAGACATCCTAGTATATGATTATGGACATAAATGACATGGATATTCGACTCTACTTGCCAAACTAGAAAGTCAAACTTAGTCATTCTTTATTAAGCATAAGCACAACATGCTTCACAGATGAACATGTTATATAAGCTGGTAAGAGATGGAAGCTTGTTGATCCTATTTCCGGATCATTAAGATATAGGAAAATTTCCCAAGAGTTAATTGGAAACTGATTCTTCATCTTGTTTAATTGTTTTTGTCAATGATTTCAGAGGCTAATATTTTCTGTTCCATCTGTTCATCTCGTTACAGGTGTTCATTTTGCTTGGGCTTATTCGTATTCATCATCAGCGTCAAGTTGTTATAAGCATTTCAGTGATGTTTGATCTGATGTTCTGATGTGAGTATGATGTCAGATAGCAGATGTGGTGATAAGAGGAAGTAATTCAAAACTTAGAACACTAGGAATTAGGATTTAAGAAATATAAGATAGATTAATTTGAAAAATAATAAACAAGATGGAGGCCTAAATTTTTTTGAATCTGTTAATTACTTGGGGGCTAATCCTTGTTAAAATTGTATACCTTCCTAAACTGTTCAAAATCATCCCATGACAATTAGAGACATGCTCTAATATCTCTATCGGATACTACTTGTTCCAAATGAGATCTAATTACCTAAACCTTTGTATTAAGGCTTAACACAATTAATAGATTTTGAATATCTTGGTTTTAAATGACATGATATTCCAGAATTACTTTAACCAAAATATGGACATGTCACAGTTTCTAACATTATTATGGAATTAATATGTCAATTTTTAATTTAAAAAAAAAACAGTTTTTTCACCTGACACTTAATGCAAACAACGATATTGATTTATGTTGATTGCACCTTTTTCTGAAAGAGTATTAAGATGATAAGATTGTAACTCTTAATGTATAGGATACAGTAAAACTAAATATTTGTGTCTATGGGTCACTTAAAGTTTCCCATCCATGTTATAAAACATTGTAACTATTTAAATGATTGATGTTAAATTCTTTAACCTTATTTTTCTTATGCGGATTATGACCATAAATCACCAATCTTATGCTGATTTTGGACTGTACTTCTGCTACTTTTTCCTACTAGTAATTCAAGGTAGATTAATCATGCAACAGGATTTGCGGTTTTCTTATACAAAGATAAAGGCTTAGCCTTTGTGACTTCTCAAAAAAAAAAAAAGATGAGGAGTTTTTCTTCTCCTTGGAGCTATTCAAGAAACACAATCTCATTGTACTTCTCAATATAATCTTTCTTGTTTCGTGAAATTTATGAAGGTAATAGTTTCAGCAAAAGAGGAACCAGATGCTTCTATTTCTCCTGCTATGGATGGTTTGCTTAGAGTCCATAAGCGAATAATTGATGGTTTAGATGGGGAATCTGGTATTCCTCTATCTTCTGCTGCTGGAAGCACATTTCCCACAAGATTGCTTGTGGCAGCTACACAAGCAGGGAGTCTCATTGGGAAACAAGGAGCAACAATAAAATCCATTCAAGAAGCTTCAGGTTCAATTGTCCGGGTTGTTGGTATGTTGACTGACAACTCTTCATTTTGTTTATATCACCTATCCTTTGAAAATTTCTAGATTCATTGCCATTATCTTGCATAGTGGATAAGTTATTATTGTTAGTGACAGTTTGTTACTATGTACATGACACGATCTTTTATCTCTAAATGTTTTTTTTTTTCATGTAGTTGTACACTGCAATGCGTTGCAACTTTACATAGTGCATCCTGTTTCACCACTCTTTTTTACATATATAACCAGATTTTCTTTATACACATTTATTTCTCAGTACATTAGTCTTTCCAGATAATTACTGCAACTTGTGTTGATTCCTTTGCAACTTGTGTTAACCTTTCCAGCTTCTCCAAATATGTGATTGATAGTTTGATACCCTTATGGGCTTATGTAATGGATGGAACAACCTTACATCGATTGGCATAGATTTAAGATACATAAGTTTCATGGAAGCCGTTTCTAAGAGTATGATTCAGATACAGCCAGATGCCTTTGAATCTGTGTGTACATGCTAGTAGATAGAGCTTGGTACTGATTTTTAACTATTATGTTCCTGTGTCATATGATCTACTATGCTCTAATCAATTATGATCTCTAAAAATTGTTCAATGAGGGTTTTCCATGTGAGTTTAGTTAATTTTACATGATCGGAATACTTACGGCCTCTAAAACTTTTTAATTAGGGTTCTCTAGCTGAATGTGATTTAACTCTACAGGATTAGAATTCACTTATATGGTTTGGACATGATTAGGATCAAATTAATTTCAAGCTTACTGTTGTATTAGAATATATTATGATTAGCCTAACAAAGACAAAGAATACGCCCTTTTTTTGTAAGGGTACTTACCTTCAGACAACTTGGCAAGTTAATTGATTCAAAAAGATATAATTTCACCTTATCAAATTTGATTTATGATTTCTGCAAGACATACAATTATGATTTCAAAATTTTTATAATATAAATGAAACTGATATATGTGTATGTTATACAAGTGTTTACATATATATTCTCAGTGCATCATCCTATTGAACAAATATTCCTATATTTTCTAAATAAAACAAAAACAATAAATCATTGTTCAGCAAGCATCTTTCAGGTGAGTCTGAGTTCACCATCAATCATATATGTGCCATGATTATTGTTGTTATCTATGTCATGATTTTTTTTGTTCAAGGTGTTCTATTTTGAACTTTTCTGAAAACCACTTCTATTTGTTTAACTTGCATGAATCTGTGCAGAAAGTCTACCTCTAGTTGCTCTTCCAGATGATAGAGTTGTTGAGATACAAGGAGAGCCCAGTGAAATGCATAAAGCAGTGGAATTGATTGCAAATCATTTAAGGAAATTTCTTGTTGATCGGAGTGTCCTTCCCTTGTTTGAAAAGCATGTAAGCTTCTCTGAATTATGGCACCACTGAAAATCTGTTATTTGATAAATGATGGTTCACAACTTCTTGTTGGAGTCTAACAATTTATAAAATATATTTTGTCTAGTCATTACCAAATATGCATATGGAGCAAAATATGCCTCCCCTTCAACATTGGGGCCATCCCCATGGCCTTCCCCCTAGTGTCGGTGGCCCAGGTTATGGCGGAAACGCTCAGTTTATTCCGCCACGTCGTCATGATAACTTTTATCCTGCAGACCTTCCCCCAGTAGAGAAGCAACCTCATCGAGGCATATCAATGTATGGACAAAATGCACCCTCTACAGGTGTCCACTCTGGACCAAATCAACAGCCACCGACAATGATATCTCAGGTAGTTAATCCCAACCCATGCCTCTGAAATTGTATTTTCTTCAGATGCCAGGGGCGTTTGTTTCATTTTGGCATTCTGATGGCTTCAACAGGTTACACAGCAAATGCAGATTCCACTTTCTTATGCTGATGCTGTAATCGGAGAAGCTGGTGCAAATATTAGCTACATCCGTCGTGCTAGTGGCGCAACAATAACCATACAAGAAGCACGTGGGATCCCCGGAGAGATGACTGTTGAGATTGGTGGCAGTGCTGCACAAGTTCAAACTGCTCAGCAACTCATACAGGCACGGTCCCTCTACTGTTATACCACGAGTAATATATATTTGTAGTTTGGTGCTATATTTATATTTCCAAAGGTATGCAAGAAAGAAAACCGAGACATGAGAAAATCAGTTTTAGGAATAAGATTATGATGCATGAGTTTTTCATCTATTTCAAACTGGGTAGGTTAGGTACTCAGCCATTTGACATTCACAAATAAGTCAATTTTATACCCCTATAGAACATGCAAGTTAGTGTTTTTACTTCAAGGATTCCCTCGCTGACCATAATTGTTGCTTTTGCAGAATTTTATGGCCGCTGCTCCAGCCGCTGCTCAGAATTCAATGGGTTCAATGGACCATGGGTATAATTCTTACCCAACCCATGCCCCGCCGTACGGCTCACCTCCTAACTCAGGCCATGCAGCTCACGCTGGAGGATATGGTTCAACCTACAGTGGGAATTATGGATATTAGGTCACTGATGATGAGTTCATTGAGTTGTTGTCTTGTGTGAGTTACCTTAAAAACTCTCGTTCTTCTGTTGGAGATTGGTGTGATTTGATGAACAACTCTGTTTAGCTACCAGGGATAATTTTTGACAAAGTACGTTAAAGCCAAATTGAAGATGCTCATTATAATTGGGATCGATCTGTTTGCGATAGGAAACTAATTTGGGAGTAAAAAAATTGGCATTTTTCTGTTTACAATATCAAACTAATTGTCAACTATACAAGCTTCAATTCATATTTACTTATAAAACAAATTATGTCCCGTGCTAGAATTTAGCTTCTTGTTCGTTGTCTTGAGATTTCATGAGAAATCCAAAAAAAACACTTCCATGGTGATCATGCTCCAGGGGTGATCCCTTCGCTCTTCTCAGCTATAGACGGGTTGGCACAAATCCCTTTTCTCAACCCTTTCGATGAAGGAGTTTGCTCACGGACAGGAACGAACGAAAGAAGGTAGAAGTTTGCTCAGTCGCTCCACCTTCCTCTTCTGTTGGTTGTGCTTTTTTCTCTATCTTCGTGTACTTAGAATTTCCCCCAGATGAAATTTCCATAATTCTTTTTTTTTTTTAATTCTGGACCTTCGATCCAAGTAATCCGATCTAATCCATCCCGGAGCGGACCAGAGATTACGATCCAAGGATCCGGAGCCATCCCGGAGAGAGATGCACTACAAGTCGATCATTAAATAATCTAAAAGCGCGAATGGCGAGGACCGACTACTAGGCAAATTTAAAAAATTTAAAAGTGTGAATGGCTCTTGCTCATGAATCAACGTCCTCATTGTTTTTATGCCATTAGAGTAAAATATCTTACAGTGTATCATAACTAAAATTTGAACGGTAGATAAGTGTTTTAGAAATTACTTGAGCGTTGTGTCGTTGCATCATGGCCAAGATTCCAAAACCTTTTATTTTTTTTATTTTTTTAATTGATATTAGATATTTAATTTACACCGATTAAATCTAGAATGATCAATCTAGTCTCACGAAAATTTTTCACCAACTATCAAAATAAATTAAGTGTTCATAGCGGATGACCCAATAACCTAATGACCCATCAACTTAGTATTCTTAGGTCAACTATTTAAGAAAAATTTATTCATTAATTCTTCGAAGTTAGAATTTAATTATTCTTAAATGTATAAGAAATTGAAAAGGCATATGTTACCATTGTATCATTATCCAAAGATTTTCATAACCTTATATTATAACAAATGATGATTACATTTATTTCAGATACTTTTCATAATTTTATCTCAGATTATATGAAGAAAGGTAAATTAACAAATTTTTCTTCGAGTATATACGCTTCTGAAAATTAATTCCTTCTTTTTATAGTAAATCTGTCATCCGACACCCCATGGGACTTCCATAACCTTCTATTGAATTATCTCACGGTGTATTTCTTCGTCAATGTCAGATGATGCAAAAATAAGATTAATCAGACTCTTGAATCATTTGCATCTATCCAGCTAGTTAAGTTATCCAATTTTTTTGGCTTGAGCTAATCTTCTCTTCCCTGTACACCCAATTGAACTAAAGTCATGATATGGCAGTTAAATACTTGAAGGATGATGACCCTGTGTCCTCGTAGCTTAATTTATTATGCTATTTTCCTGGATAGCGTAGTGTAACAGGGCAGAGAGTGAGTATATATATATACACACACGTCGCGCACGTAGTGCGCGAGACCAAGTGAGTCAGAACGTCTGAAAGTGAATCAGGCACTCCGACCTGGTTCACTTCGAGCGTCCGATTCACTTCTGAACATCCCGACTTACTCAATCGCCCACGCGCATGACAGACGTACAGCATATCAATTTCTATATATATGAGTAATGAGTGCTCTCAACTGTGCAAGTTAGAGACATTTACAAGGAAAAGAAACTATTTTTTAAATCAAACATACCATAAAAAAAGTTGTGCTTAGTTTGAAACAGTTAAAATATCTACTCATTTGAACGAACAAAGTTTACTCTCCCATAAATTATCCGTGTACAATCGAATTATAAATAAAGACGACCATCAGTATCAAAATGTTTGGTAAAGGAAACCCATGCAACAAAAATAAACAGCTACCAGTTAAAGTGGCAAATAAAAGACACTAAAGAATAATACATGATTTCGTCCTCATTTGAAGTCTAAACCCTGTTATACGCCACTGATTTGTTGAAAAGGCGTCGAATATAAAGAACCTGAAGCCCACTCGAGAGAGCCAACACTATGTATTCCATGATCGTATAGAAAGTAAGGCGTTTTCTTGTGCTCTCATTTGCTGCATTGCAAGAACGTCTTAGACTTATAAACAAGGTAATACATACAAAAGTGAGATGCATCAGTTAACAATTTCCATGCAAGAGCAATAGGAACTCTTAGAAAGACCAAAAAGAAACACTCTCTTCTCAATAAGAGAACCAGTCACAAGGCTGATCAATACATTCATTAGGTTGGAAATGTATCAACATACAATTCAAGATTCCATCTATCTCACAAATTATGCACTATTGGATTATTGAATGCAATATGTAGTTAGTGCACTATCATAATAAGCACATCAAGTTTATTTTAGAGCTCCTCCAAGATTCACAACAGACTGATTCTAATGAACTGACACTTGAAATTTCTAGTTACCCATATAACAATGAATATTAGATAAAGGCATTGATAATCAAAACTCATTAATATTAGATGCAGATATATGCATATCAAATTTATAAAAATGCAGAAGAATGAACTATCAAAACAAAAACTAGGGTAGAAGTATACAATAGATTCAGTATCAATAGTACTACTACATTAATCAAACATGATGCAGCACAATACTTAAGCTGTGCATATTTACATGTGTATTAAAAGGGTACAGTTAAGATGTTTGAATATGATCACAAGTCCTATAAAAATAAAAATAAAAAAGAATAGAGCTAACTGCTAAATATAACCTGAACCTTCTTAAAAGAAGTTGCATTATTGACATGCTGATGTTGGTTACAAACTTCGTGTTTCTTGCAAAGTGATACATATTGTGTTATATACATGAATAAACAAGAAATATTCCCCCAAAATTTGCTTTATTAACTTGCCAACGTGGAATGCATATTATGTCTCTTACCATGGTAGTTATCCATATACATAATTTTTTTTCGAATAAAAAAAAACTACCACACTAATAGCCTACATAGGTGTATCATCAACCCCAATAGAACAAGTTTAGATGATAATTACTGTTCAAAGATTATTAGTTGATATATGTCAATAGCTATTCAGCAATGTACATAACAAGAGATATCCACATATTATGTCCAGGCAATAAAATAAGATGAACAATTGCCTGATTGAGAATTGGAAACTAATGGTTCGTTGTAGTAGTAATTATTTTTACACTGTAAAGTGAGTAAATGAAATTGTTAAAATTGTAAGTTCCAACCAAAAAATAGATATATACAGTTGGCCAGTTTAACTTACTATGCCGATGGCGGACTTCGCGTGCTTTTAGGTAGCGCTGCTCTGCTGTGACAGATTCTAGTGCTTCCCCAAGCTGTGCAATTTTCACGTTTATTGGACTCAAATGCTCTGCAGGAGATTAATTACAATAACTGTTGTTAAAGAATAATATAATTTTATAATATGGAAACAAAAACAATGATTGGTATATGATCTTATAAAAAAAGGTGGAGTCAAAAAGAGGCGATCATAATCTCTCTTAGTTAGAATAATTATACCTCCACATCCTTATCTTACACACTCATGGGTGACCCTCACAGGTCCGGGCACCAGGATGCACTCCCGGGCGCCCCAATTCACTTTTAAGAATTGGGGCACCCAAGAGGGATTTCGGGCACCTGGACCTGTGAGGGTCGCTGTGAATCGGGGCGCCCGGAAGTGCGTTCCGGCGCCCTGACGTGTGAGGGCCGCCCATGAGTGTACAGGGTAAGGGTGTGTTGGCTAAAATATTTCTATATATATATATATATAATGAAAAACAAGATTATTTAGCAAGGGAATTATAGTATATATAGCTCCAACCTTGGAGAAAATAGAGAATATGGTTTGATATACAAGTTAGTCAATATATATATATATATATATATATATATATATATATATAGAACTTATGAAATTCCAAAACTAAATTTCTTCACCATTCATTGAGACTGACCATCTTTCGCTATGTCGTGTTCATTAGGAATATGTCCTACATGAATGTAAAATGAGACAGTCTCTGGTGTTCTGTTTGGATTATGAAAACAGAATTTGTACATTCCAGCTCGTGGGGCCTTAAACTCAAACTTGTCACCAGATGTCCCCTTCAATGAATGCACAGTGTTACCAGCTGGAGAAGTTACCTACATAATCACAAATTTCAGTAGTTACCATTGTAATCTGAAATAACCCTTGGAAAGAAGGTTAAAATCAACTAATAAGAATAAAAGGTAATAGCATGGCAAAGGTTATTCAAATATACTTGTGACAGAAATAAGTGGTTTCGTTCTTTTTACATCTCAGAAATTGAAGACACGCAACTTGGCAATATTTCTAAGGAAGATAAGGGGTTTCAAAATTTAGCATAAACTTTCAGAATTTCAATTGTGCATACAAACTATTTGTTTTGTTTACGTACTAGCTGGTCACTAAATAAAACTAAAAATTGACTTTTAAAAAAAACTAGGCTAGGTTGGCACAATCAAGAAAGTAAATATAAATTAAAATGCAACAAACTTATAGCCACTAGAATCAAAATAATTATGAAGCTGGTGAATCAAGGCTTGCAAGGCAAATATCTTTTCTGGTTTTCCTTTGGATCCAAGGGATGTTGCTTATATGACGGTAGTCCAATCATTTATACTTTATAGTTCAGAGGGTTAGGATGTAAGGAAGTACCGTCTATAAAAAGTTAAAGTGACAGATGAGAATGTTAAGATGAATGTAAAAAATTGATATTAAGGACAAAATTACAACCACTAATATTCAAGATAAAATAAATCTCCAATTGATAAAAAAAAGTAGATGTGTTGAGATGATATGCCCATGTTCGAAGTGACTGGTATATTATTCAGTTAAAATAGTTGGATCAATTAGAGAGAGTAGAGGAAGAACAAAGAAAACGTTAATCAATATAACAAAAGAACCATTTAATTGATTTAAATATTATTGATGGTATAGCTTTGCATAGAGCTAATGGGGAAAAAATCATGTCTGACCTAAATAATAGGGACAAACATGGTTTGACAATGATGATAGAATGCATATGCGACCATATGGGTTACCTAGTTCCACATAGTAAAGCACTGCAAATATGGAACCATAAAAAGGTATATGGCATGCCATCCACTATTGCGGAAGTCTAGGTCCTTGATATGAAATCATCTAGGATGTCTTTTAAGACAATGATATTTAGATATCAATCCTATACCAAATATCAAATTGGAGTGAGGACATAGATTACTACCTTTTCTCCAAATAGTTCCACAATCAAAGACAACCTAGGAGAGAAATATTAGTATTCCAAAGAAACTTGATATGCAATAGAACAAATATATGTCATGTGAATACACTTCTAGTTAAACTGCCAAAACGACCTACTGCTAACTATCATCAGAGTGTATTTTATTTTCCCATATAAATGGTAAATGGATATTATTTTCCATTCCAGTCTGGCACCAATTCTCAGCTTGCATCACTTACCAACCAAGAAAATCTCATCTAATTAAATCAAAACATATATATCATTATTGACTTTGCAAAAATGCATATAAGAGTGCACACATTAATTTCAAAGTTCTCCCTATCCAGTGAATGCTGGAATACTACTTACTACTTACAGAGCAAACCTTAACACATGAATCAATGGACAACAACAGGCTTCAGTACAGATTTTGGAGTAGAACTTTCAATCAAAAAATAATTGGGACATATTATTTGGCATAGACAAATAACTCAAGAAGTTTCAGAGAAATTTAAATAAACTGTGATGGGATAAGTATTATTTTTTTTTTTCTATTCGTATCCATATTCAGATCTGGAATGGTATTGGTTTCCAGTTGAATGTTTACTCATCAAAGATGTTGCCCACTAGCATAACTTTATTGGTTTGAACAGGTCCTTATGAGGAATCAACCCTCATAGGATGGAGGAAACAGAGAGTCGTTGTCACATTTTTAGCATATAAAACAAATACAGTGAAAGTTATGGCATGAGGTGAACACACGAGGAAGAAAGAGGGTGGGGATTAGAAACCCAAACACTATTGGAGGGGCAATTTGGATTCTAAATTCTAAGTCCTAGTGATCCGAAACAAAGAAATTCAAAACAACTGAATTGAAATTGAGATAATTTTCTGTTCCCATTAAACTGTTAATAAACCAACAGAAACCCTAAATGTTCCTGAAAAATCTAAATTTCCACTAAAAGCGGCAATCAACTTGATCAATTCCCCAAAGATTTGGAAGGAGGAAACAATGTATCAAACATAATGGAAAACACCCTTAAATTTATATACAAAATCACTATTTTCTAATTCAATCATCCAAACGGGCTGTTATAGAATAAACAGAAACCCTAAATATTCCAAAAAAAAATCTAAACTTTCTCTAAAAGCACCAACCAACTTCATGAATTAGACAAATATTTGAAGGACTGCATCGAACACGAGACACTTCTATTCTCAGATTCATCTGTTCAAATACTGCTTCATTAACCTAATTAACAGGTCCAATCGAAAAGCATCTGCTTGCAGAAATAAGGGCTTACGATGAAATCAATGCCGGGGTGATCGGAACTCCAGAATATGTCATGATCTACGACTACGAAATTTCCCGAGATTGTGTCGCCCTCGTAGAGGACGAACTCGTAGACGCACTCGACGTCGTTGACGGTGACGGACAGAGCCGAGAGACGACAGGGGCAGCCGAGGAGAAGGCCTACGATCAAAAAGGCCTCCCTGAGACTGATTGATCTTCTCTTCCCCATGGATCTCCAAACTCGATCTCGATCTCAACCTCTCTGCTATTTCTTAGGAGAATTGCCGCCTCAACAATGGAGCCCGTGAGACGTTTTATTATTGTCTAATACTGATTTTGTCTTGTTTATGAGTTCTCGTACTCTAATAATCTAATTGCTTCGGGTTCTATTTTTTTTTTAAAAAAAAAACTTTATTTTATAATATTTTTATTATTTTGTTTTAAAAAAGACAAATAAGATAAGGAAATCAGATCTTTTGTCCCAAGATTCCTCTGTCCCTATGTTCCTTCATCGATCGGATGATCATGACATTCTCATGATGTGCACTACATTCTTGAGATATGATCTAACCCGTTCGATCGACGAGGAGACATGGGGATACGAAAATCTTGGGATAGGACCTGGCCAGATGCCAAAAAAACAAATCGATCAGGCTTGAGATACGTCCGAGTTGATCAAGCCGTTTCAAGGGTAATTTTCTAATATAAAAAATTATTCATTAGACAATTTATATGTTTTTTTTTTATATAATTAATGTATCTAAGTCTTAGATCGATCTAGATGACCAATTATCTCGACTATTACAATAAATTAGAAAAACTTCAAAGTCAGACGTTTATTGTCTAGGAAATTCGTCTAATTATTTATTTTTATATCATAACCTCCTAACAACAATGTATATGACAGCTTAAAAGAGGATAATATAGAATAACATCTATTTTGATTTGATGATATGATATTACCTTTTTTAGCAAGTACTTGTAGAATTTGTTTATCTTATATACCTAATCCAAGTCCAATAGTAATTTCATTGATATTTTAATCATGAACTAAATTACTTGATAATTATCTTTAATGGTCTGATAATATAAATGGATAGAAGATATATGGAGGGTTAGGTCGCTAAAGAGTGGATGCCAGATTTTTTTAAAAAAAGATATTTCAAATATCTAATATGTAGATGGATCAATATGAGAGTAATTGGTCTAGGCTTATACACAAAGTGTTTACTGAATTAAGATAAATCCAAAAAACTACTAAATAATCCGACCATCACAGTCGGATTTTTCGAAATTAATCAAGAAAATGTCCGGACTAAAGGCTAGCGTCTATGATCCTGTCTTAAAATAAAAAGATGAAAAATTAAAGATGTGACTGTTGCATTGACTAGATGTACATCATGTCCCGCTCTACAAAGTAAGCAACGTCAGTGTTGAGCTAGGGAAGGGGTCTCCGGCGTTGACCGTCCGACACTCAAGTTAGTCACCGAAACTGTAGAGGAAAGCGGAGCAACAATAACGCAAGCGTAAACAGTGAATAACACCTACCTCTGCCGGTGCTTAGATCTCTCTTTATATAGAGCCCTGGTAGGCAACATACATGCTCCTCGAGGCATAGACACGTTCTCCAATGTATCCTATGAAAGAACCTGTCAAGAAAGTGCCTCTGACACCATACCTTAATAGGGCATGTATATCTCTGATAAGACAGTAAAAGCTTCCGTCGTACGATTCGTCTGTTGACTATGTCTCGTGTCAATGACACTATCTCCCAAAAGGATATCGAGAAATATAACAATGGTCTCGCTGCTTGGCCGAGCGGGTAGCCGTTCGACCATGATTCCTCCGCTCTGTTGGCCTCAACTGCTCTTCCTTGTGATGACTAGGCATAGTAACTTGTCCCTCCCGATCAGACAAGTTCTTTGGTCTCCTCAGCATCCTGTCGTCCAGCACTGAGTGTCTAACAGTCTTACCGTATTATCCCAAGCTGGACTGGTGGTCAGCTCGAACAAGTCTCTTGCCGATAGGACATTGATTGCCCCCACCGGCCTTACTAAGGTCCTCCGCTCGGCCACCGTAGGCGAGCTTTTTGACACTCTGGCATTGACCATCTTGACTTTGACCTCCACCTCTGCATTTGACTTGTGCCAGGCGGGCCCCCTTTATCGTCGCATCACAAGTCTCCCCTTTAAGTATAGTCGAAGGAGGCTGCAAGTCCGACTGACTGGACTAGTAAAGTCTTCGGTGGTTTCCACGTCGGATCGAACCATAAACGCTCCTATGTTTCTGATCGAAGCAAATGTCTACACCGTTTGGCTTTATTTCGTTGGCTGGGTTTGTAGATGCCGCTCGGATCATATCTCCCAAGGCAGATAGTGAATCGGCCGCTCGACTATGTGATAACCCACTCTTTGTGCCAATCATGACAATGAGCGATAACACTTAGCGAAATTTCTCTTTTCCCTGCGCTCCCTCGGATGAGCGTCCTTTCATAGTAGCTGACGTCATCCAAATTTCTTGAAGACTGTGCAAATCTCTGATCATTATGGTCGAGCACGTGGTCATACCTTTTAATTAAATGTCATTTATGTCTTCCGATAACTGAACGCCACGTGTCCCATTTTCTTCCGCCGCACGTTTGACGTTACAAGTGGATATCCGTTGGTGACGTGACAGAGACCTTTTCAAATTCTACGTCCAGATCTTCTCTTGATTTTTCAAACCCTGGATAGGACGGCTCAAGGTGATCGCCCGCGAGGTTTATAAACCTTACTTCACATCGCCGTCATCTTCATTCCTTACGCTTTCGTCTTCGAGCCTTCTCTGCAATGCTTCATCTCTTCTTCTTCTCCAACAATCATTTTCTGTAAGCTTCTTCACTCTTTCCTTATCCGAATCCGTTCGTTGCTCCTTCTCAAATCCTTTATTTTTGATGGCCAATTCTTCACAATCCCTCGTCTCCGTTCCTGGGCTCTGGTACACTTCCACAAAATCTAGGTTCGATGGGGATGACATTGAAAAGATGAAAGTTGTCTACCATTTTCCCTCCAATTACCAAGTTGTCATTCCATCTACTTACGACCGGCCACACGAACCAGTGGATTTTCTGTATTTTTTTAAGGACCAGTTCACCGCCGGCATTCGATTCCCCGTTCATCCCTTTTTTCCTCTATTTGTAAATACTTCCTTATTTTCTTTAATCAACTAGTGTCAAACTCCTTTAGACTGTTGTATGGGGTTGTAGTTTTGTTCCAGCTGCACGACATTCCCTTGACTCCTCAGGCTTTTCATTATTTTTGTTATCCTAAATTGTTCAAGTTGAGGACCTTCTTATTTCAAGCTCGAGTGGGCTCGATCTTTTTTGATAAAATATCGTCCTCCAATAAGCATTGAAGGGAACACTACTTCTTTCTTTGTTTTCCCGAGCAGCCAGACTTCCGGACCGGCTAGCAGATGGAAGTGATGAATCCTCCGTCGCTCGGGAAGTACAAAAGCTGATCGGATTTTCTCCGGGCAGCTTCTAGTTTGGCCGATCAAAAATATCATATTCACCGATTGCTATTGGAGGGCGTTCTTTACGTGTTCAGCTTGAGCCCGATCCGCACACGGCTGCCATCCAGCTTAAGTATGCCCTTTCTTTTTCATCTTTGAATCTAACTGATTTTGCCTTCTTTTTTGTAGCCCGCATCATATTGAGGGCACGTCTGGTCGGCAAGAGCAAGCTTGCAAACGCCGAGATCAACGTCGCAACGGTGGCCAAACTAGAGAGTCACGGCCTACAGCCGGTCGGCTCACACGAAGATCCGCTCGGCCAGGCTGAAGGAGCACTTGCGCTAGCTAGCGAAGGGAGAGTCGGCCAGGCGGCTGCCAATGGAGCAGCCACTATAGCAGACCTTCCTCCCGAATGACTCTCGCTGTTCCTGATCGCAGTGGCTTCTAAGTCGACCACTTTTGGTGAACCTCTGGTACAACGCAAGAGGCACCGTATGGAAGGGTCCTCCCGTTTTGCTACTTCCGCCCTGCAGACTCCAACTCAAGCCAGCTCCCGACCATCCTCCGAGAGGGGTGAGACATCCATGCCTGCTCTTCCTGAGCAAGGAGCCGCAGCACTCCACACCTCCCTGTCATCCGACCGGATACCGTCGTTGTCCAGTCTGCCGCTAGGGACAATTTGTGCACCGTCGTCGCCTTCATGCTAACTCAATCCTTGCAGGCGGCCTAAGTCTCCCGTATCTGAACAGCCCCAACGCCCCAGTCTACGAGTAAAGCTACCTCAGAACCCTCTGGTCCGAGCGGCCAGAGACAAATAACGGTAATTTTTCATTTGCCGACCGATGAGTGGTGCAGTCCAGACAACGTTACGTCCCGCACCCCCGAGCACCAGATACAGATCCAAGGGCCGCTCTCACAAATATTAGCCGATGTCCAGGCCCGTGGGCAGCCATCTCTCCAAGAGAGCTCGTGAACAGCCATACCTAGATGTCCACTAGGGTATGTACGTTGCCTTTTTACTTACTTCTTTTATCCGCTTGGCCCTTACCATTTCCCTATTGTTCCAGTATTGGGTCGAGAGCTTGACCATGTGCTAGAGGCTTTCCTTTTTGGAACATGAGTCCAACAGCTACGCGCTTTGAGCGACCAGTCAGCGACTTCTGAGGCACACTTGGAGCAGTTGACTGCCGAGGCAACCCAACTAAAGGCTGATCTACAAAAGATTGCCGAGCTGTTGGAGGTAGAGAGGGGCAAGAGTGCCGAGCAGGCTTTGCAACTGGCGAGGCTCAATAAGCAGGCCAGCTCATACGAAGTCAAGATCCTTTTAGCCAATACCAAGAAGCTTCGAGTCATTGAGTGTTGGTGCAATCGACCTCTAGGGTTGATGTATGACAATATACCTAAGTTTGGTCAATTTGACCTAGGGTTGATCCAAACAGAACTTGATGTTTAGAAGAGAGAAGTCTAGTCAAGACTAGATAACTAGTAAAGGTAAGTCCTACCCAAAGGATAGGCAGGTGAGAAGTCTACTGAGTGACTAGTCCTAACTGGAGGTTAGGCAAAGTGGAAGTCCTGGTGAGTGAAGTCAGGCCCTAGTGAGTGAAGCTAGGTGATGGAAGTCCTGGTGAGTGAAGCAGAGCCCTAGTGAGTGAAGCTAGGTGGTGTAAGTCCTGGTGAGTGAAGTTAGGTAATGGAAGTCCTAGTGAGTAAAGCTGGATAACCCTAGGGGAGGTAACCTTAGGTTATATGTGACCGACCACGGTCGACCGGACCAATGAATCTTGAAATATGTTAACACTATCTTACTTTACTATTTTATCTATTGTGCTAACTCAGTATTGCAGGAAAGTCCAGCTAGGTCAACGAGCCGATTGGATAGCTAGCAGGAAGTCCAGACAGGTCGACGGGTTGACCGGATGTCTGGCAAGACGGTAAGTTAAGGTAAGTCACTGGAGGAGAGTAACTTGGTGAGGATGTGTTCCCCGTTTGAGGGAACAGTAGGCGTCAATCCAACTAAGATCCATTTGAAAAATCTAAGTTGAGATTTTGACTAGATTCTGGTCTCGAGGAGATAAAATCTAATTACTACTATATTTTTATAATTGTGCTAACTTTTATTTTGCAGGGTAGTATAATGTTTATTGCCTCGGACTAATCTTTTTCTTACAGAAAAAAACTTTATTGGAAAAAGTGGTATGGGCGCCCGGAAGGGATCCGAGCGCCCGGAGCTGGTCAGAGTGCTCGGAACTGGTTCGGGAGCCAAGAGTTGGTTCGGGCGCTCGGAACTTGTCCGGGCGCCCGGAACTGGTTCAGGCGCTCGGAATGCAAAACTCTATCTCGTCGCAAACATGGAGTGTGCTGATTGGCTGGGCCTGTTGGTGTAATCAACCTAGGTTTTGATGTGTGTGTCAAAGAGTTTAAGTTAAGCTTTCATATGTATTTGATATGTGTTTGAGTCTTGCAGGACTTTGTGGAACACATGAGAACTTGGTGCGGCCAAGTGTGGGAAGCTCATCCAAAGGCTCGGATCGTTAAGTCGGTGAAGGGTGGTGTGGAAGACATCCGAAGGACCGCAAGACGAGGAGTAATGGAGTGGAGCCGAGGGAAGTGGACTTCAAGGCAGCGTGAAGGATGGCACGGAGAGGAGCCGCGGGCTCGGGTGCATCTGAGGGACGAAGGTCGAGGAAGAGGACTTCAAAGGCGACTCCGGAAAGGATGAGAGGAGTGAATGTACTGGGACCAGTCGACTGGTCATGGGACCAGTCGACTGATCCAGCTTCACAGAATGCACAGAAGCATTCTGTGCTTGTCGACTAAGGGGACCAGTCGACTGGTCCTAAGACCAGTCGACTGGTACATGACCGTTGGCAGAAAACGGGCTCTAAAGAGAGCCGTTGGCGTTGCCTAACGGCTAGCACCAGTCGACTGGTGCATGGACCAGTCGACTGGTGTCAGGGTTTGAGTTGATTGGTGATCAACTCTTTCCTCTTACTTAAGGGGAGCTTTGGGGCATTGAAGGGGTTACTGATACTCATTGTAAACCTTCTGAATCTTGCCCAAAGCTTCCAAGCCAACTCTCTTCCTTCTAACCCTAAGTTTCATCTTGTAAAGAGGAAGAGAACTTTGTGAGAGGTTTGCTCCACCGAGAAGGAGAAGCTTTAGCCGGAGATTGCCGGGGACTGATCCACCAAAGGATCAAGGGCTCGTCCACCTCAAGGACACGTCGTGGAGTAGGAGCAAGCAATCTCCAAACCATGTTACATCGAGCGTGTTAGCGTTTGTATTCTCGTTTGTGGTTCATTGTTTTAGTTTCTATATTTCCGCTTGCGCAAACTAACGTACTGTAGAGAAGAAATCGATTTGGGGGTGGCCTAGCTATCCAACCCCCCTTCAAGCCGGCCACCGATCCTCCAACAGGGCCAACGTCACAGTCCAGGCGCCCAGAAAGGATCCAGGCACCCGGAGCTACCTATATAAGAAGTCTTCCGCTAGAGCATAAAAAATAACTTCTTCTATGATTGCTCTATTGCGCGCTGCTCCAAAGACGCTCCTGCAACGCTGCGAAGCTCCTCCGACAACCTGTGACTCAGTTTCATTTTCCTTGTTGTCAATATTTTTTATAGTTCGTGTACTAAATTATGTAATACTTTTTACGAATTATTAGTGATTATCCAACGAAAGCACTCTCATGTGTGGGCCTTGGAGTAGGAGTCTACGAAGGCTCTGAACCAAGTAAAATTGGTTTGTTAGCGTTGCTTCAATTTTTCTCTTCCATTGCATACTCGATTTCATTTACGATTTTTCGATGATCACTATTCACCATCCCCCCTCCTCTAGCGAACTTTACGATCCAACATTGAGGACCTAGAGATCAAGAACAAAGAGGGTTGGATCCTCGCTCAAAACTTGAAGGAGGCACAGGCAACTCTGAATGCCGAGTGGGATAGCCGATCGACTGAGCCAGCAGTGGCTCAAGTACAGCTCGCTGCTAAGGATGCTGAGCTGGATACTTTGAAGGCTGAGTTGGAGGCCTCCTGAATGGCCTTGGAGGAGTATCAAGGCGCAGAGTCTAATCAAATCGAGATTCTGAAGCGTGATTACCTCCGCTTGGACTCTTTCAAGGACCGACTCACCAACCGGGCACTCCGCCTCTTCAACCTCACCATTGATGGGACGCTAGACCAGCTAAAGGGCGGCAGTTATATCCTAACCACATTGACCAACAAGGTCATCAGTTGGGACAAGCTAACCGAGTTGCTGCCCGATGATGTGCTGGATTACCTTGAGTGAACCCGCACCCTGTGAAGCTCGCCTCCTTTTGTATTGCCTCTCACAAACTTGTAAAAATGTTAATGTATGATCACCCATTCAACGTATCTTTGTTTATTTGATTCTATATTTTATCATGCATCGACGTTCGATGTTTCTTTGCTTTGTTGGTTGTTGCACTTGTTCATGCATGTTTCGCCGCTCAGCTTGAGTAGGACTACGAACCACTTAACGTTTTGCAAAAACTTTCTAAGTGTGGTCCCTTGTCTCCCGATCATCAATGTAACCAATTGTTGGGATGCCCGAGCGATCACTTCAATGTTGCCGAACGACCTTATTTTAGTGAAAACTATTGCTTTTTGGAGCAGCACGTTTCTTGGTCAGCCTTATTCTCGGCTTATATATTTGCCGATCCTCTTCATTTGTCGTAGACTTGATTCTAGAGTGGCCGATCAGCCATTTTTTTATTACAGACTCGAGTTTATAGCCATCGCTCGGCTATTGAAGGCGCATACTTGAGTTTAAAGTCATCGCTCAACTATTGAAAAAGACCGGGGTTTAAAGTCGCCGCTTGATTATTGATGAAGATAGAGGTTTAAAGTCATCGATCAACTGTTGGTTGGCGTAGACAAGGGTTTAAAGTCACTGCTCGACTATTGACTGGTGTAGACAGGGGTTTAAAGTCGCTGCTCGACTGTTGACTGGTGTAGATAGGGGTTTAAAGTCGCCACTCGACTGTTGATTGGTGTATACAAGGATATATAGTCGCCGCTCGATTGTTGATTGGCGTAGACAAGAGTTTATAGTCGCCGCTTGACTTTTAACTTGGCCAGTCGGCACAAAAGTTTGGAACACTTGGGATTTTTATTCATTCTCTTCCAGCATCCACAAGACATACAATTATATAAGTACATCTGGATTTATTCACACACCTTGCCTCTGACCAGCTGGGGTGGATCTGAACCTCCTCCTTCTCTCCATAGATGCGGGGGGCTCCTCCATGATGGCGTTCTCCTCCAAACGTGGGTTCTTCTGAGCGACCCTTGCTTTATACTTGACCATCTTGACGTAGCATCGCCGAGCAGCTAACTAGTCACCTTTGACTTCGCCCACCTCGTTGTCTTTCGAAAACTTAATGTTCTGGCAGAAGGTGGATACCATCGCTTAGAACTCGTTGAGGGTCGGTGGCCCAGTATGACGTTGTAGGTTGACGATGCATCCACCACGATGAAGTTCATGGTCCTGGTCCTCTTAAGCGGCTCATCTCTGAGCGAAATGGTCAGTAGTGCCTGGCCAATCAGCAACACTTCGTTGCCTGTAAAGCTATAAAGTGGGGTTATCATTGGTTGCAACTTGCTCCGGTCAATTTACAGCTGGTCGAACGCCTTCTTGAATATAATATTCACCAAGCTCCTTGTATCAACAAAGGTTCGGTGAATAGTATAATTAGCGATTACTGCTCGGATGATCAGGGTGTCGTCATGAGGGATCTCCATTCCCTCTAAGTCTCGGAGGTCGAAGCTTATTTCTGGTCCTTCGGCCTTCTCCTTACTGCACCCCACAATGTGGATCTCCAGTCACCGAGCATGCGATTTCCTCGCTCGATTGGAATCATCGTCGGTCGGTCCACCAGCAATCATTCCAATTTCTTCCTGAGCGGCATTGCTCCTATTTTCTTCCTCCTGAGCCGAGGGTCTATTCCAGTCAGTAGAAGCTCGAGCAGGACTTGTGTTGTTCCTTCACTGGGGCTGATGATGGCGTCGCTCAAACGCCCCTCTCTCTTCCTCCTTCCAACCAGTTGATCGACGTCTATGATGTCGATCGGGTGATGGTGACCGACAACAATATCCTTGTGGAGCTGATCGTCTTGCAATCGGAGTCAGATCATATCAGTCGTGTATGCTGTGCGTTGCCGACTGATGGAAGGAGAAGAATAGTAGCGTCCATGGCTTGCCTTTACAGCCTTTGGGCGATCGACTGCAACATGCTGCATGGCATATGCCCTCGACTCCTGGTGTTGCTAGGCTCCTCCCGATCGAGGCCCATTTGGGGGTTAATGGCTACTCGATGGTCGACACTCGGGCGCTACTATGGGCTCAACAGACGCCTCCTTTCTTTTAACCGCTTGGACTTCTTCCACTTTTATGTATTCCGTGGCCCTCCTAAGTAGGTGGTCAAAATCCCTCAGTGACTTTCGAATCAATGATTAGAAGAACTCTCCTTCGGTGAGGCCTTGGGCGAAGGTATTCACCAATACTTCTGTAGAGATCGAGGGAATATCTAAGGCCACCATGTTGAAGTGATGGATGTAGGCCCTCAGTATCTCCCTGAGCCCTTGCTTCAAGGAGAACAGATTGACGCTTGTCTTCTGGTGGCGGCGACTACTAGCAAAGTGGTGTAAAAACGCCGCTCGGAAGTCCTTGAAGCTGTGAATTGATTTGCTCGGCAATCTCTTGAAGCAACGTTGTGCTGATCCAAAGAAGGTGGTGAGGAAGACACGACACTTCACCCCGTCAGTGTACTGATGAAGTATAGCCGCATTGTCAAACTTGGCCAAGTGGTCATCTGGTTCGGTAGTTTCATTGTATTCTCCGATCATCAGCGGGGTGTAGTGCTTGGGTAGAGGGTTATCCAGAATCTCTTACGAGAATTGTTGATTGATCTGCTCGGGCGAATCATCTTCCCTTGGTGCCTTCCCTTTTCGCGCGTCTCGAACGGGTGCGTCATCTGAGGAAGACCCCTGGTCCTTGTCCGCTTGGCCCCGTTCCTCTGATGGAGTCCAGAATAGCGCTCGATGAAAGGGGATCGATGCATTGGGTGCCTCCCCATATGTGCCAATTGGATTCTTGTTCTGTGCTCGAACAGATACATGCTTTGCTCGGTCTCTATATCCTGCTTGATGCCCTACCGCTGATGTCGCGGGTTAATCCGCTTGGTGCTCGGCCAGCGCTTGTTGTTGTTGTTATTATTGCTCCAATATCCTTGCCGCTCGGACTTGTATAAGCATATCGAGCTCCTCCTTTGTCAGTATCACCGTAGCGAGCTGTCCAACATCCTCCATCTTCTCGTTTCAGATGTAGGCTACGTTCCCACAGATGGTGTCAAAATGATCCTGTCCTAAAACGGGAAGGTGGAAAGCTAGGGATGTGGTTCCTGCGTTGACTGGACGTAGATCACGTCCTGCTTTGCAAAGCAAGCAACGTCAGTGCCGAGCTAAGAAAGGGGTCCTCGGCGTTGGCCCTCTGACGCTCAAGTTAGTGACTAAAATTATAGAGGAAAGCGGAACAACAGTAACGTAAGCGCAAACAGTGAATAATGCCTACCTTCGCTGGTGCTTGGACCCCCCTTTATATAGAGCCCTGGTGGGAGACATGCACGCTCCTCGAGGTATGAACATGTTCTCCAATGTATCATATGAAAGAACATGTCAGGAAAGTGCATCTGACACCACACCTTAACAGGAAACGCATATCCCTGACAAGACAGTAGAAGCTTCTACCGTACGATCTGCATGTTAACCATGCCTCGTGTCAGCAGCACTATCTCTCAAAAGAATATCGAGAAATATAATAATGATCCCACTGCTTGGCCAAGCAGAGTAGTCGTTCGGCTGAGACTCCTCCGTTTTGTCAGCCTCAGCTGCTCTTCCTTGCAGTGACTGAGCGTAGTAGTTTGTCCCTCCCGATCGGACAAGTTCTTTGGTCTTCTCAGCATCCTGTCGTCCCACACTGAGCGTATGGCGGTCTTACAGTATTATCCCGAGCTAAACGGGTGGTCAACTCGAACAAGTTTCTTGCTGATTGGATACTAATTGCCTCGACTGACCTTACTAAGGTCCTCCCCTCGGCCAGTGAGCCTTTTGACATCCTGGTGTGGTCACATCCTGATGTTGATCATCTTAACTTTAACCTCCACCTTGACATTTGACCCGTGTCGGGCGAGCCCCCCTTTATTGCCGTATCAATCTCTTTGCTCCTTTGGAAGATGAACACATATCTAATTTCGCGTAGATTGTTATACATCAATGATATGCAATCCGATTTTGAATTATTTCAGTGTTTATGACTTTCATGCTTTAAGAACAATCCGATTATAAATTGTATAGGTACTTGATCTGTACATAGAAGACGAAGCAAAAGAATGAGGACTCCACCCCGAAGAAGAAACAGGACATTATTTTCACCACTTAATCCTTCGACAAAAAGTGTCTGATGGAGAATCCTGTCCATACACTTCAGTCTTGTTTGCGGCATCAGCAGGCACGAGCAGAGCTTCATGATGACCCACAGAAAATCCCCGAGCAGAAAATTGAAACAAACAGCTCTCTTAAGTACAACACCTTGTGATTACAGTTTCTATATGAGCAGGTAATTAATATACAAATAACATGACTTTTTCAGCGACAGTTACCTCCACTGCTTCTGTAAGAAAAATTAGGTGGGGAAGATGATCCATTTGACAGTGCGAACCCCAGGATTGGACAATCAGCCGTGACGACGCCTGCAAAGATGATGACGATGATCTCACCTTCAAGCCTCGGTTAGTCTTATTTCATTTAGTGGGGTTAGTTAGTGCTCACACTCTTTCAGACATGGAAGATTGGTGTCGTTTAGAAGGTTGCTAAACCCCTCTTTGCACTCACAGCGATGGCCAAAACTGGTCGTTCTCGCACATCTTCCACGGCCGCAGAAGGACCACATGCACGCTACATGTACGTTGGCGATGATCAGTAAAGAGGCATTGAGGAATACACAAGCATGAATGAAGAAGAGCATCGAGAATTACGATCGAAGAGCAGGGACCGATTTGAAGGCTGTGTGATGGTTGAAGGCGGCTGAGCCATGGAGTCGTTGTAACAAATGTGATCGAATACACCTGCACCTTGGGCCATGCTTAAGTTTGCATTGCATGTATCGGATGGATGAAAGTAGAGGAGAACTACTCACAGTTGGGCATGACACAGGGCAGGAAGGGGAGGTGTCGGGGCGTGAACTGGAACTGGGTCCAGCCAGGATTGCACTCGCACTTGAATCCAAACGTAGAGTTTGGCGACTCTAGGCAGCTTCCTCTTCCGCAATCCACAAGTCTGCACATCTCTTCTGGCAAACAAAAGATACAACGAGAGTACATGAGATACAAAGAGATGCAAACTATAGTATGCAATCAGTTAGTGTACTGGGGACAGAAGATGGGATATGCTGTGCTGAGAGAGCTTGGATCATTGTCATGAGAAGAGCAGATAGAGCCAGGCTCATTATTTCTTCCTAGCTGTTTCTTCTGTTTCCGTCCCTCAGGTGGTTGGTCATTTAAGAGGGTTGGAGGGGAAGTTAGGTGGTGGAAGATGGAAGCTCAGTGGGCAATGATGCATTGGAATTTGAGGGATTGATGTTGTTAGGTTGCCAAAGAATGACATCAAGACGTTGGGTGGGCCTTGCGATCGAATCCGAAAAACATTTACTCGAACCAATTTGTTGATGTTTGGTATAGAAAAAAACCGATTAATATAAACTCAGATTAATGCAGGAAACCATAACAAAACAATACAACTCAAAAATGTTTTAAAAATCATGATTCAATAGTAGAACAAACAGGAATAAAAATTAAAGTAAAACGTTCCTTTGTTGAACATCAATGACATCATGAAACCAATGGCATCTAGAGATTTAGAAATTTGAAGCAAATGTCAATAAAGATTCAGTACTATACTGGAGATCTCAATTACATGTCATAACTTTGAATGTAAAACCCAATATCTATCAGCTTGAACAGTGTAACTCCAAACCTAGGATTTAGATTTCCCGCACAAGTAGGCTGAGAGAGGTGAAGGCCAGAAGTCCTGCAAAAGATGTCAAGGATACGAGGATACCTGGCAATGCAAAAGAGTTCACCGCGTCAGACATGCAGGAAAGTTTACTTGGTTTGAAAGGATAAAGGATATGAATGAAAACAAGAAAATACTTTCAATTTACATGCTTAAACAGGTTATGCCGATAAGTACATCATGCTCTTGTAAAGTAATATTCTGCAATGTAATTCAAGTCCAGTAGAAAAACAAACAAACACCCGAAACTAGCCAGCAAAAGACTTGAGCTTCGAAGAATCAGGAAGCATTAGAGGCTCTGTTGGCAACTTGCGAATGTATCTAACACCTGAACTTGTTGGACCTTATTTGGAGAGAGCTTCAGACTCATGAAATCCTTCCTCTATCCATTTCCAAGTTTCTGTGTTTTCATTGTCACAATTTATTTGTTGTTCCTTCATTCCTTGGTAAATTGCATTAATTTGTGAAGCCTTGTACGATATTACAATGTATCTTAGTTTGATATAGTGTGTCATTTCAGCACATGCACAAAAGTGATATCCTGCTACAGCAGATATGAAAACTCGGCTATAAATAATTGATGATAATGTAATATCTATACACTAAACTGACATCCTGCAGATTTCTATCTCCAGGAGTCTTCAAGCCCTACCCCAAACGTACATCACTAGCAAGTCCACGACCATCACTATTTTCCTCATGGATTCTAACCAATCTCCAATCTGAGGGTCTGATGCGAAGCATGAAAAGGCAATGCTAGTGTGAAGAAAGGTGAGGAAGACAAAGGAACAAGAGAGTTTAACATGGGCATGCAAAAAGACCTCCTTTTGCTATCTCTTTAATAAGTCATGCAAGAGGCAGTGCAACAGAGGGGTTCATTTTAAAATAATAATAATCTATACTAAAAAAGTTAATCATAATAATAATAAAGGTAGGGTAGTTGTGGGAGAAAAGGATAAGAGAACTCAATTTTTTTCTCTCTTTATCCCAAGTTAATATACCACTAGGTTCTTAGTACCTTTGATTTGCCATGTGTACAATTTAAGATTATCCATTGCCTCTCTATTCTAACATCTCAATAGCTCCCCCAATACAAATTCTTATTTTTAATTTTTCATGTGTGAACAATTTGAGATTAGTTATTGTCTCTCTATTCTAAGATCTCAATAGCTCTCCCAATATCAATTCCTAGTTTGAGAGAACAGATACACTGCCACCTTTCCAAAGCTCACTTCATTTTGACATACATCAAAACAATCTGATATTTTCCTTTCAAGGGTAAATTAAGAAAGAATATTATATCACAGACTTTTGAAGATAGTCGATAACTTTATCATTTGAAGATCATATCTTTCAAAGATTCTCACCAACTATAACTTTTGATTCTCTCCTGAAGATCATTATCAATCCCAGTGCAAAAGTTAACTTGTACAAAGAAGAATCCAAAGCATCGTATCATCAAGTTTCTCAAGGGCTACACTAGTATTGTATCTATGTCATCTTCACCGAATGTCATTTTATGTTAACATGTTTGGACATACATAATATCTATGTTGCAAGATGGAAGCTTAAAGGAGAGTGTTAGTACTAATGGGCACATGTTTCTATTAATTAGTTAGTGGCATTGTTAAAGGGCCAAATATAGAGTAATTTTGAACTACATGATGCAGTCGGAAAGAACCCAAATAAACATCTACGAATGAAATATTTGAACATAAAGGGTTAAATAACATGCCTGGACTTAAAGCACTACTGGTTCGGGCCCTGCTGTTGGTTCGGCGGTGGCATTCCAGGTCTTGGCGGAGCAAACACAGGGACCTGTCCACCAGGTGGTGGTGGCATACCTGGCCTTGGAGGAAATGGAGCAGGCATACCAGGCCGCATCCCTGGTGGGGGCATCGGGAATGGAGGCCTCTGTCCAAGCTGCGGTGGGTGCATCGGAAATGAAGGGGGTGGAGCCCCAGGCCTGGAAGCAAACTGCATTGGCCCAGCCCCAGGTGGGCGCAGGCCAACAGCCGGGGGCTGGCCTGGGAAACCAGGAACCTGCCCCGAAGCAGGCGGACGGACTACTTGGGGATACGAGATTGGCGGCGCAGATAGCTGAGGAACGGGAGGGCGCGAGATCTGCGGGTGCATCATCCCAGGAGCGGGTCCACCAACGCCACGGATGGGTCCGGCGAGACCAGGCTGTGCCTGGACAAGGGGCGCTGTGGGGATGCCACGGCCGGAGGCGCGACCGACCCCAGGGCCAGCGAGGGCGGCTGCAGCGTTGGCCTTAGCGCGGGACTCGTCGGGAGGCGGGGGGCCCTCGACGGTCATGGACACGACCTCCTCGCCACGGAGGAGGACGAGGCCGAGCGTGCGACGATCCTCGCGTTCACCGTCGATATTCTTGGCGGCGCCCTTAGCGGGAGGGAGTTTTCGGAACTCCTCACAGTCACCGAGGACGAGGTTCATGTGGCGGTCGAACGCCATGAACTTGCCGACAAGCTGGCGACCGTCCTGGATGGTGACGCGCATCCGGTAGTTAATATACTGAAGCATTTTCGATCCCTTCGACATCGACATGGTCGCGATATGGTCTCTCGCGCTCACCGCCGACGACTGCGAGATCGATAAACCCTAGGCTTTCTATCACTGACAACTGCACCCGAGGGCGAGGGAGTAAGAGTGGGGATCATGTGCGGGCCACATGCAGAAAAAAAAAAACGTCCGTACGTTTTTTTTTTTTTTTTTTTTTTTTTTTTCAAAAATGGAGTAGAGCATTGGTGTATTGGAAAATAGGTGCATGAATATTGTTTAGTTTTTTTATTTATTACATGAATAAATATAAAAAATTAAAGAAAAATAATTTATCATTTTGACCTCCTTGACCGTTTAAGTCGAGTTGAATCGAGTCGAGCTAACTCAGGCTCAAGCTCGACTCAATTCGATTTATACTGATTCAATTCGAGCTCAACTTCACTCGAGCTTATAGAGTCGAGCTCGACATTTAATTATAGGCTCGGGCTTGAATTTTTTTTTATTTTATTATTTTTAATAAATAAATAAAAGTATTATATATTGTATATATATATATATATATTATAATTGATCCATTTGGCTCGATGAGTCATCGAGCCAATAATAATTAGGTTTGAACTCGGTCAACTTCAAGCTTAATTCAAATTTTGACCAAATTGGGTTGGCTCATTTGCACCCCTACTTCAAAATGCTTCATCAATCTATGACTTGGGCAAACTAATTGGTGATCAAAGTGCCTAACTCCTTGCCCTGTCATGTTTAAGATCATGAGTTTGAGTTACATAAACAATCTCTTACAAAAAAAATATAAAGTAAAACTACATATGATAGATTCAATGTGGTCTAATCTTTCTCTGAAACTTCATACAGAACTTCATGCACCGATTGTCATTAACAATTCTTAAGAAACTATCTATAAAAGAAAACATCTACAAATTTTGTTGGTGCAAGTAGTACTATAATCAAACTTATATTTTAATGTTGTCAAAAGTTTAAAGTTAAGTCCTTTTGTGATCTAATGAATTTATTAAATATATAGGTTGCTCAACTTAGAAAGTCCTAATTATAGGTTAGTTGGATTAGATACTAGGCAATAGAAGTCTTGACAAATCATGAACACCAAGCAGAAAATCCAGATCAGTCAATGGACTAGATATCTGACAAGATGGATTCAATAAAACAGAGAGAATGAGATATCAAGTTAGGAGAAAGCCTTGGTAGACCGATCAAATGTTGAGTATTGAAAGTCCAAATAGATTTGGAGTATCAGATATTTAGCAAGTAAGTTGAGGTAAGAGTAGAGTGGTTCTTCTGAAAAAAGAACAATGAGATTGTGTCCTAGTTGAGAGGGTCGATTTAAGAGGGGGGGGGGGGGGGGGGGGGGGAATAGCTCGTCGTGCTTCGTTTGCTTGCTTTGATATTATTGATATGCAGCGGAAATAACTCGAAACAAGACTCACAACACTAATACGTAGATTTACTTGATATCCTCCTCAAGAAGAGGTGACTAATCTAAAGATTCATACATGACACGCACTTCACTATGAAAAATACTCCTTCTCGGTAACTATCGGAGGTGGAGAAACCTCATACAACACTCACACAACAAGATACAACGCATGTAAGAAAAAAAAAATACAAGAATACAAAGTAAAAACCTCTTCTTGCTTGACCTTGTTGATGTAGATCTCCTTCTAAACTTTAGAAGTGCAACAGCACTTGTCTCCAAGAGCTTCCAAGAACTAGCGGTGAGTAGTGAAGAGAATCGCGTGCGCTGGAGGAAAGCTCGAACGAAGAAGAGATGCCAAGAAGAAAGCTCGCCACGGCTTTATACCCGACTCTTCTAGGGCTCCCAATCGATTGAGCTTACTCCTAATCGATTACCACGTCACATCTACGCAATCGCAGCCGTCCATCGCTCGCTACCTGCGCAACGATCATATCCCAATTGATTAGGGAGGCTTAAATCGATTGGTCGATCGATTCAGAGCGCATCTGTACTCTACTAAAAAGGACTGAATCGATCACCCGATCGATTCAGCCTTTCTCACGTAGCGCGAGATTTTCAACCCCAATCGATCACACGATCAATTGGCGGTGCCCAATCGATCAGTTGATCGATTGGGGAGGCTTCTGTGCTCGTGATTCAGGCTCCCAATCGATCGACCGATCGATTTGGGCTGTTATTTATCGCAGCACTCTCCCAATCGATCAGCTGATCGATTGGGTTTCGGTTCAATCGATTGGCTGATCGATTGACCACCCTTGACTTGCTTAACTCAACCTTAAGGGTTCCCAAATCCAACATCCGGTCAAGCGTGACCTGTTGGAACTCTTCATACGTAGCATCCGGTCAACCTTGACTTGATGGAACTTCTTCATCAAATGTCCAGTCAATCCTTTGACCCACTTGGACTTTTATCCTCGTGCCAAGTGTCCGGTCAACCTTGACACACTTGGACTTATCATCTCGTGTCAAGTGTCCGGTCCTCCATGACCCACTTGGACTTCCTTCCACCAAATGTCCGGTCACCCTTGGCCTATCTAGATTTCCTTGTACCAAATATCCGGTCACTCCTTTGACTTACTTGGACTTTCCAACACCAGGTGTCCGGTCAACCTTGACCCACCTAGATTTCTACGTGCCTGGCTTCACTCACCAGGTCTTTCCATCTGCCTAGCTTCACTCATTAGGACTTTCTATCTGCCTGGCTTCACTCACTAAGACTTTCACCTAGCTTTACTCACTAGAATATTTAACTACCTGGCTTCACTCACCAGGACTTTCACCTAGCTTCACTCATTAGGATTTTCACCTGGTTTCACACACCAGGATTTGCCCACTGCCCGACTTCATTCACTGGTACTTTGGGTTCACTCACCAGGACTTGTCTTTGCCTAACCTCTAATTAGGACTTTCCCAATCAAGTATCTGGTCAACCTTGACCTACTTGACTCTTCTTCACATCAAACTAGTCAAACTTTGACCAAAGGAGAAGTGCACCAACAATTCCCCAATCAAACGATTACACCTGCAATATCCATATATTGTCAAACATCCCAAACATCAAAACTCAAACTTGAACTAACTCAAGCTTAGTCAACCCGGTCAACCTAACCTAGGGGATATTGCACCAACAATCTCTCCCTTTTTGATGTTTGACAATACCTTTAAGTTAGGTTAATCCCATAGCCTCAACTTCTTCTTCATGTCAAAGCATGAATGAGGGTTTCCTTCATTCTCTCCCTTTCCTAGAGGGCAAACTCCCTCTTAATGAATGCTTAACTTAAACCTTATATTCCCCCCTTTAGTACACATCAAAAACTCTCCTCTTGAAGAGTTACTCACATGTTCACAACTTCACTCGTTGTTCACAACACTACAATGAAGGTCTCATATCCTTCATTGTCTTCAATGCTCACACTTGAGCATTTACCACTTCACAATGCTCATCCTAGAGCATTCATCATTCCAACAATGAAGGTCTCATAACCTTCGTTGTATCCAATGCTTGTCCATAAGCATTAAGCCACTTCATAATGCTCATCCTAGATCATTTTCTCTAATGAAGATTAACCATTTTTCATGGTGTTTGAAAAAAATAATTTTCATGTCCTTAGAGAGTGACTCCTCTTAAAGACATGCTCCAAACTTCTATCATTGTATTAACAATGACTTGGAATCCCTAAACCTTTAGGAAATCCAAAACTTGAAGTTTTGAGGTTTAATAGGTTCAATATTGAAAGCAACCTCATCCTAAATTTCAGCCTAGTGTTCCTTAACCATTTCTCCTTGTTTTCATGTGAAAACTACCCTTAAATGTATATAAATATATTCCAAGGCGTTAGAAGTGGTTAAAGAGACTAAAAATAGCTTAAAGTACTAAAATTAGACTTTCTCAGCCAAAATCAGCATTCTCAATCGATTGAAGTTGTTTCAATCGATCTAGCGATCGATTCAGCTAGCTTCTGTTCACGAAGAAAATGCTTGAATCGATCGACCGATTGATTCAGCAACGTTGAATCGATTGGCGGATCAATTCCGTGAGCTTCTGCTTGCGAGAAACTCAGTCTCAATCGATCGCTCGATCCATTGAGACACTCCAATTGATCGCTCAATCGATTAAGACACTCCAATCGATCGCCCGATGGATTGGAGTTCTAATTTCTTGAAATTCAATTTCAGCGAAATTTAGAAATATTCTAAAAAATTTACAAAATTCTAAAAATCATGAAAATTCTTGTAGACATTATTTAGGGTATATACTATCATGGAAAAATAGTTTTATAAGAAAATACACCTTATTTTTAAAAATTAACACAAACTTGAAAACTTCAATGCTTTCTTCTAGTCTATGTCTAACTTTTCAATGATGATTGCTATCAAAAGATAGCCTTCATCAAGGTTTTCCAAAGTATTTTTAAAATAATTTTCAAAACTAATTTCCAACCATGTTCTTTGGGTTCAATGCATATGACTTATACATTATCTTTTCCAATGATTGGAGTACATATAACTATGTGTTTTGATAAAATCAAAACTCAAATAGATGCACTAAATCAACATCTTGAGTTTTGTTCATTATCCTAGCATCTCACTTGTATCTAATGTGCACTAAAACACATATAAGTCACCTTATAGTCTTTGTGAGATGTAGATTTTGGTTTTGCCCTAAACTAGGGATCATGCATATCTATCTAGGCATTTTAGGAATTATAAACATCCACCTAGGATGTCACTTGTTAGTAAATGTCATTGTTCTTAATTATAAGAAAATTAAAATAATACATGAAAATTTATAACATACATCAAAATAAATAATTTTTAAAAGAGAACATATTATAGATACATGATGTATGTATGACATGACATGACATGATATTTTTTATTGCGTTTTTCATAATAAGCATGAATGCAACATATGATATCATGACATTTAATGAGCAAACAATCATGACAATTAGCATCAATAAAATATACTTAGATAGTCTATCTAAGTATTTTTAATCCTTAGCTAAATTAAAACTAATCCTAGATTGCCCTCATTTTCTTAAGAAAATGTCAAACTCCCAACTTGGCATTTCTTTTGCCTTTCCTACTTGTGCCAATTAAAGTTAAGTCCAGATCCTTAAATTTTGGCATAACTTACTCTTCCAAAAAGTAATCACTTAATCCTTTTCATTTTCAAAGGTTAACAAAAATCTTATATCTCTAAGTGTCAACTTTATCAATGTTAAGTTAACTACCTTACCCGTTTAGAGTTCACACTCTTTAAACTCATCTAGAGTATAAAGAATATGTTCCTAGAAACACAAAATCTATTGGTGCTCCTTGGATGCTCTAGGTATTCACTAAGGATAACTTTCCTAGTTACCTTCCTAATTGTTGGATCGAAAAGAATTTAGATATCTCCGCAATGGTATGATATTGTCCACTTTGGGTCTAAGCCCTTATGGTTTTGCTCTTGGGCTCTACCCAAAAGGCCTCATACCAATGGAGATATCTTTTCTCTTATAAACCCATGATCTTTTCCACGCGTTTTCAATGTGGGACTATGTTTACAACCTTGCAACCCCAACAAACCCCCCTCAAACAAAGGACCACAGGCTTCCCACGTTCGATCCTCGACCCACCAGGTCTTTCTACCCCTTGGTCCACCCGACCTACTAGGACTTCCTTGCCTAGCCGCAACTAGGACTTCCTGCCTGGTGTCTGGTCCTCTTGATCCGAACATAGGAGCCCCCACTTTCTTTGTTCGAGGTCAATATTGTACTCACATGGCTCAATCAGAGCATAGCTCTTGTGCACAGTCGACGGTTAAACCTTCTAGCAGTCCAGGCTCTAATACCAATTGTTGGATCGAAAAGAATTTAGATATCTCCACAATGGTATGATATTGCCCACTTTGGGTTCGAGCTTGAATTATTATTTTTTATTATTTTTTAATAAATAAATTAAAATATTATATATTATATATTATAAAATATATATATTATAACTGATCCATTTGGCTCGATGAGTCATCGAGCCAATAATAATTAGGTTTGAACTCGGTCAACTTCAAGCTTAATTCAAATTTTGACCAAATTGGGTTGGCTCATTTGCACCCCTACTTCAAGATGCTTCATCAATCTATGACTTGACTTGTGCAAACTAATTGGTGATCAAAGTGCCTAACTCCTTGCCCTGTCATGTTTAAGATCATGAGTTTCAGTTACATAAACAATCTCTTACAAAAAAATATATATATATAAAGTAAAACTACATATGATAGATTCAATGTGGTCTAATCTTTCTCTAAAACTTCATACAGAACTTCATGCACCGATTGTCATTAACAATTCTTAAGAAACTATTTATAAAAGAAATCATCTACAAATTTTATTGGTGCAAGTAGTACTATAATCAAACCTATATTTTAATGTTGTCAAAAGTTTAAAGTTAAGTCCTTTTGTGATCTAATGAATTGATTAAATATACAGGTTGCTCAACTTAGAAAGTCCTAATAGGTTAGCTGGATTAGATGCTAGGCAATGGAAGTTTTGACAAATCATGAACACCAAGCTGAAAATCTAGATCAGTCAATGGACTAGATATCTGGCAAGATGGATTCAATAGAATAGAGAGAATGAGATAGCAAGTTAGGAGAAAGCCTTGGTAGACCAATCAAATGTTGAGTATTGAAAGTCCAAATAGGTTTGGAGGATCAGATATTTAGCAAGTAAGTTGAGGTAAGAGTAGAGTGGTTCTTCTGAAAAAAAAAAGAACAATGAGATTGTGTCCTAGTTGAGAGGGTCGATTTTTTGGGGAGGGAGGGGGGGGGGGGGGGGGGGGAATAGCTCATCGCGCTTCATTTGCTTGCTATGATATTATTGATATGCAACGGAAATAACTCGAAACAAGACTCACAATGTTAATACGTAGATTTACTTGATATCCTGCTCAAGAAGAGGTGACTAATCTAAGGATCCACACATGACACACACTCCACTATGACAAATACTCCTTCTCGATAACTACCGGAGGTGGAGAAACCTCGTACAACACTCACACAACAAGATACAACGTATGCAAAAAAAAAAAAATACAAGAATACAAAGTAAAACCTCTTCTTGCTTGACCTTGTTGATGTAGATCGCCTTTTAAACTTTGGAAGTGCAACAACACTTGTCTCTGTTAGTTAGAGCCTTAGAGCCAATCATATGATGATTATTGTATGAGCTCGATGTATTATATTTCTATATACTTATAAAGGTATTTCTTTATGGTTATTATACTTACTTGTATTAGTTCCAAATAACTAAGTATAATAACGTCCTTGAGTAGAAGGTTCTTATCTATATCAATCGATTGGTTGAATTGATAGTAAGATGATATAGAGAACACTACTCTTAGTCATTCCTAGTCAAGTATTAACATTCAGGGACAATGTTAATGCAATGAGACTAGCATGTAGGTTAACTCGATGACTTGATCTCACAAGTCATGGATATAGAGATATCAAGTTGACACATGAATATGCATTGGAGAATGTATACTAAATGACCCGCCATGAGAAAGTATCATGAATTGTTATATGAGTGTCATATACTTAGCTTTCTCATGTGACTATTAGTATGACTATCAATCCTTGGACTTGAAGTCACCATGGTTCCCTACATAAGGAGTTGCATACTTTGGCTTCATCAAACATCACCCGTAACTGGGTGGACTATAAAGGCAATTACTGGGTATGTAATAAATTATGTGGAGGGATGTGAGTGATGTAGATGAGATCTATCCCTCCTATATGACGGGAGTGACATTATGATTCTTGATAGAGTGAGACCACTAAGTGCATGACCATGCCCAAATGAGTCAATATGAGATATTGAGCTCATTTGTTTAGAGTGAGTCTACTTGGAGTTCGAGATATAAATTGATTAGAGGATTGTTGGTGCGGGAAGCATCCGATGATCAAACCGGTGTTTTGATTATGTCAAAGGGTTCAAGTTAAGTTGTTTTGTTATCTAATGAGCTTAAACAAGTGTGCAGGAAAGTCCTAACTGCGGTTAGGCAGGTGGAAAATCCTAAGGGGTGGTAACCTTAGGTCCTAGGGGGTGGTAACCCTAGGTGGAGAAAAACCCTAGGGGGCGGTAACCCTAGGTCCTAGGGGGTGGTAACCCTAGGTGGAAAGTCCAGTCGGTCTGGAGGACCAGACTGGCATCAGGTAAATCTCCTGAGTGGAGTAGGTGAGGACGCGTTCCCCGTAGAGGGAACAGTAGGTGTCGGGTCGACCTAGGGTTTCCGGTCGAAAACCCGAAGTCAGACCCGGATAGTCCGAAGGCTTTCAATTCATTTTTTATTATCTTTTGTGTTCTAACTCTGTTTTGCAGGAAACTAACACTTTTGTGCAGGGTTAGTACTGACCGGGATCGGTCGACCGAACCTTGGGATCGGTCGACCGAACCTTCAAGCTACCAGATCAGATCTCCAGAAGTTGGACCGGGTTCGACCAGGGACCGGTCGACCAGACCTCGGGATCGATCGACCAAACCTGGGATAGGTGTCGACTGGATCAAGCCGAGGTGTGCGGGTCAGAGGAGACTGATCGGTCGACCGAACCTTGGGATCGGTCGACCGAATCTAGGGATAAAGTTTGACCAGATCGAAGCAGAGCGGCGGATGGACAGATCAGATGCAGTGGAGATCATCTGATCGGTCGACCGAACGTGGGGATCAGTCGACCGATCCACTTTGGGTCAAATCTGATCCCGAGACTTGGGGATCTGGATCAGACCTTGCAGAGCTATAAAAAGGGGCCTCGAGGTCCAGCTCAGTACATCAAATTCCGAACAGAAGTCTTGTGCTCTCGTGTGCTCCGTACGCTTCAACAACGCTCTGCTGCAACAACGAACTGAACCTCCAACGCTCTTCTACTGTCTTGTTCGTTGGTAAAACTTTCTTGTTTGCTCTTAACTGTAATTGCTTCTAGCTTGTAATAGTTCGAATTTATAGTTGTTGCCCACCGAAAGCGGTCAAGGACCGCGGGCCTTCGAGTAGGAGTCAAGATAGGCTCCGAACGAAGTAAAACACTCGTGTCTTGTGTGTTTTCATTTACTTTCCGCTGCGCTTATAATCTCTGTTTTAAATCGCTAAAAATAGCCACGAGCGCTATTCACCCCCCCTCCAGCGCTTTCGATCCATCAATTGGTATCAGAGCGGGGTCATTTTGAATCGGTGCAACCACCATTCAAAATAATTTGTCGTGGTATTTTCAGTTTTCTTTTCGGAGTCAATTAGAATTTGGCTTTATAGCTATATTCTAATTATTTTCTCGATTCGGCTTTCTGCTCGAGGTTGGTGCAACACCACCCGAGTTCGTGGTCTATTTTTTATACCGCACTACTAAGCCAGGACCAAGTCCTGGAACTTCCTTGTTGTCTATTTTTTTTAGTTGATCTAAAATGGCCCTTCAAGAAGGCTACAGTACGTCCCTGTCCCCCGTTATTCACCGGAGATGACTTCGGGTACTGGAAGGGTTGGATGGAGGCATATCTCCAGACTCATTTTGAAGTCTGGATGATTATAAAAATCGGATTCCAACTACCAACTGATAGCGCCGGCAAACCACTACCATATGAGGACTGGGACGCATCTCTGATTAAGAAGGTGGAAGTCAATGCCAAGGCGACCTGCACCCTCCAGTGTGGCCTATCAAAAGAAGAACTCAACCGCGTCGGCCCTTTCAGCAGTGCCAAGGAGCTGTGGGATAAGCTCATTGAACTTCACGAAGGGACGTCCGACACCAAAGTAAGTAAAAGAGACTTAATTTTCAATAAATTGTTTAATATCAAACTGCAGGAAGGTGAGACAGCCACCCAACTCCATGCCCGGATTCAAGATCTGCTCAACGGTCTTCATGCAATTGGACAGAAGGTAGATAACCGGGACATCATAAGGTATTCTTTAAACGCCTTTCCGAGGAACACCTTGTGGGCATCCATGGTAGATGCCTACAAGGTTTCTAAGGATTTATCTATTATCAAGTTAGATGAACTTTTTACAGAATTCGAACTTCATGAACAGACTAATGCACACCCGACCGAGAAAGGGTTGGCTTTGGTTGCAGGAACAGGAAGAATGCGCGAATCAAAGATGAAGCGCAGAACCGAACCTGAGTCAGAAGAAGAACCAGATTCGGAAGACGACGATGAGCTTACAATCGAAATAGTCAACCTGGTAAAGAAACTCTGTAAAAAGAAGGGCTTCAACAAAAAGGATGTCAGAAAAGCTATCCAGTCCAAAGAAGCCCAACCAAGCTCGAAGGTCAAATTCAAAGTGACCTACTACGGGTGCAATCAAAAAGGGCACATCAAGGCAAACTGCCTGAACCAGAAGGATCCAAAGAAACCAAAGAGAAAGAAGGCATTGAAGGCAACATGGGACGAGTCTTCTTCCGAGGAATCCGACGACGAAGAACTCGAGCAAACGAACTTTCTTACGTTGACAGCCCGGGACTACAACAACGAATCCGTAAGCGAGGACGAATCGGAAGCCGAGTCCGAGAGAAGCCACGGATCCGCATCCGTTTCCGAAGGGCCAAACCCCTCTGTAAGTAAAAATCGTTTATATAGCTTAATTAATTATTTAATGCATAAAGTAGCTAAGTCTAAAATTCGAATCAAGTCGCTTCTAAAGGAGGTAACACTCCTTAAAGAAACGACAAATAACGAATCCTTGACTGATCCAGTTCAGACTGGAACCTTAACTCAAGTTCAAAAACTTGAGGAAGAGAATTCTAACCTGAAAAGTCAAGTTAAGGATTTGAAGACAACCTTAGAACGATTTTCCCTGGGATCCAAGAATCTTGACTTGATTCTTGGAACTCAAAGGGAAATCTACAATAGAACTGGACTAGGATACAAATCTAAAAAGAAATATAAGTCATATTTATCTCTCATACAAAGAACAAATAGAAAAATGGTCCAAGCATGGGTTGCCAAGTCCAACCTGATCAATCAAATTGGACTTGGACAATATTGGGTTCCCAAGGATCAAATACATTACCTCGATAGACTATATCGAGGCTATGATCCAGGGGGAGCTAAAACGATTAAAATTCAAAAATAAAAATTCAAAATTAAAATTAAAATTTCAATTAAAAAAAATTCAATTCAATTAAAAAGTCGAAATTAAAATAATAAATTCAATTAAAAATTCAATTAAAATTAAAAAATTCAATTCAATTAAAAAGTCAAAATTAAAATAAAAAATTCAATTAAACAGTCGAAATTAAAATAAAAAATTCAATTAAAATTAAAAAATTCACTTCAATTAAAAAGTCGAAATTAAAATAAAAAATTTAATTTAAAAAAATTTCAATTAAAATAAAAAAAAAATCAATTAAAAAGTCGAAATTAAAATAAAAAATTCAATTAAAAATTCAAAATTAAACTTAACATTCGAAATTCAATTGAAAATAGAAAGAGGATCTAGAATAGCTGGTACCTGCAACTAATCTACCCGAAATGGGTAAACAAGAGTAGACTACCCGGCAGGGTAATTTAAGTCAGATAAAATAGGCTAGGTTTAACTTGATCCACGGTACTGGTGAAGTTTTTGGATGATAGTACGTTAGGGAAGCTTGGGCATCGCATGTCTAGGAAGATATGACTTCGACCTGGTGTATTTGGCCAAGTGGAACTAACCGAAGCTACCCTTAAATGGATCCTAACTAGTTAAACCAAGGTTTAGTATTAAGTTCAATGGGTAGGACTATTTGGAAAACCTCGAAGGCATGGTTACTTTAATGAGTTCCTTGTGACTCACCATAGCCCAGAAGTTTATCCAAAGAATGCTTACTTGTTAAACCCAAAGCTAAACCTGAATCTAACATAAAGTTAAACATACTCCTAAAATTGAATCTCAATTCATCTCACAAAAATTATAGGAGTCCCTGATTGAAAATTTAGATCGGGTGAGATGACTAAGGAATTAAAAATAACTTAAATATTTTTCAAATTAAAAATTAACTAATTTTTCAAAATTAAAAAATTAACTTAAAATATTTTTCAAACTTAAACACTTTTCAAAAAAAAAAAAATTCTTCAATAGAATTAACTAATTATTAACTCAGATTGGGTAGGATGCAAAATTAAGGACTTACTTCAATCAAACTGTCTTTTGATCCATCAACTACTTTATGTGTAGGAATTGGATCAATGAGTGTTGGACAGTGGATGCTCCAGACATATGACTGGAGATAGGTTGAAGTTCACTAAGCTAAAACTAAAGAACCTAGGATCAGTTGCATTCGGCAACGATGAAAAACTGAAAGTAATCGGAAAAGGTAATATCGAACTTAACTCCGAGTTTATTATTCGAAAAGTGTTACTAGTTAAAAATTTTAATTTTAATTTATTAAGTATAAGCCAATTATGCGATACTGGTTACTCAATTAATTTTACCAAGTCCGAATGTATAGTCAAACATATTGATAATCCAAAAATCATACTTAAGGGCACAAGGAAAGATAATGTCTACACCATTTATCTACCAACATCCTCGATAAAGTGTTTTCTAACACAACAAGAGGAAACTGAGTTGTGGCACAGGAGATTGGGTCACACTCACACAAGACTCATTTAAAAAATGAGTCAAAATGGACTTGTCAGAGGACTGCCCAAACTAAAAGTTATTGAAAATTCAATCTGTAATGCGTGTCAACAAGGAAAACAAACCAAGTCAACCCACAAGTCAACCAATCTAGGTAGGACTACTTGTTTACTTGAGCTCCTTCACCTAGACCTATTTGATTCACACGGAGCCAAGTCACTAAGCAAGAACCAGTATTGCTTAGTTATAATAGATGATTTCTCCAGGTTCACCTGGGTAAAATTTCTAAAAACAAAAGATGAAACCTTTGAAATATTTAGTAATTTTTGCAAATTAACAGAAAATGAAAAAGATACTAAAATTAAAAGAATAAGAAGTGATCATGGAGGAGAATTTGAGAATCACAACTTTACTGAATTTTGTGAAATAAATGGGTACAAACATGAATACTCCTACCCTAGGACCTCTCAACAAAATGGTTTAGTAGAACGTAAAAACAGAACCCTACAAGAAGCTGCTAGAACCATGTTAAACGAATATAAACTATCTAATCAATTCTGGGCTGAAGCAGTTAGTACAGCATGTTACATTCAAAATAGGATTTTAATTAACAAATTTCAAAATAAAACACCCTATGAAATTTATTATAATAAAATTCCCAACTTAAACTATTTAAAAGTATTTGGGTGTAAAGTCTTCATTTTGAACACTAAAGACTACTTAGGGAAATTTACATCAAAAACAATCCCGGGAATATTTTTAGGATATTCAACAACCAGTAGAGCATATAGAGTATATAACAAAAATACCCTAAAAGTAGAAGAAACAATAAATATAATATTTGATGAAGAAAATAAGTTACCCAACACAATAAATGAAAATGAAAATACAGAAAACATTAACCCAATAAACAGAGAAGATGACAAAATTCAACCTGAACCTATTGAATCTGAAGAACAAATCACTAACTCAAATGGTATACGACCAACTAGAACAAGCACAAACCACCACTTTGTAATAAATCTAACAAAAAACCCAATTCATCACTCAAGGACTAAACATATAGAAGTGAAACACCACTTTGTAAGGGATCACGTAGCTAAGGGTGATATTGAACTCAACTATGTTGAGTCAAAATCCAACCTAGCTGACATCTTCACAAAGCCCTTACCTGAACTTGAGTTTAGCTCACTTAGAAGGCAAATAGGAATGTGCTGGGTAGAATAGATATTAATTTTCAAAACTCACTGTCTTACTTCAAAACTCGTTCTTTTATTCTTTTCAAAATCTAGGAAAAATAATGATTTTAAAATCCCATTTTCTTAGAATTTTCAAAAAATATGACTTAGCCTAGGATCTACCCTAGAAATCTTGTTCCCCTAGATTTAAGTCAGAGCATCTCACAAATACCTAGGTATACCTTGCTTGTGTTTGTAAAATATAGAATGATGTGAGATGCATAGGGTACAGTCTGGACTCAAGAATGCTTATTACTGTGCATCAATATGAGTCTGGGCGTTAAACACTTTATTAACAGTAATCAAGTCAAGTCTTCCAGCCTTAGTCAAATCTAACTGGACTAAATGATTTTACTTGACTAACCAAGTGAAAGCTGTTGCTCTCTAGGCAATCAGCAAGTAGCTAACGGTTAGACAGTTGGTGAAGGAAATGTTAAGCTTAAGCATGCTTACACTTTAGGGCTCTGATACCTGATCAAAACAATTTAAATAATTTAACGTGACTCATGCTTGGACTAAAAGAACCTAAGAATTTATTAAAACATTAATCAAGGGGGAGTGAATTCTTCTTTTCAAGCTAGTTCTCTTGTAAAATAAAAATTATCTTTGACTTGTTTTTAAAGATTATCTTTGACTTGATTTTAAAAATTATTTTTGACTTGACTTAAAATTATGATAGATGTTATATTGAATTAACATTATTTTTAAAAGCTTGGATTTTCATATAATCATTTTTCAAAACTAAGCACTAAAATTATCCAAATCCTTTAAGTTTGTTTTTCAAAGCTAAGTACTTAAGTTAAGCTTTTATGAAAATCCTTTTAAAGTTAAATACTCAAGCAAAGTTTTTTTTTAAAATATATATATATATATATATATATATATATATATATACCTTTAAGTGTTTTGTCAAATTTTTTTTTATATAACTCATTTTTTCAAACAACAATTAGTTTCAAAAGATTAAGTTTAGCTAATTTTTGTTGAAAATGAGTTAAGCATTTTCAAAACCATTTCAAATTGAGCTTCAAAAGACTTGTTAAAATTTAGCTAAAACTTCTTTTCAAATTTAGCTAAGTGACTTCTATAGCCTTTTTTCAAAATTAACTAAGTTAAATATTTTTTCACAAAAGGTTTTTCAAATTTAGCTAAGTGACTTCTATAGCCTTTTTCAAAATTAACTAAGTTAAATATTTTTTCACAAAAGGTTTTTCAAATTTAGCTAAGTGTTTACCAAAGTAATTATTTTCAAATGCTAAATTTTGCTAAGTTTTTGTTGAAAACACTAAGTATTTTCCAAGGCATTTCCTAATTTAAGTAAAACAATTCTTTGTGAAACACTAAGACATTAAATAATGGCTACTCTTCAGGGGGAGCTTAAACTAATTATTCTTTTCTCTTCCTGATATTCTTTTTGATTTATGTCAAAGGGGGAGAGAAAAGTCAAAGTTAAAGAAATTAAGAATTTAAACATAAAGAGGAGCATAAGGAGAGAAAAGTCAAAGTTAAAGAAATTAAGAATTTAAACATAAAGAGGAGCATAAGTCTTACAACCATAAGTCTTACAATTTTTTTTTCATGCTCTTGTTTAAATTTCTTAATAATTTCATATTTAAATTTTGTCATACTTTTACTTAACTTTGAACTGTATTGTCATAATCAAAAAGGGGGAGATTGTTGGTGCGGGAAGCATCCGATGATCAAACCGGTTCGACCAGGGATCGGTCAGCTGGACCTCGGGATCGGTCGACCGAACCTGGGATAGGTGTCGACTCGATCAAGCCGAGGTGTGCGGGTCAGAGGAGACTGATCGGTCGACCGAACCTTGGGATCGGTCGACTAAATCCAGGGATAAAGTTTGACCAGATCGAAGCGGAGCGACGGATGGACGGATCAGATGCAGTGGAGATCATCTGATCGGTCGACCGAACGTGGGGATCGGTCGACCAATCCGCTTTGGGTCAAATCTGATCCCGAGACTTGGGGATCTGGATCAGACCTTGCAGAGCTATAAAAAGGGGCCTCGAGGTGCAGCTCAGTACATTGAATTCCGAACAGAAGTCTTGTGCTCTGTACGCTTCAACAACGCTATGCTGCAACAACGAACTGAACCTCCAATGCTCTTCTACTGTCTTGTTCGTTGGTAAAACTTTCTTGTTTGCTCTTAACTGTAATTGCTTCTAGCTTGTCATAGTTTGAATTTATAGTTGTTGCCCACCGAAAGCGGTTAAGGACCGCGGGCTTTCGAGTAGGAGTCGAGATAGGCTCCGAACGAAGTAAAACACTCGTGTCTTGTGTGTTTTCATTTGCTTTCCGCTGCGCTTATAATATGTGTTTTAAATCGCTAAAAATAGCCACGAGCGCTATTCACCCCCCCTCTAGCGCTTTCGATCCATCAAGGATGACACGATCTATGCCTCAATTGATCAATCTAGATGTCAAGGATAGAAGGATATTATCACATATTGTGAGAGTCATAATTAGTAGTCACAAAGGTGATGTTGGATCTCAACATTCTTGTAACTTGGGTAGTAATGATGTGTTGCTAGATACCGCTCATTACTTATGTTTCTAATGGGTTTAGGAGCATTGTCAATATTACAAGAACCTATAGGGTCACACACAAAAGGCAATTAGATGGAGATTAGGTTCATATGATGGACCAAGAGGATTAGGTTCATATGATAAACCAAATTAGATTAAGAGTAATCCACATTAAACTAATTGAGTTGGACTCAATTCGATTCATGTGTCAAATGAGTCTAATTTAGATTTGGATTCATTGAGTCAATTTAATTCAATGAATATAGATTTATCAAATTAAATTGACTTGAATCAAATGTTAGATTTGATCAACCATGGGAGATAAGAGATCAAGTTTGACTTGACTTGAGAGAGAAAATGAAGGGTCAAGTTTGACTTGACCAAATGCCACATCATTTGTGACTTGGCATGGGGCCAGCCAATGATGATGTTCCATATCAAGGCTACATCAAGTGTGTGCCACCTCATGAGGAAAACCAAGAGCCATGACTCTTGGTATTCCATGAGTGGCCGACCACTTAAAAGGGGAATAAGTGCAAGTGTGTGCTAACTTTAATTCTCTCTTCTTCTTCCTCTCTACTCCTCTCTCCCTCTCCTCCATTGTCGTGACCATCCAAGAGTGCTAGCACACTCTAAGTGGTTTTTCTCCATCTCTTGTCCGTGTGGATACGTGTAGAGGAGTGTACGCTTGACACTCTACGAGATCCGGCTACCGTTTGGACGAGCGGGATAAGCGAAGGGCATCACTACAAAGGTATAACTTCTATCATGTAGATCTACTGTAGATCTAGGAGAAAACTATGTATATGTAAATTTTTATCTTCGCACGGATCCGTGATAAGAACTTCGAGGTTTTTCGCAACGTAAAAAGTGGTTTTTGCGGCTTGAAAGTTCCAACAGTCTCCAAGAGCTTCCAAGAACTAGCGGTGAGTAGTGAAGAGAATCGCGTGCGCTGGAGGAAAGCTCGAATGAAGAAGAGATGCCGAGAAGAAAGCTCGCCACAACTTTATACCTGACTCTTCTAGGGCTCCCAATCAATTGGGCTTACTCCTAATCGATTGCCACGTCACATCTACGTAATCGTAGCCGTCTATCGCTCGCTATCTGTGCAACGGTCATATCCCAATCGATTATCCAATCGATTAGGGAGGCTTAAATTGATCGGTCAATCGATTCAGAGCGCATCTGTGCTCTACTAAAAAGGCCTGAATCGATCACCCGATCAATTCAGCCTTTCTCATGTCGCGTGAGATTTTCAACCCCAATCGATCGCACGATCAATTGGCGGTGCCCAATCGATCGGTTGAACGGTTGGGGAGGCTTCTGTGCTCGCAATTCAGACTCCCAATTGATCAACCGATCGATTTAGGTTGCTATTTATCGCAGCACTCTCCCAATCGATCGACTGATCGATTGGACTTCGATTCAATCGATCGGCTGATCGATTGTCTACCCTTGACTTGCTTAACTCAAGCTTAAAGGTTCCCAAATTTAACATCCGATCAACCGTGATCTGTTGAAACTCTTCATGCGTAGCATCCGGTCAACCTTGACTTGCTGGAACTTCTTCACTAAATGTCCGGTCAATCCTTTGACCCACTTGGACTTTTCTCCTCGTGCCAAGTGTCCGGTTAACCTTGACCCACTTGGACTTATCGTCTCGTGTCAAGTGTCTGGTCCTCCATTTCCCACTTGGACTTCCTTCCACCAAATGTCCGGTCACCCTTGGCCCATCTAGATTTCTTTGTACCAAGTATCCGGTCACTCCTTTGACCTACTTGGACTTCCCAACACCAGTTGTCCGGTCAACCTTAACCCACCTAGATTTTTACGTGACTGACTTCACTCACCAGGTCTTTCCATCTGCCTAGCTTCACTCATTAAGACTTTCCATCTGCCTAACTTCACTCACTAGGACTTTTACCTAGCTTCACTCACTAGGTTATTCAACTGCCTGGCTTCACTCACCAGGACTTTCACCTAGCTTCACTCATTAGGATTTTCACCTGGTTTCACTCACCAGGATTTGTCCATTGCCCAGCTTCACTCACTGGGGGTTTTAGCTTCACTCACCAAGACTTGCCTTTACCTAACCTCTAATTAGGACTTACCCAATCAAGTATTTGGTCAATCAAGTATTTGGTCAACTTTGACCTATTTGACTCTTCTTCACATCAAACTAGTTAAACTTTGACCAGAGGAGAAGTGCACCAACAATCTCCCCAATCAGACAATTGCACCTGCAATCTCCATATATTGTCAAACATCCCAAACATCAAAACTCAAAATTGAGCCAACTCAAGCTTAGTCAACCCGGTCAACCTAGCCCAGGGGATATTGTACCAACAATCTCTCCCTTTTTGATGTTTGACAATACCTTTAAGTTAGGCTAATCCCATAGCCTCAACTTCTTCTTCATTTCAAAGCATGAATGAGGGTTTCCTTCATTCTCTCCCTTTCCTAGAGGGCAAACTTCCTCTTTAGATAATGAAGGCTTAACTTAAACCTTACATTCTCCCCCTTTGGTACACATAAAAAATTCTCCTCTTAAAGAGTTACTCACATGTTCACAACTTCACTCGTTGTTCACAACACTACAATGAAGGTTTCATATCGTTCATTGTCTTCAATGCTCACCCTTGAGCATTTACCATTTCACAATGCTCAACCTAGAGCATTCATCATTCCAACAATGAAGGTCTCATACCCTTCATTGTATCTAATGCTCGCCCATGAGCATTAAGCCACTTCATAATGCTCATCCTAGAGCATTTTCTCTAACGAAGGTTAACTACTTTTCATGGTGTTTGAAAAAAATAATTTTCATGTCTTAGAGAGTGACTCCTCCTAAAGACATGCTCCAAACTTCTATCATTGCATTAACAATGACTTGGAATCCCTAAACCTTTAGAAAATCCAAAACTTGAAGTTTTGAAGTTTAATGGATTCAATATTGAAAGCAACCTCATCCTAAACTTCAACCTAGTGTTCCTTAACCATTTCTCATTGTTTTCATATGAAAACTATCCTTAAATGTATATAAATATATTTCAAGGGGTTAGAAGTGGTTAAAGAGACTAAAAATGGCTTAAAGTACTAAAATTAGGCTTTCTCAGTCAAAATCAGCATTCTCAATCGATTGGAGTTGAGACTCAATCGATTGAAGTCGTTTCAATCGATCCAATGATCGATTCCGCGAGCTTCTGTTCACGAAGAAAATGCTTGTATTGATCGACTGATCGATTCAGTAGTGTTGAATCGATTGGTGGATCGATTATGCGAGCTTCTGCTTGCGAGGAACTCAGTCTCAATCGATCACTCGATCGATTGAGACACTCCAATCGATCGCTCGATCAATTGAGACACTCCTATCGATTGCCCGATTAATTGGAGTTCTAATTTCTTGAAATTCAATTTCAGCGAAATTCAGAAATGTCTTAAAAATTCTACAAAATTCTAAAAATCATGAAAATTCTTGTAGATATTATTTAGGATATATACTATCATGGAAAAATAGTTTTATAAGAAAATACACCTTATTTTTAAAGATTAACACAAACTTGAAACTTCAATGCTTTCTTCTAGTTAGTGTCTAACTTTTCAATGATGATTGCTATCAAAAGATAGCCTTCACCAAGGTTTTCCAGAGTATTTGTAAAATGATTTTCAAAACTAATTTCCAACCATGTTCTTTGGGTTCAATGCATATGACGTGTACATTAGCTTTTCCAATGATTGAAGTACATATAACTATGTGTTTTGATAAAATCAAAACTCAAATAGATGCACTAAATCAACATCTTGAGTCTTGTTCATTATCCTAGCATCTCACTTGTATCTAATGTGCACTAAAATACATATAAGTCACCTTATAGTCTTTGTGAGATGTAGATTTTCGTTTTGCCCTAAACTAGGGATCATGCATATCTATCTAGACATTTTAGGAATTATGAACATCCACTTAGGATGTCACTTGTTAGTAAATGCAATTGTCCTTAATTATAAGAAAATTAAAATAATGCATGATAATTTATGACATACATCAAAATAAATAATTTTTTAAAAGAAAACATACTATAACTACATGATGTATGTATGACATGACATGTCATGATATTTTTTGTTGTGTTTTTCATAATAAGTATGAATACAAAATATGATATCATGACATATAATGAGCAAACAATCATGACAATTAGCATCAATAAAATATACTTAGATAGTCTATCTAAGTATCTTTAATCCTTAGCTAAATTAAAACTAATCCTAGATTGCCCTCATTTTCTTAAGAAAATGTCAAACTCCCAACTTGGCATTTCTTTTGCCTTTCCTACTTGTGCCAATTAAAGTTAAGTCCAAATCCTTAAATTTTGGCATAACTTACTCTTCCAAAAAGTAATCACTTAATCCTTTTCATTTTCAAAGGTTAACAAAAATCTTATACCTCCAAGTGTCAACTTTATCAATGTTAGGTTAACCACCCTACCCGTTTAGAGTTGACACTCTTTAAACCCATCTAGAGTGTAGAGAATATGCTTCTAGAAACCCAAAATCTATTGATGCTCCTTAGATGCTCTAGGTATTCACTAGGGATAACTTCCCTAGTTACCTTCCTAATGACCTTTCTAGGTTTCTTAGAAGCCTTGGTCACACTTGACTCACTTAGGTCAATTCTAGGGATAACTTCCATTGTGACCTTCTTAATTACTTTCTTTGACTTCTTAGAAGTCTTAGTCACATTGGTCTTGGAAAAAATATTTCTAGGAATAGCTTCCCTTGTATTTTTGACTTGACCTCTAGACCTAGGGTTGGTTCCATAACTACATGAAACCCTATAATATAAAGTTACATTCTTCTTGGCCTTAGGTTTGTATCCCAAACCTCTACGGCCATTTGATGACTTTTGTGTTCCTAAACCTAAGTTATACTCATTTTACCCTTTTAGAATATTTTTCATTCTTTTTAGGGTCTTTTCCAATTTGTCAAGTCTTGACCTCAAGGCTTGGTTTCCCATCTTTAAATCCTTAGTTTTGGATTTTTCATTTTTCCCTTGAGCATTTCTATTTCTAGGCTTGTATCTAAAGCCCTTAGAATTATTGTCTAAATTGTTATCTATCTTTCTAGCCTTAGATTGAGTGGTTGTAGCATGATAAGCTGTATATTTTTCCTTAACTCTACCATGTTTTCTATTTTCATGATAAATAACATTAAAATGATATAAATTAGAACTAGTATGCTTTTTATCATGGACTAAAGGAATTGGTTTAATAAATGATACCTCGAGTTTTCCTTTAGAAGCTCCCCTTGACTTGAGTTTCCTCCTTTGATTTTGATCGATTTCTTCCCCTTCGGACATTGACTCTGATAATGCCCATTTTGATGGCAAGTGAAGCACATAATGTGCTCTTTGTCTTTTCAGACCGAGGGACCAATATCCTTAGGCCTCTCCTTGCCCTTTCTTGCCCTTTGGTGCCACTTGACCCTTCTTCTTGACCAATTTGGGACACTTACTTTTGTAGTACCCTTTTTCCCTACACTCAAAACAAATGATATGATCTTTATTATTGACAATTGAAATTGTTATACATTTGCTTGTGGGGGTGTCACTTTCTTTATTTAATTTGAATGAGGATGCTTCTTCTTGATCCGACATTAAAGGTTCACGCTCCCCCTCAATCTTAGAGGTGGAGACCTCTTCATCTTCATCCTCAGTCACATAAAATAATGAGTACACTCCTTTGCCTTTATCTTTATGCTCTCTTGAGGAAGACTTTTCTTGATTTTCTTCTTCCGATATTGAGCACGTCTCAACTTCGGCTTCTTCTTTCTCCTGATTTAATGAATTACCCTCTTGGGATTCTTCTTGATTTTATACAGTAGAGGGTTCTTCATGAATCTTCATCAATTTGCTCCAAATCTCCTTGGCGTCTTGATAATCTCCAATTTGCCTCATGATTGTGTTTAGCAATAAACTAACTAATAATTTGATTATCTTATCATTTGCCTCACACCTTTGAATTTGCTCCTTGCTCCATTGCTTTTCTTGAGAATTTTGCCTTTTGAATTCTCTGGAGCTTCAAAGCCTTCCATGAGAGCAAATCATTGCTCTATCTCCATCATGAATAAATTTTTGATTCTTGATTTCTAAGAATCGAAGCTTGTCGATGTATACGGTGGAGACACCCTTGTATCAAATCCGATTTCATCTCAAAATTTGCATTTGAAGTTGAGCTCTTTTGAGGCCTTTAACTTTGTTGAACTTGCTTCAACTTCTTCTCCCTCTAGCTTGTTGCCCTTTCCGGCGATGATTCTGGTGAAGAGCGACCTCGCTCTGATACCACTTGTTATGGTCGATTTGTAGATAGAGGGAGGGGGGTGAATAGCTCATCGCACTTCGTTTGCTTGCTTCGATATTATTGATTATTGATTATTGATATGCAACAGAAATAACTCGAAACAAGACTCACAACACTAACACGTAGATTTACTTGGTATCCACCTATAGAAGAGGTGACTAATCCAAGGATCCACACATGACACACACTCCACTATGAAAAATACTCCTTCTCGATAACTATCGGAGGTGGAGAAGCCTCGTACAACACTCACACAACAAGATACAATGCACGCAAGAAGAAAATACAATAATACAAAGTAAAAAACCTCTTCTTACTTGACCATGTTGATGTAGATCACCTCTTGAACCTTGGAAGTGCAACAACACTTGTGTCCAAAAGCTTCCAAGAACTGGCTGTGAGTAGTAAAGAGAATCGCGTGCGCTGGAGGAAAGCTCGATCGAAGAAGAGATGCTGAGAAGAAAGCTCGCCACGGCTTTATGCCCGACGCTTCTAGGGCTCCTAATCGATTGAGTTTACTCCCAATCGATTGTCACGTCACATCTACGCAATCGCAGCCGTCCATCGCTTGCTACCTGTGCAATGGTCATATCCCAATCGATTAGCCAATCGATTGGGGAGGCTTGAATCGATCGGTCGATCGATTCAGAGCGCCTCTGTGCTCTGCTAAAAAGGCCTGAGTCAATCACCCGTCGATTCAGCCTTTCTTGCATCGCGCGAGATTTCTAGCCCTAATTGATCGATTGGGGAGACTTCTATGGTCGCGATCTAGACTCCCAATCAATCAGCCGATCGATTGGGCTGCTGTTTATCACAGCACTCTCCCAATCGATCAACTGATCGATTGAGCTTCAGTCCAATCGTTCGGCTGATCAATTGACCACCCTTGACTTGCTTAACTCAAGCTCGAGGGTTCTCAAATCCAACATTCGGTCAACCGTGACATATTAGAACTCCTCATGACTAGCATCCGGTCAATCTTGACTTGCTGTAACTTCTTCACCAAATGTCTGGTCAATCCTTTGATCCATTTGGACTTTTCTCCTCGTGCCAAGTGTCCGGTCAACCTTGACCCACTTGGACTTAGCGTCTCGTGCCAAGTGTCCGATCCTCCACGACTCACTCGGATTTCCTTCCACCAGATGTTCGGTCACTCTTGACCCATCTGAATTTCCTTGTGCCAAGTATCCGGTCACTCCTTTGACCTACTTGGGCTTCCCAACACCAAGTGTCCAGTCAACCTTGACCCACTTGGATTTCCATGTGCCTGACTTCACTCACCAAGTCTTTCCATCTGCCTAGCTTTACTTACTAGGACTTTCCATCTGTCTGACTTCACTTACCAGGACTTTTACCTAGCTTCACTCACTAGGATTTTCAACTGTCTGGGTTTACTCACCAGGATTTTCATCTGCCTGGCTTCACTCACTAGTACTTTCAATTGCCTAGCTTCACTCACTAGGACTTTCACCTGCCTGACTTTACTTACTAGGATTTTCACCTAGCTTCACTCACCAGGATTTTTCACTACCCGGCTTCACTCACCGGGACTTTCCAACTGTCTGACTTCACTCACCAGGATTTGTCTTTGCCTAACCTCCAATTACGACTTTTCCAATCAAGTATCTGGTCAACTTTGACCTATTTGACTCTTTTTCACATCAAATTGGTTAAACATTGATCAGAGGAGAATTGCACCAACAATCTCTCCAATCGGACGATTGCACCTGTAATCTCCATATATTTTCAAATATCGAAACTCAAACATTAAAACTCAAATTTGAGCCAACTCAAATTTAGTTAACCCGATTAATCTGACACAGGGGATATTGTACCAACAGAGAAAAACCTTAATGTTGACTTGATCGAAGAAACCAACAAAAATTTCTAAATTAAGATTAAAATAATTTTAATTGTTGGACTCATGTATTATTATATATTTCTAACTCTATTTTATATGATGTATTTGTACTGTGTTAATTTTATTTATAAAAAAATAAAATTATCATTGAGGGATTCAATCGACCGACCGAATAAAAGATTTAGTCCATCGATGATCCAGATAGATAAATATAGAAAGATTCAAATCACTGTAAAGAAAAGAATCTAAGTTCAATAAACTGATCAAGGGATCAGTCGTCCTCTTTATTTGTACGAGTATACTCCTTTTCTAATAGTTTTCAAAAAGAATTTTAATAGATTTCTCATCATAAAGGGATAAAAAATCACAGACCATGAAATAGTAATGAACTACGAACTAAATTTAAAAAATAACTTATTTTGTTATATGTTTGTCTTATCTTTATTCCGCTACACCTTCACTTTAATTCAAGTTTTTAACAAAAGCAAAAAAATAAATAAATGTTTAAACAAAATGAGATTCACTAGCCATCCTCTCTTGTCTTTTTCCAACAAGCTCCCGGGACTAGATAAAGTAATAAAATATTCATATTATCATCTAAATACTCATAATTTAATCCCTAAATATGACAAATTTATAAAAAATTCCGTAAGATCAATCACACCCAAAATTAGACAATAAAACTAACCAAATTTATTATAATTTTTTTCCATCTCTTTCCAACAAATTCTGTAATAGAATTCTCAATGATTAAATGGCAAATACAACTCCAGTTTACCTCTAAGTTTTATCAGATTTGAAAGGAAGAGTAGATGTTGTCTATGAACATTTATAAACAGATCAGATCTATCAATCAACCAGCAACTTCCCATAAAAAATATTCAGCAGCTTGCCACAGCTTCAGAAAAAGCTATTAAGCATTTCATTGACAACAAAGCTTATTCGTAATGTTCAGCCAAAACGTAAGAATCAAGAATAAGCAGCATTAATACAACTGTCCAGAAACAAGTTATTAGACATTAAGATTTAGTCGGTCATAATTTACATACAGTGCAGGAAATACAGATGTTCTTAACATGACTAAAGCAAACCAAATAGTAAAGCACACATCGATCCTACAGTATTAGTAAGCCGCTACAAAATATGCCATTAAGCGATTGACTAAGGATTATTAGCAATTATATCATCAACTACAGGTCAATCTCGTTGAAGTGCTTCTGCCTATACCTACCTGTAGTAAGCCTGCTGATAGCCTGGTGCCAGCCCGTTGTTGTAACCCCCAAAGGTGCAATTCTGGTATGCACCATAGGTCGGGTAACTCATTGGCGGTGAAGGATATGATGCCCCGAGTGGAACGTGGGCAATTTCTTCAGCTGGATATCCATACGACTCCCTGATAGCCGGTGGACTCCTGCTGCCGTAGACTGCATGTCCCGTTGGACGATCATAAGGATAAGAGGGTGGAGCAGGGTATGTGGCATGGGCAGAGGGAGATCGCGCATAAGCAGGAGCAGCAGGGAAAGAGGAAACACATGCATTGATTGTAGTGCGACCAGCCTTGGCAGGAGGCATTGGTCCACCATGGTTGGCTCGTGTTCGCTTGTTGGCAGGACCAGAGCCGGAACCAGGGCTAGATACAGCAGGTTTTTTCTTCTCCACCTTCACCTTCTCCAATGTTTCGAGTTGCTTCTGAAGGCTCTCTAGTGGAAACTCAGATTCAAGATTGTGATCTTGAATGCATTTAATTGCAGCCCGAATAGCTGACTGTTCTTTCCTGCTTGTGTTATTCTGCAGAAGAACAGAATGAGCATCACTAGCTTCTAGATAAATGCATTAAATTAGGCAAGCTACGAACGATATGAAGTTTCTTTTCAAGCCATTATAAAGCTCCATATCCTATATGTTGCAAGATTTGCAAAATGGCCCACACAAAAATAAACATAATAATATAATATGATATAGATGATAAAATATTATCATTCAACATAATTATCTGAAGCTATTTGGAATAGAACGGACTAGAAATCTACTGGTCGATTATACATACTAAACTTTAACAAAAAGGTAACTATAAAATTAACTCATACCACAACCTGCCCACAGGCGTTGGTTTCCTCTGATGTTGATGTTGATTTCTTCAAATCTTTGAGGAAGGATTGTATCAGTGAAGTAGGGGGGAATTTGTCCTGGAGGCTAGCCTCATAGGCAAAGTTTATAGCATCTAATTGATGCCCCTTATCAATTAATTCTTCTATGATATCTGTAAATTAAAAAATAGTTTTTCAGTTCAAACATCTGAGACAAAATAACCTTCAATTAGAAGGACCACAGTTGCAATACCCATCACGGTTAATTGTTGATTTTTCATATTGAACCTTGCCAAAGCAGGATATGCATATACAATGTAGTTTTAAAATTTTTCAAGATCCAACCCAATTGTAAATTTGAAGTTCCAAAATAATGATAATAATAAGAAGAAAGAGGAATAAAAAATATTCTTCAAGAAGGCAATATAGATATCAATTTCCATCCCTAACACTCAGGGCCACCTTCAAAGAAGTTACAAGCAACCCAGGAAAAAAAAGGTTAAAATTTCAATCAACAAGGGTTTAAACACAATGGCTCCATCATAACATCTGTGAGAGAGAGAGAGGCATGCATTTTAATGCAACATTTATCAAATCAAATGATAGAAGAAAAAATTCCATCATTACAAGAACCAAATAAAGAAAGGCTGGATAACACATCCTACATTTGCCATTAAGTTAGTCATGACTGTCCAGGCTTCTGCATCAAACTAAACCCAATTATTCATGTCTATATAAGAATAACATGTTTTACATAGTACTATGAATGAATGAAGATGAGCTCAGAAAGTGACAAAACTTAAAATCTTCATCAATCCTCTTTGAACAAGCAGATTCAAACATCGCCTAAATCCCATTCCATTAAACATATTCACTTGTTTCCTGGCATCTCATTGCAGCAAAGCAGTAGTTGACAGATGAAAAGAATTAAAAAAAAAAATTGCCACAAAAAGTTACTTATTGAAGATAATAGTTACAATCAATGTCAATAAAGCATGAGTTCCTAGAAGATAAATCTTATCCACATTGATAACGGTTATGATGTGAAGAAAGTAAACTAAGATCAGAATTGACCACATAGTCATGCACTTCCTATACCTCTGGAAATCACACTGCATCAAAGGGTCTATGGCAACGCTAGTGAATATAGTTAGCTTCTAATCCTACTTCTGCTGTGATCCGTACTTGATAAACTACATATTGAATCACTAAATCATAATTATTAAATCTCAAAGTAACAACGAAAGGTATGAAAGATAAAAAGTAGAATGCACCTTCCATACTATCCTCGAGTCCTAGTGAAATAGCAAGCTTGGGCATTTGCCTCCGCCAAGCAAAACTGATCACGAGCTTCCTGTATAGGTTCTTGTCATTCTTATCTATGATTCCAAAAGTCACCACGTGCTGGAGAAATGTGTGCGCATCTGGTGGCTTTACATTCTCATATCCCCCACGCTGCTCCAGCCCCTCCTTCCACGCCTTTGCCATCTCTTCAGCCCGTTTCCTTATGCACCGAGTGACCAATGGCCTGGTCGATCCCAGCTCTGGATCAGCCAAAACTGGCACCAAAGACTCCAAAATTAGCACGCACGCCCAACCAAGATCATTAGGTGATTTCACGGTCCTATTATCCAGAGGGAAGACAACGGAGATCGCGTCCAACACGAATTTGGCAGGATCAATGCAATCCGCAAGGGACAATGGAAGTTCCGGCCGAAGAAGCTCCAGCTCCTTCCTTTTGGCAACCACGAAATCGATGAAGCCAGCAAAATCCATTTTTGTACACAAAGACCGCAACTTTCCAGCCAGATCGTGCTCCTCGACCTTCGAAGAAGCAACTGCGAGGGCCTCAACGGCGGCCACGCGGCGCTCTTCGAGCTTGGCGAGTGCAAGGTCCACGGCGCTGCCAATGGACAGCTCGCGGTGACCGAGGGAATCGAGGGCGTGCTGGGTGGAGGCATCGAGGGACTGGCGCTTGGATCGGAGGGCCTCGGACCTGCTCTCGAGGCCTCGTTCTAGGGTAGAGAAATGGTCTGACAGCTCCTTCCACAGCACTGTGCAGCAGCTGATGAGCTCCTGCTGCCTCTCTAACTGCTTGAAGCTCTCCTGGACCAGAGAGCTCGGGATGGCGGACGCCGCCTCAGATCCCATCTCCGGTCCTTCCGAATCGCTCTTGCACCACGATCTCTGCCCTTTTCCCCGAGGAAGAGTAGATTGAGGAATCAACCCAAACCCTAGACTGGAAAGGAAAAGGGAAAGGGCAAGAGAAGGGAGGAAATCGAGAAACAGAAGACAATTAAAAAAAAAAAAAAGGAGGGACCAGAGGAGGCACGTAGTACTGCAGACATATAGGCCAATGAAAAATCGACACGCAGCTTATCTCACTGTAAAGCCTCAAAGCGGAGTAGGTTAAAGCCTGGTGAGACTCAATAAAATAATGTGGATTGTGGAGAGCACCATCAACCATGACCGCGGTGCGAGTATCGGCGAGTCAGCGGACTCAAATCCTGAGCTCGACAAATCACGCATAACGACCAATCATGCGATGGATAAGGCGAATATGCGCTATTTATTTATTCGATTTTTTACACATTCAAATTTGTTATTATATTTTAATCTTAAGAAAAAAATATATAATTAATTTAATTTAAAGCATTTTTAAGAGAACTTGTATAAAAGTCTCTTTGATCGTATTTTAATTATATTTTGTCACGAAAATCCTCAAACTTAGAATGATTTTTATTCAATAATATTGTCATTAATCAACTAAATCTATATCCATACGTAGAATCGACCATGGGCACAAAGCTCCTCTTGTTTATATCTCAAGTATTTTATTTTATTAAAAAATATGCATTGTAAAAATCACCAAGTACAAAGGCCATGCCGGCCAAACTAAATGCACAATTTTAATTTTGTCCATGAACTTTCGTATTTATCTAAGTTTAGCTCTTGCAGGGACTTATTATTTTGTAGCAAAATAAATTTCACTTTGCTCCGCCAATTTTCTTATTTACTAATGGAGTTTACTACATGGCAACTTCTTGCTCAGGGCGAAATGAGAAAAAAAAAGTTCTCTTAATTATAGATAGGAGACAAAACTGAGGAAAAAAAATGGAGGGCTCATCTAAGAAAACGAAAAATGACAAGGAGCAAAAGTAATAAATAGTTACTTAGCTTTCTTCGCCACATCTACGGTTGGATCGTATATAAAGGCTTTTACATCGACAGACAGGGATGCAGCGTCATTTAACTATATGGCTCCGTGGCAAAGGCTTCTTGTTCTCGTGGTCGCCGTCGCCGTCGCCTTACCGGTATTTTCGATGGCGGCGGACATAATGGTCGGCGGATCAACGGATGGGTGGCGTCCGGGAGTCAACTACACGGAGTGGGCGGAAGGCATGGAGTTCATAGTCGGCGACAGACTCGGTCAGATCGAAAACTACACACTGCTGAAAATTAGAGCGATGGATTGATTACAAAGGAGATTAAATTTCATTAGATTTGCAGTTTTCAGTTACCCCGCCGGGCTTCACAACGTGATCGCAGTGGACGAGGAAGCGTTCCGTTCCTGCAGCGCGCCGGCAGGAGCCAATGCGCTCGTCAGCGGCCACGACGCGGTCAGCCTCAACAGCTCGGGGAGGAAGTGGTACGTGTGCGGCAAGGCCGACCACTGCAGCAAGGGCCAGAGGCTCCTCATCGACGTCATGCCCCTCGTCACCGTCTATTCCACTTCCACCTCCGCACGCACAGACCCTCGCTCTGCATTTACGGCTCTCATCTCAGCAGTGCTCCTCTTCATCATGCCATGAGCTTCTTCTTCTTCGGATTGATTTCTTTTCAAACAAACAAACAAAAAAACAATAGCTATTACAATTTACAATTGCTGTTAAAGAAAAGAACAGAACGATGTTATTGTATTTGATCCGGTGCGAGATCAAGAGATAGGCTGACTTAGCAAATTAAAGTAATCACGACTCGGATGGACTTGACTTGAGCTCTTCCAAAAGTGACCGACTTAACCCAAGCTCGCTTTGATTTGACTCGTGCTCGGTTTGACTTAATATTCCGCTCAGCTTTTGATTTAGCCTGTGCCCCGTGATCTCTACCATCTCCTCCATATAGTATTAGTTTACCATCCTTAGCTTGGAGTGTCAGTTCAGTAAGGAACCCTGCTTTTCCCACAAACAGGGTGATGTGAAGCTTGGCAAAGGGAAATGGTCCTAACCCAATGCGTAAAGCAAGGAAAAAAGGTATAAAACTCGGCAAACAGAGGGATTTGGGAGGACAACATTTAGGTCGATGGAGATGATGGTGCAATTAGCCGCAAAGCCGCCTCGCAAGTATTTGGATTTCGACCCCCAGTGCACTTGGACTCAGGATGAGAATAGCAAGGTCCTAATTGTCGATATCCCAGGTACTGTCTGAAAGAAACCATTTCTTATTTGTTGTGTGTGGTGGTGTATTCATAGATTTTTTACTTGGATTTAAGGATTCAAGAAGGAACAATTGACCATTCTCATCGATACTCGCCGAAAACTAGAGATTAAGGGTGAGCGGTACATTGAAGGCGGCCAATTGACTCGATTTAACAAGCACTTGCTCGCCCCAAAACATTGCGATATCGAGAACATTAGAGCCACATTCGATGTGGACAATGGGCTTCTATGCGTGACATTGCCGAGATCAGCCTCTCACCGCTCTTTTGGAGTCGATGACATTAAAGACAAGAATGAATTCAGAACATCGGTTTTCTCTCGCTATAATTTGAAGAAGATGTTTGAGAGTTTGTGTAAAAAATTGTGCGTAAAGATTGATGTAAAGGAGTATAGTGACAGTGTACCAAAGTCTCAAACAAAGAAAGAATAATGGAGGAATAATATAAAACTAAATCTAAGATTCAAATGATAAGCAATTCAGACATATATGAGGTTGTTTGTAATGAAATTTGAGAGATTGTTTTAATCCAAAGTATCCAACTCTTGGAATCATTAATCTCGAAGGCTAATAGTTCTAGGGGTGGTATAACGTATTATACAGAAATTTTATAACATATCGTATATCATACAAAAAAAAAAAAATTATGATATTTGAAAAATATATATTGATACCATGTCTAAATTCCGATATAACAAAACTTCAATATACGGAATTTTGGTATGATTAAATTCATACTGTTCATATCAAAATTGTTTGATATTTTGGTACTTTCGATATATCAAAATTATAAAAGAAAAAAAATTATATTTGCCAAGTGCATATTCCCCATCAAAAATTATTTGATATCAAACTCACCAGAAATAACAATGATACTGTACTAGACTTAACAATATAGATCTTTGAATTCTACACACGTGAGCACATAAAGAGTTTGATTTCGAGTCTCGAGTCAAAAGTTAAGCACCATTGAAACTAATGTTAATGATATGAAATTTAACCATACTGAAAATTCGATATATTGAAGTTTCGATATACCAAAATTTTAGTACGACATCGGCATATATATTTCAAATACCAAAATTTTTAGTATACAGTATAATATAAAAATTTTGGTACGTTATGGTATGCCATCCCTATTAAAAAAAAATAGATCCGCTACCTTAACGATCCCCTAGTGTCGGCTCCACAGATATAGAGAAAGGTAAATGTAGGTACGCAGGACATAGGCATATGATGGGGTAAACTCCAGGTCGTCAGTTCTTGAGAATCGATCCCTACTTATTACGCTAGAGATGTTATACGTTCATAGTCCACGTGACACCCTAGAGTCATACCACCCCTATTCAAGATATAACTAAATGGATGAGTTTGAAACAAATGAGCTCTTGTAAGCTATCCTGACACAATGGTCTGTTGAATGTAGAAACTTAAAATTTTCTAAGGAACTACTGACCTAGAGTTTATCCCACCATACGCCCAATATCAATATTGTTGATTATTATCTCTAATTGGCAGACTTAATTGTAAATTGTGCATAAGTACAGATCGAACCCATTAAAATGATCTAACTTAGGGTTATTGGATTTTGATTATTGGATGTAGATTTTGTATGTGTAAAATCTATTGTCTCATATCTATTATCATCTATGGGCTGAAAATAAATATCTATTATAAATAGGGTTGGTCCTCAAAGGTTTAGGGGTTTTAATTTTGACAGAGCTTTTGATTCCTCATTGACCAAAATCTTTTCGGCGCCGTCATCCCAAGCCCCTTAGAAGACATTATTTTTCTTTCCGCTGTATCTTCTTCCAAAGGATTATTTCTGGACGACACTAAAGACAAGGATGACTCCTCAATCAGGTTCTTTGTTATATTTGTTTATGTATTTATTTTCTTATATCATGTTCATGATGAAACGAAGATCCATGCTCATATGTTTTTATATTTCCTATATACAAATTCTTATACAGTTCTTAGAATTCATGCGGTTTAGGTGTTTTACAAGAACTATCAATTGGTATCAGAGCTAAATTCTGTTTCGTCGTTTTCATTGGCAATAAAATTTAATGTTTTTGTTGATTTATTGTTTGTATGATAGATCAAGTTTTTCCTAGTTAATACAAATTTTTGATCGTCGACAATCATATAAGAGAAAACTAAGATAGACTTGTTTTTTCAAATTTTTCATGTTTCTACGAAGAATACGAAGAATGCTGAAAATCATCACTGTTTAACATAATTTTAGATAAAATTATGATGATTCAATCGATTGTTTTGGTCAAGCAATCGATTGTTTTAGTCGAGCAATCGATTGCCGAGTCTAAAATTTTAAATAGAAATAATTGACATTCAATTAATTAATAGTCTTAAATTCGTGACTATGTCAATTTTAATCTATTAGTTTGATTTTAATAGTTTAATATTATTTTTTAATTAATTAAGTTTTTTGTAACGTTTCTGTATGAAATAGTAAAAAAAAAAACTTTTAATTGAAACAGGATTCGAAAAGAGAAAACAAAACGAAACGATATGTTTCGTTGAAACATAAAAGAAACCAGATAAAACGTAATTTTTCATGCGTAAAAAAAAATATTACATTAAGTACTTTTTCTTTTACGTAGAAATAATTAAGAAATTAAATAATATTAAATAATATTATTTAATAATAAAACTTAGGGACATTTTAATTTTTTAAGGGAAAGTTTATATATATATATATATAATCACATATAATAGATTTTCAGATCGATTGAGATAATCGATTGGATCCAATTGATTACCATAACATATCAATCGATTAATAAACTTAATGTCATATTATTAAAGTTGATTAAGTAATTTCAGTTTGAATTAAGTTTCTAAAGTTTTCTTGGATCTATCTACATAATATGCTACTAAGTTGAACTAATGTGTCGGCTTAAAGGATGACACTTTAGGTAGGTTTAGTACATTTTGTTTGGTAGACATATATCTATGCTAAAAGTAATCGGCCCAAAATAAGATTACTTTTATGCCAGATATATGTATAAAGTAGCTTATAACTATGGAACAAAATATTATTTAATTCAGATCATACACAAAATATGTCAGCCCACAGGAACACATATTATGTGGCCAATTAAGATTGTTGTGAGTTATGAACCAAAATATAATTCATATAAAGTATCATATTATACACACAATGGGTCGTCCAAAGGAAGACATATTATATGACTAATTAAAATTTGAGTTATATTAGAGAGTATCGCTAACAAATAATGTGTCGGCCTAAAGGAAAGTACATTATGTTGTACTTGGTATCTCATAAAGAGTTTATTTAAATACATTTAAAATTTTATTTTATTTGCATAATTTTATGTTACTTATATGTTCTTGGATTTAGTTAAATCATGAGCTTAAATAAATTTCTCTTTAATTTCAGTACAATCTGTAATTGCTAGCATTAATAACATCCTAAAACTAACTGGTTCAAATTTTGCTGAATAAGAATGTGTGATCGTAGTCTTAGGCTACATGAACTTAGACTATGCATTAAGGAATGGTCGTTCTGCACCTCTGACCAGTGGTAGCACTATAGAGCATAGAGCTAAATTTCAGCTATGAGATAAATCAAATCATGAAGCTTTCCATACTGGCACCAACAAAGGCCTCAATAACAGAGGGAGGAGATGTTAGGAGTTTCTTGGACTAATTAACAGACTGATTCACCTCAAATGAAAATGTCGAGACTACCACACTTCTTATGAAGTTGGTAACCATGCGGTATAATGGTAAAAGAAACATAAAGGAGTACATTATGGAGATGCCCAATATAGCAACATGTCTGAAAACACTAAAACACAATATGTCTGAGGGTATGTTAGTGTATTTCATCTTGATATCTCTGCCTACACGGTTCACTCCTTTTAAGATATCGTATACTACTCAAAAGGAAAAGTGGACATTGAATAAGCTCATAGCTCAATGAGTGCAAGAGGAAGGGAGACTAAAGATTGAGACATTTGAGAGTGCTCACTTAGTATCTGGTTCTCCAAGTGCGAGCAAGAAACGAAAGAGGATCAATAACAAAGGAAAAGGAAAATAAACTGTAGATTTTGGGAGTTTTCTTAATTTTGTTAGTTTGGAAGTCAATTTAGCTATTGTACCCATGACACTTGGTGGATAGATACCGGTGCTACTACTCAAGTGTTAATATGCAGGATTGTCTCAGGAGTCGACTTCCGCTTGATGGTGAAAGATACATCTATACAGGAAATGGAAAGAAGGCTAAAGTTGAGTCGATTGGTGTTTTTAGGCATTGTTTAGGAACCAATGTTTTTCTGGATTTAGAAAATACATTTATTGTACCGTCTTTTCGATAAAATTTAATTTCAATTTCTTGCTGGGATAAATCAGGTTATTCTTGTTCATTTAGAAATAGAATTTTTAGTATTTTCTTTAATTTTGTGTTGCTTTGCAATGGTTCCTTGGTTGATAAGCTTTATAAATTGAACACTTTTACTCCTACGGTTTGTTGGAGCAATCCCAATGGTTCGTGCGACCATGTGTTTTGATGTTTGGACAAAGGATTTAAGCTAGTTTCACCTCTGTATTTGATATGTATATATGAGTGTGCAGGTTTACAGGATATACATATGACTCAGCTTGATGGTTTCAGGTCTGGTGAAGGATGGAGCATCCAAGGGACCGTGGACAAAGCAACAAGGACAAGGGCCGAGGGACGTGACTTCGAGGCATATGTGAAGGATAACATTGGGGATGAGCCACGAGCTTGGATGCATCCGAGGAACGAGAGCCAAAGGAAGTAGGCTTGAAGGCAAGAGGTCAAGGTTGCAATGAAGAAGAATCAAGTGAGTCGTAAGGGTGAGGGTCTGAGTGTTGAGAGACTGTACTCGGGGTATCGGTCGACTGATGGAAATGGCAGTCGATTGGTACAGTCGACTGGACAGTCGACTGGGAGTGAATAGAATGCTTATGTTCGCTCAGCCAATGTGGAGCAGTCGACTAGTATCGAGCCGTTGAGTTGTAACGGTCGAATCTCCACAGAGGGCAGTCGACTGACACTTTCACCAATCGACTGGTAGCCGGAGTTTTCCAACCTGTAGCCTATATAACCAAGACTTTAGAGCTTGGTTAAGGTTGACGAAATAGAGGTGGTTAACCCTAATTAGTAGTCAACAAGTACTCAAGAGTTCTTTGTAGTCCAAGAGGTCTTGGTGAATGTTGTGGTAAGGTTTCTCCACCCACAAGGAGGCTTGAGCTAGCCGGAGTTTGCCGAGGACTAATCCATTGACGAATTGAGGGATCTTCCACCTTACGAACAGCCATGGAATAGGAGCAAGTTATCTCCGAACCATGTAACGAGCTTGTTAGCAGTTTGCATCTCTTTTCTTTGTCTTTAGCTTTCTTTGTATTCATATTAGTTTGTATTTCTGTTGCGCAAACTAATAAGTGTAGGAAGCTATCAATTTTGGGGCACCGTCTATTCAACCCCTTCTAGTCAGCCATACACAAGATCCCTAATAAGTGATATCAGAGTGAGGACACTCTTCGTTGGACTAACCGCCAAGGAAGTAAAAGATGGCCGACTTGATGGCACCTCCGAAGTTCGAAGGAGGAAGCCTAGGGGGCATCATATTTTGGGTGATGAAGATGGAGGTCTTCTTTGATACAGATTGGGACACCATGATGGTGATCAAGGAGCCATTCGAAGTCCCAAAAGACAAGAAAGGGAAGAGACTCCGACCACAATATTGGACGGAAGAGGAAACCTCAGGATCGGAGGCAAACTCAAAGGTAATATCAATCTTAACAGATAAATTGTCGTCTAATGTGATAAGTGGTATAGGTGAATATGAGAATGCCCACGAGTTATGGAGTAAGGTGAAGATGGTTCTACAGGAAGAACCTAAACCTACACAAGAAGAAGAAGACCCCAAAGAGATGGGTTCAATTGCTCAAGGAGAGGAGGTGGAGCAACCGGAAGTTGAGCCATGCTCAACATCCGAGGGGGAGAAGGAGGATGAGGAAACATCATCAACATCCTCAAGGGTTGAAGAAGAATCTAAGATGAATGAAGAAGAAGTCTTGGAGGTCAACCAAGTGAGCACCTCCACTGAAGCAAAGTCAAAGGACCACATTGTGTGCTTCCGGTGCAATGAGAAGGGACACTACAAGAGTAGATGTCCAATGGGTAAGAAAGAGGTATCTCCTAAACTCAATTCAATTCCTTTAGAATCTAATTTGAGTTGTAGGAAGAAGAATGAGAAGAAGCACATTAGATACTTCACATGTGGTGGAATGGGTCACTACCATACCAAATGTCCAAGGAAGAGAGAGCTCAAGAAGTTGGCGTATTTGAAGATGTGGGAAAAGAAGTGGAGGAAGAATGGAGACTCATATCAAGAGGGAGCTCCAAAGGTAAAGGGTAAGACAAACCCTAGTTTAAATTTGAAGTCAAATTTCCTTCATGTATGCTAGGAAAAATAATGATAATCATTACATGCCTATGTAAAATTTTAGATTTAAATATCATGATAGGAATATGATTAATGTAGATCAAAACCCTAGGAAGTTTATTCATGATAGACCTAGACAATTTAAACTCTCATTAGCTAAGGAGAAGAAGGTAATATAGAACCAAAACATTAATCTCAAGAAGGGGAGACACATGCCTAGGAAGGGTAGGTCTAGGAATGTCCATGGTGGACATATTGACTCTAGGTTTAGGAACCTAGAAAGGGAGAATCAAGCTTTGAAGGCAAAGCTTGATCAATTGGAGAAAACCCTATCTAGATTCACGGTTGGATCTAGAGGGTTAGATATGGTGTTGGGTAGCCAAACACCCAACAATGATAGATCGGGTTTAGGATACAGATCTAGTGTCTCAAAGACTAAGGGAAAGTCTTATGCTAGGATTGCATATAACTACAATAAGGAGAATCCAATAAATGGAAAGAGAAAGTCATTTAATGGTAAGAAGAAATTAACCAAGGACAAGGTGTCCAAGGTTAAAAAGGTTAGGTTTGTATGCCAAGTGTCACCGGAGGTGCACTGATGTGACATAACAATTGTGGATGAGTCACCTAGGGAGGTGACTAAGGCTAAGAGCTCTAGGGGGAGCTCAAAAAAGTCAATTTGGGACCCATAGCTAATGAATCTCAAGTGAGTTTTATTTGGGAGTCTAAATTGGGTCATGAAATATGCTAAAAAGTTTGGAGATGGATTTAAGTCTTAACCTTAGGGAATTGACACAATTGAGTTGTGTTTCAAGCAAGAAAATATGACATTGGGGTCATATTACATGATAATTAGTTTTGGATGTATATATGCCATATAAACTAATGCTAAGGATGTATTGTGGTTTAGTATGAGCAAATACATCAAGAGGAAGCCAAAACTAGGACTTTAGGTCAATGTTCAATTGAACTATTTAGCTAGTTATGAGTTTTGTGTCAATCTTGGGATTGGTGATAGATACATTTTTGAATATATTTTTTCCAAGTAGACATGAGTAAAATAGACATCTCTATAAAATTTTAGGATTTTTGGATATCTGTGAAATTTCTAGTGCATTTCTGAAATTAGGATAGAAATATTAAAATGGACCGGAAAAGGGCGCCAGTTGACTGGTACAGTTACCAGTCAACTGGTAATAGTGTTTATCAAACACAGAATGGTTCTATGGGTTTATTTCGATAAGGGCAGTCGACTGGTACTTCTGGCAGTCGACTGATACTAGTCTGAAATTATTTTCAGCACTGGATTTTGACCGGGTCAGCTCGTATATGTGTATGAGATCCATGGGGATGAATACATGAGTTTGGGGTCAATTTGGATGACTAGTTTCAACAATTGAGATATTGTTGGAACTTTTTGATATTAGGCAAAGGGGGAGAAGTAAGGTTTAGTTGGGAAAATCTTAAGTGCCTATGCATGAAATTCCTAACTCAATGGGGAGCATATGTATAGGGGGAGCCTTGTGATAGGCTCTTAAATAGTCTTGTGATAAAATTCCTAGCTCAATGGGGAGTATAGGTGTAGGGGGAGCCTTGGGATAGGTTCTAATGCATGTTTGCATTTTTGTTTCGACGATCTAAGTCCAAGTGTGTAGCCTTGGCAATGTAAGTCCATTCGGCGGTGTAAGTCCAAGTGTGTATCCTTAGCAACGTAAATCCATTGGTGTAGCATGCTTATTTGCTATTATGTTTACCCTAACTTAAACGTATTGCCAAATATCAAAAAGGGAGAGATTATTAGAGCATTCCCAATGGTCCGTGCGACCATGTATTTTGGTGTTTGGGCAAAGGGTTTAAGTTAGATTTACCCTTGTATTTGATATGTGTATGTGAGTGTGAATGTTTGCAGGATACACATATGACTCAGCTTGATGACTTCGGGTTCTGTGAAGGATGGAGCATCCGAGGGACCGTAGATAAGGCAACAAGGACAAGGGTCGAGGGAAGCGACTTTGAGGCATGCGCGAAGAATGACAATGAGGACGAGCCACGGGCTTGGATGCATCCGAGGGACGAGAGCTAAAGGAAGTAAGCTTGAAGGTAAGAAGTCAAGGCTGCAACAAAGAAGAGTCAAGTGAGTCATAAGGGTGAGGGTCTGAGTGCTGAGAGAATGTACTTGGGGTACCAGTTGACTGATGGAAATATCAGTCGATTGGGAGCGAACAGAATGTTTCTGTTCGCTAGGCTAGTGTGGAGTAGTAGACTCATACTTTCACCAGTCGACTGTTTTCTAGCCGTTGGGTTGTAACGGTCGAATCTGTTGGGGTTGCAAGGTTGCAAACATAGTCCCACATTGAAAACACATGGGAAAGATCATGGGTTTATAAGAGAAAGATATCTTCATTGACATTAGACCTTTTGGGTAGAGCCCAAGAACAAAACCATGAGGGCTTAGGCTTAAAGTGGACAATATCATACCATTGTGGAGATATCTAAATTCTTATCGATCCAACAGAATCTTCATAGAGGACAGTCGACTGACACTTTCACCAGTCGACTGATAGGTGGGGTTTTCTAACTCGTGGCCTATATAACCAAGGTCTGGGAGCTTGGTTAAGGTTGATGAAATTAGTGGTGGTTAACCCTAATTAGTAGTCAACAAGTGCTTAGGAGTTCTTTGTAATCCAAGAGGTCTTAGTGAGTGCTGTGGTGAGGTTTCTCCACCCACAAGGAGGCTTGAGCTAGTCGGAGTTTGCCGGGGATTAATCCACCGACGAATTGAGGGATCGTCCACCTTACGGGCAGCCGTGGAGTAGGAGCAAGTTATCTTCAAACCATATAAATGAGCTTGTTAGCAGTTTGCATCTCTTTTCTTTGTCTTTAGCTTTCTTTGTATTCATATTAGTTTGTATTTCCACTACGCAAACTAATAAGTGTAGGAATGGACACACATATTTTATTAGCTTTATAGACGACTATTCTAGATTTGGCTATCTGTACATTATTCATGAGAAATCGTAATCTTTAGACATGTTCAAAATTTTCAAAGCTGAAGTTGAACTTCAACTAGGTAAGAAAATTAAAGTCGTTCGATCCGACTGTGAAGGTGAATATTACGGTCGATATGATGGATCAGGTGAACAACGTCGAGGACCTTTTGCGAACTACATGCTGAGTGTGGGATTATAACTCAATATACCATGCCTGATACACCTAGTTAGAATGGTGTAGCTGAGTGTCACAATCAAACTCTAAAAGACATGGTAAGAAGTATGATGACTTTCACTTCTCTACCAGAGTCTTTATGGGGTGAAGCACTTAAGACTACAGTTTACCTACTCAATAGAGTACCTAGTAAGGCAGTAACTAAAACCCCATTTGAGATGTGGATAGATAGAAAGCCTAGCATTAGGTATTTAGTCCAACTGAAGCTAGGCTTTACAGGCCTAATGAAAGGAAACTGAACTCAAGAACAGTTAGTTATAATTTTATAGGTTATTCTAAAAAGTCAAGATGATATAAATTTATGATCCCTCTAATAGATCCTTCTTTGAAACAGGAACACCAAGTTTATTGAGGACAGTGGGAGTAATAAAATTAGGAAAATATCTTTTAAGGAAAGCATTGGCGATCCTCCTGTGGTCACTACTAGTGTAATCAGTAGCGGTATGGTTACCATACCGCACATTATGAGAATCACACATCCAGTGAGCGTAGTGAACCAAGATATTCCCATGACATCTCCAATGTAATTGGAGGAACCTTCCACTGAAATTGAAGTATTGCCTCATTTTGATGAGCAAGTACCTCAACCACCTCAAACACAAGTACCATTAAGGCGATCCACAAGGGAACGAAGAACCACGAATTCTCGTGATTATGTTTATCTCCAAGAGTATGATTTTCACATAGGTGGAAAGTGATCCTATATCTTTTCAAGAAGTCAAACAATGTTCTAACCTTGAAAGGTGGATTAACGCCATGCAAGAAAAGTTGAAGTCTATGGCAGACAATGACGTTGGAGAACTTGTCGAATTGTATGAAGGAAAGAAGCCCGTTGGTTGTAAATGGATATTTAAAACCAAGTAGGATTCAAGGGGCAATGTCAAAAAGTATAAGGCTCGTCTTTGCCAAGGGATTTACTCAGAAAGAAGATATTGATTACAAGAAGACTTTCTCACCCGTGTCAACGAAATACTCTCTTAGAGTAATCATGACACTTCACTACTAGAAAACTAGGCTTTTGAGACAAATTTTAAGATAGTGACAAAATTTGTCTCAAATACTGAGTAATTAAGACAGTAATAATAGATGTCTCAAAATTTTACATGGAGACATTAAATTTAAGACAGTATTTAAGATTTTGTCTCAAATTTAACTAAATAAGACATCTAATAAAGACGGTTAAAAATATAATTATATAAGACATTCAAATAAGACGGTAAAAAAAGTATTTATATCAAATTATCTTGAATATGGTTCGTCAGAATGGTCACGATAATCGTTACGAACTCTACCGCTCCAGTTCCAATATCTTTTTATAGAACGATCACGACACGGATCGAATATATATATATTTATATAATAATTTTTAAATTTATAATTTGTGTTTAGATTATTGATAATTTAAAAATTATGAAAAAATGTATTAAATATTTAATAATATACTAATCTCCTAGGATATTGAAATAAATAATAAGTTCATTATATATCTACATACATCTTCGATGATATTAATATAAGTAGAGGTTTTAGGTTTTTTATTTTAACATTATATATATATATATATATATATATATATATATATATATATATATATATATATATATATATATATATATATATATATATAACTTAATAAAATTTTTAAATTTATAATTTATGTTTAGATTATTGATAATTTAAAAATTATGAAAAAAACATATTAAATATTTAATAATATACTAATCTTTTGATAGGCCTAGGATAGTGAAATAAATAATAAGTTCATTATATATCTACATACATCATCGATGATATTAATATAATTAGTGGTTTTAGGTTTTTTATTTTAACATTAAATTATTTACCTTATTAGTTTTCAAGGGGTTAGGTTTCTATTTTCTCTTTGTGCGACAAAAGGGAACACGGCGAAGAGGGCAACGAGGGTGATGGGCCGACTGAGGCAACGACGATCTCCACGGCAAATCTCAAGTACTTCTTTGGTTCTTCTCTTCTCTCCATCCAACCTATTGAGATTGCCTCTCTTATCGCATCCGTCGGTGCGCGTGGTTGCTGCCGCTCGCACGACCAACTCGTACCCCTGCTTCTGCGGCCAGCTCCTGCCCTGCCACTGTGTCGCGCGATGCTTTGGCCGCGGCTCCTGCTGCGCACATGGCCATGGGAGACTCTTGCTTTTCCAAGATCACAACGCGACAACTGCCGCGGCCAAAGCATCGCACGACAAGAGTTGGCAGTAGTGACTCCTATTCTGCTTCCTTCTTCTAATAGCTTGAATAATTTTCTAATGTTTGATTTTTAAAACGCATTGATGCCATTACTATCAATTCCCTTTGATTTTTCTGTTCTCAAAATTTGCATTTTCATTTTCTTCATATTTTGTCTCTTGGTTGGATGATTTCATCTATAACTAATTTTGACAGTTATTTAAATGAAGAGGTATCTTGTGATGGTTGCATCATTTGAAAAGACACCAATCTCACTATAAATATTCAGATTTCTACATATTTCTGTATGTTTGGCAACTCGATATTTTTGCTAGATATTATGTTGAAAGGGTTATTATATCTGGGGTAATTTGCCGATAAAACTCATTAGCAAACTTTTAGTAGTGAGGGAAAATAAAACCATAAAGGAAAGTATTTTCATACGCCTCAAACTAAGCATTTTGATACACCGCGAATCCATTCCACCTTCATGGTTCTCTGTTTTCCAAAATTTTCTCTTTTCCAGTTTGCTTACTCAGATACAACTCCAACATAAGGCTTGTGTGCCAACACTTAATATCCATTTTCATAAGTTTTTTTGTAATTTGAGTTTCTGTATCAACAATCTTTCTACATGAATTCTATGAAAGCCAAAGTATGCATTCTCTTGCACATGAGCCTTCGCTATGATGGCTTATGCATTCTGTTGCATTCTGACTGGTTTCTGGAATTTGGATTTCATTAGTCATTTTGATTTAATTTTGGTAACCACAGAAAAAAATACCCTAAATCTAATTTAACCTAGGAATATATAGATAAGGCTTCAATTGGATGAGTTAGGAATATCAATATATGGCTTCAATTGGATATGCATTTCATCTCACCAAAGTGGTAGAACTGCCACAGTCAGATCTTAGTGTCTGTGTGGATAATTTATAGCTAACTTAAAAGTATTTCTTTATTTTTTTTTTCACTTTTATCAATATGTGAAATAGAGTGGTTTGTTTGGTAATCTATTAAACAAATGGCAGATGCTATCAATTTTTTAATTGTACTTGGCGAAAAATGGACATGCTACCGAAAGAAAAATAAAAGATAAATTGAAATTATTATTATGTATTATTATCCACTTGAATTTTTGTTTGTTGCACTCATTTTTGTCTCTTGCACTCTAGATTTAAAATTGTGAACACGGGTCAAGCCTCTCCTAACTCTGATTCCTGGATCTGTCCTTGAGTAAATCAATTTACATGGTATATCTCTTATTGCTTTTGATTTGATTTTAGTAGTTTTTCTAGATGTGAGGGAGAAATAAGAAATTTAGTTCCCCATCCTATTGGAATTAAGATGTTCGATAAAAGGTCAATATGATTAATTTTGAGAACTCAACAATTTTAAGATTACTACTAACTATATACCAAACAAAGCAAGCATACTTTTAAGATATAATGAGAACCATGAAGTGAATCTACCTGATATGGCCCCCAAATGTTAGCATGCAATAGTTGAAAGTAAATAGTAGTTTTAGTATTTCTCTTAGGAATAGAAAGCCTGTGTTGTTTTACTATAGGAAAAACTTCACAGACACAAGAAGTTGGAAAAGAAATAGATCTAGTGATGATTTTTTGCATTGCAATCGAAGATGGGTGGTCAATCCTTTGATGTCATGATGCACTTTTAATTTTTTACAATTTCATTTATAGGCATTGAATATTGACAGTTTCGAAGTTAGAGCTTTATCACATTGGAGAGAACTTCTAGAAAAGGTACTGTTCTTTCATTAGTTAAAATTTAATTATACTTGTAAGTGCTATTTGTGTAATAAATATTTAGTTGTGATTTAAGAAGTAAGTTTTATTCGGTCATATAATAATTCAATTGTCATAAATGTATAAATCTGACAAACTATTTTTTTTATAAATGATTATTTTTATCAGTAAACTGTTCCTCGATGAAGATCGGTGATATGGAATTTTTTATAATGAATTTTGATAGTTTTGTGATACGTACATTATTTTTTATTTAGGTTGCAGATAATATTATTTCACATGAACAAGGATTGGATAACCAACATGTACATTAGTAGTCGTTTTCATGAGATTTTTTTTAAGTTTTATTAACAATTTTGGTGATGTAGTAGTGTACATATTTTAAGCTATAGATAAATTTATTTTACAGGTTCAACAACTTGAAAGGCACAAAGATATTGACAAACACATAAACCATCATTTCTTATTACGAGATGAAGAGGTTTGTTTAACTTAGGGTTATTTATGTTGTATATATATAGTTGCAAAAAAAGAAGATTATGTGTTAGATGATGAGATTTCTTATTGAAAAGTTATATTTATTGATTTTTTTTAACAATATATATTATAAATCATCTTTACCTCTAATAAGAATTTTTTTTTATATTCAGGATTCTGATGAAGAAAGATTATAGAAGTTATCTCTAGATCACAAGGAGTTATTCTTTAGACTTTCTTTTGTGTAACTTTCATGGGAATAGTTGTTTTTTTTTATTATCAAAGTAATGATAGATATGTAGATATTTCTGTTATTGGATAAATGTTGGATGCATTTTAATTAATGATTATAGAATTTTATATTGTGTATATCATTTTTAATTTATAAAAAGAGAGTTGTTCCTTTTGTCTTAAAATGACAATTCAATAAATTTGATCTAGATTAATTTGTATAATAAATGTTCTTTTAATAATATTATTTTTTGTCATAATTGTTGCATCTAACAAGTTAAAACATTATGGACAGTAATTTACTGTCTTCACTTCTATTTGAGACAGCACATTACCATCTCAATTTAGTGCCTTTAGTTTTTTCATAGGATAAGACATAACATTTGAGACAAAATAATATCTGCCTTAAATACTTTTGAGATAATTGAACAACTGTCTCATCACCGTCTTAAATAACATTTGAGACAGTACAACTGTCTCAATATTTTTTTGAGACGCTTGTATTAGGGACGGCTACATTACCGTCTCATCACCGTCTCGAAAATATTTTGAGACACTAAATTTATAATTTAAGGCATATTTTGTTGTGTCTCAAAAGCCTAGTTTTCTAGTAGTGCTTGTACCTCATTATGATTTAGAGCTATATCAAATGGACGTAAATATTGCATTCCTCAATGGCGACATAGAGGAATCTATATATATGTTGCAACTAGAGAACTTTGAGTCTAAGGACTCAAAACACCTAGTATATAGATTAAAGAAGTCCATTTATGGTTTAAAGTAGGTGCCCCATCAGTGGTACCAACAATTTGATTAAGTGGTTATCTTATTTGAATTTAAAGAGAACCTCGTTGATCAGTTCATATATGTCAAGTTCAGTGGGAGCAAGTTTGTTATACTTATTTTGTATGTGGACGATATATTGCTTGCGATAATAATAAGGGCATGCTTTATTAAACCAAGTCATTTCTATCTGGTAATTTTGAAATGAAAGATCTTGGTGAAGCATTTTTGTTTAGGCATACAGATCTATCAAGATCATTCAAGAGACATTCTTAGACTTTCATAATATGCCTATATTACAAAAGTGCTTATAAGATATGGTATGTAGAACTGTACACCTGGGGACACACCTGTGTCAAGAGATGACAAGTTCAACTTGCAGCAGTGTCCATGACTTGAACTTGAAATAAAGGAGATGAAAAAAATTCCCATATGCATCAGCAGTGGGAAGTCTCATGTATGCACAAGTTTGCACTCGACCAGATATAACATTTATAGTGGGGATATTAGGCAGATATGTAAGTTGTTAGTGTGGTTAACACTAACGATCTAACTCAGGTTTTGATGAATGACAAATCAGGTTAAGTTAGGTTTGTCGTTATCTAACACTCTAACCGAGTGTGCAGGCGAAGTCCAGACAGGTCGACGGGCTGGCCAGATGTCTGACACGAAGTCCAAATGGGTCGACGGGCTGACCGAACATTTGACAGGAAGTCCAAGCGGGTCGACAGGCTGACCGGACGCTTGGTACGCGAAGTCCAGCTAGGTCGACGGGCTGACCAGATAGCTGGCGAGAAGTCCAGACGGGTCGAAGGGCTGACCGGACGTCTGGCAGGTGAGTAAAGGTAAGTCATTGAAAGGGAGTGACTGTGAGGACACGTTCCCGAGAAGGGAACATTAGGCATCGATCCGGCTTAGATCCATTTCGGATATCTAAGTCGAGATCGTGACTAGATTCCGGTCTCGAAAAGATGGAATCTAAGTCATACTCTTGATATTAAATTTATAAAACTGTGCTAACACTTTGTTTTACAGGAAACATATTATGTATTTGCCTCGGACTAACCTTGTCTTGCAGGAGAAGGAATCTCTGGAGAAAGGTGGTCTGGGCGCCCGGAGGGGATCCAGGCACCCGGAGGTCCGGGCGCCCGGAGGTCCGGGCGCTCGGAGGTCCGGGCACCCAGAACAGGTTCGGGCGCCCGGGAGGCAATTTTATCCTGATCATGTCGTCACCACGTGAACTCGCTGGTTGGACCTTCCACGTCTCACCAGGGCGCCCAGAAGGGATCCGGGGCGCCCCGAGCCTCATATAAAAGAAGGGTCAGGGGTGGAGCTTAAATCAACAACTCTGAATTGAAGAACTCGCTCTCCTGTGCTCCTGTGACGCTGCAAAGCTCCGACAAACGTGCTGCTTCTCTTTTTAAGTCTTATTTTATCGGTATTGCTTTAATTCTTTCATTAGCATTTTCTATACTTAATTTGTAATATCTTTCGAACTGCTAATGAATTGCCCATCGAAAGCACCCTCATGTGCGGGCCTTGAAGTAGAAGTCACCAAAGGCTCCGAACCAAGTAAAATTGGTTCTTGTGTTAGCATTGCATTGTTTTACTTTTCCGCTGTGCTTACTCTTATCGACGAATTTTTTATAATTGATATTCACCCCCCCTCTATCGAACGTCTACGATCCAACATAAGTAACCCAAGATCATTGCACTGGAAAGCTATAAAGAGAATGATCCGATATTTGCAAAGAACTAAAGGACATATGCTCACATATCATAGTTCAGATCATCTGGAGGTGATTGGATATTTAGACTCCAATTTTGCTGGATGCTTGGATAGTAGGAGATCTATTTTGGGCTATATTTTCATACTTGCTAGAGAGGCTATATCTTGGAAGAGCGTCACGAAGATGCAAGTAGCCACTTCTACTATGGAGGCAGAGTTGGTAGCAAGCTACAAAGCATCCAATCATGAGATTTGGCTGCGGAACTTCATTACATCATTATAGGCTATTGATGACATTGACAAACCACTAAGGATCTACTATGATAACAAAGCCGCAGAACTTTATTCCAAGAACAACCGCAGTTCATCAAAGTCCAAGCACATCGACATCAAATTTCTAGCAGTTAAAGAAAGAGTTCAGAGTAGTCAGATTATGATAGAACACATCAGCACAGATTCTATGTTGGCTAATCCATTCACCAAAGACTTGGTGCCTAAGTTATTTCATGCACATGTTGTGGATATGAGAGCTCTTCTTATGGAAGAAGAACTCATCTAGTGGGAGTCTGTATTTATTTTATTGCTCTATATTTGATAATAAAGACAAACATTTTATTTTAATTATTGTACATACTTAAGTTTAAAACATTAATGGGAATTTATATATTTATTTGGTACTTTGACTGTGATATCATTATTTACTACTGTTGTTTAGCATTTGGTGTTTGTAAATATGATACAGATTTCTTTTAGAATCATAAAGTTTATCAGGATTTGCTATTATAATTTAGCATAAAGTATTTTACAAATATGATCTGATATCTTTTGAGGTCATCTTAGGACCAGTTGAAAATTGACATGTATTGATCACATTTCATGTAATTTTCACTCTACACATCTACATCTTGATCTATGTCATTAATGATATCAGTATTGTGATTACTATTGGAGCTTGTTATGATTATATACAGTAGCTATGACCTCTTTAGTCTTATACCAATGAAGTTAATGGACCAGATTGTTTACAGGGGTATTCTATACTCATAAAGTTTGATATTAACTGAAGTTTTACTTGTATTTCATATACAACTCACAAATATCCTAAGTGGGAGATTGTTGGTTATTATCTCTAATTGGTAGGCTTAATTGTAAGTTGTGCATATGAGTACAAACCAATCCCATTAAAGTGATCTAACTTAGGTTTATTAGGTTTTGGTTATTGGATGTAGACCTTGTATGTGTAGAACTTATAGTCTCACATCTATTATCATCTATGGGCTGATAATAGATGTCTACTATATATAAGGTTGGTCCCTAAGGGGTTAGGATTTTTAATCTTGACAGAGCTTTTGGTTCCCCATTGACCTAAACCATTTCGGCACCGTCACCCTTAAGTCCCTTGGAAGACCTTCCTTTTTTTTCCGTTACATCTTCTTCCACAGGGATTATTTCTGGATGACGCTAAAGATAAGGATGACTCTTTAATCAGGTTCTTTGTCATATTTGTTTATGTATTTATTTTCTTATGTTATGTTCTCGATGAAACGAAAATCCATGCTCATATGTTCTTGTATTTTCTATATACAAATTCTTATACAATTCTTAGAATCCATGAGGTTTAGGTGTTTTACAAGAACTATCAAATATATTTGTATTTATCTCCCTCTATATCTATGGGGCCGATACTAGGAGCTATTAAGGTAGCATATCTATTTTTTCCAAAAATAGAAAATTTATGTATACAATTCCAGATTTGATATAAGCTCTCCTCGACAGAAGCCTTTGCATGAGACAAATCTAATAATGATTTATTACCAAAGAAACCTCATGTAGTCTACATGGAATTTGCTACATTCCATGATCAACTCAGTGTAAAAAAGTAGTGTTTATCTAGTACTCACACTATAAAAAAAAAAGAGAAGGTTTTTATGATGAATTTTATGATGAAATTCAAAAAAAATTGTTGCAAAAAAATTTTGCGATAAAAATTTTCATCACAGAACAATTGCCCCCAAATTCTGTGATGAAAATAAGATATTCATCGTAAATTTTACGACAAATTTTATTGTCATCGCAAAATTAAATGAAAATTTGCAACAAAAAAATCATCATAAAATTTAGAAATGCAGATTTGCGTCAATTTTTTTTTCATCACAGATTTTCTAACGAATTTTCAAATTCATTGTTGATTTTTGCGATGAATACCTAAATTCGCCGCCAATTTCTATGATGAACCCAAAAATTCATTGTCGAAATATGCGACGAATCTCGAAAATTATCATAGAATCTACGACGAATAACAAAATTCATCGAAGAAAACTATGACGAATCTAAAAATTTGTCACAAAAAACTACAATGAATTTCTAAATTCGTTACAAAAAATCTATGACGAATCAGTAGATTCGTTGTAGATTTTGTCATAGTTTTTTTTATGATACGTTATGATAGGTTTGTGATGAAAAATTTTTATCGCTAAATTCGTCGCAAAACACAAAAAAATATACCCAAAAATAACTATTTTCTGCATTGTATCTGGTTAATACAAAAAATATCTATCTAATCTGTTTAGCGAATAAATCCATACACATCCTATCCAACACATCATATCTAACAAAATAAAACTATACATTAAACCAAATCACAATTCATACATCAAATCTAAACATCACAAAATATCTAACATTTTACCAGAAGTTTTAAACAATTCATACAATCCATACATCAACAAATATATAATATTCATACATTACCGAATCATAATATTTTTTCCATAATAAGCACTTTCTTCTCCATCTTCCAATATTCTTTTTTTTCCAGTAGCAAAATAAAAAAAACAAAGAGTATCATTGATTATAGGAAAGAAATTACTATATATGAACACAAAAATTAATACTTACTTACTCCGTCATTGATTTTCATTTTGTCTCACCAATCCTATTTTAAAAAAATTAATAGTATTATTAAAAAATATTCACAATCAAATAATTAATGTTCAAAAATACTAATTATAAGATAAATAATATTTATACAAGAAGATCCATCACCACCATCATCGTCTTCGCCATCATCGTCGTCGCCACCATCGCTGTCACCACATTATCACCGACACAGGAAGGAATATGACTTTGAGCGGAACTTAACTAAAGATGTCTCATAATAAAATCTTGTTATTAGCATATAGCTCTCATTTCTTTATCTCTAGCTCTCCTTTATTCATCTCTTTCTAATGTTATGCCCTTCAAAAGTGAAATCTCTTTAGTCAAGGTATTGATCTGAGTCGTGACTGTTATTGAGGTGGAAAAGAATTTACGATAAACTTTATGAATTTTTCTTACAGAACTCATTCCCAATATCATTTCTCCTTTTGTCCCCCACTAGCCCCCAGATATGACATAAGGGGTTTCATGATCACTTTTGTATGTTTGTGCATTTTGATGATTTACCTTTTCATAAAAAAAATTATTATCGATAAATGACTCAGTTTCCTCACTAGCACATGAAGTCCTCTATATTATCTCGAGCTCCATCATATTTATCCTATATTGTAATGATAGAATTAAAATAAATTTATCGTAATAATAATTTAGAAATATATATTTTCAATTAATCTAAACTTCATTGCTTTAGCTCTAGTCCTGTTACAAGACTTGTTTTTTTTTTTTGTAAAAGTTTTGGTGAAAGTTTCTATGAATGAAAGTTCTTCTCTATATCTTTAGTCTAAAAAATAGGATTATAAATAATGAAATAGCCACATATTAAAAAATTATTGGGAGAGTTAAAAAATTAAAAGATGAGGTAAAAAATTATCATTTTATATCTATGCTCATCGATATTAATTAAACCTCTCACATATATCATAGATGAGTCTCCAGAATTATAAGATTGATTTAATCTATTCTGTTGACTATGTTGTTTGCTTTTGTTAGTTGCTAAAAAATTATTGATCTTAGTCCAATTATCCTCTGTGATATAATGCGGCTTTTTCCCCTTATGTTTAGCATGATTTAGAGTATGACGAATGTGATTGTTGTTGAAGATCTTTGGGCTGACTAGAAGGGGTGGTTGAATAGACGATCACCCCAATTTCACTTTCTTCCTACAATTAGTTAGTACATAATGGAATAATAAAACAAACAATATAAGGAAAATGAAAGCAAACTCTAACACATTCGTTTAACGTGGTTAAGAGATAAAGCTCCTACTCCTCGACGTGTCCTTGAGGTTGACGATCCCTCAATCTATCGGTGGATCAATCCTTGACAATTTCTAGATAAGAGTACTCCTTCTTAGTGGAGCAAACCTCCTACATAGCACTCTTCTTCTTTACAAGATGGAGAATAAGATTAGGGAGAAGAGTGTAGGCTTGGATGCTTCAAGGTAATGACTTAGGAGTATTCAACAAGAATCAGTAATCTCCTTCATGCCCCAATCTTCCTTTAAATAGAGTGAAAAGAGTTGATCCTGAGTCAACTCATTTCCTGCACTAGTCGATTGGCATTACCATCAGTCGATTGTGTTAGATCGAATGTGTGCGATAGAGGGGGGAGTGAATATCGCGCATTTTTAAAACTTCTCTTTTTCTTTGAAAGCAGAGTCGTGCACAGCGGAAAGTAAAAGAAAGACAAGCTTGTTTACTTCATTCGGAGTCTAGGTCGACTCCTACTCGAAAGCCCGCAATCCTTGATCGTACCGATGGGCAATCCACTATAACCCTTCTTTCCGAAATCCTCGGAAAGAAGCAGAACACACAAAATGAGCAAGATAGTAACAACCTACTATCTTGCTTAAGTTAATTATAATGCAAGCTAATAAAATATACTGACAAGTAATGGAGTTGAAGCTTTGGTTGACACTATCGGATGGAGTGACTTGCAGAGCTGATGAAGACTTGTAGCACGAGCAGCTTGCAGAAGAGAACTTCAGTCGATCAGAAAGTGTTACCCAACCTCAAACCTCGAGCCTCTTTTTATAGGTGTAATGGACGTTCGGTCGACCGAGCCCTCTATTTGGTCGACCGAACCAGCTCCCTTCCTTCCTAGCTAGAGTCTGACGTTGGCTCGATCTCTGGCATTAATTGCTCATTAAGGGTTCGGTTGACCGATCCTTCTTTTCGATTGACCGAACAGGCTCCTTCCCTGTTCGTCGAGATTTTCCAAAATCCTCATTTAATACTGGTTTAATGTTGATTGGTTCGGTCGACCAATCCATGGGTTCGGTTGACCGATTAACCCTTCTTTCCTTTTGCTTCTGATCAATGTTGTTGAACTGACATTGCTGAGTCATCATGGCTCGGTTGACCGATCTTACTGTTCGGTCGACCGATCAAACTTTGATCGGGCTCTGATCTATTCTGGTATGATCTGAACACTGCCTTGATTTCTTCTTATTCGATCAATCGATCCTCCGGTTCGGTCGACCGATTCAGCCGGACCTACAACACAGTGTTAGATAGAAAAGAATCATGCAAAACAGATGTTAGCACAGTAATAATATTATAATGCATGAGTACTATAAAAGATAGTAGAACTGTCATGATCTTAACTTTGAAACCTTCTTGGTTTCTTCAGTTGTATCAACGACCTAAGGTTGTTCCCTTCTGGAACCCGACCTCACTGTCGTTGCTCTAGTTGCTTACCTCAACCTACCTGCCAAACTTCGATTCTCCAGATCTAGTTTAGACTTTTCACTTAGCTTTGATCGGCTCGCCAGGACTTTTCTCTTGATCTTCGGTCCTCCAGACCTCTCGATCACACCGCCAAGCGTCGGGTCCCCTCGACCCGCTTGGACTTGCACCTGGGTTCCACGATCTGCTAAGACTTCTCCTGCCTAACCTCCAACTTGGTCTTTTTGATTGAGTAAACAGCCTGCATACTTAGTCAACTTGTTAGATCACAATAAGACTTAACTTGAACCTTTGACAACATCAAAACTTAGATTTGATTCTGGTGCAATTTGCACCAACAATTTCCCCCTTTTTTATGTTTGTCAACCAAGGTTCAAAGTTAAGTTAAAATATGCAAAAATTAAATAAACAAGCAATTTAACTTTTAATTTCCCCTTTGAGTTAAACAACTCCCCCTGAATTTACTATCTCTCCCCCTTTGACATACATCAAAAATAGGGGAAGACCTCAAAGCCAACAAATAAGGTCAAAGAAAACCTTTGAGTACAAAAAGTAAAGTTAACAATCCACAGGTTTTAGAAATGTAGCAGTTTTGAAAAAAATTGTAATAAATTTGAGAAACAGAGCAAAAAGAAACAATTCTAAAAAAAAAATTAAAAACATGTATAAAACTATTTGAAATTTTGAAAGAAGAAAATAAATTTTGAACACAAGAACAATCTTTGAAAAAATTAAGGAAGTTGAAAAATTTTCACCATGGAAAAATTGAAAAGTTATTATTATTGTTTATTATTGTTTTGTTATAGTTGTTGTTGTTTTGTTATTAATTATTATTTATTATTGTTATTGTTATTATTATTGTTGTTATTATTATTGTTTATTATTATCGTTATTGTTGTTATTATTATTGTTTATTATTGTTTTAATATTTTTTGCTTTAGTATTATTGTTGTTGTTTAAATATTATTATTTTATTTATTATTTTTATTATTATTAATTAGTTTCATAATTAAAAGGTACATGATTATAATTAGGTTTGTGAAAGTTTTGTTTTAGATTTGGTTTTTATTTATAACTTAAATCTAGATTTTGCGAGTTAATAAAATTATTAATAATGTTTTCTAATTTATCAATTTTGTTTTTAAAAGATTATTTAGTTTTTCTAGTTTTCTAAAATTCGATTTTGTATTTAATTTATGGTTTAGTTTCTTATTTTTACTTTTTAAATTTTTAGTTAAGTTCTGTTTATTATTAGTTAATTTTAGATTATTATTATTTTGATTTAAAATCAAATTATCTTGAATAAATGAATTTTGATTAACTAGATCAAGGTCTTGATTAAAGTTTGGGTTGATTTGATCAATTTTAGTTTTATTTGAATTAATTAAGTTTATATTATTTTTGTTAAGTAATGTTAATGTAGGATTTTCATGCATTTTTAATTTCATAGTACAATTAAAACAAGAAGGATCTAAAGCATACAATTTTTCATGTAACATAAATTGTTTTACCTTAATTGCTCCCCCTGGATCCTTGGATCTTGTTTCTGGGCATTGAGATTTGTAGTGTCCCGTCTTTTTGCACTTGAAACATTCAATGTGGTCTTTCATTTTCCGAACTTTAGGCATCGGTCCCTCCTTTTCCTCCGGTTGTGCAGATCGATTTATCAGGCATTTACTTTTATAGTGGCCTTTTGCACTGCACTTAAAACATGTTATATGAACCTTAAATTTGGAATTGACAATTTTACCTTCTGAATCCTCATTATGATTCTCCCCCTTGACCATTGTCATTTCAGATTCAGGCTCGAGCATTTGGTCGGACTTAGGTTCGGGTTTGGACACATGTTCTAACTCGAGTTCGGATCCATCAGCCTCTTCCTCAACCACTAGTGCGATGAAGTTGATTTGGTCTTGTTCTTCTAGATCTGGCTCTGAAGATAGCTCTCCGGATTCAGACTCGGATTCGAACTCACTTTCGCCTTGATCTTCTAGCCTCGACGGAGTCTCGTGAAGCTCGATCAATTTGGTCCACATCTCGAATGCATTCTTGTAACCTTCTAATTGACACAGGACTTCATTAGGCAAAATATTTATCAACATATTTATTACCTTTGTGTTTGACTCTGAGTTTCGAGAAGGTTGTCTTAGCGCAATCTAGTTGTTGAAATTGTTGCTTCCAACGAAGCATTCCATCATTTTCCTCCAGGAATTGAAGTAGACTCGATCATACGGTGGAGGGTCGTAGATACTTCACCCTTCTTGATATGACATCGACATTCTTAAAAGAATAACAAATAGATTTCCAAGACTCTTGTCTTGGGATTAGTAGTGCTTGAAAAATAAAAATAATAAGAAAAAAAATATTCTAAAATAATTGATAAAAAAAAGAAGTTTTAAAAAGGTGCTTTGAAAAACAGTTAAGTAATTTTAGAGCTTACGAGGCTATGATACCAATTGTTAGATCGAATGGGTGCGATAGAGGGGCGGGTGAATATCGCGCCTTTTTAAAACTTCTCTTTTTCTTTGAAAGCAGAGTCGTGCATAGCGGAAAGTAAAAGAAAGACAAGCTTGTTTACTTCGTTCGGAGTCTAGGTTGACTCCTACTCGAAGGCCCGCGATCCTTAATCACACCGATGGACAATCCACTATAACCCTTCTTTCTGAAATCCTCAGAAAGAAGCAGAACGTACAAAATCAGCAAGATAGTAACAACCTACTATCTTGCTTAAGTTAATTACAATGCAAGCTAATAAAATATACCGACAAGTAATGGAGTTGAAGATTTGGTTGACACTATCGGACAGAGTGACTTGCAGAGCTGATGAAGACTTGTAGCACGAGCAGCTTGCAGAAGAGAACTTCAGTCGATCAGAAAGTGTTACCCAACCTCAAACCTCGAGCCTCTTTTTATAGGTGTAATGGGCGTTCGGTCGACCGATCCCTCTATTCGGTCGACCGAACCAGCTCCCTTACTTCCTAGCTGGAGTCTGACGCTGGCTCGATCTCTGGCATTAATTGCTCATTAAGGGTTCGGTGGACCGATCCCTCTTTTCGGTCGAACGAATAGGCTCCTTCCCTGTTCGTCGAGATTTGCCGAGATCCTCATTTAATGATGGTTTAATGTTGATTGGTTCAGTCGACCGATCCATGGGCTTGGTCGATCGATTAACGCTTCTTTCCTTTTGCTTCTGATCGATGTTGTTGAATTGACATTGCTGAGTCATCATGGTTCGATCGACCGATCTTACTGTTCGGTCGATCGATCAAACTTTGATCGGGCTCTGATCTATTCTGGTCTGATCTGAACACTGCCTTGATTTCTTCTTGTTCGATCGACCGATCCAGCCGGACCTACAACACAGTGTTAGATAGAAAATAATCCTGCAAAACAGATGTTAGCACAGTAATAATATTATAATGCATGAGTAATATAAAAGATAGTAGAACTGTCATGATCTCAATTTTGAAACCTTCCTGGTTTCTTCAGTTGGATCATTGACCTAAGGTTGTTTCCTTCTGGAACCCGACCTCGCACTGTCGCTCCTCCAGTTGCTTACCTCAACCTACCTGCCAAACTTAGATCCTCCAGATCTAGTTTGGACTTTTCACTTATAGCTTTGATCATCTCGCCAGGACTTTTCTCTTGATCTTCGGTCCTCCAGACCTCTTGATCACACCACCAAGCGTCAGGTCCCCTCGACCCGCTTGGACTTGCACCTGGGTTTCACGATCTGCTAAGATTTCTCCTGCTTAGCCTCAAATTAGGTCTTTCCGATTGAGTAAACAACCTGCACACTCAGTCAACTTGTTAGATCACAACAAGACTTAACTTGAACGTTTGACAACATCAAAACTTAGGTTTGATTCTGGTGCAATTTGCACCAACGGATTGGTGTGACCATTGGACACAACTAATGACACTCAATAGAATCTATGATTATGTTTAACGACTCTTTACCAGTCGACTGGCGTCTCCATTAGTCGACTGACATCTCCATTAGTCGACTTGTCTTCACAACCGTTAATCACAAAAACATTTTGTGCCTTCGTGATCTTGCACGAGTCGACTGATCTTTACATAAGTTGACTGCCCATTACAATCACTCACCCTCATCCTCTTCGAAGTTGCCCTTGAAGCCCTCTTCCTTAGCCTTCGTCCCTTAGATGCACTTGAACCCACGGATCCTCTCCGTGTCATCCATCACATTGCCTTGAAGTCCGCTTCCCTTGGCCCACTCCTTTGCTCCTCATCTGGCAGCCCCTTGAATGCACCATCTTTCATTGATCTCAAGGACCCGAGCCATAGGATGCACTTACCAAACTTTCTCTCACCAAGTTTCTCGTGTGTGGTTCACCAAGTCCTATACGACTCAAACACACATATCAAACTAATATGAAATTTAACTTAAACTCTTTGACATATACATTAAAACCATGATCGTATCCTATCAAACCTAGGTCGATTGCACTCACAATCTCTCCTTTTTGAAGTGTGACAATATGTTTAAGTTAGACATAAATAACAACTTGAAAATTACAAGCATAGTGTAAACATGAAGCATAGAATCCAAGCTCCCCTCAACTTATGTCTATCACTTAATTTTCAAATTTCTAACAAGAATATGGAGATGTAAAAGTTTTTAATCTTAAACTCTATCAATTCTCCCCCTTTGACACTATCAAAAAAATTGCTCCCAACAACCATGTATACTATTGTATCAATTTTGACTTAATTTGAACCAATTTCAAATTCTAAAAATATAAACAAAATGCTAGAAAAATAGCTACCAATCGATTGCCCTCTGATGTAGTCGACTAGCACAAGTCCAATCTGAAAATTGATTTCTAAAGTCAACTTTAGAAATACATAAAAAATTCTAGAAAATCATGAAATTTTGAAAATAACTTTATTTTAAGTTTCTTGAATAAGGAAAAATAATCTTTCATGAAAATTCATTGTATTTTTCTAGTTTTGACAAAAACATTAAAAACATTCAATGTCTTATCAATTCTAAGCACAAGTTTTGAATTCTTTATGTTTTAAAAAGCTAAACCACAGTTTACAAAACATATAATTATTTTTAAAACATTTTAAATGTCTAACTATGATCTATGGACAAGATTTCTATTAATTAAACATTTACTTTCCCCATAGTTGGTCAATGATCACTATATTTGATACATTTCTCAATTCATCAAGATGCCATAAGCATAAATGAATTAAATGTATCATCCTATCATCTCACATCCATGTCTAGAATCATAAAGCAAGTCATGTCGGGGCGGTATAGTGGTTAAGACATGGGGTGTTGCCACATGAGGTTTTGGGGTCAAAACTCAGCACGTCCGAGCATGAACTCCCTCATGCCTTGATCACTTGCACTAATGGTTAATAGCTACCCATGATTTACCTCCTCCGTGTTGGCCTAGGGGTTGGCGAGGGTGTTGGGGCACTGGGGCGAGCGAATCACCTTTTGCCACATAAAGCAAGTCATGCTTAAGTTTGTTGTGAGATGTAATGAAGGTAATAGTCTAATTTTCCTCCTTAGGTCATAAGCCAACCATTCATAGAGAATTTTGAATTAAGTCTGCTATGGTTGACTATTTCAAAAATCCTCTAACCCTTAAGGATTGACTTTGACATCCAATAGAAATTCTTTCTAATTGGATTAACCAAATATTCCTTAGAAATCTATTTTCTATCTACAGTTTTTGCCTTTGATTGCCCCTAACAATTAGACAATAATAGGATTTCTCATTATTTGATTTTTGGTATCGTAATCCCCTTTTGTTGAAACTTACCCTTTGGCTCCCTATGATCATATTTAGAGTATTTGAGCCAATTGTGAATGTCTCAAGGGCCTTAGTAAGGTATTCTACCTTTTCCCTTAAATCATCATTTTCTTCTTTAAACATGAGACATTTAAACTAAAAGAAGCATGCATACTAGATGTATTGTTATCCTTAAGAGACATGGATTCTAGTTTTTCTTCTAGGCAAATGATATCATTTTTCAAAGATTTGTTTTTCTTTTTAGCCTTGAACAAATCCCTATTTGTACTTGTAATGATTTTAACTAAAGATTGAGTAGGGAGATTGTATACCTCACTTACCAAGAAGTCTGAATTGGAAGTTTATCCTACCCCTTCACTTGAGCTCTCTTCTTCTTCACTTGAGCTTTTCTCCTTCTTCATTTTAAGATGAAGTGGAGGCTATGCCATCAACTCCCATTAAGGCAAAATGGGATATGTGTTGTTCTTCTTCTTCTTCTTCCGATGAGAGAGGATCATCCCATGTTGCTTTTATATTTTGGGCATTCTTCCCCTTTTCTTTTGTTTTCTTCTTTTCTTCCTTCTTCTTTAAGAGGGGATATTTATCCTTCATGTGCCCTTCTTCTTGGCAATTGTAGCATATTACTCTCCTTGTTCTACTTTTACCCCTTGAGCTTCTCCTAGCATGTAATTTGTTAGAATCAAAATTTCTAAATATTTTTCTCATTCTTCTTACCATATACACCTCTTGATTGCTATCCATTGAGGCACTTGACTTCTCGGAATTGGAGGATGATGGGGATGGAGACTTCTTCTTCTTACCCTTCTTCTTGTTAGCCACAAAAGCTACTTCTCTTGATATACTTTTATGCATATGTTGATACACATCTACTTGTATTTCATGAGCATAATTTATATTTATTGCACCCTATTTCATTATAATATTATATTTTCACTCCTTTGATTTGGAGATCTACTTTTTTACTTGTTTTCATTGATAGAACGTAATTTAGAGCAAAAACAGAGCAAAAGACACATATTGGAGCAACTTGTGAAAATCAAGCTCAGGCCATGTGAAACCACACAGCTGTGCGTTCTTGCCCATGGCAAAGTAAGCTCAGGCCATGTGAACACAAGCGTGCCCCCACCAGAGGCAAATCAAGCTCAGGCTGTATGAAACCATACAACCATGTCCCTTCTCCCGTGGCCAAGCAGCACATGGCCTTGCCAAAAGGCATGCCCGTGCCATTCTTCCAGAGTCGAGGAAGACCCTAGCCGTGTTATTTCACATGGCCATGCATTTTATCTAGAGAAGAAACAGAGTCAGGCCATGTGAATCCATACGGTCGTGTGAGATTTCTAGAAACCAAGTAGACCTTGGCCGTGTGGGTCTACTACCCCTATTTTCCACTGCGATGGTTTTCCGTTGTGGGTTGGGTTTTCCTCGAGTAGTGGAGTAGGTTGTATAATAAACTGCGTGTTGTGATGTGTTGTGTAGTCAACCTGAGGTTGATTTACTAGATTTACAAGTCAAGCAAATCTAGTAGCTAGACCTGTATCCGGTAATGCATTGTATGTCACTAAATAAGTACACAATGCAAGAATCAAGAGGACATAATCATAAATACATAATAGATAACAATATGGTAAACTACGGTATCAAGTAGTGACATACTAAGCAGATATAAGCATAACTATTACTACTAGTTATAACTCACTAAGCATATCAGAATGACAATATCAAAATATAAGTCAAAGGTACCTGCCTCAAAAATGAAGATCGTATCCTAAAGATCCCACGTCGAGACGCTCGTCTCGAATCAAAGTCCTGTAACACAATACTGATTAAAAATCATATCTTACCCCCCCAAAAAACTAACCTAAATCCAAATCCAATTATAAACCCTAATTGGATTATCTGACTCCTTATCAATTCTAACTAATCCATTCTATTGATGTAGGTACAATCAGAAGTAAGATTTCATTACCCAACCATTGCTTGTTCTCCTTCTTCTCTGGTGGTTCCCTGCGACGGAAGTAGCATTGATTAGGGTTGGCCATTGTCGGATCTAGCTGTTGGCCTCAGTGGAGAGGAGAAAATGAGATCGGAAGAAACACAAGGCTAAGGATTGACTGAGATGAAGGAAATAATAACACAAAAAGAGACTGGCCCTCTCGTGATGGCTGATGGCATTGGCATCACCGTGTTGGCCTCACGCGAAGTGGCGACAGTGAGGTGGCAGTGATCGAGCAGCAACAATCAGGCAAAGTGCACAGTTGTCACAACCCTACCCACAGAGTGTTGTCCGGTGATGCAGGATAGGTGTACTCTGATAGCATCCTGTCTACTCAGTCACTCAGGAGTAGTGATGGCAGAGTGCACAGTTGTCACAGCCCTACCCACTCGACCTCACCACCGTGTGTGAGGTGGCTGACTGGCGTCAGCGGTGACCAAGACATTTTCATCATATGCATGGATTGCATTTATTGCTTGTGATTGCTGCATTTTGGATGCTGCACTTTTGTGGTTGCATATGATTGGCATGCATACAGGAGACATGATTTGTTTGGTCTGATGACCCTTATATTCGGGTAGGAGGTCCTGGTGAGTACAACTTCTTTGCTTGTTCAGTTTTCACATTTCCTATTTTTGATTAGGAGACTGTACTCCATGATGATTACTGTTAGATATATCTTATTATGCATGTCAGCTTGATACCCGCTGAGTTGTTGAACTCACCCCGTAGCTTGATACACGCTGAGTTGTTGAACCCACCCCGTTGCTTTATTTCTATTTTAGGATGAGGCTGTCAAGAGGTTCCAGTCGCTAGTCCCCCACCTCGTGTAGATATGGTTTACTAATTTCAGACTTTGTTTCCTTGTTTTGTGATCTACATACTTGTGATGTGTAGATCTTGTACTCATGGATTTTATATCAAGTTTTGGTCTACTACCCTTGTTTTCCGCTGCGATAGTTTTCTGTTATGTGTTGGGTTTTCCTCAAGTAGTAGAGTAGGTTGTATAATAAACTACGTGTTGTGATGCGTTGTGTAGTTAGACGAAGGCTGATTTATTATAAACTATGTGGATTGTTTGTTTATATTATTGTATATGTTTCGGCTGTGTTGGCCGAGGATTGTGAGGGACCTTGAGGGTTGTGTAGTCAGGCTCCAGATTGTCACTCGTACAGGGGAGATGCTGTCGAAATTTCACCTGCAGGGACTCCCCCGGGGCATGACAATTTATTTGGTATCAGAGCCAAGTTTTGTGAGACAATCTGGGCACTTTTCGGATTTGTATGGATTTCCGTCGATTTTTATATTTCGAAATTCTGAGGTATTCTTTGACGAGGTCATAATTGGGGACTTGGCAGCGACGGGACATCTCCAAACGATAAATAGGTAAAATGATTAATTTTATAATTTTGGTACCAGTAGTAATACATGTGTAATAATTTAACAGATATGAAGTGAACTACACGTGTTCCCACGCTGAGACGTGGTGCAGGACAACCACGTAAGAGGGCGTTGGAATCCTTGGTGACAAAGTCGCCAGAGGGGTCATCTGGGATCGAGCCTGTCGGGCAGGGACAGACTCCTCATGGTACTGTGGGCACATCAGGCTCTCAGATTCCGACGGTTCCTTCTCCAGAGGTACTTACCTTGACCATAACTGTCGGAACCACCCCTACAGTATTCACGGTACTACCAGCGGTAGCACCTGCGACATATCCGACCCCTTCACCAGCAATGCTAGCTGCTGCATACCTGACACCTCCTTCAGCCGTGCCTACTGCATACCTGGCACTACCGCCACCTATGCCTGCTACTGCATACCCGGCACCCGCACCAGTAGTCCTAGCAGTACCAGTTGTTCCTTATGCGGTACCACTACCTACCGTACCTCCAGTCGCTCCTACCTATATTGACCCTGCAGTGCCACCAGTGGTACCTGCCCCGACTTATGTAACAACACTAGGGGTACTTTCCCCAGCCTATCCAGCGGTACTACTTGTAGTACCAACTCCAGTGGTTCTGCCAGTTCCCACGGTGATCCCTACTCACCCTACTGATATGGTTACGACACGAGCTCAGATCCCAACTTTGATAGAGTCGGTGAAAAGCCGATTCACACTATTCCGCGGAGAGACTGATCCGAGTGTAGCTCAGTCTTGGATAGAGACTATGGAGTGCACTTTCTTTTATATGGCTTGCTCCGAGTGGGAGAAAGCAGAGCTGGCTGCTTTCCATTTACGGGACAAGGCCGATATCTGGTGTGACACACAATGCTTGATCATAGGTGAGCAGCACATTACCTGGGCGAGATTTAGAGAGGCTTTTGATAGACGATATTTTTCACGGTCATATCAGATGACACTCCGTTAGGATTTTCGGAGTCTTCGGCAGAACAACTGCACAGTGACAGAATATAATACTGAATTTAATCGATTAGCTAGATTTTGTCCAGATTTAGTTGTTGAGGACATATCACATATGCTTCAGTTTGTCTAGGAACTGGATGGACATCTACAAGTAAATATTGCAGGTTTTGGTAATTCATCTTACATAGAGACATTGGATAGAGCACTTATGATTGAATTGGCTCAATAGAGAGTGTATCCGGACAAGAAAAGGAAGCAGACAAATCGGACTTCAGGACAGACCTAGCAGCCATAGGCTACCGGACCACAGTAGAGTGGTCGTAGTCAGGTGAGTCAGGGTACTTCTGGGATATCTGGTCGACCTCAAAAGTTAGGGTGACCTTCATCAAGATGTTTCTGGCCTCCTCAACACAACCAGAAATAGATCGCCAACGACATTCACTACACCCGATGTGGGTCTAGAGATCACATCACATCATCTTGTCCCCTGGGACAGTTTATTTGCTATTATTGCAAACTATCTGGGCACATGAGCCGAGATTGTTCGCTGAAGGCTCAACATATGGCTTCCGAAGTCTCTATTCAAGGAGGATAGTACATTCAGACAGGGATTCAGCGAGGGGGGCAGAAAGCCCAATCTTCACATCGTCAGCAGAGGGCAGCTCCCCCTGCAGTAGTTGTATATGGCATGCACAGACAGGAGCATTCCAATACTTTTACGGTATCACAGAGTCCTATCTCAGGACCTTAGTATTAGATGCAGGGGCAGTATCAGCTACAGCCCCAGCCACTGGTTTAGTACTAGTCGCAGCCTCAGCCCCTAGTGCAGTACTAGCCGCAGCCGTAGCCACAGGTTCAGTATCAATCGCAGCCCTCCTATCCATCTTTGGCTCAGTATCTGACACTGCTTCAGTGGCAGACTCAAGCTCAGGCACAACAACCTTTGGCAGTGCTACCACCTCCACCCCGCCAGAGATTAGACGAATTCACACGAATACCAGAGAGGATGCGCAGCGGGCCGACAGATCCATTTCTTGCGGTAGGGTTTTACTTTATGCATTTTCTGCTAATATGCTAATTGATACGGGTAGTTCGCATTCCTTTATTTCTCGTGCATTTATGATGGAGATTGGTAGACTACCTATCCTTAGACTGCGGCGACTGACCGTCGCCCTGTCGTCCGGTGATGCATTGGACGTCACTCAGGAGGTTAGAGGATGCCCATTGGACTTTGGCAACCGTATACTCATTGTGGATTTATTAGTACTGGAAATGGTCGAGTTTGACACTATCCTTGGCATGGATTGGCTGTCAGCATACCATGCCACGATTGATTATCAGACGAGGGTGGTCACATTCTGACCTCCAGACCAACCCTTATGGGATTTCATTGGCATCAGGGATGATGGTATATCGACCATTTCTTCTATTCAGGCTCAGAAGCTGCTTTCACATGACTGTCAGGGATTTCTATTGTCTTTAATTAATGCTGAGGACAACAATAGTTCTAAGCTCTCAGACGTACCAGTGGTCCGAGAGTATTCGGATGTTTTATTTCCAGATGAGCTACTAGGCTTGCCTCCCTGAAGGCAAGTGAAGTTTGCTATTGATCTAATTCCGGGGGTCGTGCTGTCATCGGAAGCTCCTTACCGTATGACACCGAAAGAGTTGGATGAGCTAAAGGTCCAACTCCAGAAGTTATTGGACAGGGGATTTATTCGCCCTAGTGTATCTCTGTGGGGGTCCTCTGATATTGTTCGTCAAGAAAAAGGATGGTACTCTGATGTTGTACATCAATTATAGACATTTGAATGCAGTGACCATCAGAAATAAGTACCCCTTACTATGGATCGAGGATTTGTTTAATCAGCTCAGAGGTACATCAGTGTATTCTAAGATTGATCTGTAGTCTAGATATCATCAGCTGAGAGTCAAAGATTCTAATATTCAGAAGACAACATTCCGCACCAGATATGGACATTATGAGTTTTTGGTAATGTCATTTAGGCTTACCAATGCTCCAGTGGTATTTATGGATTTGATGAATCGTGTCTTTTTGGAGTATCTAGATCAGTTCATTATCATTTTCATCGACAACATTTTGATCTACTCGTGTTCCGAGGAGGAGCATACACATCATCTTTGCATAGTCTTGGAGACTCTTCGATAACATCGTCTATATGCGAAGTTTAGCAAGTGTGCTTTCTGGCTATCCTCAGTCGATTTTTTGGGACACGTGGTTTCTAACCGAGGTATTTCCGTAGACCCTCAAAAGATCGAGGCTATCACCAGTTGGGAGCAACCAAAATCAGTTCAGGAGATCTGTAGTTTTTTGGGATTAGTCGAATATTATAGACGGTTCAGTGAGGGTTTCTCTCACATTGCTATGTCATTGACACGCCTGACCAGGAAAGGCATGAAGTTCATGTGGTCAGAAGCTTGCGAGATCAGCTTCCAGGAGTTGAAACGGAGACTAGTGTCGGCACTAGTACTGGTTTTGCCCTCTGGAGAGGATGGATTCGTGATCTACACCAACGCTTCTCTGCAGGGTTTGGGTGTTGTTTTGATGCAGCATGACAGGGTAGTCTCCTATGCTTCTTGTCAATTGAAGGAGCATGAGTAGAACTACCCAGTACATGATTTGGAGCTAGTCGCTATTATCTTTGCTTTGAAGATTTGGCGGTATCATCTGTATAGTATTACATTTGAGATTCTCACTGATCATAAGAGTCTTAAATATCTTTTCACTCAAAAGGAACTCAATCTCCAACAAACGAGATGGATAGAGTTCCTGAAGGATTATGACTGTACTATTAGCTACAACCTAGGGAAAGCTAATGTGGTTGTCGATGCACTTAGTCGGAAGTCCAGAGGGACTTTAGCTTGCCACCGAGTTTTGGTTATGGACTTGATTCAGGGTTTCTCCGAGTTGGGTCTTGAGAAGCAGGGACAGACATTACAAGGTATTCTGGTTACCATGGTTGCTCAGTCGTTGATCAGGATGAGGATCCGAGAGGTCCAGGCCAGTGATTAGCGCTTACTGTTCATTGGCATCCAGATAGCTTTCGGGCAACAGATAGAGTTCACCCGAGGAATACGAGGGTATTATTTATTTCCGAGGTAGGTTATGCATACCTCAATCTCAACTAGTTATGGAGGAGTTACTTCAGGAGGCTCATTGCTCCCGTTTTGCTATCCACCCAGGTGGAACCCACATGTATCGAGATTTGAGGCGTTCCTATTAGTGGAACGGCATGATGAAAGACATCGTGAAGTTTGTAGCTAGATGTCTAGTCTGTCAGCAGGTGAAGGCTGAGCACCAGAGACCTACCAATTTACTTTAGAGGATTCCTATTCCGGAGTGGAAATGGGAGCACATCACCATGGATTTTGTGGTGAGTTTGCCTAGGACACTACGAGGCCATGACGCGATTTGGGTAATCATTGATCGATTAACCAAATCCACACACTTCTTAGCGATCCGGAAGACTGATTCTCTGGATCAATTGGCAGAGCTGTATTGTCGGGAGATCATCAGATTGCATGGTGTTCCCTTGAGCATTATATCGGATAGAGACCCACGGTTTATGTCCTGGTTCTGGCAAAGTCTGCAACAGGCCTTGGGCACACAACTCTGGTTCAGTACAGCATTCCATCTGCAGACAAATGGACAGTCAGAGCAGACCATCTAGACTTTAGAGGACTTTCTGAGGGCTTGCGTTATGGATTTTGGAGGCAGCTAGGAGGACCACTTACCATTAGTAGAGTTCGCCTACAACAACAACTATCATTCAGCTATCTAGATGGCACCATTTGAAGTGTTGTATGATAGGCCTTGTCGGACACCCACCCTCTAGGAGGAGGTTGGGGAGGCCCAGCTGCTAGAACCTCAGAGAGCTCGGCAGGAGACAGAGTTGGTCCGTACTATCAGACGGAGGATGTCCGAGGCGCAAGACCGGTAGAAGAGTTATGTGGATCGGAGACGTATGTTGGTGCAATATTCCCTAGGTCAAGGTTGACTTGGTTGACTAAGCTTGAGATGCCTCAAACTTGAGTCTTGATGCTTGGGTTTCGATGTTTGACAATACATGAAAACTGATAATACATGGAGATTACAGGTGCAATCATTCATTTGGGGAGATTGTTGGTACAATTCTCCTCTGGTCAAGGTTGGCCAGTTAAGATGTGAACAAGAGTCAAGTAGGTCAAAACTGACTGGATACTTGACTGAGAAGTCCTGGTGAATGAAGGCAGGCAGTTGGAAAATTTTGGTAAGTGAAGCTAGGTAAAAGACCTAGTGAGTGAAGCTAGGCAGTGTGAAAGTCCTGGTGAGTGAAGCAAGACAGGTGGGAAACCCTAGTGAGTGAAGCTAGGTGAATGTCTTGGTGAGTGAAGCCAGGTAGATGGGAAGTCCTAGTGAGTGAAGCCATACAGATGGGAAGTCCTGGTGAGTGAAGCCAGGCACGTGGAAATCCAGGAGGGTCAAGGTTGACTGGACACCTGGTATTGAGAAGTCCAAGTAGGTCAAAGGGTTGACCGGATACTTGGCACGAGGAGAAAAATTTAAGTGTGTCAAAGGGATTGACCGGACACTTGGTGAGGAAGTTCTAGCAGGTCGGGACACTTGGTGAGGAAGTTCTAGCAGGTCGAGGGTGATCGGATGCTAGGCATGATGTCCCAACAGGTCATGGTTGACCGGATGTTGGTTTTAGGGGCTTTGGACGTGATTTGGCAAGTCACATGTGAGTCCAATCGATCAACTGATCAATTGACTCATTTCTAATCGATCGATTGATTGATTGGAAATGTCTCGTGACAAAGGTTTCTTCCAATCGATCGGTTGATCAATTGGAGAAGAATTGGCATCGCACAGAACGCCTCCCAATCAATCACCCGATCGATTAGGAGCCTCCAATCGATCGGGCGATCGATTGGAGCACAGGAAATCGCTCGAGAACCCTGAATCGATCGGGTAATCGATTCAGACGATTTCCAGAGAGCACAGAGGCACTCTGGATCGATCAACCGATCGATCCAAAGCCTCCCTAATCGATTAGGAGCAATCCAATCGATTGGGATCCGACCGTTGGTGCAGATTATATCCGTTGGCGAGTGTTCTTCTTTGCATAGCTCACACGGCTACATCCTGATTGATCCCAGATACACAGCGAATTCTCCACAGAGCTCATCTCCAGTTCTTGAAGCTTCTTGGAGCAAGGTGTTCTTGCACTTCCAAGGTCAAGAGGCATTCTAAACAAGAAGGAAAAAGAAAGCTAGGGGTTTATGCTGTAAAATCTTGTAAGATTTACTTGTATTTGCTTCTTCTTTTCTTCTTATTGTGTGTGAGTCCTGTACAGGCTTCTCCACCTTCGGTAGTTACCTAGAGGAGTGTTTTCATAGTAGAGAGTGCGTGTCATGTGTGGATCCTTGGATTATTCACCTCTTCTTGAGGTGGATACCAAGTAAATCCTTGTGTTGGCGTTGTAATTGTGTTTCTTGTATTTTCTGCTGCCTATCATCACCAAGAAACAAACAACGACGAGCACGACGAGCTATTCACCCCCCCCCTCTAGCACATTTCGACACTAACAAGTGGTATCAGAGTGAGGTCGCTCTTCACCGAAATCATCACCGGAAGGGGCAACAAAGCTAGAGGGCAAAGAAGTTGAAGCAAATTCAAAAGTCGAAGACTTCATCAAAAGGCTTAACTTCAAAATGGAATTCTGAGATGGACTCGGATTCGACACGAGGGTGCCTCCACCATTCATTATGACAAGTTTCGATTCTTGAAAATCAAGAATCAAAAATTTCTTGATGATGGAGATAGAGCAATGGTTTGCTCTAATGGAAGGCTTTAAAGCTCCAAGAAATTCAAAAGGCAAGATCCTCAAGAAGAGAAAATGGATCCAAGAGCAAATTTAAAGGAGTGAGGCAAATGACAAAGTGACCAAGCTATTGGTCAATTTATTGCCAAGCAATATTTTGGCTCAAATTGGAGAATTCGAGGATGCCAATGAGCTTTGGAGCAAATTGGCAAAGATTCATGAGATCCCCTCCACTTTACCAAATCAAGAAGAATCCAAAGAGGGTGACTCAGTGGATCAAGATCAAGAGCAAGAGGACTCCGAAGTTGAGAGATGATCAACTTCCGAAGAGGAAGTCCAAGAAGCCTCATCTTCAAAGGAATGCAATGAAAAGAGCAAGGAAGGAGCATATTCCTTGTTCCATGTACAAGATAAAGATGAAGAAGCCTCCACCTCTAGGATTGAGGGGGAGAGACCTTTATTGATACCGGATCAAGAAGAAGGAGAAGCTTCTACATCCGGGTCAAGTGGAGAAGATGATGATGCATCCTCCAAAAATCAAGAGACATCAAATGGAGGATTAAGTGTCATCCCTACATGTGAAGGTAAAAATATGTCAATTAAAAATAAAAATCATATTATATATTTTGAGTGTAGGGAACATGGACACTACAAAAGCAAGTGCCCTAAATCGGCCAAGAAGAAGGGTCAAGTGGAACCTAAGGGCAAGGAGAAGCCCAAGGAGACCGCCCCCACAACAAAGAAGAGCAAGGAGCACATTGTGTGCTTCTTGTGTCAACAAAAAGGACATTATCGAAGTCAATGTCCTAAGGGGAAGAAGGCGGTCAAAGTCAAGGGAGGAAGCACAAGTCAAGAGGGAGCTCCCAAGGTAAAACCCAAGGTATCATTTATCGAGCCTATCCCTTTAAATAATGGTAAAAAGCATGCTAGCTCTAATTTATTTCATTTTAATGCTATTTACTATAAAAATAGAAACCATGATAACATTAAGGAAAAACATGTAGCTCTTCATGCTAAAACTACTACACCTAGGATTAGGAAGGTAGGAAAAATCTAGGCAAGAAAACTAGGGATCATAGTTATAAGCCTAGAAATAAATATGCTCAAGGATTTAATGAAAGACCAAAATCTAGGGATTTATGGGAAGAAAATCAAGTCTTGAGATCAAGACTTGATAAAATGGAAAAGACCCTAAAAAGGATGGAAAATATCTTAAAAGGGTAAAATGAGCATAAACTAGGTCTAGGAAAACAACAAAGGTCATCCAATGGTCATAGGGGTTTGGGATACAAATCTAAAACCAAGAAGGATGCACCTTCTTATCATAGGGTTCCATATAGCTATGGAACCAACCCTAGGTCTAGTGGTCAAGTCAAGGATACAAGGGAAGTTATCCCTAGGAGTATCTTTGCAACGACAAATGTGACTAAGACTTCAAAGAAGTCTAAGAAAGTCACTAAGAAGGTCACAAGGGAAGAAATCCCTAGAGTTGACCTAGAAAAGGTGACCAAGGCTTCTAAGAAGCCTAATAAGGTCATTAGGAAGGTATCTAGGGAAGTTATCTCTAGTGAGTACCTAGAGCATCCAAGGAGCACCAATAGGTTTTGGGTTCCTAGGAGCATTTTCTGTACCCCTTAGATGGGTTAGAGAGTGTCAGCACTAATTGGAAAGGTAGTTAACCCAACTTTGATGAAGTTGACACTCGAAGAGTATTTTTAAGGTTATTATTAACCTTTTAAAATGAAGTAGTTTTCATTTACTCTTTAAAAGAGTAAAATGTGCCATAATTTGAAAATTTTGATTTTATTTTAAATTGGCACAAATTGGGAAAGCATAAGAAATACTAAGTTGGGGTTCTGGTATTTTCTTAGGGATTTAAAGGCAAATCTAAGCCTTAATTTAAAGTTATTACTCTTTGAAAGAGTAAAATGTGCCAAAGATTTGAGGAATATACGTAATTTTAAATTGGCACAACTTAATCATGGGTTAAAGAAATGGCAATTCAGATTTTGACCTTTTCATGACTAGATAAGGGGAAATCTAGGTTATTTTTAGGTTTAGCTAAGGATTTAAGAACACTTAGATAGATAATCTAGGTACTTTATTTAAGCTAAACTACCATGCTTTGTTTACCCATCACATGCCATGACATCATTTTTGCATTCATGTTTTATTATGAAAAATACAAAAATACCATGTCATGTCATACATACATCATGTAGTTATAATAATTTTTCTTTTGAAAATTATTCATTTTGATGTATACCATAACTCATCATGCATCACTTTTAATTCCTTGCAATTAAGGACAAATGACATTTATTAACAAGTAACATCCTTGGTGGATGTTTAAAATTCTTAAAATGCCTAGATAGAAATGCATGATCCCTAGTTTAGGGCAAAACCAAACTTTATATCTCACAAAGACTTATAAGGTGACTTGTATATGTTTTAGTACACATTAGATATAAGTGAGATGTTAGGACAATGAACAAAACTCAAGATGTTGATTTAGTGCATTCTTTTGATTTTTAGGTTCATCAAAACACATAGTTATGTGTTTTCCAATCATTGGAAAAGCTAATGTACAAGTCATGTGCATTGAGCCCAAAGAGCATGGTTGGATATTGGTTTTGAAAATGATTTCAAATACACTTTGGAAAACCTTGGTGAAGACTATCTTTTGATAGTAATCATCATTGAAAAGTTAGGCACAAACTTGAAGAAAACACTAAAGTTTTTATAAGTTTTCAAGTTTTTGTAAATATCTAAAAATAGGAAGTATTTTCTTAGAAAACTATTTTTCCTTGATAGTGTATACCCTAAGTAATGTCTACACGAATTTTCATGATTTTTAGAATTTTATAGAATTTTTGGGGAGTTTCTGAAAATCACTGGAATTGCATTTCAATTTTTCAGGCCTTCAATCGATCCCCGATCGATTGAAGTGCCTCAATCGATCGGGTGATCGATTGAGAAGGCAGATATCGTGAACAAAAACTCAGTGGATCGATCCACCGATCGATCCACACTGCTTCAATCGATCCATTGATCGATTGAAGTGCTGAATTTGGCTGGGAAAGCCTGTTTTTAGCATTTTAGACCATTTTTAGTCTAGGTAACCATTTCTAACCCCTTGAAACACATTTGTATACATTTAGGGGGAGTTTTCATGATGAAAACAAGATTGGATTGGTTAAGGAAGACTAAGTAGAAGTTTAGATTGAGGTTTGATTTCATTATTGAATTTTTGAATCTTAAAACTTCAAAATTTTGGGTTTCCTAAAGATTTAGGGATTCCAAGTCATTGTTAGTACAATGACAGAAGTTATGTGCATGTCTTTAGGAGGAGTTACTCTTTAAGGATATGAAATTTATTTTCTGACACCATTGAAGGTGGTTAAACCTTCGTTTAGAAAAATAATGCTCAAGGTTGAGTGTTGAAAAATAATGGAGAGTGAATATCTTCATTGTGGAGTTATGGATGCTCTAGGCTGAGCATCATAACGTGGAATAATGCTCCAGGGTGAGCATTTAATATAGTGAAGGGTATGGGACCTTCATTGTAGTATTGTGTCCAACAAGTGAAGTTATGAACAATGGTGAGTAACTCTTCAGGGGGAGAGTTCTTTTTGATGTGTGCCAATAGGGGGAGAATGTAGGGTTTAAGTTAGATTTTCATTACCTAAAGAGGGAGTTTGCCCTTTAGGAAAGGGGGAGAATGAAGGAAACCCTCATTCATGCCTTGGCATGAAGAAAGTTAAGGCTATGGGATTAGCCTAACTTAAAGGTATTGTCAAACATCAAAAAGGAGGAGATTATTGTTGGGTTCGTCGGGCCGCGAAAACCACTTTTTCGCGTCGCGGAAACCCCGAGTCACCCAAAGCCATGGATCTCGTGCAAAGATTCGTAAACAAAACTTTTCAAAAAACCTTTTCTTGTACGAGTTTGTAAAAACTTTAGATCTACACTAAAGTTAAGATCATTACCCTTGTAGCGAAGCCCTTCGCGTTCCCGCTCGTCCAAGAAGTTGCCGGATCTCTAGACCGTCAAGCGTCGGTCCTCTAGAAGTATCCACACGAACAATTCTTGATGGAGAAAACCTAAACAAAGGTGTGCTAGCACCTTGATAGGTCACGGCAAGGAAGAGGAGGGAGAGCAAGGAGAGAACACAAGGAAGAAGAAGGAGTTACACCACTTGAATGAAAAATGAATTTCCACACCAACACAAAGTGGCCGGCCACTCTAAAAAAACTCCCAAATTAATTGCATTAATTGCAATTAATATGAAGCCATTAAAGAGAATGGCTTTGTAACTTCCATGAGGTGGCACCCATGATGATGTGGAACATCATTATTGGTCCACCTAATGCCAACTCACCAATGAGGTGGCAAAAGGTCAAGTCAAAATTGACCTTTGGTCTTCCTTCTCAAGTCAAGTCAAACTTGACTCAATCTCTACCATGATTGATCTAATCTAACCATTTGATTCGAGCTAACTTAATATAATGAATCTAATTCATTAAATTAAATTGATTCAATGAGTCAAAATCTAAATTAGACTCATTGAACACATGAATCAACTTGAGTCGAACTCAAGTTAGCCCAATTAGGATTACTCTTAATCCAATTTGATTCATCAAATGAATCTAATCCTCTTGGTTCATCATATGAACCTAATCTCCATCTAATTGTCCTAAGTGTGTGACCCTATAGGTTCTTGTAACATTGGCAATGCCCTAAACCCATTTAGGAGCATAAGTAATGAGCGGTATCTAGCAACACATCATTACTACCCAAGTTACAAGAATGTCGAGATCCGACATCACCTTGTGACTACTAATTGTGACTCCTCACAATATATGAGACATTGTCCTTCTATCCTAGACATCTAGATTGATCAATATGAGGCATAGACCGTGTCATCCTCTAATCAATCTAAATCTTGAACTCCAAGTAGACTCACTCGATCAAATGAGCTCAACATCTAATGTTGATTCATTTGGGCATGGCCATGCACTTAGTGGTCTCACTCTATCAAGAATACCGATGTCGCTCCCGTCATATGGGAGGGATAGATCCCATCTACATCACTCACATCCCTCTATATAATTCGTTATATACCCAGTAATCGCCTTTATAGTCCACCCAGTTACGGGTGACGTTTGACGAAATCAAAGTACATAACTCCTTATGTAGGGATCCATGGTGACTTCAGGTCTAAGGACTAATAGTCATACTAATAGCCACATGAGAAAGTATATGACACTCATATAACGATCCATGATACTTTCTCATGGCGGGTCATTCAGTATACATTCTCTAATGCATACCCATGTGTCAGCTTGATATCTCTATATCCATGACTTATGAGATCAAGTCATCGAGCTGACCTACATGCTAGTCTTATTGTATTAACATTGTCATTGAATGTTAATACTCGACTAGGAATGATTTAGAGTAGTGTTCCCTATATCATCTCACTATCGATTCAACCAATCGATTGATATAGGTAAGAACCTTCTACTCAAGGACGCTATTATACTTAGTCTATTTGGCACTAATATAAATAAGTATAATAACCAAACAAATGCCTTTATTAATATACAAGAATATGATACAATGAGTCCATACAATCATCAAATGATTGGCTCTAGGGCTCTAACTAACAATTATTGGTGCAATATTCCCTAGGTCAAGGTTGACCTGGTTGACTAAGCTTGAGATGACTCAAGCTTGAGTCTTGATGCTTGAGGTGTAACACCCACTAAGCTTTTAAGATAAGTATATGAATGTAGGATTTTGCCTTAGAAAAATAAAAGGAAGTGGGTTGAAGCAAAAAGAAATAAAATGAAATAAAAAGAAGAGGAGGTCAAGGATTGAACCTTGAACCTCTTATATTATAATTTATAGAATTAATTAGTAGAAACCAATTGGGATAGAGAGAAGATATTGATAGCAAAGGAGGGAAACTCATGATAAGGGTGAGAGTAAAAGTTAGCCAAAAGAAAACAAGAAAAGAGCAAGAGAAAGACAACTTGCCTTCCTTCCTTCTCTCCCTCTTTCTCTCTTCTCTTGCCAAAAATAAAAGAGGCTAATTAAGGGGATTCATTCCCCCTTATTTCACCATGAATGATGAGGATAAATAAATAAATAAAAATAAAAAGGAAATAGAAAAAAAAGGCTAAGGGAGAAGGAAAGCAAAAACTAATTTTGCTACTTCTTCCTCCTTAACATAAAAGGGAGCAAGTAAAGAGAAGAATTCTAATTTTTCTCTCATTTCTCTCATCCTCCCCTCTCCATCACCGAGAACCCCAGCCCCCTCTCCTCCATCTTCGGCCCCAAGCCAAGGTTTTCTCCTAAGAAAGCCTAAGATTCAAGGAGGACTTAGCAAGAGGAACAAGGGAAGGGAACTAGAAGAAGAGGCTACTTCTTCCATCACCATACCTTAGATCCACAAGCGAAAAGGATGTAAGCTTCCCCTCACCTGTGGTACAAGGATTTTTATGTGATTTTCGGATTTTATGAGGATTAGAAAACCTAGAATAGAATTTAAGAAAATTCGGCCAAAGAAGAGTTTCAAATCTAGGAAGGTTTAAACAAGCCACCATTTCGTGATATTTTTCTATGCTATGTAGGAAGGTTTTCCTTCATGTTTTTATACCTATATGATGCTTGGTCAGAGGAGTACCTAACCTTAGAATTTCGGCCAGAAATGTTCTAAAGAGGTTAGGGAAATCATTCTTTAACCAAACTAGTACAAGATTCCCTCCATGAATTACTAAGGATCTTTTATTGGTTTTTCTTGCTTGAAAGTTACTTGGAACCAAGGGAAATCCCCTCATATGTTTCGGCCAAGAAAAGAGCTTAGGGTTAGGAAGACCTTTAAAATTTAAGTAACAATGTTTATATGATAGAATATAGAGTTCTCTTAAAGAATTGTATGTTGAATATTGCTAGAAATTCATGAACTCTTCATTAAGATTTTCGGCCATGTTAAGATGGATAGCTTAGGAAAGCTTAAACAAAATTTTAACATGCTCAAGACCTCTGTGATATTAAGATATGAAAGTGGTTTAATGCTCTCATGCTTAATTAGGGTATAGAGAATTTAGTTACATGATATATGACTTGTAAGGTCACAAGGGTCCTAGCTTGTTTATGAACCAAATTTGTATATGATGTTCTTAGTAATTTTTGCCATGAAACTTACTTAGGTTTTCCATGCTTTAGGCCACTTAAAACCTAGTTTAGAGAATGGTAGGTTTCGGCCATGAGGAAAAATAAAAGAAAAAGGAAAGAAACCTAGGAAGCCTAAGACACAATGCACATGTATGTTTATTATGCTTGTCTTTATACATGCTATGAAACTTGTATGACTTCCTATGCTTTTAGGCTATTTGAAGCAAAGTTAACCACTGATGGGTCTCAGCCAAGTAGGGTTTAAATGACCTAGAGACCTTAGAATTGAAACCAATTGTGTTAAAAATGCTTCTTATGGAAATATGATAATGTGTTGATTGTGTCACATGCTTGTATAATTTTTCCATGACCTAAATGGACCATTGTAGGTCTCGGCCATGAAGGGATAGATGCCCTAGAAACCCTAGAATAAAATTTAAATATGCTCATGTCACTCTACATGAAATATGATAAGTAGAAAGCCAAAGTTCTCATGCTATATGTTGCTTAATGACCTAAAATGAGGCTAGGGTAAGTTTCGGCCATACCCTTTGTATGATACCTTATTATGAATTTATACATGATGTTAGTTCAAGTTCACATGCTTGTATGCTTGTTTTTAGCCCTAATGAATACTTGTGAAATTTTGGCCATGACATATGTTAAGGGCTTGAAGAACTTAGGAATTAGCTCAAGTATGATTACTATGTTACTTGGAAGAAAAATGCTATAAATATGGTGTAAGGTTTCCATGCTTTCATGACATTTGGGACCTTGTTTCACACCTGATAAGGTTCGGCCACATGAAGTTTAGGGACTTGGAGAACTTAGAAACCAAGTTAATCATGCTTATAATGCTTCCTATGAAATTAATGTGATGATAATTTAGGTTCCACATGCTTGGAGGTTGTTTTTACCTAAATTGAGATCTAAGGGGGTTCGGCCATGATAAGAACCCAAGGGATTAGGAAGCTTAGAATCCAAGTTAACTATGTTACCATGTTTCTTATGATAGTATAATCACATGATACACCCTTATGCTTAAACATGTATGCTTGTGATTCATACTTTCCATGATATGACATGTGCTAGAAATATGCATGCTTTTATGATATGCTATGTGGATAGAAATATGCATGCTTTTATGATATGCTATGTGGTGAAAATATGCATGCTTTTATGATATGCTATGTGGTGAAAATATGCATGCTTTTATGACATGATGTATGCCTAAGTGATGCATACCTTTATGATATGATGTATGCCTAAGTGATGCATACTTTTATGACATGATGTATGCCTAAGTGATGCATACTTTTATGATATGATGTATGCCTAAGTGATGCATACTTTTATGATATGATGTGTGCCTAAGTGATGCATGCTCTTATGATGTGTGATATGTATAAGTATGACATGTACTTTACTTTATATGGCTTGTACCAAGGGTGGGCTCCATAAGCGCCCCGGGGTTGATGGAATAAGACTCGGGCCTCGTTAGGGATGGGCTCCTAAGTGCCCCTAGGTCGATGGAGTAAGAATCGGGCCTAGTATGTTTGCCTTGTAGGGTTCAAGACTTGCTACCTTGGACCTACATAGGTTGCGCGCAATATGTAAGTAGTACATAGCCGGGATCCCCTTTAAGTTGATAATATGTTCAAGTATATATGTAAGAAGAAATGGTTTTAAAGATCATGAGACATACACATGTTTTTCGGATACATGTTTTCAAAATCATATTGCATATACCTTATGATCATGTTGTGATGATGCTATGATTTATGATATGCCATGATTAGATATGATTATGTTATGTTTCATGCTATGCTTGATATGTCATGCTACCTTATGATGATGCTATGATATGCCATGATTAGATATGATTATGTTATGTATCATGCTATGCTTTAAGAGATGATATGCCATGACTAGTTATGATTTTGTTATGTTGCATGATATGCTTAAAGAGTATGATATGTTATGCCATGACTAGTTGAGATCATGTTATGTTGAGATATTCTTTGATCATGTGATGATTTTCGGTTTTAGTGAGTAGGAAAGGAACTTACTGAGCCATGAGTGCTCATAGCTTACTTTCCTTGTACCACAGATAAAGGAAAAAGCTGGATGAGCTAAAGGAGCAGCAGGAGAGGCAAGGAGATGTGTATGGCGGTGGCTAGGCAACCAAATGAGAACCTGCTTTAAGAACTTTTAAGAATTACGCTTTGGTTTCGTAAATTGTAGTACTATATGGGTAACTTGATGTTATGTTTCTATTTATCTTGTTATCATGTTATGGAAACCATATTAGTGTAGTTTCGGATTTGAAAACAAAAGAAAAGTTTTATTAAACTAAGAAAAAAAAATTATTTCAAGTCTTTCGCTGTAATATGTACATAGAGTATCGTAGCCCCGTCCCTTAGGGTTAGCAGGGAGGGCGGGCGTTACATGAGGTTCGATGTTTGACAATACATGGAGATTGCAGGTGCAATCGTTCATTTGGGGAGATTGTTGGTACAATTCTCCTCTGGTCAAGGTTGACCAGTTAAGATGTGAACAAGAGTCAAGTAGGTCAAGACTGACTGGATACTTGACTGAGAAGTCCTGGTGAGTGAAGCCAGACAGTTAGAAAATCCTGGTGAGTGAAGCCAGGCAGTTGGAAAATCCTGGTGAGTGAAGCCAGGTGAAAGACCTAGTGAGTGAAGCTAGGTAGTGTGAAAGTCCTGGTGAGTGAAGCCAGGCAGATGGGAAACCCTAGTGAGTGAAGCTATGTGAAAGTCCTAGTAAGTGAAGCCAGGTAGATGGGAAGTCCTAGTGAGTGAAGCTAGGTACGTGGAAATCCAGGAGAGCCAAGGTTGATTGGACACCTGGTATTTGTTAGGATCGATGGATTGCGGCTAGAGAGGGGGGGTGTGAATAGCCGCCCCAAATCGTTCATTTCTTTCTACAAATCAGGTTAGCGCAGCGGAAAATAAAACAATAGAAACGAAAATAAGGAAGAGCAAACCTCAACGCGATGATGTAACGAGGTTCGGAGATGAAACTCCTACTCCTCGGCGTGTCCGTAAGGTGGACGAGCCCTATCAATCCGTCGGTGGATGAGTCCCCGGAGAACCGGCTAATAAGTACTCCTTGTGGGTGGAGAAACCTCGCCACAATAACTTGCAACAGCAATATGGAAATACAAAGAAGAGCAAGAACAAAATACACAATGAATGTACAAATACTCGCTTGCCTTCTCGTCGACTGAAGTCCCGGATGAAGCACCAACTTCACGGACGAATGCCAACAAGCAACTCAGTCAAAGAAGCTCGCCCAAAGCTTTGGAGCTCAGCAAAGCTCAAGAGCACAGCAGTGAAGAAGCAAAAGCTTCGGACCAGAAGAAGAGTGAGAGAGTTACTGCACTGTAGAAGCCCTCAGCCCTCTTATACCTGCATCCACCTGCGAAGAAGAAGCCAGAAGATAGAAGATCGTTGGCTCACAATGGATAGTTCTGGACCGATCAGGCTGAAGCCTGATCGGTCCAGGATACCTCTGATCGGTCCTGGGGACCGATCAGAGCTTCCTTTGATCGGTCCAGGGATCGATCAGCATGCATTCCCTTCCTTTCTCCCGAACTTTTTGCCTTTTGATCGTTGTTTCCTGATTGGTCTGCAGACCGATCAGATAACACTCAGTAGGCTACTGTTTGGTTACTGATCGGTCACCAAACCGATCCAGATACCCAGTGTATCACTGGATCGATCCAGAGCTTGGTTTTTGCCCAAACCAAGTCTCAAACCTTCCAAACCAACATCCGGTCAACCTTGACCTGTTGGTACATCATGCTTAGCATCCGGTCACTCCCTTGACCTGCTAAGACTCCCCACCAAGTGTCCGGTCAATCCCTTTGACCCACTTGGACTTTTCTCTTCGTGCCAAGTATCCGGTCACTCCCTTGACCTACTTGACCTTCACAATACCAGATGTCTGATCACCCTTGATCCATCTGGATTTTCCCTTGCCCGGCTTCACTCACCAGGACTTTCACCTAGCTTCACTCACTGGGGTTTTCACCTGGCTTCACTCACCAGGTTTTCCAATCTGCCCGGCTTCACTCACCAGGACTTTCCAACTGTCTGGCTTCACTCACCAGGACTTTCCGAACTGCCTGGTTTCACTCACCAGGACTTTCCAAACTGCCTGGTTTCACTCACCAGGACTTTCCGAACTTCCTGGCTTCACTCACCAGGACTTTCCGACTGCCTGGCTTCACTCACCAGGACTTTCCCTTTCACCTAGCTTCACTCACTAGGATTTTCACTCTGCCTAACATCCCAGTTAGGACTTCCCAGTCAAGTATCCGGTCAACCTTGACCTACTTGACTCTTCTTCATTCAACCTGATCGGGCCTTGATCAGTATCTCTCCGTATGGACAACTGCACCTGCATTGTCCATGTCTACATGTATTTCTGTATTGTCAAACATCGAAACCATGACCAAGGTTTACGCTTGGTCAACTAGGTCAACCTTGACCTACTGGAAATTGTACCAACAGTATTGAGAAATCCAAGTAGGTCAAAGGGTTGACCGGATACTTGGCATGAGAAGAAAAGTCCAAGTTGGTCAAAGGGATTGACCGGACACTTGGTGAGAAAGTCCTAGCAGGTTGAGAGTGACCAGATGCTAGGCATGATGTCCCAACAGGTCATGGTTGAATGGATGTTGGTTTTAGGGACTTTGGATGTGATTTGGCAAGTCACATGTGAGTCCAATCGATCAACCGATCGATTGACTCATGCCCAATCGATCGGTTGATCGATTGGGTAAGTCCCGTGATAAAGGTTTCTTCCAATCGATCGGTTGATCGATTGGGGAAGAATCGACGTCGCACAGAACGCCTCCCAATCGATCACCCGATCGATTGGGAGCCTCCAATCGATCGGGCGATCGATTAAAGTGTAGGAAATCACGCGAGAACCTTGAATCGATCAGGCAATCGATTCAGGCGATTTCCAGAGAGCACAGATACGCTTTGGATCGATCGACCGATTGATCTAAAGTCTCCCCAATAGATTGGGAGCAATCCAATCGATTGGGATCCTACCGTTGGCGTAGATTATATCCGTTTGCGAGTGTTCTTCTTCGCACAGTTCACACGACTACAAGATGATTGATCCCAGATACACAGCGAATTCTCCACAGAGCTCACCGCTAGTTCTTGAAGCTTCTTGGAGCAAGGTGTTCTTGCACTTCCAAGGTCAAGAGGCATTTCAAACAAGAAGGGAAAAGAAAGCTAGGGTTTTATGCTGTAAAATCTTGTAAGATTTACTTATATTTTCTTCTTCTTTTCTTCTTATTTTGTGTGAGTCCTATACAGGCTTATCCGCCTTCGGTAGTTACCGTAGAGGAGTGTTTTCATAGTGGAGAGTGCGTGTCGTGTGTGGATCCTTGGATTAGTCAACTCTTCTTGAGGTGGATACCAAGTAAATCCTTGTGTTAGCGTTGTAATTGTGTTTCTTGTATTTTCTGCTGCCTATCATCACCAAGAAACAAGTAATGACGAGAACGACGAGATATTCACCCCCCTCTAGCACATTTTGACCCTAACAACGTAGACCCCTGGAGTTCTCTACTGATGACCATGTATTTTTGAGAGTCTCACCCACAAAAGGGGTGAAGAGATTTGGCCTCCGAGGTAAGCTAGCTCCACGATACTTTGGGCCTTTCCAGATCTTGGAGAGGATTGGAGCGTTAGCTTACCGTTTGGCGCTACCACCAGCTCTGGCAAGCATTCATGATGTATTTCATGTGTCCATGCTGAGGAGATATATACCCGACGCAGCACATATTCTTTTAGATATATTAGTTCCTATTCAGCTCGACGTTATCTACGAGGAGGTTTTGGTACGAATTCTGGACCACGAAGAGCGTCAACTGCGGAACAAGACTATTCGGCTAGTTAAAGTTAGATGGCAGTATCATTCTGACGAGGAGACCACTTGGGAGCTCGAGGATACGATCCGAGCTCGATACCCCCATCTTTTTACTTGAGGTATGTGGGTTAGATTTCCATTCAACATTCATACTGTTTATCTATTGCTAGTACATGCTGATGGTAGATAACAAATTTTGGGGACCAAATTTTTATTAGTGGGGGAGAATGTAAAATACCAAAAAAAAAAAAGATGAATAACCATGAGGAAATTTTTAAAAATTTTCTGAGAAATTTTTAGAGCTCGTATGACGTATGTTAGGGGGGATAAATTATTGGGCTAGGGGAAAGTCTGTTTAAGCTACCCTATTTGAACAAGGAAATGTTTAATTTCTTTAAATATTTCTTTGATTTTTTTCTTTTCCTTCATTTCTTACCCATGCCCTAAGCCTCTCGATGTCATCTCCCCTCTCCCACGACGTCGAACCCTTCCTCTTCCCCAACCCGACGGTGCCGCTTCGTTTCCTCTTCTCCCTCGCGATAAAACCGGTAGCCAAGGGGAAACCGGGCACTTCGGTGTTACCCTTCCTCTCCCTTCCCTTTCCCTCTCGTTCCAACCCCTCTCCTGATCCCACCTATTTCGGGACCTAGCTTTGATTCATCGCCGAGAGATCTTGACAGCGTTGGTGTCGTTCAGCTCACGACTGGTTGAGCCACCATTTTTCTGACGATTTCTTGAGTCGGTTGATCTGTACCCTAGGGCACCGTCGCCTTCCTTGCTCGTGCCATCCCCATCAGATCAACCAGCGACGTCTTCTCATCGATTCATCCTTAGATTAGCGACCTATGCCACTACAAGCAAAGTCCCGATCGAGTGCCACCACCGCCGTGGGGGGGGGGGCGACTAACCCAGGTACACTTCATTCGAAACACCTTGTGAATTCATGGATTTTTGGCTATTTAGCCTCTGTTGTGATGTTCTCCAATCAGAACTAAGGTGAGGCATCCAAACAGTGTGTTGACGGAAGCTCACTGAGAAGATCACTGATCTTCTTTGGTGCATCTACTGTTAGAAATCCAAGTTGAAGAAGGGGGATTGATTAGGTGTTCTTGCTGGGGTATATGCATATGATTTTTCTTTTCATATATTAAGGTGAGCCTTCTTCAATGATATACCTCTGGATTTCGCTATTACTGATTCATTTTATTAGGATTTCCAATGGGTTATTAAATCATGTTTGGCTTTGATCACATAGAGATATGTGGAAGGGTTGTTGAAAATGAATTGATGGCAGATTAGGTGTGCTAACTGGAAATGTTGATTTTCATATGGTGGGATGAGAGTAGGATTGAAGTGAAGGAATTATAGATTGAGTTAAACTTAATTTGATTAATGAATTAGGTTAATTATTTCGATTAGGGGTTTCCCTAATTAGATTGGGGAGTTTATTTAGCTATTTGTTACATATGTAATTAGCTAAATACGTTATGTGATTGCAGGACTTTGATTCGAGGCGAGCGTCTCGACGTAGGATCTTTTTCAGATACGATCACCATTTTTGAGGCGGATACCTTTGAGTTATCTTTTTGATATTGTCATTCTGATATGCTTAGTGAGTTATAACTAGTAGTAATAGTTATGCTTATATCTGTTTGGTATGTCACTACTTGATATGGTAGTTTACTATATTGTTATCTGTTATGCATTTATGCTTATGTCTTCTTGATTCTTGCATTGTGTACTTATGTAGTGACATACAATGCATTACCGGATACATGTCTAGGTACTAGATTTACTTGACATATGTACCTAGTTTACTACTTGGCATGTGTACCTAGTTTATTACCTGGCATGTGTATCTAGGTTTATTACTTGGCATGTGTACCTAGATCATTGATATGGACTTGGTTTTCCTTTTTGTACACATGAGGAGGTTGGTATTTTTAGGATTACATGCTTAGTGTCATGCACCATTTTGCATGATTGCATGCTGAGCGATTGTCAGCTCCATTGTTGTTGAGCATATCACCAGTTACATGATCTGCATACACAATCACTTATGGGTTAGTGGTTTATCAGGCAGGGTGTGTGACAATTTTGCTCTATCAGGCTCCACTGGTCTGCTCATGGGTAGTGTTGACTGCAGCGTGGTAGTGGGGAGGGATCCCTCCTCTTGACTATAACACAGGGAGATGGGAGCTTTGGCTCCCCCACTCTGTTTGGGGTAGGAGGATAGGTGTACTCTGACAGCATCTTGTCCACTGGGTCACTCAAGAGTAGTGATGGCAAAGTGCACAGTTGTCACAACCCTACCCACTCTACCTCACCACTGTGTGTGAGGTGGCTGACTGACATCAGGGGTGACCAAGACATTTGCATCATATGCATGGATTACATTTATTGCTTGTGATTGCTGCATTTTGGATGCTACACTTTTGTGGTTGTATATGATTGACATGCATACAAGAGACATGATTTGTTTGGTTTGACGACCCTTATATCCGGATAGGAGGTCCTGGTGAGTACAACTTCTTTGCTTGTTCAGTTTTCGTATTTCTTGTTTTTGATCAGGAGACTGTACTCCATGATTATTACTATTAGATATATCTTACTATGCATGTCAGCTTGATATCCGCTGAGTTGTTGAACTCACCCCGTTGCTTTATTTCTATTTCAGGATGACGCTATCAGGAGGTTCCAGTAGCTAGTCCCCCACCTCGTGTAGATATGGTTTACTACTTTCAGACTTTGTTTCATTATTTTATGATCTACATACTTGTGATGTGTAGATCTTGTACTCATGGATTTTATATCGAGTTTTTGTCTACTACCCTTATTTTCCGCTGCGATGGTTTTCCGTTGTGGGTTAGGTTTCCTCGAGTAGTGGAGTGGGTTGTATAATAAACTGTGTGTTGTGATGTGTTGTGTAGTCAGCCGGGGGCTGATTTATTATAAACTGCATGGATTGTTTGTTTATATTATTGTATATGTTCCGGTCGTGTTGGTCGAGGATTGTGAGGGGCCCTGAGGGCTATATAGTCAGGCTCCATATTGTCACCCGTATAGGGAAGATGCTATCCAAATTTCACCGCCAGGGACTCCCCCGGGGCGTGACACACACGACCATGGCAGGGATCTTGCCATCCCATGACAAGTGCTATAAAAGGGGGTTTCTCCCCCTTTTCAGGAATCTTGGGATCTTGGATCCATCTTAAATCTTGGGGAAGAGTTCTGCCCCTTGGGGAGCTCTAGGATTCATTCTTATTGATCTTCACTGATCTGTCCACCTCCGGAGCAATGGAACGCCTCCAAGGATACTACACTTTAAGGATAAGCATTCTCTTCTCTCTCAATCCATATTTTGAGTTGTAGATGCTATATTTATCGTCTCTTGGTTGTATCTCCCTTGTAATGGAGTAGATTCTTTTGGGTTTTTCAGACCGCAAAAATCACTTTTTGTGTTGCGAAAACCCTGAAATTCCCATGCCACGGATCCGTGCGAAGATTAAAATTTCGTAAAACTTTGAGTATGAGTTTTCTAACCTAGATCTAAACTAGATCTACAAAGGAGAAGAGCTTTACCCTTGATGCGAAGCCCTTTGCTTAATCCCGCTCATCCAAAGTTCGTCGGATCTTGAGAGTGTTAAAGTAGACACTATTCTATGTGTATCCACACAACCAAGAGTTGGAGAGACCAAACAAAAGGTGTGCTAGCACCTTTTTAGGGTTCGACCAAGGGAGGAGAGGGAGAGAAGAGAAGAGCTTGAGGAAGAAGATGACTTGAATGAGAAATCAATTCAAGCTTGTAACTCCACAAAAGTGGTCGGCCACCTTCAAGTGAGGGGTTATATACTCTATGGAATTTCAAGAGTCAAAAACTCTTGATCTCCCTCATGATGTGGCACACCATGAAGTGGTCTTGATGATGTGGCACATCATCATTAGTCCACTTAATGCCAACTCACAATTGATGTGGCAATGGTCAAGTCAAACTTGACCTTTCATCTTCCTCTCAAGTCAAGTCAAACTTGACCACTTCTTTCCCTTGGTTGATCTAATCTAACCATTGGTTCAAGTTAATTTTAATTTAATGAATGTCTATTCATTGAATTAAATTAATTAAATGAGTCTAAGTCTAAATTAGACTCACTTAACACATGAACAAATTGAGTCCAACTCAATTAGCTCAATTTGGATTACTCTTAATCCAATTTGGTTCATCACATGAACCTAATCCTTTAGGTTCATCAAATGAACCTAATCCTTTAAGTTCATCAAATGAACCTAATCTCCATCTAATTGCCCTTTGTGTGTGACCCTATAGGTTCTTATAACATTGACAATGCTCCTAAACCCATTTAGAAGCATAAGTAATAAGCGGTATCTAGCAACACATCATTACTACCCAAGTTATAAGAATGTTGAGATCCAACATCACCTTGTGACTACTAATTGTGACTCCTCACAATATATGGCAAGTGTCCTTCTATCCTTGACATCTAAATTGATCAATATGAGGCATAGACCGTGTCATCCTCTAATCAATCTAAATCTTGAACTCCAAGTAGACTCACTCAATCAAATGAGCTCAATATCTCATATTGACTCATTTGGGCATGACCATGTACTTAGTGGTCTCACTCTATCAAGAATATTGATGTCACTCCCGTCATATAGGAGGGATAGATCTCATCTACACCACTCACATCCCTCCGCATAATTTGTTACATACCAGTAATCGCCTTTATAGTCCACCCAGTTACGGGTGACGTTTGACGAAGCCAAAGTACGTAACTCCTTATGTAGGGAACCATGGTGACTTCAGGTCTAAGGACTAGTAGTCATACTAATAGCCACATGACAAAGTATATGACACTCATATAACGATCCATGATACTTTCTCATGGCGGGTCATTCAGTATACATTATCTAATGCATACCCATGTGTCTACTTGATATCTACATATCCATGACTTGTGAGATCAAGTCATCGAGTTGACCTACATGCTAGTCTCATCGTATTAACATTGTCCCTGAATGTTAATACTTGACTAGGAATGATTAACAGTAGTGTTCCCTATATCATCTCACTATCGATTCAACTAATCGATTGATATAGGTAAGAACCTTCTACTCAAGGACGCTATTATACTTAGTTATTTGGCACCAATACAAGTAAGTATAATAACCAAAACAAATGCCTTTATTTATATACAAGAATATAATACAACGAGTCCATACAACAATCATTAAATGATTGACTCTAGGGCTCTAGCTGACAATCTCCCACTAGCACTAGTGCCAATCAGTATAGGCTCTAAGGCCCAACAACAAAGTGTGACCATCATGCTTTCTCTGTGCCAAAGCTTGGTCAAGGGATCTGCGATGTTAGCCTCAGTGGGTACTCTGCAAATCTTCACATCTCCTCTATCGATGATCTCTCGAATGAGATGGAAGCACCGTAGTATGTGTTTGGTCCGCTGGTGTGAGCGAGGTTCCTTGGCCTGTGCTATTGCTCCATTGTTGTCACAATAGAGCTCTATGGGATCAGCTATGCTAGGAACCACCCCAAGTTCAGTGATGAACTTGCGGATCCAAACTGCCTCCTTTGCTGCTTCTGATGCAGCAATATACTCGGCCTCTGTTGTAGAATCAACAACTGTGTCCTGCTTCGAACTCTTCCAGCTCACAGCCCCACCATTTATGCAAAACATGAACCCTGACTGCGATCGATAATCATCCTGGTCGGTCTGGAAGCTGGCATCACTGTAACCCTTTACAGCTAGCTTGTCATTGCCTCCATATATCAAGAAATATTCTTTAGTCCTTCTCAAGTACTTAAGAATATTCTTGACCACTATCCAGTGACTTTCACCTGGATCTGACTGGTATCTGCTCGTCATACTCAAAGCATACGAGACATTAGGACGAGTACATAACATGACGTACATGATAGATCCTATGGCTGAAGCATAAAAGATTTGATCCATGCGGTCTCTCTCCTCTCTAGAAGAGGGACTTTGAGTCTTCGAAAGACTCACACCATGTGACATCGGAAAAAATCCCTTCTTGGAGTTCTGCATGGCAAACCGTAGGAGTACCTTGTCAATATATGTACTCTGACTTAGGTCAAGCAACCTCTTTCATCTATCTCTATAAATCTGTATGCCTAGAATGTGGGATGCTTCACCTAAGTCCTTCATTGAGAAACAAGTCCCTTGCCAAGTCTTGACAGACTGCAGCAAAGGGATGTCTTTCCCAATGAGTAGTATGTCATCCACATACAATATGAGGAAGACAACTGTGTTTCCTACAACCTTCTTGTAGACACAAGGCTCATCTTCATTCTTGATAAAACCAAACTGTTTGATTGCATCATCGAATCGAAGATTCTATCTCTGAGAAGCTTACTTTAGTCCATAGATGGACCTATGCAGCTTGCATACTCTGCCAGTATGCTGTGGATCTACAAAACCCTCAGGTTGTGTCATGTACACATCCTCGAGCAGGTTTCCATTCAGAAACACGGTTTTGACATCCATCTGCCATATCTCATAGTCATGGTATACTGCAATAGCAAGCATGATCCGAATGGACTTAAACATTGCTACTGGAGAAAAGGTTTCATCATAGTCAATACCATGAATTTGCTTGAAACCTTTAGCTACCAAGCGATCCTTATAAATAAGTCCATCCATGTCAGTCTTTCTCTTAAAGACCCACTTACACCCAATGGGTTTGACCCCTTCAGGTGGGTCAACCAAAGTCCATACTTGGTTAGTGTACATGGATTCCATCTCGGATCTCATAGCCTCTAGCCATTTCTCGGAATCTAGTCTCATCACAGCTTCCTGATAGGAGGTAGACTCATCCTCAATGAGCACAACGTCATCATGGTCAGACAAGAGAAATGAGTATCTTTCAGGCTGACGACGTACCCTATCAGATCTGCGAAGTGGTAGGTCTACTTGAACTGGTTGTGGTTCCTCAACTCCTTATGGAACAATATCATCCATAACACTTTGTGGTTCCAGTTCAACTTCCATCGAGGCTTCAGTGCTATGGTCCACATCTTGAACTTCTTCAAGATCGAACGTACTCCCACTAGTCTTTCTAGAAACAAAGTCCCTTTCTAGAAATACCCCAGTCTTAGCCACAACTACCTTGTGTTGACTGGGGATGTAGAAGTAATATCCCTTCGTTTCCTTGAGATATCCAATAAAATAGTACTTATCGAATTTGGGTCCCAATTTGTCCAAGACTTGACGTCTAACGTAAGCCTCACAACCCCAAATCCTCATAAAAGACACCTGGGCATCTCTCCTAGTCCATATCCTATATGGTGTCTTTGTTACAGCCTTAGATGGAACTCGGTTGAGAATGAAGGTTGCTGTGTCTAGAGCATAGCCCCAAAGATACATGGGAAGATCTGTGTGACTCATCATAGATCATACCATATCTAATAAGGTACAATTCCTCCTTTCGGATACACCATTTCACTGTGGTGTTCCAGGAGGAGTGAGTTGAGATAGAATCTCACACTCAGCTAGATAGTCACGAAACTCATGGCTAAGGTATTCACCACCTCGATCTGATCGAAGTATCTTAATACTCTTGCTAAACTGGTTTTGTACTTCATTCTTGAATTCTTTGAACTTTTCAAAGGATTCTGACTTATGTGTCATCAAATACACATAGCCATATCTACTGAAGTCATCAGTAAATGTAATGAAGTACCTATAACCACCTCTAGCAGTGACATTTAAAGGGCCACATACATCACTATGTATAAGACCTAACAAGTCAGTCGCTCTCTCACTGTGTCCACTAAAGGGAGTCTTGGTCATCTTACTTAGAAGGCATGACTCGCATGTCTCATATGATTCAAAATCAAATGAGTCCAGCAAACCATCCTAATGGAGTTGGGATAAGCGTTTGTCATTTATATGACCTAAGCGACAGTGCCAGAGATGGGTTTGGTTCATGTCATTTGACTTGAACCTCTTGGTACTTATGTTATAGATAGAGTTCTCAAGGTCTAGAATATAGAGTCCGTTCATCATAGGTGCATTACAATAGAACATATCATTTAAATAAACTGAACAACATTTGTTCTTTATTATAAATGAAAAACCTTTCTTGTCCAAACAAGAAACTGAAATTATGTTCTTAGTTAAGGCAGACACATAACAACATTCATCTAATTCTAGTACAAACCCAGAGGGTAGAGATAGATAGTAAGTTCCTACGGCAACAGCAGCAACCCGTGCTCCATTGTCTACGCGTAGGTCCACCTCGCCCTTCGTCAATGCCCTGCTATTTCTCAGCGTCTACACATTAGTACAAATGTGAGAAGCACATCTGGTATCTAATACCCACGATGAAGAAATAGAGAGGTTGACTTCTATAACATGTATACCTGAAGTAGAAATCTTATTTCTCTTCTTCTTAAGATCTTCTAGGTATCCTGTGCAGTTCCTCTTCCAGTGCCCTGCTTGTCCTTGATATAATTGACGAAGATGTTCAACCATATCATAAGCACCCATCAACTCATGTTGCTTCTGAAGCTCAGAGTTCATTGTTGCGAGCATGAGACAAGACACATCTAATGCGTCATCTTGATGCTTCTTGTAAGCATCTCAGTCAACTCGCGTGGCAGTGGTAGGAGGTGCCTCCGGAATGGGCTGCTCCAAAACGTACAGTTTACGTTCTTGTGTGAGAATAATTCTCAGATTCCTGTACCAGTCCAGGAAATTATCTCCGTTGAGCTTGTCCTTCTTAAGGACAGAACACAGGGAGAAAGAGTTCGTATTTGACGTCATGGTTATCTACAACAAAAAAATGTAGAAAAATAAATAAATATCATATTCTATTAATCATTTAATTAGGCCTTTCAATTAAATGATGCTCCCACTGAATTCTATAATTCATGTGGGACAAGATCCACATCATACTACGCCTTGAGTTAGCTTTGGCTAAATCACCCAAGACTTAGTATGATCAGTAGGTAACTAATTACCAATTACATCTCTATACAACTCTTGTTTATAGGATCAAGATCCGCATTTATATTAAAACTCAAGTTAGCTTTGGCTAATACGCCCAAGAGTTAATATAAACGTGATTTTGACCTATCTACCAACCATTAGAAAATGCCTATAGTTAAACTCGATCCAATTGAGTTAACTAGTTACTCAATCTAATTGAGTTGTACTCACCCATGCGTTGATAGGCGGGACCAAAATTGTCCCTCCGTACCCTACCAAGATAATATGTGTTGCTCTGCTTTGGTAGATTCAACAACAACATATGATTGAGGTAGTGATAGGTATCACGGCATGATAGGCATTACGAGTTGACGCTATTGAGATCTAATCTAATCGACGAGGTGTATTATATACGCGATTTAGATCTAATCTAATTGTTAGGGCGCATCATGTACGCAATTTAGATCTAATCTAATCGTTAAGGAGCTAATTAATTACTATTCTAGCATGCATCACATATACACACACAAGTAATTAATTAAATATTTTTGTGATTAGTCATGGCCCTACTACGATCTTCTCAAGCCAATGAGAAGATCGGATGGTCAACCTAAGGTCAACAGCTTCTCAAGCTCCTTCCTTTGACCACCTTGTGTTGCTCGCGCCCTCCTCGTAACTCCGTCTCGAGTGGACCTTCCACCGCTCCATTTTGTACATTACAAAAGTGAAACTCGAGTTACATTCGAGTCTAAACTATTTACTACAGGAATATAAAATAAAGAAGGCACGATGCGCAGGTCGTGAATCAAATATACAACACGCACAATCACATGACGACACGCAGGCCGTATTATGAATTACAACACAATTTTTCCAATCTTATTGGGTCTTTTGGGCCATGACCATCACAAAATAATACATAATTCTAAATTATATAATTTCAATAAATTTTTGTAATTTTTTTTTACAATTTTTATGAGTAAAAATTCTCGACGGTCCCGTTTAGCGATTTTCGGGCGCAATCGCGGAATGAATCCCCCTTGCGGGGTTAGGGGCAGCACCCCTACCCGCGATATAACCATCGCGAGTGTTCCTAAGCGATCCTACAGCACCTTAGTCCGCTATCCCAAAATGATTTAGGGCGAAACCTTGCCGTTTCAGAAATATTTTCTCGGTAGTCGAAGCCTACAAGTGTCTAAACACTTGTGCTTCGCTTCTACGAAAAAAATACCCATAAAATACCAAAAATCATAAATTCACAGAAAGTTACAGATCTGTAATTTTCATAAAAATACAAAGTAAAACTCATACTCGCTTCGCACGTGGCTCTGATACCACTGTTGGGTTTTTCAGGCCGTAAAAATCGCTTTTTGCGTTGCGGAAACCCTGAAATTCCCATGATACGGATCCGTGCGAAGATTAAAATTTTGTAAAACTTTGAGTATGAGTTTTCTAACCTAGATCTAAACTAGATCTACAAAGGAGAAGAGCTTTACCCTTGATGCGAAGCCCTTCGCTTAATCCCGCTCGTCCAAAGTTCGTCGGATCTCGAGAGTGTCAAAGTAGACACTCCTCTATGTGTATCCACACAAGCAAGAGATGGAGAGACCAAACAAAAGGTGTGCTAGCACATTTTTAGGGTTCGGCCAAGGGAGGAGAGGGAGAGAAGAGAAGATCTTGAGGAAGAAGATGACTTGAATGAGAAATCAATTCAAGCTTGTAACTCCACAAAAGTGGTTGGCCATCTTCAAGTGAGGGGTTATATACTCCATGGAATTTCAAGAGTCAAAAACTCTTGATCTCCCTCATGAGGTGACACACCATGAAGTGGTCTTGATGATGTGGCACATCATCATTAGTCCACTTAATGCCAACTCACAATTGAGGTGGCAATGGTCAAGTCAAACTTGATCTTTCATCTTCCTCTCAAGTCAAGTCAAACTTGACTACTTCTCTCCCTTGGTTGATCTAATCTAACCATTGGTTCAAGTCAATTTTAATTTAATGAATCTCTATTCATTGAATTAAATTAATTAAATGAGTCTAAGTCTAAATTAGACTCACTTAACACATGAACCAAATTGAGTCCAACTCAATTAGCTCAATTTGGATTACTCTTAATCCAATTTGGTTCATCACATGAACCTGATCCTTTAGGTTCATCAAATGAACCTAATCTCCATCTAATTGCCCTTTGTGTGTGACCCTATAGGTTCTTATAACATTGACAATGCTCCTAAACCCATTTAGAAGCATAAGTAATGAGAGATATCTAGCAACACATCATTACTACCCAAGTTATAAGAATGTTGAGATCCAACATCACCTTGTGACTACTAATTGTGACTCCTCACAATATATGACAAGTGTCCTTCTATCCTTGACATCTAGATTGATCAATATGAGGCATAGACCGTGTCATCCTCTAATCAATCTAAATCTTGAACTCCAAGTAGAATCACTCAATCAAATGAGCTCAATATCTCATATTGACTCATTTGGGCATGACCATGCACTTAGTGGTCTCACTCTATCAAGAATATTGATGTCACTCCCGTCATATAGGAGGGATAGATCACATCTACATCACTCACATCCCTCCGCATAATTTGTTACATACCCAGTAATCGCCTTTATAGTCCACCCAGTTACGGGTGACGTTTGACGAAGCCAAAGTACGTAACTCCTTATGCAGGGAACCATGGTGACTTCAGGTCCAAGGACTAGTAGTCATACTAATAGCCACATGAGAAAGTATATGACACTCATATAACGATCCATGATACTTTCTCATGGCGGGTCATTCAGTATACATTATCTAATGCATACCCATGTGTCAACTTGATATCTCCATATCCATGACTTGTGAGATCAAGTCATCGAATTGACCTACATGCTAGTCTCGTCGTATTAACATTGTCCCTGAATGTTAATACTTGACTAGGAATGATTAAGAGTAGTATTCCCTATATCATCTCACTATCGATTCAACTAATCGATTGATATAGGTAAGAACCTTCTACTCAAGGATGCTATTATACTTAGTTATTTGGCACCAATACAAGTAAGTATAATAACCAAAACAAATGCCTTTATTTATATACAAGAATATGATACAATGAGTCCATACAACAATCATGAAATGATTGGCTGTAGGGCTCTAACTAACAGATTCTCTATATCTAGGATGTAGGAAGTAGTTATGATGTGATGTATGAACTTGTATTTGGACATTTTCCTATGCAATGATATGTTTACTACTTGATATATGTGTTATACCTTTTATGTGTTTGACAAAATGTGTGAATGGTATAAACATGTAGACGTGAGAGATTTGTCTCTATGTTAAGGTTGCTTCTAGATTGGATAACCGGGGGATCCTTAGTGACAGAGGATACCCATTCAACTGGATATATTATGCTCTTAGTGAGAGAGGGCATCGATACTTGTCATCTTTCTAGAGTCAAAAGATCTTAACATAAGGACTAATTCTTGTTAGGATATTCTAATTTGAGAGGATACTCTAGTGCTACCATTAGGAAGTGACTGTGTAATCTAGAAACATATGACCGGGGGGTCCTAGTGACAAAGATTTCCTCTTAATCAGACTTCCTACATTACCTCTCTATTTAATGACGTTAGAACTTGGGTAGACTCTTCAGTGCAACCTACGCGGGGGTTGTGCTAGGTTTTAGTTAGAATCCCTACATGAGTGTAAGTATAGAGTTAGGTAGATGAACAATGCATAGGGATATTAACTAACATCATAACAAAATTGAAATCCTAGCATCTATCATCCATCCCCTTTCAAGATCATCTCTTATTCCTTCTCTCTCTCCCCTTCTCTTTAATCACTCTCTTACTCTCTCTCTCTTCCAACAAGCCTTACGTTTATCTAGGGAATTCACTGTGCGAAATTAACTAATGCTTAATCAACAGTTCTATGGGATCGATATTTTTATTATTGATGACGTAGTCGTGCACTTGCGACTTCATAACAAGTTTTTGGCGCAATGTGAAGAGATCCTAAAACTAGCCCAACATTCAAATTCTTCTAGTAATAACAATGCTCACTTTATGCTATCATGGATAGAAAAACATAGATCAATAGACATACTAGCATACCAAATCACACAACATAAATATCTAGATGAAACGTGCCAGCATTTTACAATGAGGAACAAACAACAATGATATAATGAGTGATGCAACTAGAAAAATCTTATTATAAAAAATGTAATAAAGGATGAAAATAGTTATCATGCATGGAAACTAGTAATTCATCCCTTTGAGACCGAGTTAGGTTACCGGAGAAATGAATTCTATGTTTCTCTTCATACTGAGTATTCTTTTGAGACCTTATATAGAAGTGCATAGCAATTTTTGTGTGGGACAAACCTTATGTGTGACAGGTAAGTGCCTATCACCGGGTGTATGAGAAATACTGTTAAATGAAAATTTGACTAGGCTTAGAGATTGACGCTTGAAAAAGTTGAGTCACTCATCACACTGAGCACGGAGAACTTCTACTTAGACCACACTCAAATAATTTTGTATCATTCTTATCAATGAAACTATTGTTAGAATGTATATTAAAAGTCTAGCTTTTTGTATAAATATTTATTTTAAAATAAGAATCACATTGGTCAAATGTCTGCATTTAGTTAAATGCAATTGCCCATTTAATTTATATTGTAGATAACATGGTGTGTGGTGTCACACAGAAGATCATGTTATCAGTTCCTTATAAATTATAAATAGAAGCTCACAACCAAGATGGATTGGGATAAACCATTAGAATGATAGTAGTGTAATTTGGTACTAATTTATCTTAACTATAAAATTATACTAGTACACTATCACTACAACAAAAATGTTAAAAGACAACACCCCTACGACAACGGTTTTAAGAGAAAGCGTTGCGTATTTGCTCAAAGACAACGGTTTTTGCCAAAACCGTTGTCTTTGAACTCCCCATTTAATATAAAAGACAACGGTTTTGTGAAAACTGTTGTCATTGAGCAAAACAACAACACTTTTTACAACGATTTTATAAACCGTTGTCTTTAAGCGTGTTTTTATGGGCTACGACAACAGTTTTGATAAAACTGTTGTATTTGACTTTATTTGTTTCATCATTCCCCCCTGTAGTTTTGCTTTCCCTCTCTCCGAAAATCTTTTTAGCGCCGTGTTTTCCCCTTCGCATTCTTGAACCCTAAGCAATTTTTCATTCCCTCTCCCTTTCCCATCCCCCCACTTCGCTCTCTCTCTGTTCCATGGTGTGATGTGGACTGCAGTGTGAGAGTTGGAACCCTTGCTCGCTGCCTGTCTAGCGATCTCAAGGTCTAAACTTGTCGCAAGGTGTGGTTTTGCATGCACTTTGCTCCCATTTTTTTTGTCTTGTTTCTTGGATTTCATCTTAGTTCTGCTAATGTCTGGTCTGGGAGGGCTAGATCTGCGTTCCTTGTGCTTCGATGTTCATGATCTGGGCGTGCAACATTCTTTTCCGGCGTGATTTGTGTTATTTTGGGGCTTGCGACTCATCTGTCATCGAAAGATGGTATTTTTATGTATTTGGGGTCGATTTATCAGTGCTCTTTGTCTTTTTCTCCATATCTTTAGTTTCTCTTGGATTGATGAGATTTTTGGGGTTCCTTTAAAGAGAAAAGACACATTTTGCTCAACGATCTAACGTCCCAGACCAGGTTGTATCTATCCTTTGTGTGGTAAAAGTTCCTTGATCTGTCGATCCTACGGAGGGACATTGTTTCTTGATACCTCTCGTACTACTTTCAAAATAATGTTACGATTTCTAAGATCTTTATACCATTTTTGTTTCATGCTGATGCATTGTTTGAGTTAAAATCTTTATCTATTCGAGATGTATGAGATGCATAGCAGTTTTAGTCCATTCCACCGGAAATGCTTGCAAAATTTGCTTGTAAATTTTTGTTCAAGGAGTCTGGCTACATGGATTAGAACTCTATAAAAAGCTATATCTGTATTAATGTTCTATTTTGATTCTTGGTACTTCCTATAAAGGACGCATTTGGTTCATTTTGTTGCTATACTCTCAAATGCTCTATTCTCAACATTCAAGCCAACTTTCAAACATTCTTATTTTTGATTGTGTGTAGTTTTCATTTTGAACACAAACTATCTCACAGAAAGCATGCCTTTTCAGTCATACTTGCTTTTCATTTCGTTCCAGTACATTCATCTCAAACAGACTGATAGACTATTTCATAGTCCACCAGGTACTGCTTATTTATTTATACTGGCTATATCTTCATTTTGTTTGTTTATTTATTTATTTTAAGCCTCGTGTACTGCTTATCATGTGTTCATATATTTGTGTCATTTTATTTTACAAGTTCTATGGTTTCTGAGCGCTATGGAGAGAATGATTTTAAGTAGGTTTTTGTTTAGAAGGTAGGAAATGGTGAGTTTCTCTTATTCAACTATTTTCTAATATTCCACAAGTCTAGTTCTAAATAGTAAACATATTTGCTTCTGTTCTCTACTGCTTATTGAAATTTAGTTGTAAATGTATTGATAGATATGCAGCTATACAAGCTAATGTAATGTGTATTTGCTGGAAGTAATATCAATATAAAAGAAAATTCTGTTATATTTTGCAAGAATCTCCTATTTATCTTACTATGCTCTTCCACTTTCTCTCAGCATTCCTCTTGTCTTCTCTCTTCTCCTCCACTTTCCATCATCTTACTTGATTGCTTTGGTATACTTTTCCTTCCTCAGGCCCCTTTTCTCCCTAATTATTCTCACATTCTTTCTAGTTCCCTGACTTCTTGTTCTTTCTTTCCTATGTACCCTCTTCTCCCTCTTCTCTTTGTAACCACTGACATTTACCCTTCATCTCTTATAAAGCTTGACATTTACCATGAGTAGGGTTGAGCACAGTTCTGTTTTCAGTTTGTAAATTTTCAAACCAAAACTAGATCAAACAAAATTACTAAGATTTTTGAACTGAACTGAAAGTTTCATTTTGGTTTAGTTTAGACCAACTAATAAGTAAATATATCTTTTAGATATATATATATACAATAGAGCAATCTTTCTATTTAAATTACACCCATATGTGAATACATATGCATGTGTGTGTATATGGACTATGGAGTTATTCCTAAATACATATAATGTGATTGTGAGGCTACTGAGTAAAGAAAGGTGAAAAGGATTGATTTAGGAATACATGACTATGTTTTTTGGTTTTTGAATAGTAGTTATGATGTAAATTAATGGTATATTGGGCTATACTTGGTTCTTTCACTCTGCTGGCTTGGGCAATGGAATCATAGATACTAGCCAATGCATATAGTCCTTCATATTCAAAATTTGGCATGATGGAGGGCCTGTAAGATGTTTGAAGTTTTGGTTTCTTTGCATCTTGTCTCATGTTTGTGACAGACTAGCCCTGAAAATTGTGTTTCTAGCTCTTGTGTATTTTTGCTAACTTACAAATCTGACAATTTTCATAGTTGCATCATTTTCTGTTTATTTCAAGTTTTTGACCTTTACTCTAAATAGCAATTACAGAATACTTCGCTTGTCCTTTTTGTTTAGTGAAGTGTGCGAGCTTTAAGGTAATGTACATGATGCTTCTGCTTCTGCATTGTTTTTACTACTTTTGTAGCAAAGGTGATTACGCTCACCTTAGGCACCCTTCACAACTCATCTCCAAGTTTGGTGAAGGGTGATAAATTACGAGTCAGCTTATAGCCGACTGCCAAGTTAGTTAGGGGTGGGAGGTGTTGTTTATACTACTTGGTTTCATATGTGGTGGTGTTTTCTGCAGGGTCTCAGATACCACTTGAACTCTTCTCATGACCTATTCAATTTTAAGTTTTGGGTTCGTAAGCTTTTGGAATTCTTTTTTGTATATATGTGTTGTGTCAAGCATAACATGTATTGTTTGGCTAATCTTTCCTCAGGTAACTGAAGAGTATCAAGCTGTAAATGTTTCTGTGAGAACTGATGTATGGAGTTTTGAGGTTAGATTCCATTATCCATACCTTTTCTTGAAGTTCTGTGATTATACTTCTATTAAAATCATTGGTGCTGATTAGCTTGCTTATTATGAAAATGCTAAGTAGGACTTACTGTGATAAAAATTTATCTCTTGATAAAACTTGCTGCATCGTATAATTGTAGGTAAGTATGGAAATGAACAGGCAGAAAGATCTTTAGACCTATTCTGACTCATCAGACATTGAGTTATTCGTGGTAGAGAAGGTAGAGAAGGCTGGCTTAAATATAATAAAGCTACTTCACTAGTTCAAAGATGACTGGTCTGATAGAATAAATCAATTCAAGATCTAAGTTACAATTTTTTATTTATTTCTACTAGGTATTAAGTATGTTTTCTTGCTAATTGAACATTTTGTGAATTTAGTTATAGGTATTGTCGTGGTGTCCTTATAATTTTATTTTTGTTTTGTCAATTAAACTTTGCCTCCGGGAAATAAGCTCGTCGTATAGTGATTAAATTCGACCGAGTTAGTAGATGGAGTTTCTAGCATGTTGACTGGAATTATGAGCATGTTTTATTTTTGTATTAAGTATTTCTGATAGATGGAGTTTGTAGCAGTATGACTGGAATAAGCTCATCGTATAGTGATTTTGTGTAGATTTTTCTCTTCCATTTTGTAGACATTAAGTGTTGTCATGGAATTCTAGAAATCCTTCTCTCATGTCCAGATATTAGAGCTATGCGAAATGTTTATTCTATAGTTATAGTTCAAGCAGTACTTACTACAATTCTCTTTTTTCTTATATTTTATATTTTTCTTTGATAAGTTTTGTTTAATTTTTCTCTTGCAGGTATGTAACTCGGGCAATTTATGAGGCTTGAGATTTTGGATGCAAGGAGTGAGCTTTGTTAGGTTGTAGATTGCCTTGCTAATGTGTAAAAGCCATATGGAGAACAGTAATGGAAAACATGTGATTTATGGTTTGATATATACTACTAAATTTGATGAATACAACTCATTTTGTATGTTTTGTATTGGTGGTTTGCTTATATTAAAAATATAATTGTTGTTTGGTATTATCATGTTAAAACATGAACATTAAAGACAACGGTTAGAAACGTTGTAAAAAATACGTAAACCACAACGATATTTTTTTTTTTTGTGAAAAGTGATAAAAGACAACGGTTTTATTAGTTGTAAAAACATATTAAAATTATATTACAACAGTTTATAACTGTTGTAAAATACAAAATGAGTAAATACTATCTACAATAACAGTTTATATCCGTTGTAAAAAGGGTCTACCACAACGGTTTATATCTGTTGTCGAAATTATCTACCACAACGGTTTTAAAACGTTGTCGTATCCTTCGTAAACAAATTTTGAGCATATAAACAACAACGGATAAAAACCGTTGTCAAATATCTACAAAGACAACGGATTCAAAATCGTTGTCGTAGGGCAATATATTCTACAACACCCTCAGTTACAACAGTTTTTTGACCCTACGACAACGAATAATATCCGTTGTATTATCCGTTGTCGTTTGCAGTTTTTGTTGTAGTGTATGTGTGTATAGAGCAGGACCATTTGAGGTTGTTCCTTTTATACTGACTGCATAAAAGAACAGAACCTCTGTTATTATAGATGTATGTATTCTTAATCCTGATATAATAACAAGCACATGTACTTAGTATTTATTTCTTTAATTTATCAAAGGGTGAGATTTATTCGTTAAATCAATAGGCCCGATAAGTTGGGAAATAATATTATTTATATGGCGTGTTGTTGATTATAGAAGGAAACTGTCCTATTTATTAGGATGATGATGCCCCCTTGAGGAGCTCATAAGGATTGTCATGTAAACCCTGTAGGTAGACTTAGTTCCGACATGACAATGAAGTTGAGTGGTACTACTCTTGGAGCTAGATGTTAATTAAGTGAGTTGTCAGTAGCTCATTTAATTAATGGACATTCGATATCTTAAACACAGGGAGATTAACGCACTCATGATAAGAAGGAGCTCATAATGTAATATGAGATTGGTGTGTTAGTTCAATAATAACTCTTTAGTGGTATGAGTTATTATTGATGAACTTGAGTTGGGTGTTCGGGTCGAACACAGGAAGCTCAAGCTCATCAGGAGGCCAAATACAATTCATCCTCTAGGTCCCTGTTGTATCCCTTATATATAAAACCTTGCATCCACCCAAGTCATCCTTATGGTCGGCCATATGCTTGCTTGGTGCCCAAGCAAGGGGCTAACGACCCCTTGCTTGGTGCCCAAGCAAGGGGCAGACCAAGATGGGTTTAAAAGTGAGTTTTTAATTTTTTAAATCTTTCTTTTTGTAGCCATCTATAATGTTTTAAAAGAGTAATTTTAAATTTTAAAACTTTTCTTTTTTGAAGTCATCTACATGGTTTTAAAAGAGAGTTTTAAATTTAAAAAATCTTTCTTTTTGTAGCCATCGACAATGGTTTAAAAGAGAGATTTTATTTTTATTAAAACTTTCCTTTTTAGTAACCATGATTTAAAAAAATAGTTTTAATTTTAAAAATCTTTCCTTTTTGTAGCCATCTACAATGTTTAAAAGGGGGATTTTTAATTTTAAAACTTTCCTTTTGTAGCTATCCACAATAGGAAATTTTAAAGAGAGATTTTAATTGTTGTTAAAATCTTTCCCTTTTAGCCATTAACAAGGATTATAAAAGAGAATAGATGGTTCCTTAGAGAAAATAATCATCTACACTATTTCTATTCCTCTTTTATTCTCCTTGTGGCCGACCCCCTCATATTCTTATTCTCTCTTTGCTTTCTCACCTAAGGTCGGCAGCATCAAGAGGCTTCAACCATCTTATGGCCGGCGGGTTGCAAGGAAGAGAGAAGAACAAGAGGTGGTGTTCCTAGCTTTGATCTCTTGGTGGCCGAAAGTCTTGGAAGAAAGAAGGACTTGGGTGGTTTTTGCGTCTTAGTAGATTGTCACCCACATGACGTCCAAGAGGAGGAGAGGAATATAGCAGAAGATTAAGAGGTCTTTAAGCTACAAAGAAAGGTATAACTAGTTAATTGTTTTCGCTGTGTACTAGTTTATTTTTCCTTTGTATGGATCCTGAGGTACCAACACAAGAGGCTAACGATCTTGTACTTTGATTGAGGTCTCTGTAGTTTAACATAGGGTTTACTGTAAGGAGTTTAAATATTCAATTTCTTTGAAAGACTTTGACTAGGAAGTGGTGGATGATCCAATACCCAAGAAGGTCGAGTGCCTCGCCAATGACCTAGAAGTCAATCCTTGAAATAGATATTTAATCAACTTCTGTAATATGGTTTAACTTCTGATAAACACATGGGTTGAACTTGGATTAATAATGTTAAGTTTCGTTTGCAATCCAAGTTTATCTTCTGAAAAGCACATGGGTTGTTAGGAAAAGTTCTATGATTGTACAAATTTTTGTATAGTAGAAACAGAACGAAATTCCAAGTAGCACCAACAATTGGTATCAGAGCTAGTTTTCTACCTCTGTGTGTTTGGTTTCAGTTAAATTATGCACTTTTCATACATAAATTTAGGCAGGATAATAGTAGGATGTGCAAATAGATTAACTATGTAGTTGTAGGCATCTTAGTTCCAACTATTATGACCTTATTGTGTTTATGTGTGATTTGGACCCTCGGGCACGTCAAGGGCATTTTATGTGTGTGCATGTTTGTAATTATTAAATACAGTAGGAGCTGTATTAGTTTTAGGATTTTACATTCTGTTTGATCTAGATTACATGTACATTCCCTTGTGGAATATAGGATCGATAAATATAAAATTTTATTTTTGTCATGGATCGTATCCTTACGAGGCGTGGTGCTATTTGAGGACCGGAGGCGCAGTGGAAAATGAAGCAAGATAGATGCGACAACATGACCCGTTGGCGGCGGCTAGGGTTAGTGGCACACGGAGGACAACTATGGATGAGGCCATAATAGTTGAAAAATTATTTTTCATATTTATTACCTTTTATGCTATTTATATGTGTTGTGTGTGTGTGCATGTTAAAATTCCTCATTTTAAATAACTAAGTGGGAGAGGAATTATTTAAATTCCACGGTCTCCATTACTGGTTTGTAAGTGATGCATTCAAACTTGCATGTTGGCTTTGAGTGCCTTCCTCCACATCGGATGAGTTTTTTTACGGATCACTAGATCAAACTCCCTTTATAGATGATTATAGGAAATTATTTAGGTTTGAGTGATTTCCATCTGAAGGGGCACAATCATATTTAATGGACTAAGTATCAAGTAATGGTATACACTTAGGCGTATTTAATAGTATCCTCCCCATCGGAGTCACTGCTATTATTTGTGTGGCCAAAGAAAAATCAACTATTAATTTTATTTGTCATAAAGTTAGGTTGACAAGATGATAAAATTAATGGATAAAACCCCCTCTTACAAATGTTTGAATTTGTATACGTTCACACTATCGCGACATACAAAATTCACGGTGTTTTGAGGTGTTGGTGAATTTAAATGATATTGTTTGAGAAATCAATATTATTTTAAATTCTAAAGTTTTGACCAAATATTTTGTGATTCTTAGGATTTCAAATGACATTCAATCCTCTTGCTATTATATTGAAAGAAAACAAACTTACTGGTCCCAATTACATTGATTGGAAACAAAACTTGGACATTGTCTTAACTGCTGAAGGTTACAAGTTCATACTTTTTGAGATCTGTCCAAGCCTGCCTAATAGCGATTCTAGTGAAGAGGAGATTGAGTATCATAAGAAATGGGTCAGGGCAGATGAGATGGCGCGATGTTACATTTTGGCTTCTATGTCAAATGTGGTTTGAGGCACCTCCGACTGGTCAAAATGACCATTTTCGCTGCGGATAAAGTTTTATCCACTGACCGAGCTGGAGGCGCCTTGAACCTTGTTGGAGGCACCTTGGACCCTCGGGATAGACTTTCCAGGAGCTATATAAAGGCCCCTAGAGCTAGGAAATGTTGAACAACTCAAGCAATCAACTGTGTAGTCTTTCCTAGCAATAGTTCTAAGCTTCCAAAGTGTAAAAGGCTTCTCCGCCTTCAGAGAAGGAGATTTTTCTAGTGCGTGCTTTTCATCGCCCTGGATTAACAACCTTCTTGGTTAAAACCAGGTTAACGCCCGAGTCTCTAGCTTTATTATTTTAGTTCTTTTATTATTATTGCTATTGCTTTTATTTTGAGTTGAAAAGATCGGAGGGTACACATTATTTTTTCAGAAGCAATTCACCCCCTTCTTGCCGGCCTCCGCTAAACCTACAATTGGTATTAGAGCCAGACCGCCTCAGAAGGATTAACCGTCGACTGAAGCACAACGATCAAGACGATGGTCAGAGCGAATATTCATCCCCCGAAGTTCGACGGAGACTTCGCGACGTGGAAACGCCGGATGGAGGTATTTTTCAAGACAGAATTTGATATTTGCTTAATTATGAAATATGGTTATGCAGTTCCAAAAGATAAAGAAGAAAACATGTGGAACAAGAAGGAGCAAACCGATTTTGTTGCCAACGGAAAGGCAGAATTCCACCTGCTTAGCGTGCTGCCACCACAAGAGGTAAGTCGAATCGGAAGCTATGACTCCGTGAAAGACCTCTGGGAAAAATTCCTGGAGTTTCACGAAGCTACCTCAGAAGCTAAGCTAGCGAGACGCGATATCCTCCGAACCTAGTTAACGAACCTCCGGATGAACCAAGGTGAGAAGGTAGCACAACTCCAAGCAAGGATCAAAGAACTGATCAGGCAACTAACCAATCTTGAAGAAGAAGTAACGAACCGGGACTCTATCCGGTACGCACTCAACGCCTTCCATAGAACTCCAGAGTGGGCCTCCTTAGTAGATGCATACTACATCTCTAAGGGCTTCGAGGTAAGTACTTTAGAAAGTTTGTTTTCTACATTTAAACTTCACGAATCTCGGATTCCAGAGCCCATTAAAGTGGACAAAGCAAGTCAGAACATTGTCTTGAAGGCAAGAACAAACGATTCTAACTCCGAAGCCTCGATCGACGAATCCGAAGCTACATTAATGGTAAGACGATTTAATAATTTTTTTAAATCTAACAAATTTATATCGCAGAAGCATGAGCGAAAAAGAACGGTTCGTTACTACAACTGCAACGAAGAAGGGCACATCAAGGATGACTGCCCGAAATTAAAGAGAAAGCAGAAAGAAAAGGAAAAGGTCAAGTACAAAAAGCCAGAATCCTCCAAGCACAAGAACCTGAAAGCCACTTGGTCAGATTCGTCATCCTCCGAATCATACCTTGAAGAATTCTCGGGGTTAGCGCTAGTGGCAAGCCATCAGCTGGAAGAAGAGTCAAGCTCAGAAATGAGCATAGATGAAGGGGGAGGAACATCAAAAGAGAAAAGCTGCAGTGAAGGGGGAGCCTCACCAAGTCAGGTAAGTAAGGTACGTAATCTAACCCTGACTTAGTCTTTTCGCTTTATTAAGTCTCTTTCTAAAGACTTATTCAAATTAGAAAAAGAAAATGCTGAATTGAAATTGAACCTAGTAAAAGCATGTCCACTAGAAATGTATGATAATCTAAAATTAGAAAATGAAAAATTAAAAGTTGAAATTGAGAAATTGAAAAATAATGATTCATGCTTAAATAAATTTCCAAAATCAAAATTAAGAATTTATGGAAAAGTGAACTAGTATATAAAAAGACATCAGGGCCAACTTAGAAGAATACCTAAAGGATATGTATCCCCTAAGTTTTTGACCAACCCTGTAGGAAAGAACCTTTATTGGGTTCCAAAATCTTTACTAGTTTAAAATTTCTCTTTTAGTTAAAAGCTTACAGTGAGAAAATTAAACATTGAGTTTCTTTATAGAAGCTTTGTCTAAGAAAGTAGTTGTTGCTCCAATAACCAAGAAAACCTAGTGCCTCGCCACGACCTGGAAGCCGAAATATCGAAATAAAATGTATAATTAACTTTCTGATAAAAGCATTAAAATTAGAATTAAATAATGCTTTGGAAGTTTTTTAAATATTTTTTGAAAACTCTAAAAATTAATTTTGACTTAGAAATTATTTTTAAAAAAAATCAGTTGACCTAGAATATTTTTTTAAAAAAAATTAAAAATTAATTTTGACTTAAAAATTATTTTTCTATTTAGAAAATTTTAAAAAATTCATCTTACTCAAAAATTTTCTAAACTTAAAAAGATGTTAAAAAGATGTTACTTTCTATATTACATAGGTTAGGCTCAAAAGAGACCGAGTAAAAAGTAAGCGTAGTATAAATCTGGAGTAATTAATTAAATTAATTGAAAATTAATTTTATATTGACTAATTGAATTGAATTAAATTTTTATTAAAATTAAATAAAAAATAATTATTTTGATTGATATTAAATTAATTGAATTTATTTAAAAATAATAATTAAAAAATTTATATAAAATTAATATTAAATTAACTGAATTAAGTTCACCTAATGGATTGCGGAATGTTGGTGATCGAGCTTTGCTCCTTGGCTTGGCACGTCCAATTTTGGTCCATTCGTGTCGGACGGATGTTTGTGTGACATTATTATTTATTTCACTGTCATGTGCGAGTGTTGGGCCCACGTGTGGGCATGCATGGGTGCAATTTGTTGAGTGTGCGAGATTTTCAAACTGAAGTTTGACAGGTCCAAGCACACAAGAAGTCAAGAACAGAGTGCTGTAAAATAATTGGCAAAACAAGTTATTTTTGGATACGGTAAATTTCAAAGGCCAGATTACCGGCTAGAAAATGCTTATAGAGTATTTCATTGATATATATTGATATGGTAAGAAAGAAGGGTCATTTAAGATAGGCTAAAATAAGGAACATCGGTTGATATGAAGGTTAAAATCATTAAAGTTTAATGGGTTGGTTATGATTGAGCAGACACCTCATGTCTGACCAGGCAAGTGAGACCGAGCAGACAGCATAGATTAAGAGAGACAAATGAAAATTTTAGCTCTCGATTGTCGTTCCATCCAAGAGAGCAGCATATCCGTTCGGGAGAGAGCTAGCATTTTGACTACGAAAAAGTTTAGTGAAGGAGAATGGTGTTGTTCAACACAACTGAGCGGGAGTGTCTTGGTTGAGCAAACACCGGTCGGCTTATAATAGGATTCATCCGTGTATCTCCTTATATAATCTTTTGGAAGTTTTGTTGGATATTGGGGCCTTAATGGACCAATACAATTTTGTGAAAAAATCGAAATGTCATCAATAGATAAAAGTCGTAACTGACTTCAAAATTGAAATCTACATTTCGAGTCGATAAATTTAGACTATTAATTTGCTCAAATCCGATTAAAAGTGAATGAGAAATTAATTGTTTAAAGTCGGCCCAAATAAACATTAATTATTCATTAATGATATATATAAGGAAATGCATGGGAGAATAGTACCACATCGGAAATTTTCGATGTGTATTTTTTACTTTTTAATGATGTTATGTTAATGGAGTTAATTCAGAAAAAGATCAGGCGCACCTGTGAGCCCGCCACCCGCCACGTGCGCACGTGCGCAATGGGCGCTTTGTAGGCGCAATTTGCATTTCGGGTGGCATCCACGTGGGCAAGAAGAGATGGTTGGACTGTTGATTGGGCAAGCGGTTGGCAACCGTTGATCAAAGAGGTGTGATGGATCGCTTGTGATGCGATCTAGAGCATTGGATCGCGAAGAGTCACGATCTGACCGCTTGGGATAAGACTTGATCTGAAGCGTCAAATCGAATGGATCAGTAGATCCAGATCTGATGGATGTGATTAAAGTGGGATATGTGAAGGGTTATAAATAGAACCCTCGCTGGTCCCGGAATTCGGAGTGCTACGATTCCGAGACGTTCGTCGTTGTATCTTGGGAACGAATTGCTGCTATCCGTTAGCACCGTAGCGGAGCAATATCGTTTACGGAGATAGTGTTGAACACTAGCCTCGACGATCAGTATCAGTTTGCGCACTCCGGGAGATACCGAGAATAACAGTCGTAAACGATATTCTACAAACTGATATGGCTACTTCCAACGACGTTCCGACCGCCATTCCGCCAACATCAATTCCGCACGGAGAAAAGCCGGAGAAATTCAGCGGAGCCGACTTCAAAAGATGGCAGCAGAAAATGCTGTTTTATCTAACGACGCTAAACCTTGTACGATTTTTGCAGGAAAACCCGCCAGCCGCTACGGAAGGTAGTAAGGCTGCTTGCGATGCGTGGTCACACGGAGATTTCCTATGCCGCAACTATATTCTCAACGCCTTGGACAACACGCTGTATAACGTGTATGTTGGGTTTTTCGGGCCGCGAAAATCGCTTTTTCGTGTCGCGGAAACCCCGAAACTCCCTAGCCAACGGATCCGTGTAAAGAAAAATTTTCGAAAAACTACGAGTACGAGTTTACCTAGATCTACACTTAGATCTACAAGGGAAAAAGGTTATACCTTTGAAGCGAAGCCCTTCGCAATCTCGCAAGTCCAAGGTACGCCGGATATCAAGATTGTCAACGTAGACAATCCTCTAGAAGTATCCACACGAACAAGATGTGTTCTCTAACACACAAGGATGGAGAAGAGAGCACCACAAGTGTGCTAGCACTTTCTAGGGCTCTCGGGTAGGATTTAAAAAGGGTGAAAGGAGAGAAAGTAAAAGGAATCTCATACACTCCTCTAGGTACCCTCCTTTGTGACATTCACTCCACCCTATTCTCTTGGAACTCAACTCACTCACCTTCACCTTGCTTGAAACCCACGGCAATAGTAGCCAAAGAGGAGAAGGAGAAGGAGAAGGAGAAGGAGAAGGAAGAGAGCTAAGGAGGAAGAAGCATTCAACACCACCAAATCAATGCCACAAAAATGAAACTCCTTTTCTTTATGTGGCCGGCCACACATGGGTAACTCCCCATTTAATGTGGCCGGCCACATTAAATAGAAAGGAGGCTTGTAACCTCTTGATCTCCCTTGATGATGTGGAGATGATGTGGCAAGGTTAGTCATGCCATGTAGGATGAGTCAACCTTCATGATGTGGCAATACATCAAGTCAAACTTGATGTTTCAACTTCCATTTGGTCAAGTCAAAATTGACCAATTCTCTTCCTTGTTGAGTTAAATCCAACCTTTGATTCAAGTCAATTTTAATTTAATGAATCTCAATTCATTAATATAAATTGACTCAATGAATCAAATTTAAATTAGACTCATTCAACAATTGAATTTAATTAAGTCTAACTCAATAAGTCTAATTTGAATTAATCCGAATCCAATCTTTGGTGCATCATATGAACCTAATCCAATTGGTTCATCATATGAACCTAATCTTCATCCACTTGTTCTTTGTGTGTGACCCAATAGGTTCTTGTAACGTTGGCAATGTTTCTAAACTCCTTTAGAAACATAAGCAATGAGCGGCATCTAGCAATACATCATTGCTACCCAAGTTACAAGAATGTTGAGATCCAACATCACCTTGTGACTACTAATTATGACTCCTCACAATATATGACAAGTGTCCTTCTATCCTAGACATCTAGATTGATCAATGTGAGGCATAGACCGTGTCATCCTCTGATTAATCTAAATCTTGAACTCCAAGTAGACTCACTAAAACAAATGAGCTCAATATCTCATATTGACTCATTTGGGCATGGTCATGCACTTCATGGTCTCACTCTATCAAGAATACCGATGTCTCTCCTGTCATATAGGAGGGATAGATCACATCTACATCACTCACATCCCTCTGCATAATTCGTTACATACCCAGTAATCACCTTTATAGTCCACTCAGTTACGGGTGACATTTGACGAAATCAAAGTACATAACTCCTTATGTAGGGAACCATGGTGACTTCAGGTCTAAGGACTAGTAGTCATACTAATAGCCACATGAGAAAATATATGACACTCATATAACGATCCATGATACTTTCTCATGGCAGATCATTCAGTATACATTCTCTAATGCATACCCATGTGTCAACCTGATATCTCTATATCCATGACTTGTGAGATCAAGTCATAGAGTTGACATACATGCTAGTCTTATTGCATTAACATTATCCCTGAATGTTAATACTCGACTAGGAATGATTAAGAGTAGTGTTCCCTATATCATCTCACTATCGATTCAACCAATCGATTGATATAGGTAAGAACCTTCTACTCAAGGACGTTATTATACTTAGTTTATTTGGCACCAATACAAGTAAGTATAATAACCAAAAACCAAATACCTTTATTTATATAGAATATGATACAACAAGTCCAAAATATAATCATCAAATGATTGGCTCTAGAGCTCTAGTTAACAATCTCCCACTAGCACTAAACCCCAATGATCTAGTGTGACCATCATGCTTCCTCTGTGCCAAAGCCTTGGTCAAGTGATCTGCGATGTTAGCCTTTGTAGGTACTCTGCAAATCTTCACATCCACTCTCTCGATGATCTCTCGAATGAGATGGAAGCGCCGTAGTATGTGTTTGGTCCGCTGGTGTGAGCGAGGTTCCTTCGCCTGTGCTATAGCTCCATTGTTGTCACAATAGAGCTCAATAGGGTCAGCAATGCTAGGAACCACCCCAAGTTCAGTGATGAACTTGCGAATCCAAACTGCCTCCTTTGCTGCCTCTGATGCAGCAATATACTCGGCCTCTGTCGTAGAATCAGCTACTGTGTCCTACTTCGAACTCTTCCAGCTCACAGCACCACCATTAATGCAAAACACGAACCCCGACTGCGATATATAGTCATCCTGGTCGGTCTAGAAGCTAGCATCACTGTAACCGTTTACAGCTAGCTCATCATTGCCTCCATATATCAAGAAATATTCTTTAGTACTTCTCAAGTACTTAAGAATATTCTTGACCGCTATCCAGTGACTTTCACCTGGATCTGACTGGTATCTGCTCGTCATGCTCAAAGCATACGAGACATCAGGATGAGTACATAGCATGGCGTACATGATAGATCCTATGGCAGAGGCATAAGGGATCTGATCCATGCGGTCTCTCTCCTCTCTAGAAGAGGGACCTTGAGTCTTCGAAAGATTCACGCCATGTGACATCGGCAGAAATCCCTTCTTGGAGTTCTGCATGGCAAACCGAAGGAGTACCTTGTCAATATATATACTCTGACTTAGGCCAAGCAATCTCTTAGATCTATCTCTATAGATCTGTATCCCTAGAATGCAGGATGCTTCACCTAAGTCCTTCATTGAGAAACAAGTCACTAGCCAAGTCTTGACAGACTGTAGAAAGGGATGTCTTTCCCAATGAGCAGTATGTCATCCACATACAATATGAGGAAGACAACTGTGTTCTCTACAACCTTCTTGTAGACACAAGGCTCATCTTCGTTCTTGATGAAACTAAACTGTTTGATTGCATCAACGAATCGAAGATTCCAGCTCCGAGAAGCTTGCTTTAGTCCATAAATGAACCTATGCAGCTTGCATACTCTGCTAGTATGCTGTGGATCTACAAAATCCTCAGATTGTGTCATGTACACATCCTCGAGCAGGTTTCCATTCAGAAACGCGATTTTGACATCCATCTGCCAGATTTCGTAATCGTGGTAAGCTGCAATAGCAAGCATGATCCGAATGGACTTAAACATTGCTACTGGAGAAAAGGATTCATCATAGTCAATACCATGAATCTGCTTGAAACCTTTAGCTACCAAGCGACCCTTATAGATAAGTCCATCCATGTCAGTCTTTCTCTTAAAGACCCACTTACACCCAATGGGTTTTACCCCTTCAGGTGGATCAACCAAAGTCCATACTTGGTTGGCGTACATGGATTCCATTTCGGATCTCATGGCCTCTAGCCATTTCTCGGAATCTAGTCTCATCACAGCTTCCTGATAGGTGGTAGGCTCATCCTCTATGGCCACAACGTCATCATGGTCAGACAAGAGAAATGAGTATCTCTCAGGCTGACGACGTACCCTATCAGACCTGCGAAGAGGTAGGTCTACTTGAACTGGTTGTTGTTCCTCAACTCTTTGTGGAACAACATCATCCACAACATTTTGTGGTTCCAATTCAACTTCCATCGAGGCTTCAGTGCTAGGATCTGCATCTTGAACTTCTTCAAGATCGAATGTACTCCCACTAGTCTTTCTAGAAACAAAGTCTCTTTCTAGAAAGACTCCAGTCTTTGCCACAACTATCTTGTGCTGACTGGGAATGTAGAAGTAATATCCCTTAGTTTCCTTGGGATATCCTATAAAGTAGCACTTGTCGGATTTCGGTCCTAATTTATCTGAGACTTGACGTCTAACGTAAGCTTCACAACCCCAAATCCTCATGAAAGACACCTGGGTATCTCTCCCAATCCATATCCTATATGGTGTCTTTATCACGGCCTTAGATGAAACTCGGTTGAGTATAAAAGCTGTTGTGTCTGGAGCATAGCCCCAAAGGAATGTCGGAAGATCTGTGTGACTCATCATAGATCGTATCATATCTAATAGGGTACGATTTCTCCTTTCGGATACACCATTCCACTGTGGTGTTCCAGGAGGAGTGAGTTGGGATAGAATCCCACACTCAGCTAGGTAGTCACGAAACTCATGGCTAAGGTATTCTCCACCTCGATCTGATCGAAGTACCTTAATACTCTTGCCAAGCTGGTTCTGTACTTCATTCTTGAATTCTTTGAAGTTTTCAAAGGATTCTGACTTATGTATCATCAAGTACATATAACCATATCTACTGAAGTCATCAGTAAATGTGATGAAGTACCTATAACCGCCTCTAGCAGCGACATTGAAAGGGCCACATACATCACTATGTATGAGTCCTAACAAATCAGTCGCTCTTTCGCTGTGCCCACTAAAGGGAGTCTTGGTCATCTTGCCTAGTAGGCATGACTCGCACGTCTCATAAGATTCAAAATCAAATGAGTCCAGCAAACCATCCTTATAGAGCTAGGATAAGCGCTTGTCATTTATATGACCTAAGCGACAGTGCCAGAGATAGGTTTGGTTCAGGTCATTTGACTTGAACCTCTTGGTATTTATGTTATAGATAGGGCTTTCAAGATCTAGAATGTAGAGTCCGTTCATCAGAGGTGCACTACAATAGAATATATCGTTTAAATAGACGGAACAACATTTGTTCTTTATTGTAAACGAAAATCCTTTCTTGTCCAAACAAGAAACTGATATAATGTTCTTAGTTAATGCAGGCACATAACAACAATCATCTAATTCTAGTACAAGCCCAGAGGGCAGAGATAGATGATAAGTTCCTACAGCAACAGCAGCAACCTGTGCTCCATTGCCTACTCGTAGGTCTATCTCACCCTTCGTCAATGCCCTACTATTTCTCAGCGCTTGTACATTAGTACAAATGTGTGAAGCACATCCGGTATCTAATACCCACGATGAAGAAATAGAGAGGTTGACTTCTATTACATGTATACCTAAAGTAGAAATCTTATTTCACTTCTTCTTAAGATCTTCCAAGTATTCTTTGGAGTTCCTCTTCCAGTGCCTTGTTTGTCCTTGATATAGGTGACAAAGATGTTCAACCATATCGTAAGCACCCATCAACTCATGTTGCTTCTGAAGCTCAGAGTTCATGGTCGCGAGCATAAGACAAGACACATCTAATGTGTCATCTTGATGTTTCTTGTAAGCATCTCGGTCTGCTCGCGTGGCAGTGGCAGGAGAAGCCTCCGGAATGGGCTGCTCCAGAACGTACAGTTTACGTTCTTGGGTGAGAACTATTCTCAGGTTCCTGTACTAGTCCAGGAAATTTGCTCCGTTGAGCTTGTCCTTCTTAAGGACAGAACGCAGAGAGAAGTTGTTCGTGTTTGACGTCATGGAAATTCTACAACAGAAATAAATGCAGAAATAAATATCATATTCTTTTAAATCATTTAATTAGGCCTTCAACTAAATGATAGGGATGGCAATTCCACCCGAACCCGATGGAGGATCCGATACCCGACCCGAATGGAGGAGGGTATGGAGGGACTATCAATACCCGATACCCGACCCGAATACCCGATTAGATAATATATATACATATATTAAAAAAAAATTTAATACTTTACATGAACTATGCAATTACAGTAGGGGCGATTGTAAAAATTTTCGGGTGTAATTGCAAAATTTGCTTGCCAAACTCCAATTTGTGCCAAAACATAAAGATAGTTCATGTAAAATGTTTGGATATAAAGAAGAAAAATTAAAATTATAGAAGATATCCGATCCTTTAATGGGTATGGGTATACCCATTGGAGATCCTATACCCGATGAGTATGGGGACGGAGGATATAGAATCCGACCCGAACCCGACCCATTGCCATCCCTACTAAATGATGCTCCCACTGAATTCTATAATTCATGTGGGACAAGATCCACATCATACTAACCCTTGAGTTAGCTTTGGCTAATACGCCCAAGTTTTAGTATGATCGGTAGGTAACGATTACCAATTACATCTCTATGCAACTCTTGTTTATAGGATCAAGATCCGCATTGATATTAAAACTCGAGTTAGCTTTGGCTAATACGCCCGAGAATTAATATAAACGTGATTTTGTCCTACCTTTCCAACCGTTGAAGAATGCCTATAGTTAAACTCGATCTAATTGAGTTAACTAGTTACTCAATCTAATTGAGTTGTACTCACCCATGCGTTGATAGGCGGGACCAAGATTGTCCCTCCGTACCCTACCAAGATAGTATGTGTTGCTCTGCTTTGGCAGATTCAACAACAACATGCGATCGAGGTAGTGGTAGGTATCACGGCATGGTAGGCATTACGAGTTGACGTGATTTAGATCTAATCTAAACGATGATGTGTATCATATACTCGATAGATCTAATGTAATCGTGGGGTGCATCTTGTACACGATGTAGATCTAATCTAATCGTAAGGGTGCATCTTGTGCACGATTTAAATCTAATCTTAATCGTTAGGCACTAATTAATTACTTAATTAAACATGCATCACATACACAAGTAATTAACTAAATTTTGTGATTATGTCATGGCCCTACTACGATCTTCTCAAGCCAATGAGAAGATCGGACGGTCAACCTAAGGTTAACAAATTCTCAAGCTCCTTCCTTTGACCACCTCGTGTTCTCGCGCCCTCCTCGTAACTCCGTCTCGAGTGGACCTTCCACCGCTTCAAAATTTACATTACAATTTTGAAACTCGAGTTACATTCGATTCTAAATCTAATTTATAACCAGAATATAAATAGGGAGGCACGACGCGCAGGTCGCGTATCAAATACGGCACACACAAACACATGACGGCACGCAGGCCGTATTATAAATTACAACACAAATCCAATCATATTGGGTCTTTTTCGGCCATGACTATCACAAAAATAATATATAATTCAAAATTATATATTTTCATAATTTTCTGTAATTTTTCATAATTTTTACAATTTTATGAGTAAATTTTTCCCGGCGGTCCCGATTAGCGATTTCGGGCGCAATCGCGGAGCAAATCCCCTTGCGGGGTTTGGGGCAGTACCCCAACCCGCGATCTAACCATCGCGAGTTGCTCCTAAGCAATCCTACAGCACCTTAGCCCGCTGTCCCAAAAGGTTTTGGGTCGAAACATTGCCGTTACGGGAAAAACTTTTCGGTAGTCGAAGCCTACAAGTGTCTAAACACTTGTGCTCCGCTTCTACGAGAAAAATACCCTTTAAAACTATAAAATTCATGAAATTACAGAAATTCATAGAATGTTTATTTTTCATAAAAACTAAAATAAACTCGTATTCATCTTCGCACGTGGCTCTGATACCACTGTTGGATTTTTCGGGCCGTGAAAACCCCGAAACTCCCTAGCCAACGGATCCGTGCAAAGAAAAATTTTCGAAAAACTATGAGTACGAGTTTACCTAGATCTACACTTAGATCTACAAGGGAAAAAGGTTATACCTTTGAAGCGAAGCCCTTCGCAATCCCGGAAGTACAAGGTACGCCGGATCTCAAGATTGTCAGCGTAGACAATCCTCTAGAAGTATCCACACGAACAAGATGTGTTCTCTAACACACAAGGATGGAGAAGAGAGCACCACAAGTGTGCTAGCACTTTCTAGGGCTCTCGGGTAGGATTTAAAAAGGGAGAAAGGAGAGAAAGTAAAAGGAATCTCATACACTCCTCTAGATACCCTCCTTTGTGACCTTCACTCCACCCTATTCTCTTGGAACTCAACTCACTCACCTTTGTTGGTGCAACCTTAGGTCAAGGTTGACCTGGTTGACCCGACTCGAGTTGACCTGACTCGAGTTGTATTTTGATGTTTGACGAGAACATGATGGGAGATTGTTGGTGCAACCTTAGGTCAAGGTTGACCTGGTTGACCAGACTTGAGTTGACTTGACTCGAGTTGTATTTTGATGTTTGACGAGAACAAGCTTGGGAGATTGTGGGTGCAACCCGTGGTCAAGGTTGACCTGGTTGACCCGAGGTAAGTTGACCTGACTCGGAAAAGTCCAAGCAGGGAGTTTGGCATGGTGAAAAGTCCAAGCAGGGAGCTTGGCACGGGAAAAGTCCAAGTATGGAGACTTGGCACGGAGAAGTCCAAGTATGGAAGCTTGGCACATGGGAAGTCGGAGAGGGCTCGGTAGCTCGTTCTCCGGACTGTGGTCAGAGAGGGCTCGGGAGCCCGTTCTCTGGACCGGATGGAAGTCGGAGAGGGCTCGGTAGCTCGTTCTCCGGAATGTGGTCAGAGAGGGCTCGGGAGCTCGTTCTTTGGACTGGATGGAAGTCGGAGAGGGCTCGGTAGCTCGTTCTCCGGACTGTGGTCAGAGAGGGCTCGGTAGCTCATTCTCTGGACCGGATGTGGAAAGTCCTGGTGAGTGAAGCCAGGCAGACGGATAAGTCCTGGTGAGTGAAGCCAGGCAATGGAAAAGTCCTGGTGAGTGAAGCCAGGCAGTGGGAAAGTCCTGATGAGTGAAGCCTGTGATGACCAGATTAACGTGAAGAAGAGTCAAGTAAGTCAAAGGGTTAAGTGAAGCCTTGACTGGGAAAGTCCTACTGGAGGTTAGGAAGTTGAAAATCCTGGTGAGTGAAGCCAGGTGAAAACCCTAGTGAGTGAAGCTAGGTGAAAGTCCTGGTGAGTGAAGCCGGGCAAGGGAAAATCTAGATGGATCAAGGGTGATCGGACATCTGGTGTTGGAAAGTCCAAGTGGGTCAAAGGGATTGACCGGACACTTGGTGGGGAGTCTTAGCAGGTCAAGGGAGTGACCGGATGCTAAGCATGATGTACCAACAGGTCAAGGTTGACCGGATGTTGGTTTGGAAGGCTTGGGACTTGGTTTGGGCAAAAACCAAGCTCTGGATCGATTAGTGGATCGATCCAGTGATACACTGGGTATCTGGATCGGTCTGGTGACCGATCAGTAACCACACAGTGAGCTTCTGTGTGTTATCTGATCGGACTGAAGACCGATCAGGAGGCCGATCAGAAGAAGGCAACAGAGCTGGGAAAGAACAGCTGATCGGTCTGGGGACCGATCAGCAGGGAGTCTGATCGGTCACCACGACCGATCAGAGACGCAGCCACCTCTCTTAAAGAGAGGTGGGATCGGTCCGGGGATCGATCAGACTGGGGCCTGATCGGTCCCCAAGACCGATCAGGAAGGGTTCGGACCGATCAGGGTGGAGCCTGATCGGTCCAGATATAGCCGTTATGAGTGACAACGGCTATCTCCGTCTTCTTCGCTGTCTTCTTTACAGTGCAGGTTATAAAAGAGAGATGGAGGGCTTCTACAGAACTTCTTCTTGATCTCCGAAATCTCTCTGCTTACTCTTCTTCTTCCTCCTCGAGCTGCTGTTCTTCTGAAAGCTGTGCTTGAGCTTTGCTGAGCTCCGAAGCTTCGGGGGAGCTTCTTTGACTGAGTTGCTTGTTGGCATTCGTCCGTGAAGTTGGTGCTTCATCCGGGACTTCAGTCGACGAGAAGGCAAGCGAGTATTTGTACATTTATTGTGTATTTTGTTTTTGCTCTTCTTTGTACTCCTTATTGCTGTTGCAAAGTTCTTGTGGCGAGGTTTCTTCACCCATAAGGAGTTTATATTAGCCGGTTTTCCGGGGACTCATCCACCGACGGATTGATAGGCTTCGTCCACCTTACGGACACGCCGAGGAGTAGGAGTTTCATCTCTGAACCTCGTTACATCGACGAGTTTGAGGTTTGCTATTCTCCGCTTTCGTTTCTATTCGTTTTATTTCCGCTGCGCTAACCCTAATTGTAGAAAGAAACGAAGAATTTGGGGCGTCTATTCACACCCCCCTCTCTAGCCGCGATCATCGATCCTAACAACCTTCACCTTGCTTGAAACCCACGGCAACAGTAGCCAAAGAGGAGAAGGAGAAGGAGAAGGAGAAGGAGAAGGAAGAGAGCTAAGGAGGAAGAAGCATTCAACACCACCAAATCAATGCCACAAAAATGAAACTCATTTTCTTTATGTGGCCGGCCACACATGGGTAACTCCCCATTTCATGTGGCCGGCCACATTAAATAGAAAGGAGGCTTGTAACCTCTTGATCTCCCTTGATGATGTGGAGATGATGTGGTAAGGTTAGTCATGCCATGTAGGATGAGTCAACCTTCATGATGTGGCAATACATCAAGTCAAACTTGATGTTTCAACTTCCATTTGGTCAAGTCAAAATTGACCAATTCTCTTCCTTGTTGAGTTAAATCCAACCTTTGATTCAAGTCAATTTTAATTTAATGAATCTCAATTCATTAATATAAATTGACTCAATGAATCAAATTTAAATTAGACTCATTCAACAATTGAATTTAATTTAGTCTAACTCAATAAGTCTAATTTGAATTAATCTGAATCCAATCTTTGGTGCATCATATGAACCTAATCCAATTGGTTCATCATATGAACCTAATCTCCATCTACTTGTTCTTTGTGTGTGACCTAATAGGTTCTTGTAACGTTGGCAATGTTTCTAAACTCCTTTAGAAACATAAGCAATGAGCGGCATCTAGCAATACATCATTGCTACCCAAGTTACAAGAATGTTGAGATCCAACATCACCTTGTGACTACTAATTGTGACTCCTCATAATATATGACAAGTGTCCTTCTATCCTAGACATCTAGATTGATCAATGTGAGGCATAGACTGTGTCATCCTCTGATTAATCTAAATCTTGAACTCCAAGTAGACTCACTAAAATAAATGAGCTCAATATCTCATATTGACTCATTTGGGCATGGTCATGCACTTCGTGGTCTCACTCTATCAAGAATATCGATGTCTCTCCCGTCATATAGGAGGGATAGATCCCATCTACATCACTAATATCCCTCTGCATAATTCGTTACTTACCCAGTAATCGCCTTTATAGTCCACCCAGTTACGGGTGACGTTTGACGAAACCAAAGTACATAACTCCTTATGTAGGGAACCATGGTGACTTCAGGTCTAAGGACTAGTAGTCATACTAATAGTCACATGAGAAAGTATATGACACTCATATAACGATCCATGATACTTTCTCATGGCGGGTCATTCAGTATACATTCTCTAATGCATACCCATGTGCCAACTTGATATCTCTATATCCATGACTTGTAAGATCAAGTCATCGAGTTGACCTACATGCTAGTTTTATTGCATTAACATTGTCCCTGAATGTTAATACTTGACTAGGAATGATTAAGAGTAGTGTTCCCTATATCATCTCACTATCGATTCAACCAATCGATTGATATAGGTAAGAACCTTCTACTCAAGGACGTTATTATACTTAGTTTATTTGGCATCAATACAAGTAAGTATAATATTCAAAACCAAATGCCTTTATTTATATAGAATATGATACAACAAATCCAAAATACAATCATCAAATGATTGGCTCTAGAGCTCTAGCTAACAGTGTATTGTTCATTGAAGACGACGAAATCTTTGTGGGAATCACTTGAGAAGAAATACAAGACCGAAAATGCCGGATTGAAGAAATTCATCTTCGGCCGGTTTCTGGATTTCAAGATGGTGGACTCTAAGAGCGTCTCAGCTCAAGTCCAAGATATACAATTAATACTGCATGATCTGGACGCCGAAGGCATGAAGCTGAACGAGTCATTTGCAGTAGCTGCGGTAATTGAGAAGCCCCCTCCATCATGGAAGGACTTCAAGAATTACCTCAAGCACAAGTAAAAGAAGATGGGACTGGAAGACCTGATCTTGAGGCTACAAATAGAGGAGGATAATCGAAAATTATCCGACTCTAGAGGAACCAAGCGGACTATTGACGAAATGTCCAACCTGGTCGAGCCAAACTCCTAAAAGCCGAAGCAGTTCAAGAAGAAGGCTCAAGTAAAGAAGTTCAAGGGCTCTTGCTACAACTGTGGAAAGTCAGGACACATGTCAAAGGACTGCAGACACCCGAAGAAGCCAACCAAGGGGCCAAAAGATGTTGTAAACCACGTCGCAACCTCTCTTGAGGACTTAGATCTCACTGTGATCGTGTTTGAATCCAATACAGTGGAGGATAACCCGAAACAGTGGTGGATCGATACTGGAGCAACTCGTCATATCTGTTCAGATAAGGTGATGTTCTCCAAGTATACTCCGATAAATGGAAGGAAGCTCTATATGGGCAATTCCAAGACATCTCCGATCGTCGGACTCGGAAAAGTTGTTCTGAAGATGACGTCTGGAAAGGAGCTAACTCTGATTGATGTGCTCCATGTTCCTGACATTAGAAAGAACCTAGTTTCTGGATCGACACTTGTTAAAGTCGGGTTTAGACTAGCGTTCCAGTCCAACAACTTTATCCTTACGAAGAATGGTGTCTTCGTAGGAAAGGGGTACTTAGAACAAAGTCTATTCAAAATGGTTGTAATGACTGTACTCCGAAAATTTGATGGTAATAAAATAATTGCTTCCAGCTATGTGATTGAGTGTTTCAATTTGTGACATGATCGACTCGGACATGTGCATAATAATACTCTGAAACATCTCGTCAAACTAAATTTATTAACAAACGTCAATGTTGACGAAACACACAAATGTGAAGTGTGTGTAGAAGCTAAAATGATGAAACTACCTTTTCATTCGGTGGAAAGGTCAACAACTCCTCTAGAGTTAATACATAGTGATCTATATGACTTTAAATTTGTGCAAACTAGAGGAGGTAAAAAGTATTTCATTACTTTTATCGATGACTGCATGAGGTTCTGTTATGTCTTTCTTTTAAGAAGTAAAAACGAAGCCTTAGAGGCGTTCAGAACCTATAAAACAGAAGTTGAAAATCAACTTGACAAACGAATTAAGATAATTTGTAGCGATAGAGGTGGAGAATATGGTGCACCGTTTGATGAATTTTGTTCAGATTCTGGCATTATCCATCAAACAACGGCGCCTTACTAACCTCAATCGAATGGTATTGATGAACGTAAAAATTGGACACTAAAAGAGATGATGAATGTCTTGTTGATAAATTCAGGCTTACCTCAAAACTTGTGGGGGGAAGCAATATTATCGACAAATCACATTCTCAACAAAATCCCTCATAAGAAAAGTGATAAAACTCCATACGAACTATGGAAAGGCCGCAAGCCATCGTACAAATACCTGAAAGTGTGGGGGTGCTTTGTTGGATCGAGACGCACTAGAGGGGGGGTGAATAGCGCGCGCGGCTATTTCATTTTTCGGAATCGTAAAACCGTTCGAGTAAATGCAGCGGAAATAAAAACAATCACACAAAGAGGCAAACTATTTACTTCGTTCGGAGCCTAGATCAACTCCTACTCGAAGGCCCGCGATCCTTGATCGCTTTCGGTGGGCAACAACTATAAGCACGATAATTTGTACAAGTATAGGAATTTACAGTTCATAAACTTTATACCGACAACTAAAGATGGAGAAGCGTAGTTCCGGGTTGTTGGTATCGCGTCGCAGCACTTCTGGATCGTCAGGTTCGCAGCACGTAGCAAGAGATTATTCAGAGAGAGTTGTTCTTGAAGAGGTGCTCGAACACTGCTTATAAAGGGTGCTGGAGGCGCCTCCAAGGCTATCCGAGGCGCCTCCAAGCCCCGGGTTGCACGCGTCGATAAGCGCTGATCAAGTCGCGCATTATCCCTCTGAAGGCGCCTTCATGCGCCTTCAAGGCGCCTCCATGTTGCGGTCCAAGGCGCCTTCACTGCCCTTTAAGGCGCCTCCAACTCCAGCGCACAGCCAGCTCACCTTCGCACCCGAGGCGCCTCCAAGCTCCATGGAGGCGCCTCGGACACTGTTCATCCCAGGCTAATGTTGCTCTTTTGTCCCTGCACAATGTGTTAGTCTACAAATTACACACATATCCTACAAGACAAAGTTAGCACACATAATATCATAAATATGAATGAAAGTTCGACAGTCTCCGGACTGTCCGGGTCTGACTTCGGATTTCCGACCGGAAACCCTAGGTCGACCCGACGCCTACTGTTCCCTCTACGGGGAACGCGTCCTCACCTACTCCACTCAGGAGATTTACCTGTTGTCAGTCGATCCTCCAGATCGACTGGACTTTTGCTCAGCACTCGATGCTTCCGGACTTTCTCCTGGACATCCGCTTCCCGGCCAGTCCAGTCTTTCACCTGGTTCGCGACACCAGGACTTTCCACCTAGGGTTACCACCCCCTAGGAATTTTGCCTGAAGACATCGACCTACCAAGACTTTCCGCATAGGGTTACCACCCCCTATGACCTAGAGTTACCACCCCCTAGGGTTTTTCCCTTTGCCTAACCGCAACTAGGACTTTCCTGAAATCCTCAAGTAGACTTGTTAGAAAATAAAACACTTTAACTTTGAATCCTTTGCCATTATCAAAACACAAGTTCGATTATCGGATGCTTCCCGCACCAACATGCTTGGCAAAGGTCGAAGTACCTAAACCAAAGCAAGTAAAGATCGGACCTAAAACATTCGATGCGGTATTTGTCGAATATGCCCATAATAGTAGTGCATATCGTTTCCTAGTTCACAAATCAGACATTCCTGATATTCATGTGGGAACAACCATAGAATCTCGGAATGCGATATTCTTTGAAAACGAATTCCCAAATAAGAAGGAAAACGTTGAAAATGATAACAACGGAAGTTCAAACGAAAATGATGTTACCGAACTTATCTGTTATAAAAGGACTATTGACAATCAAAGCGAAGGGTCACGTCGTAGCAAACGGGCTAGAACTGAGAAATTGTTTGGGCCAGATTTCATGATTTTCATGTCAGAAATGGACCCAAGAACATTAAGTGAAGCTCTTTCTAGTCCCGATGCTCCAATGTGGAAAGAAGCTGTCAACAGTGAAATCGAATCCATTATGAATAATCATACTTGGGAATTAGTAGACCTTCCTTCTGGTAATAAACCATTAGGTTGTAAGTGGATACTAAAACGCAAGTATAAAGCTGATGGATCAATTGACAAGTATAAGGCCAGACTTGTAGCCAAGGGGTACAAGCAAGAGGAAGGCCTTAATTACTTCGATACCTACTCACCGGTGACAAGGATTACGTCCATACGAGTGCTAATAGCCATTGCAGCATTGTATGATCTTGAAATACATCAAATGGATGTTAAGTCTGCGTTCTTAAATGGTGAGTTGGAAGAAGAAATTTATATGGAGCAACCCGAGGGGTTTGTGGCTCCAGGAAATGAGAAAAAGGTGTATTGACTTGTTAAGTCATTATACGGACTTAAGCAAGTGCCTAAACAATGGAACGAAAAATTTGACAAAGTAATGTTGTCAAACAAATTCAGAATAAATGAATGTGACAAATGCATTTATGTCAAAGACACACCTAAATGTTATGTAATCATCTGTCTATACATAGATGACATGTTAATAATGGGCAGTAATCATGATATAATCATGACTACAAAGAAAATGTTGACCAAAAATTTCGATATGAAAGATATGGGTCAAGTAGATGTTATATTGGGAATTAAAATTCTCAGGACATCAGAAGGGATAGTTCTGACACAATCCCATTATGTAGAGTTAGTATTGAAAAGATTCAATGCGTACGATCTCTCTACAGTAAAAACACCTATGGATCTAAGTCAACACTTAGTGAAAAACCATGGTGAGACCTTATCGCAGTTGGAATATTCTCGGATAATAGGCAATTTGATGTATCTCACAAACTGCACATGTCTGGATATTGCATGTGCGGTCAACAAGCTGAGTCGTTTTACGAGTGATCCAAACGACACCCATTGGAAAGCATTGATGCGAGTTCTTAGATATTTGAAATATACTATGAACTATGGATTACATTACGGAAAATATCCAGCTGTACTGGAGGGATATTGTGATGCTAATTGGATATCAGATACAAAAGACTCCAAATCCACTAGTGGATATGTTTTCACGATCGGTGGGGGAGTAGTATCTTGGAAATCCACTAAGCAGACGTGCATTGCTCGGTCAACTATGGAATCCGAGTTTATAGCACTAGACAAAGCAGCTGAGGAAGCTGAATGACTGCGGAATTTCTTGGAAGATATTCCGAGCTGGACGAAACCTGTGCCTGCCATACTGATCCACTGTGATAGTCAATCGGTAATTGGAAGGGCACAGGGAAGTCACGACATATACGTCGTAGACATAATACCATTAGGTAGTTGATCTTGAATGGAATGATTGCAATCGACTATGTTAAGTCCAAAGATAATTTGGCAGATCCTCTTACGAAAGGGTTGAGTCGAGATCAAGTATACTGCTCATCAAGAGGAATGTGATTAAAAATCTACAACTAAAAAATGACTGTAGCGGTAACCCAACCTTGTTGACTGGAGATCCCAAGATCTTGGTTCAATGGGACAACGAAGTTACAGAAGTTGTGTTACAGCACATGAGATATTTTATCTCTATCCCAATCCTAGGATGAATTTGTGTTGTCCTACCTCATGTAATGAGGTAAAGCTTATGCTTTTAGTGACTTCTATACCTTATAAGGTGGAGTATGGTAGGATACTCCTGATAGAAGTGTCACCTATATGAGTGTGAAGACAGACCGCTTCAATGAAACACTCATGAATCCAAGATGGTGTCCATGGCTGAAACGGAACCAACCATGAGAACCTAAAGTAGGTGAGATAGGTCTCTATATGGGTATTATTGTCTTAGTATACACCAACAGCTGAGCAGTTCAAAACATCACGTTCGCTGCGCAGCCTAGTATACTCGATAGCATTCCACTATGGAAGGTTCAAAGCCACAAGCTACCTCTCCCGATGTAGTGACTTATCGATTAGACTCTTGTAAAGTGTCAGCATGCATACACGCATTGCATTAATTTTCATTCATGTGGGGGATTGTTGGATATTGGGGCCTTAATGGACTAATACGGTTTTGTGGAAAAATTAGAATGTCATCAATAGATAAAAGTCGTAATTGACTTCAAAATTGAAATCTACGTTTCGAGTAGATAAATTTAGACTATTAATTTGTTAAAAATCGATTAAAGGTGAATGAGAAATTAATTATTTAAAGTCGGCCCAAATAAATATTAATTATTAATTAATGATATATATAATAAAATGCATGGGAGAATAGTCCCACATCGGAAATTTTCGATGTGCATTTTTTGCTTATTAATGATGCTGTGTTAATGGAGTTAACTCAGAAAAAAACCAGGTACTCTCTTCTCAGGGGCGAGCAGGTGCTCGCACCTGTGAGCCCGCCACGTGCGCAATGGGCGCAATGGGCACTTTGCACTTACGCGTCGTCGCGAGGAACTTAAATTTATGCTCCAGAGGACATTGCAGTACCTATGTGGCACTCGGGTGACTGATACGTATCAGGCTCGTATCTGACATGCAATGCCTATATGGTATCCACATGGGCAAACGGATGACAATCGTTGATCAAAGAGGTGTGATGGATCGCTTGTGATGCGATCTAGAGCGTTGGATCGCGAAGAGTCACGATCTGACCGCTTGGGATGAGACTTGATATGAAGCGTCAGATCGAATGGATCAGTAGATCCAGATCCGATGGCTGATGACAATAGGCGAGATCTGAGGGTCACAACTCTTCAGATCTGATGGATGAGATTAAAGTGGGATATATGAAGGGTTATAACTCTTCAGAATGGACGATCCAGATCGATCCAGCCCAAAGAACACATCCTCTCACCCAAAAAGGCATTCAACCTCTTCATTTGGTATAAATAGAACCCTCCAGATGCTGGAAAGATCAATCGAATTATCGAATTCATCTATTCTACTCTCTCTTAAGCATTCATCTCATCTTGTGCATTTAAGAGTCCAAAAAGCCTACGAGAAGGTTCACTGGTCTCGAAATTCGGAGTGCTACGATTCCGAGACGTTCATCGTTGTATCTTAGGAATGAATTGCTGCTATCCGTTAGCACCGTAGTGGAACAATATCGTTTACGGAGATAGTGTTGAACACTAGCCTCGACGATCAGTATCAGTTTGCGCACTCCAGGAGATATCGGGAATAACAAGTTTGTGCCACTAATAACAGAGCATATTTCACAGATAAATCATACTTTAGAAGTTTCCAGCTTGTCGCATCAAAGATATGCATGTTCACTTTAAAATTGTAGTGACACTTCTGGCTTCTCTTTTCATAGGATGTATAGGAAAACGTGCACATGTTTTTGAAATACGTGCATAGACACTACAATAACATTATAAAAGAGATTCTCATTTACACATGAAGGTATACGCAATTTCGTTATTCTATTCACTTTTGCTATCGTTTGCTACTATTCTATATATCGTTGGAAATTAACTTAAGTGTCAGAGGGTTAACACTAAAAATTCCTTCCCGACTGAGCACTAACGCTTTTATATATATAATCTTAATTAATATCTATCAATTAAAAAATAAATATAAAATATTTAAAATAAATATAAAATGTCACATTCTAACTATCTAATTCTATCAGTTTAACAATAGTTAGATCCTCTAGATCGTAATTCTTGATTCATTTTTGGTGCAGAAATTATTAATAGATAAATTTTTATGGACCCTATTTATATAATAGTATAATAGATGAAATCCATAAAATTTTATTTAGGAATGAAATGATCTATTTTTGAATCTTACTTTGCAATCTAGAGCATCCGATCTCATCTAACACCGTCATCTAACACCGTCCAAGTCAGAGAGAGAAAAAAAAAGGTATCTACTGAGACTACTGCAGCATCCGCCGCCGCACGTGTCTCTCTCCACACCTCGTATTATTGATTCACTTCTCATCCAACGCCGTCAAGAAAGTCAACGTCACGTCGGCAGACGGTCGTCCCATTCTTTCTGAATTTATCCAATAGCCGCCCGCCACGTCTGACGGCGGGACCCATCGAGACCTGTCCGTTGCGATGATTGTACCAGAGGCGAGGCAGAAAACATGGAGAGGCATTTATAGGAATCGGAACCTTACGCAGCCGGATCGCACTCAGTTGGACGAATAGTGAATGGGAGCAGTGAGAGCGTGTGGACTGTATCTTGCAGCACATCCGAAGAGCCGTACGCGAAGTTTCACCTTCAAATCCAACGGTGTAGTCACGTTTTAGTTCCGCCGTTACGAGACGCCGTTTGAAAGCGAAAGACAGATATCTCTCACGCCCTGCTCTTTTCTTCACATATTTATTTATTTAGATAAATGTTTTATTTTCCCTCACTTCATTCATTCCGTACGAATCCGTTGGCTTATCCGAGAGCCGGAATTTGAGGCCGAGCTATGGCGGAGGCGGAGGCGGAGGTGGAGGTGGGCGATGCGAGCGCCGAGAAGGGTGCGCCGACGCCTCCGGAGAAGGCTAGGGCGGACGACCCGGAGGTCGTCTGTGTCGAGCTACCGGCGCCCGCAGGATGGACGAAGAAGGTATGGTTTGGGGAAATTCCTCCTGGTTTTCGTGTTTTTTCGCCTTAAAGTTCGTTTGCTTGCCCTAATTTTCCCTTTTATGGCTTCTATTTGAGTCGGGGGGCGTAGCTGATTGGTAGCTTGTCTTGGTTGATTTTCGTTGTGGATTCTAGGGTTTCCGTGCGTTATGATTCCTTTCCGTCGCTTTGTTTAGCGTAAGCGAGATGATTAGGGGAGTGACTCGAACTTCAACCTCTGTTTAGTTTTCTCTCTTCTGAGATTAAAAGAATTTCTAAATGAGTTGCGAAGATATAATTACAGAAAAGTCGCTTGATTGCTTCACTTATACTCAACTTCATTTCGAATATGAAGCCTACCTTAGTATCTCAGGAGTTAGCCTCTACCTCATATAGTGATTTCGACACTTCAATATTTGGAAAAGAAGATAGGACTCGTTGGAGAAGTCCTGAACCTAAAATATGACTGTGGGACTAAATCCATTACACTAATAGCCCTATTAATTTGACACTTTTAACACATTCCTCAAGCTGGAGCATTTGATTCTACCTATGTTCAGCTTGCTATATAGAAATTAGCATAGGAAAAATATAAACTTAAATTAACCACACAAAAAATGAAAAGACTGTTAAGTTTGGGAATAGTTGATACACCACACATATAATGATTCCCTCAATCTCATGCCATCATAGGACCAAATGAAATCTTTGACCCCCAATCAGCACTTCAACAAGAAAGGTTAGAGAGAGAGGATGAAGCGAAATGAGAATGACAGAGATTTCAGGAATTAATCTCTAGAGTGGACTACTTCTTGAAGCTATGTATAACAACATGCAGTAGGTTGAGGGGATTAAAGGAAAGCATCCAAGATCTTTAAAAGGAAAATTGGAAAACACCACTTGATCCTTTATTGGACATATCAATATAAGAATAAGACATTTTCTCCCATAAGACAGGGTGCTAGAAACAGAGAAGCAAAACTTGCTATATTTAGGGAGGGAGAACAAAGAATGAGAAGATTACTAAGAATTGCTTGCTACTTGCTATATCAGCAGGAAGAGGGCAGAAATTAATGTAGAACAAGAAATTCTAGCAGAGAGGTGTTGAAATCAGAATCTGTTGTGAAGGAGAATACTGAGGAGAAATCCAATATATCAGAATCTGCTGAAAAAAAAGGGATTTTGGTGTGATTTGGTAATCTCATGCTTGCAATGGATTAGGTGAATCCGCTGTAGTCGCACTCTTACTGAATCTACAAGCAAATCTGGAATCTCCAGAACAAGACTCGGAAGAAGTAGACACTGGAGAAGAGAGCATTGGCCTAGGAGCAGTGGCAGCATGGTTGCAATGACAGAAGATGACATGAGGGTGCCTCTTTGTGGGCGCAGTAGGGGTGTGTTACAAATATGGTGAAGAAGTGCTGTACCTTTTTTGTGTCGGGAAGGAGCCAATGGTGGTTGCTGACACTTTTTGGATAGATAAAATGGAGGTTAAGGTGAGGTATGGTGGATCCAAATGCAAGCAGTGTCAACGATGTTGCTTGAGGATGCCAGAGGAGTCTGCAGGTTTGAAATAGACACACCGAGAAGGAACTCTTGCTTCTGTTTTTGCAAGAGGTGATGAGAGCTACCTCTGGCAAAGGTGAAAAGGATGAAAAGGAAAGCAGAAGGTGATGGGGTGTTTGTTGTTAGGTTGTTGTAGGGGTCCAAGAATTGCTTGATGGGGTCATCGGTGATGGGCATGCAATGTGGTTGAATGCTCGATGAGGTTATGGTCTTATGGAAGTAGATGCCATGGTTGTGTGAATGAGGAGGGTCCAAGAATTATCACAAGTCATTGAGAAGAGGAATAGGATGCAATGGTGGAGCTTGCAAACAAGAACGAGAAAATGTTGGAAAATATCAAATACTAAATTCGGTTCTAATATCAAATATTGCTATCAAACACATTTTTAAAGAATTGTTTGAAAAAGAAAGTGGAAACAAAGGGAAAACAATTCAAAACTACCACGTAAGCCAGAAATTGAATATGTGATTGTAGGTTCAATAATAAAAAAAATCTAGAAAATATTAAGATGGATGAACATGAAACTTATGTGAGAACTTTAGATATTTTTGTCGGAATACTTAGGATCAGAAACTAGTTAGTATGCATGCATGAAACTTCAATACAGCTTGCCTTATTCTATGGATTAGATGTGAAAAAAAAATAATATAGCATAAGCGAATGTTAAATTGATGTGTGAAGTTATTAGGAATGATAAGATAAAAATTAAAAAATACCACTATCTCAAGGACAGGAAAGTAGTCAAACCGACAAAACACATAATACCACATCTTACTCTCGAAGCCTTAGCATCATGACTAAGTTTATTATAAATTACTTTGTCATTGATACTAGTAGGAATAATATCCAACTACCAAATAATACCAAAAATGTTCTCTATATGATCCAGTAAGTAAAAACAAGTTATTGCCCTTGGACTATGGTGAAACGGTAAGGCATTTCAACCGTTAACCAGACATCTAAGATTCGATTCCTAACTACGCCGTACTCTCTGGTGGGATGACATACCTAAGAACACTAGCAGTTAGATGTCGGATTGTGAGCGCTTCCCAACAGTTATTTCATGGTCACCTCCAAGATTAGTCGGTTCGAAGAGTTTTATACCTGGATTAGAAAAAAAATAAGTTATTTTTGAAAAATTAAAGAAATAACTAAAGTATTCTATGCATTCCTGTCAACAAACAACAATTTGAATAATTAGATATAAAAAAAAAAATTCTCAATATAGATATGCTAGTTCTAATAACTCTGATTATTAATTACCATTTATACTAACTGATAATAATGCATACTGTTCTATTTTTAATTATCCTTCTAAATATAACTTGTACTTGTTTGAAGTCATTATAATTATACTGGTGGCTGATCTTTTCTTTTTACAAATATAACTAATATCTCTATTTTAGACCTAAAGTGGGAAACAATTAGATGCACTTCAATAAATTATAAAATGGTAGAACAAACGTCTGTCTCACATGCGTACACATGCACCATATTTCATTTTATTGTAGATGGCAATAAGAGCTCCCAGATTACAGTCAGTTGATCATGACTTTTGCTGCTTGTTAACATCGTTCTTGGCATCTTAAAACAAAAAATCGACATTTGATGTAGTTTTAAAATAAAATTGAGATAGGGTTGAAATTGTAAGGTTTAAATTAAAATTATTTTATTAGACAATTAAAATTTATAAGTTTCTAAAAATTGTAAGCTTTTATTTTGATGTAGTAAAAAAAAATAGGGAGTTATATTTTATTTTGGGGATTTGTCATCTATTTATGATAGGTTATTTTAGATGAATGTTTTTTTTCTTTTGTTTACAATAATGGTTCCTGAATCATCATATAAGATATTCTTCAATTTTAATAAAATCCTTTTGACTTTCTTTTGTGTGTGAGTTACTATTCTATCTGTGGGATATAGTTATTCTTCAAGTTACATCAACTTGGCATCAAAGCTATGGGCGAGTTTTGTTCAATTTTGGTGTTGCATCAGCATTCCTTCTATCAACTCTAACTTTTTTATATGCGTTGTTCTTACAGCTGCTCTTTATTCTCCTTTCTATCTCTTCCCATATTTAGTTTGTATCCATAGCCATATCCTTTCCATGCATACAAATTCAAAATCCACATCAAGTAGCAAAAATATCAGTCATCAAAAAGTTATCATCTGCTAGATTTGGGAAGTTTAATTTTGTTGAGGAGACACAAGGTTTTGACCTTTACAAATATGACACAAAAGGAATGTGTTGGCAACTTTGTGTTGGAAGTGGACTACTAAGGTGATGGTTCTACAAAAACACTTCACACTTGCATTATTTATTTTACTCCGCTTCATTTTTCTGTAAAAGAAAAGAGGTTTTGAAAGGATGATTTTAGTTATATAAAATTCTAAGAGGTATTTAAATACTAATTTATGGAATCAGATTTTATTAGCTTATTGTCCTTAAATTTTACAAAGTGTTCTCATTTTTAAATTCTTTAACTTGTTATCTAGCAAAGTATAAGTTTTTATGCTTTGTCAAGAACAACAAACAAATTTGAATTAGTGGTTTGATTTTGTATCCTCTAAAGTATATATGAGGGTATTTTGTTTGTTTTGGCTACATTTTAGTACTTCGTTCCATCAAACAATGTGTCTCGTTACTTTTTCTCTTTTTGTACAATTCATTATTTCTTATGCCTACTTTTTTTATATGAGTTCAAAGCCTTTTCTAATAACACCAAAGATATTTGAAGTTGGGCTCTGTTCGATGTTGGTAAACCTAAGTATAATCTTACTGCATCCACATGGGTTCCAAACTGTCGAAATCTTTTAAGATAAATTTCTAGGGCCATTGTTGAGTTTGTTGATAACCCTTAATAGGCAGCCTCCATGTAAAAAAATTGATGTTTTTATGAAATGGTTAATTTGAAAAATAAAATAGGAGTGAAATGGGAGACAATACTGGTCTTGAATCCTTGTTATGACAACTGACATCAATCAGGTTCTTTAGTCTTTTGAATTCACCTTATCCCTTTGGCTCCACTGACATGACCCTATTAGGTCGGTTAGTTGCATTGATTTTTTAAAAAATTATCAATTATTTCTGAAATAGCTCTACAAACTCATCCAGACCTATCATTCAAAAGCTCAAGATAGAGTGTATATCTTATTAGCTGATTTATGTTTTTCCATGTGTTAAATATTTTCTCTTTTTTGTTGTCTGAATCTATCTCTTCATTTCAGGTGTTTATGATCTCAGTTTTTGAAAACCAACGTTGGTATCAACTTATTATAATCACAACGAATGTCCATATTTCAGCAACATACTGATTTTGTTTGTATATTGGATTAATATTATTTTAAGATGAATATAAAAGCCAGCTATGACCATGCAGAGCTGCAAGACTAGTGTGGAAATAAATTTGCCAGTGCTTTCTGTTGAGAAATGTATGGTAATCTATTCTCAATGAATGGAGTGCCATAGATTCTGCATTAACACAGCCTATGCTAATTTCCTTAAGAGGATGATGGCCATCTTCTTGCCTCTTGACTTTTATTTGATTTGTTACTTTTTCAGGCAAGTACAGAAAAGTATAATACTGGGTTGTTATTCCATATTTTCTATAAGAGAAAAACATTTAGTCTTTAATCCAACGATAGCATTTTGCTACTTCCTTTTAACTTATTTACAACCTCTAGGGCAAAAGAGGTTTTGTCACAGCCAGACAATACATTGACAAAGATTCTATGTAGGCTCCTGATACATGCCTTAATACCTTCTCTCTGAAACTTTCCTACGTGTACTGATTCTTAAAAAGCTTAAGATGGTTCTTTTATGTTCTACCTTCATTATGATACTAAGAGTGCTAATTTTCTAGATATGCAATGATACTGAAGATTCTTCTATCTTTCTGATTGCGTGACAATTGTCCAATTCTTCTCTATCCTTAGATAGCTTCCTTTCTGAGTGAGTGATGAAAACCTAATATGCTGTTGATATTATTTTCCCATTTTTTAAAAAATATTTATTTGATTTGTTTATATGCATATGCGTTTAAGATAATAGCAAACAGTTATTGTATTTCACATCCATCAACACTGTAATGTATACATTTTTGGAACTGACAGTTCTTACTGAACGAGGATGCAAGTCCAAGAAAGAATGAGATTGTGTTCATATCGCCAACTGGTGAGGAGATTAAGAATAAGAGACACTTACAGCAATACTTGAAGTCACATCCTGGAGGTCCTCCTTCGAGTGAATTTGACTGGGGAACTGGTATCTTCACTTTCTGAGTATTTCCTAATGCGTGTTAGAGTTCCACAATTTTGCAAAATACATGTATATAAAATATTGCACAAATGAATCTGTATTTTGGTTCATCCATCAAAAACTTTTATGCAGGTGACACTCCAAGGCGTTCTGCAAGAATTAAGGAGAGAGCTAAGCCAGCAGATACCCCAGAAGATGAGAAGCCAAAAAAGCGAGAAAGGAAATCAAGTTCGAAGAAATCAACAAAAGACAAGAAGGATAATGAAGATCGATTTGATGCCACTTCGGAGGCAAAAGAGAATGTTGTGACAGAAGAAGCTAAAGCATCAACTGATGTGGAAATGCAGGATACTGAAGATGAAAACAAGGTCAAAGCTGAAAATGAAAACAAGGTTAATTGTGAAGCTTTAATAACTGGGACTGAAGTAAATGAGGTTATTGCTACCGAAGAGATTGCAGTGAATGAGGATACCTCTGTGAAAGTTGTGAATGAGGGTGCAGACGAGCCAAATTCAACCTTAGAAACTGACAGAAACGTTCAAGAGAAAACTGCTGCTAATTTGGGGAACAATGATACAGAAACAGCAACTGAAGCTGATAAGCCAGCTGACTCAAACGTATCGCTTCTGCCAGACGGCTCAAAAAATTTGTCAGCAGCTAAAGACAACGACGGGGATCCAACAGGGAATAATATTCAGGAGGATTCGGTCTCTGCTGTCCCCAAGGATGTTCCTTCGGGGAACAGTGGTGATGCACAGCATTTGCCCAAGGCTTCTCCTATTAAAACTTAGTATATTGTCATCTAGACCATGGTTTCTTGATTCTAGGTTTTAGTGCCATCTTTTGGACTGTTTGTAGTATGCACTTGTAACTAGCGCAAATATGCTGCTACTCCACTAAATGTTGTGACCATATATGCATGAATCTTCTGCATGTCCTGTAGGTAGATTGTAATCTTACCGTGAAACTTATTCCTCATCTGATACTCGGTTGTCAATGCATGATTTGTATTTAACTTTCATTTCAGAATTGTTGTCACATGAATTTTATTGGTGGTAGTGTCTCAAATACGTTTGGTACAGCTCTCACCAGGTGAATTGATCTATCATTGTACTGAAAACTTTAAAACTGAGACCGTGAGAGTATTTTGGACAAAAGCGTTTTGAAAATAAAAGATCGGTTTCACTATTCATTTCTCAAAACAATTAATTAGACAATTAATTTAAAGGGTGATAATGATGACCTGCTCAAATGGTCGCCATACAGAGAACGGATGTGATGAGGCTCGCACCACAAGCACAATTCATGCGGTTGTTTTGGGGAAAAAAATTCTGGTATCACATGAAAAAGGCACCTAAATAGAGTAGAAACAGAATCATGATCTGAATTGGATTATCTGTGCTTGAATGTTCAACGATAACGACGGAGAGATAATGTCTGGTTCCGCTTCCAGGTTGCCCTTCGAGATGGCCTGGCCTTGTGATGGCGATGACCTTTGCCACGGAGACCTCGGTACTTCTTACCAGCCGAAGTGAGTCCGCGAAGCTCACGGTGTTTATGAACACCCTTGCAGATCCAGTTGATCCTGGGGTCATTGCGGATAACTGTGTGGGCTGCATCGACAAGGATAACCTCAAAATACTTGTAGGTAGAATCCTGTGCGACACAAGACCACAAGTTATAGAGATCGGATCACTTGGAGCAAAACTGTATAAAGGGCAATACTGTCAAACAACAAAATTTATCAGACCTCATTAACCCAGTAGGAGTTTAGCACCCTGAGGCCTCCCAACTTCCGGCCAGCTCTCTCCTCAGCTACCGACCTCTTGTTCCTTTGGAATTTAAGTTGAGTGATACCCTGATTTTTGGGTTTCCCATACACAATACCTTTAGGAACTGGTCTCTTCCTGCCACCACGTCTGACACGGACACGATAAATGACATAACCCTACATCCCGAAAGCAATCATTATAAGCATGAACAAAAAAACATAAGAAAAATGATCAAATATATAACCTTAAGACCATCTCCAACCCATAATATCATATTTGGTATAGTTTTCACAACAAAATGATATAATTTCAAAACCAAATACTATTTCAACTCCAACCTACCGATTCCATATCACACAAAAAAAAAAAAGAAATTTTTTCTTATTCATAATTTAATTATCAACCTACATTTAAATTTATTAATATGTTTATATGATAATTATTATATTTAAAATTAATATTTCATTAACATTTGATAGGTTAATTTTTTTTTAAAATTCAACATCCAACTAATATATATATAAAATTATGATTTTCATTTTTAATTTTTACTACATTGTCAGGCATAAATATATTTTAAAAATAGTATAAAATCACACAATTAGGATAAAATATTTTACTATTTTTTATTTAAAACAAACAATAACACTTGATTAAAAATACAATATTACATACTTTAACTTTGAGAATTACTATATTATTCTAAATGCTCAATTAACAATCTCTAAGGACAATATGAACTTCTTTGAGGTGGACTCTAGATGTTAAGCCCACGGTAGATGATATAGTACTCAATTTAGAATGCTCAATCAACACATTACACATCTCTAAGGACAATATGAACATCTTTGAGGTGGCGACTCTAGATGTTAAGCCCACGGTAGATGATATAGTACTAGATTTGAAGAGTTTCTAGCTCAATAAAGACAAAAAAGCTCATATTATACTTCAAAATGCATTAATTAAGCATTTATGAGTAATCCTGAAAGTTAAAGTCTTGTAATATTATATTTTCAATTAAGTGTTGTTTGTTCTAAATAAAAAATAGTAAAATATTTTATATTAATTGTGTATGATTTTATAATATTTTTAAAATATATTTATGCCTGAACAATTATGTAATAAAAATTAAAAATGAAAATCATAATTTTTTATATATATTAATTGGATGCTGAATTTTTAAAAATTTAATCTATCAAATATTAATGAAGTATTAATTTTAAATATAATAATTATATCATATAAAAATATTAATAAATTTAAATGTACATTGATAATTAAATTATGAATAAAAAATAGAATATTCTAAAGAATATTCTTTTTTGGTGTGATATGGTATGGGTGGATTGGAAAAATGCACCAATTTGATGTGAATACTACACCAAATATGGTGTTATGGGTTGGAGATGGTCCAAGGGTACTTGCCAATAATGAATACAAGGAAAATACTCATACAAACAGGAAACTGAACGCACGTGATTAGAGTCTGAAGTTAAGAACAAATGAAACAAATAAGAAGAAAACAATAGGATGTACTAATTTCTTCTTAGACAACTGAACTCATAGTCCATTCTAATTTCATTGAGTAACAGAGGAAGAACCGTCATATAAAATACAAGATGGTTAAGGGAATTCCTAGACTATAGCTAATAGTTCCAGGACTTGCAACTACAATCGAGGAAGTAAGACTGAAGAAATGGGACGCGATCCTGGATTAGGTTATTGCCATGTCATAATCATTGTGCAAACTAACCGTCAAGAACCTACAAGTATACCTTTAATCCATCAGGAACCAATACGAATGGAAGATCAAATAGCTACATTCCACTGATAAAGTAATGCATTTTGCATCCTAATAGATATCGTGTTAGAGCATGGCAGACGTCGAGGAAAAGTGAGAGGTTATGGAAATGAGCACACAGCAATGAGATCCATTAAGATTCAAATAGTCACAGGAAAAACATAAAATAAAAGCGAGAAAAAAAGCATTAAAATCTTGGTAAAGAGCAAAAATAGCGGAAATCGTTCATGGATCGTAACCTGCTTTGCCTTGTAACCAAGGCGTCGAGCCTTGTCAGGGCGCGTCGGCCTGGTGACGCGGACGATGGACGGAAGCTGGCGGTATTCCCAGCAGCGAACCCTCTGCAGGAAACGCATCACATCCGACTGCTTCTTCCTCCATAGCTCCGATACGTATTTGTAAGCCCCTGAAATCCAACCCACAGAATCGACCACTAAAATCACACAAAATAAAATGCAACAACCGGAGAAGCAAGCAAGATGAAACCTCTAAAAGGAGATGAACAAAAGAGGAGGGAGAGAGAAATGCGGCTCACCCATTGCTCGGGAGAAATGTTCTGGACCTTCCGCTTAGGGTTTCCTTGCAGTGACAACGACTGTATTTAAAGAGAGCGACGAGTTCTTGTGGTCGTTGGATGCGTTAGCCCAATCATGAACGTTCATTTTTACCCTTCGCTGAGCTCGGCGTGTTTTGGATCCGGAGCTTTACGATCCGTGCCTAAAGTACGATGGACCGTCAGATCTTGTTTCATATTTTACTAGTAAATTATTTCCACATTTTTAAAATTTAATAATATAAATATGAAATAATTGAATTAAACAAAGAATTTTAACAATTACATATAGTCGATACTTTATTTTGGAAATTGAGGAATTCGAGAAGCGACTTCTGGCTTCCAGAAGGCCGACCACTGCACAAAGAGATCCATATACTGATATATAAGTCATGAGTGATAATAAAACTATCATCACAACATTCCCTCAAAATAATCGCATATTTTTAAGAATGAAGATCATGATCCTTTGCCCGAGGAAATCAAACACCTAGTTATCTTAGCGACCCTCTAAAATAGTCTCATACTTTTTTAAATGGGATAAATCACAAGTAAGGGTGGTCATTTGATTCGAATTCGGATTAACTGGTTCGGAATGGCGGGTTAACAGATGAGAACATCAAAATCTAAATCCGACTGAATTAATATTATGAATCTGGCCTAAAATGATCCATAATCTGAATTCAATCTGAATCTGATTCGAAAAGACTCATTTTATTTAAATATGCTTATTTTAACCCGAACTTAATCAGAATTTGATCCAAATTCGATCCGAAAATATTTATAAATGGATCCGCAGATTGTAATCGAGTCATTTCAAGTTAACCTGAACCTAACCCGTTTATTAATAGTGATCCTGTCCGAGAGTCGATTAGACAGACGCTGGGGACATGGCGCTCTCTGTTGATTCCGTGTAGACTCTGAGCTGACGTGGACTCCGATGAACCTGCAGCAAAACCGAGTTGGGGAGGGGATCCCGGCGACGGCCCTCCGACACTTAAGTCAGGTGAGAAGAAATCGAAGCAGAATAACGAGGCAAAGAGCTACAGTAGATGATCATGCATACCTCCATCGAAGTCTGGGGGTCCTTATATAGGATCCCGGGGGGCGCGTGCACATTCCTAAAAGCATACCTCAAAATGGACGTGTCAGAAAAGTGTGTCTGACGTCATACCGCAACCATCCGAGCATATCTCCGACATGACAGTGGAAACTTCCATCGTACGATCTTCTGTCCGGTCTGGTCGCCGACCATGCTATCTGTCGGCGGCGCATGTCTCGAGAAGGATATCGCCAGCTGTCTATTTTGTCCTCTTCTCTCTCGTCTGTTACTAGGTCGAGCAGGTGAGCCGCTCGGTCGCATACTCGGACGGGTGTGCAGCCTTAGTTGTTCGGTATCTCGATCGAGCGAACTCGTCGGTCGGCGCATCGTCTCTTTTATACGAAACCCCCTGAGTATATGAAACCCGACCTGTGATCGAGTTGTCTTCACGCCGGCCCGGGCGCTATTAAGGCCGATCGGCGAGGTGACCTCCCCACTCGCCCAAAACATTGGTCTGCCCATCTTGACTTTGACTTTCACGTGTCGTTGACCACTGTACGGTCGGACCCCCTCCTTCACCACCGGATCACGTGCCTCCCCCTCAAGTCTAGTCGAAGGAGGCTAAAAGTCCGACTGACTGGACTACTAGTCTAGTGGTGTAACGGTCGCTCGGCCACTGAGGTGGGTGCTTCTCTGTTCAGGCACTGTGATGGTGCTAGGCAACCGCTCGGCAGCCTACCTACTAGGCCTTGGAAAGTTTTGCATGTCGCTGATTACCTTGCTGACTCGAGGGCAATTAATGTTGAAGTCTTCAGGATCTCCTCGGAATTCGTACAAATCCCTGCTATTAAGGTCGAGCACGCGCCCACGCCTGTGTAATGGCGTTCATTCAATACCGCCCTTTAACCTGCCGCCACGTGGCGGCGGCGCCGTCATTGTACGGCGAGGGCGTCAACTCCGATGGGACAGGCGACAGTTTAAATTCGACGGTCGGATGTCGACTTCGATCCCGATGACCTGGATCGAATGGCTACGGTTGGCCGAGCCCTATGTTTATAAAGAACAGGCACCGACAACTATTCCATCGTTGCTGCTTCTGCGTACTTCATCAGCTTCCTCGACCTCCAGTGCTCCGACGATCTTCCCCTTCCCTCTCCTAGGTCTACTTTTGTAAGCTCCCTGATCCTTTCTTGTTTTCGCGTTCTGCTTAGCGTCACCTCTCTCGTTGTTTTTTCCGTCGATCTTTCCGACGAAGCCTCTGTGTTTTCACTTTCCGATCATGGCCAGTTCGTCCGCCCCCTCTCCCGGCCTTTAGTATCAATCCATGGAGAGTCGGTTTGACTCGAGAGATGCCTTTAAACTGATCAATGCATGTGACATCCCTGCTGACCACAAACTCACCCTAGCCGAGTCGTCCGACCGCCCCCATAACCCGCCGGCCGACACTGTTACTTTCTTCCGCGACCAATTAGTAGGTGGCCTTAGGTTTCCGATCCACTCATTCATCATAGAAATGTGCAATTACTTTCGCATCCCGCTCGGCCAGCTCGTGCCTAACTCCTTCAGGCTGTTGTGCGGCGTAGTTGTGCTTTTCCGAGTGCACAACATCCCCCTTAAGCCTCAGATTTTTCATTATTTTTACTATCCCAAGCAGTCCGAGCTGGGCACCTTCTTGTTTTAAGCTCGGATCGGCTTAGTTTTCTTTGATAAAATGCCTACCTCCAACAAGCATTGGAAGGATCATTTCTTCTTTTTGAGTTTTCCTGAGTCGCCACCCTTCCGAACCCAATGACAAACTTCGCTGTCGCATCCCCCCGACCTGAAAAGGTACAGGACCGAGCCCGCTTTTCTACACGCGACTAACCTACTGGCCGGGCTGAAGCTGGACATCCATAAGCTGCTGCCTGAAGGGATGATGTATCTATTCGGTTTAAGCCCGATCTGAACACGGCTTCCGAACGGCCCTGGTAAGAAATAACTTTCTCTCCTTTTCTTTGAGTCTAACTGATTTCCTTTCTCTTTCTTACAGCTGAGACCATGATGAAATCGGTGGTGTTCGGCATGCTGAAATGCAAGGCCGCCGAGATAGAGGCGGCTGCAGCGCAGGAGGCGGAGAGACTTGGCATCACCCTGATCGGCTCTCATGAAGGTGAGAGTAAAGAGGTGTAGACGACGGGCGATGCGTCTGCTGCTCAGACGGTCACTACTGATGCAGCTGGAGAGACCGCTCCATCAACTACGCAACCGGCCACTCGACCTGAGGAAGCCGAGTCTTCTGATGATGAACTCCCTTTGGTTGGACGCAAACGCCGCCGAACGGGCACACCAACTCGCTCGGCCACCTCAGCCGTTCACGTGTCCGAGCAGATGGACGATCCTCCTCCACTGGCTCCAATGACTGTGGAAGCGCTGTCTTCTGACCGGACCCTATCTCAAGGAGATTGACCTTCCGATCCCGTCGCTGCTCAGCCTCTCAGCTCGCTCCCTCCGGCTCCACGAGTAATCAAGCGATCTCTTATTCGCTCTGAGTCGATCGGACAATCTTCTGCCCCTTTCACGTCCGCTCAGTCAACTCCGGGCCGGCGCAGGACTATCAAAGTCTTGCTTCACCTACCGACAGAGGAATATATGCAGGTGGCCGAACAACCGACGAGCCCCAAACACTTAATAACCGTCCGGGGACCCCTCGCGAAAGTCTGGGAGGATGCCCGAGCGCGCGTGGGTATGATGCCCCTGGGCTGCTCGACAAGAGCTATCTGCAACAAACCACCGGGGTAACTTTTATCACAAGCCTTCATTTCTTCTCCTCCATTCGGTACTGACTATTTTTCTTTTAACCGGATTACAGCATTAGGTGGAAAGTATAGTGGTATGCCACCGCTTAGCTTTCCTTGAAGAGGAGTTCAAAAAACTCGAGGTCTCTAGTGGGACTCCTCTTCAAGGCCCTTCTTACGCCGAGCTGAAGGCTGACCTAGATAAGACCAATAAACTGCTAGAGGCCGAGCGACACAAATCTTTGGGCTTGCAAACTATAGTGGACCGGCTTGAAACCCAGGTCAAAACATACGACAAGAAGATCACTTTGGCCACCAACAGGAAGAATCAGGTCATCACCGACCTGGAGACAAAGAATGTTGAGGCCCGGGCGCTTGAGTTGAAAGTCAACAAGTTGACCGACCTGCTCACTGCCGAGAAGAATGGTCGTTCGACGGAGGTGGCGGCTCTTCAGAGTGATCTGAAGACCATTCAAGATGCACTGGAGGCCTCCTGAGCCGCCTTTAAAGAATATCAGGAGGCCGAACCTGGTCGAGTCACTGTCATGGAGCAGAATTACATCTGCTCGGAGAAATTTGTTGAAAAAGCTTGCGTTCGGCTCGTCCATGCGTTCAAGTTGGCCATCACCGCCACGGCTGACTATCTGAAGACAAAGGGTTGGCTTCCTAAAGATTTCACTATTCCCATCCGCGATCATGTACTAGACGGGATTTTTAATTATTTAGAGTGAAGTCGTGGATGTGTATTGGTCGTTCGGCCTATTTCACTTTGTGTACTCGTCGTTCGGCTAATTTTGATCAATGAACCTTCTTTGGCCTTTCCTTGGTTTCTCGTCCAATTGTCGTGTGTATTCGAGCGAGCTGCTGACTCGTGCGAGTCTTTGCCTCTCGATCTTCGAGCTAGCGCTCGGCAGTCAAGTACAAGACCATCACTCTTCCGTAAGTTCCATTAGGATTACGTGATGCCAAGGCTGAACCCTATGGTTGTCGCTCAGCGGTCTATGAGCCGGGGGTTTACAGTCGCCGATTCGACTCTGGGGTTTAACGTCGCCTCTCGACGGTCTTCGGGCAGGGGGATTTATAGTCGTCGGTCCGACTCTAGAATTTAATGTCGCCGCTTGACGGTCTTCAGGCTAGGGGGTTTATAGTCGCCGGTCCGACTCTAGAGTTTAACGTCGCCGCTCGACGGTCTTCAGGCCGAGGGGTTTATAGTTACCGGTCCGATTCTAGAGTTTAACGTTGCCGCTCGACGGTCTTCAGGACGGGAGTTTATAGTCACCGGTCCAACTCTAGAGTTTAACATCGTCGCTCGACGGTCTTCAGGCCGGGGGGTTTATAGTCGCCGGTCCGACTCTAGAGTTTAACGTCACTACTCGACGGTCTTCGGGCCGAGGGGTTTATAGTCGCCGATTCGACTCTAGAGTTTAACGTCGCCGCTCGACGGTCTTCAGGCCGGGGGTTTATAGTCGCCGGTTCGACTCTAGAGTTTAACGTCGCCGCTCGACGGTCTTCATGGAGCCTAGCCGTTCGACGTATTCTTTTCTTTTTGATATCATTCCTGCATTCAAAGGGAGCCGAGGAACGGAAAGTACATATAACGAATTACATGGGCACACCTTTCATCCGACTCGGTACGGCTGGAGATGTTTAGCGCTCCATGGTCGTTCTAGTTGTCGTCCATCTTCATCTTCGAGGTAATAGGCGCCCGATCGGAGCTTCTCGATGACCTTGAAGGGCCCAGTCCAGGGTGTCTCCAGCTTGCTCACATCTCCGACCGGCTTCACCTTCTTCCATACAAAGTCGCCGACTTGGAATGCCCTGGAAATCACTCGCCTGTTGTAATTCTGTTTCATTCTTTGCCGGTACGCCATTAGCCGGACGGCTGTTTTGGCTTGCGCCTCGTCTACCATGTCCAGCTCCAGCTGCCTCCGCTCGGCGTTACTCGCGTCATACTGTTGTACTTGATCGGATTCTACTCCGACCTCCACGGGAACGACAGCCTCCCCTCTATACACCAAGTGGAAAGGCATGACCCCCGTTCCCTCCTTAGGGGTAGTGCGAATCGCCCATAACACGCCCGGGAGCTCATCTACCCAGCTGCCACCGATATGGTCGAGCCGAACTCGAAGAATCTGCAAGATCTCCCGATTAGCGACCTCAGCCTTCTCGTTGCTTTGCGAATAAGCCACAGAGGTGAAGTGTTGCTGAATGCCATACCCCTCGCACCATATTCGGAGCTGCTGTCCGACGAATTGTCGCCCATTGTCGGACATGAGCCATTGTGGAATGCCGAACCGGCATATTATGTGCTGCCAGATGAACTTCTTGACCATCTGCTCGGTTATTTTCGCGAGCGGCTTGACTTCAACCCACTTTGAGAAATAGTCTATCGCTACTAGTAAAATTTTCCGCTATCCGATCGCCATGGGGAAGGGGCCTACAATATCCATGCCCCACTGGTCGAATGGGTAGGCTACTGTAGAGGACTTCATCTCCTCCATCGGCCGATGGGAGAAGCTGTGATATCTTTGACAAGAAAGGCAAGTGGCGACGATCCAAGCGGCGTCTTCCTGGAGGGTTGGCTAGAAATATTCGGCTAGCAAGATCTTCTTTGCTAACGACCGGCCGCCGGGGTGTCCTCTACAGGATCCTTGATGCACTTCCTTTAGTATATATTCCGCGTCTTCCGAACTGATACACTTTAGCAATGGACGGGAGAAAGCCTTCTTGTAGAGCTGATCCCCGATGAGGGTGAACCGGCCCGCCCTCCTTCTTAGCAACTGTGCCTCAGCCCGATCGGACTGAGCAGCTCTTGATCGTAAAAATTCCACTATGGTCGTCCTCCAGTCGCTCGGGAACGCGAGACCCTCCATCCTGTCAATGTGAGCCACTAAGGATACCTGCTCGATCGATTGCTGGGTGACGATCGGTGTTATCGAACTCGCCAGCTTTGCCAACTCATTTGTCGCTTGATTCTCCGCTCGGTGGATCTTCAATATGACAACCTCACCGAAGTTGGTTTTGAGCTTGTCGAAGGCCTCCGCGTACAGCTTCAGCCATGTGTTGTTGATCTCGAAGGTTCCCAAGAGCTGCTGAGCGGCCAACTATGAGTCTGAATAAATTAACACCTTACTGGCTCCTATGTGCCGAGCGGCCTGCAATCCCGCTATGAGGACCTCATACTCTGTCTCGTTGTTGGTTGAGCGGTAATCCAGCCGAACGGACAGATGCATCCGCTCTTCTTGTGGTGAAATCAACAGAAGATCGATGCCGCTTCCCTGCCGCGTGGCCGACCCGTCCACGTACACCCTCCAAGTGGCTTCGGGCTCGGGGTTCTGCACTTCGGTGACGAAATCCGCCAAGGATTGCGCCTTAATTGCCGTCCGGGGCTGGTATTGTATGTCGAACTCGCTGAGCTCGGTTGTCCATTTGATTAATCGTCCGGACGCCTCGAGATTGAGAAGTACTCTTCCCAAAGGGTTGTTCGTCATGACGACGATTGTGTGCGCGAGAAAGTAGGGTCGGAGTCTTCGGGCGGCGAGGACTAATGCGAAGGTAAGTTTCTCGAGACCAGTGTAGCGAGATTCAGCGTCCTTTAGGATGTGACTCAGAAAATACACAGGTTGTTCTTCGTCGTCCGACCTTACCAATTCTGAGCCAACAGCATGCTCGGTCGAGGATAAGTATATGTGAAGTAGCTCGCCGATAGACTGCTTGGCTAATACAGGTAACGAGTTCAGATAACCTTCAAAGCTTCGAACGCTCGGTCGCATTCTTCGTCCCACTGGAATTTGGTGGCTCGGCGAAGAATCTTGAAAAAGGGCATGCTCCGATCAGCAGTTTTGGAGATGAACCGTGAGAGAGCTGTTATCCGACCGGTAAGGTGTTGTACTTCCTTCAAATTTCTAGGAGGTGGCATGTTCTGCAATGCCTTTACCTTGCTAGGGTTCGCCTCTATGCCCTGCTCGGTGACGATGTAACCCAGGAAGCGTCCGCTTTTTGCTCCGAACAGACACTTTTGGGGGTTCAGCCTGACTCCGTACTTCTTCAGCGTTCGGAAGGTTTCCTCTATATATGCACAAAGATCCGCCGCTCGGAGTGATTTAATAAGTATAGCGTCAACATATACCTCCAGGATGCGCCCTATCTGCTCCCGGAACACTTTATTCATGAGCCGCTAGTATGTTGCCCCAGCGTTCTTTAGACCGAACGACATCACGTTGTAGCAGTAGGTGTCGTCTGCAGTTATGAAGCTTACTTTCTCCTGATCGTCATGGGCGAGCGACACTTGATGGTATCCCTGATATGCATCCAGCATGCATATTAGCTTGCACCCAGCGTTGAATCCACCATTTGATCAATCCTGGGCAAAGGGTAAAAATCCTTAGGGCATGCCTTGTTCAGATCCCGGAAGTCGATGCAGACTCTCCACTTGTTGCCCGGCTTGGAGACCAGCACCACATTCGTGAGTCAGCTCGGGAATTGTACTTCCCGTATATGGTCGGCCTCCAGAAGCTTCTCGACTTCCGCTCGGATGATGACATTCTGCTCCGCGCTGAAGTCCCTCTTCCTCTGCTTTACGGGTCGAGCGTCCGGTCGGACATGAAGCTCGTGCTGTGCGACGCTCGGCGAGATGCCTGGTAGTTCATGTGTTGACCATGTAAAGACGTCGTGGTTTCGCTGCAGGCATCCGATCAGCTCCTCCCTCTGGCCTACTCTCAGGTCGGATGCAATGAACATGGTGGCCTCCGGTCGGCCAGGATGGATCTACACCTCCTCCTTTTCCTCATACACTAAAGTCGGAGGTTCCTCGGTTATGGTGTTTACCTCTAAGCGCGGTGCTTTCTGAGCGGACCAGGATTCAGCTTGGACCATCTCCACGTAGCATCGTCGAGCTACAATCTGATCTCCACGAACTTCTCCCACCTGGTCCTCCACGGGGAACTTGACCTTCTGATAAAAAGTTGAGACGACCGCCCGAAATTCATTGAGAGTCGGTCACCCCAATATCACATTGTAGGTGGAGGGAGCATCGACCATGATGAAGTTAGTGGTCTGTGTCCTCCGCCGCGGCTCCTCTCCCAACGAAATATCCAGCCGGGCCTGCCCGACCGGAAGAACCTCGTTGCCGGTGAATCTATATAACGGAGTTGTCATTGGAAGCAGCTCAGCTCGGTCAATTTGCAATTGGTCGAACGCCTTCTTGAAAATAATGTTGACCGAGCTGCCTATGTCAATAAATATGCGGTGAATAGTATAATTTGCTATTATCGCTCGGATGATGAGGGTGTCGTCGTGCGACACTTCGACCCCTTCTAAGTCTCTAGGCCCGAAGCTGATCTCGGGTCCTTGTGCTCGCTCCTGGCTGCAGCCGACCGCATGGACCCTTAGCTGCCGAGCGTGTGCTTTTCTGGCTCGATTTGAGTCACCGCCTGTTGGTCCACCAACGATGATGTTGATCTCGCCTCGAGCTGCGTTGCCTCTATTTTCCTCCTCCCGAGCGGAAGGCCTTGCTCGCTCCTGTGAGGCTCGGGGATTGACCCTTGGCGGGTGATGATGATGCCGCTCAGGCGACTCCCTGGCCACCCGCCATCAATTACTCTGGTGTCGAGGTCGCCGCTCAGGTGAAGGTGATTGGCGGAGATAACTTCTCGACGCGGGGTGAGCGATCGGGGGAAGACTCCGATAATCACGGGTGTTGTGGGTGGCTGACTGGTGAAGCGCACAAAACATGGGGGTCCATACCTTTCCTTTTTGCTTGGGCCGGTCGGCTGACACATGTTGGACAGCGTGCGACCTTGTTTCCTGTTGAGGGCGAGCTACCTCCGCGCGGGGCCCCCTCGGTGGCTGATAGTTGGGTGGTGGCCTCTGCTCGGCCGACACTGAAGGTTCAGACGGTGCTTCTTTCCTTCTGGCCGCCTGGGCTTCCTCGACGTTGATATACTCGTTTGCCTTCTTCAGCATGTGGTCGTAGTCTCGGGGCGGATTTCGGATGAGCGAGCGGAAGAAATCCCCGTCAACTAAGCCCTGCGTGAAGGCATGCATCATTATCTCGGACTAGACCACGGGGATATCCATGGCCGCCTGGTTGAAACGCTGGATGTAGGTTCGGAGGCTCTCCCTCGACCCTTGCTTCATTGAAAATAAGCTGACGCTGGTCTTCTGATAACGTCGGCTGCTGGCAAAGTGGTGAACGAATGCCGCTCGGAAGTCCTTGAAGCTCCGAATTGATCCGTCCGGCAATTTTCGGAACCAACGTTGTGTCGAGCCGGACAAGGTGGTGAGGAAGACCCTGCATTTGACTCCGTCGGTGTATTGATGGAGAGTAGCGGCATTGTCAAACTTATCGAGGTGGTCGTCTGGGTCGGTTGTACCGTTGTACTCTCTGATCGCTAGTGGGCGTAATGCTTTGGGAGCGGGTCATGTAGAATCGCCTCGGAGAACTGGCGATTGATCCGCTCGGGGGATAACTCAATCCGAGGCGCCTTCCCCTTCCTGGCATCTAGCACGGGTGCTCCATCGGATGATCCGTGGTTGGCTTGGGCTAGTTCAGATGGAGTCTGGAACAATGCCCGATGGAACGGAATAGGAGCGGGCGGCGCATCTCCCGGGCTACCGGTCTGCCCCTTATTCTGTGCCCATGTGGAGTATTGCTCAGGTCGATCTTCTTGCGCCGCTCGGCCACCTGATGCCGAAGTTGCCTGCTACGCCATCCGCTCGGCTAATTCCTTTTGCTGCTACTGCTCCACTATTTTCGCTGCTCTCGCCTCGATAAGAGCATCGAGCTCCTCCTGAGAAAGCGTCACGGTATGCGGTCGTCCAGCTCCTTCCATCTTCTCCTCTCGGATTTAGGTGTGTTCCCACAGACAACACCAATTTGATCCTGTCCGAGAGTCGAGTAGACGGACACTGGGGACGTGGCGCTCTCTGCTGATTCCGTGTAGACTCTGGGCTAACGTGGACTCCGGTGAACCTGCAGCAAAATCGAGCGGGGAAGGGGATCTTGGCGACGGCCCTCCGACGCTCAAGTCAAGTGAGAAGAAATCGAAGTAGAATAACGAGGCAAAGAGCTACAGTAGATGATCATGCATACCTCCGTCGAAGTCTAGGGATTCTTATATAGGATCCCGGGGGGCGCATGCACGTTTCCCGAGGTGTGCACGCTCCTCAAATCATACCTAAAAATGGAAGTGTCAGAAAAGTGTGTCTGACGCCATACTGCAACCGTCCGAGCATATCTCCGACATGACAGTGGAAACTTCCATCATACGATCTTCTGTCCGGTCTGGTCGCCGACCATGCTGTCTGTCGGCGGCGCATGTTTCGAGAAGGATATCGCCAGCTGTCTATTTTGTCCTCTTCTCTCTCGTCTGTTACTAGGCCGAGTGGGTGAGCCGCTTGGTCGCATACTCGGACCGGAGTATAGCCTTAGTTGTTCGGTATCTCGGCCGAGCGGACTCATCGGTCGGCGCATCGCCTCTTTTATACGAAATCCCCTGAGCATCGGAAACCCTACCTGTGATCGAGTTGTCTTCGCGCCGGCCTGGGCGCTATTAAGGCCGATCGGCGAGGTGACCTCCCCGCTCGGCCAAAACATTGGTCTGCCCATCTTGACTTTGACTTCCACGTGTCATTGACCACTGTACGGCCGGGCCCCCTCCTTCACCACCGGATCAAATAGTATCAATTAGGTCAACCCGAATCCAATAAGACCTTATCCTAGCTTGATTTTTTTATGTTCGATTCGAATCATGTTTTCATGTCAGGTTAGAAACTGTCATATCTAATCACAAGGGATATTTACCCTAGCAGAATAGTCGAGAGCATCCAAATTGACAAAAGGTAATTCACTCGCCCCAGTATTCATTCCCAGATCAATACTGAAGAGATAAATCATATATGACTACTAACCTTAAATAATTAAATATTACATAGAAAATGATAGACATCCAACTCCTAATACGTCAATATTCAAATATCTCAACTTTTAAATATCTAAAAATTCATAATCAAATATTTCGCAACCAGTATCTCACATCCAAATCATTTTTCCGTACTTTTTATTTTGTTTTTTAAATAAAAAAAATCCACATCATCCTTCTATATTTTTTTTTATTTTGTTTTTTAAATAATAAAAAGAAAAGAAATCACCGGATGATTTTAAATATCTCTCCAATAAGATATTTAGAAAAATATCTCTAAAACATCCCCTTCTTATAAAAAATATTCTCACTGAATATTCTGATTCCGTGTGTATTATTTTGTCATATTGATGCATTAAAGTTTTTTAATCATTTGCTTTGATGAATACTTTTCATTTTTGCCTGATTTAATTTAACGATGCGTTACATAATATTTTATTAATAAAACTCATAAAAATCAGCAGGAGAAAAGTGGAATAGGGGAGAGCAAACATAATTAAAATCAACGAACTATTCCGTCCAGTATTCAATAAACAACAAAATTGGCACAACAATGTAAAAGAGTTGCAAATGCATTCATTATCTAGAATCACTTATTTATGATACCCAGGAAAGGATAAAACTAAGTTTTTGTTGAAGATTGGGATAAATAAGATCCTTCGACATGATTAGTTACTCGGGATATTGCATAATATGAGGCGCTCGAAGCAGCATAATATGATGACACACTGAGTTGAGCGAACGCTGGAAGCAAGTAAGCTGTTTATGAAATGAGATGTTAGCACAAGATGTGTGAAGAAAAAAGAAGAAACTAAAGCTTCATTAGTACTATCTTATGCAACCAAAAATCAGGTATATCGAACCAACATACACAAGTTCCATTGGGTTGGAATAAACTATAAGAAATTACAACTCTTAGACCACTTTGAAGAGAGGGCAAGTAGAATGTGCAAAAGCTTCAAGTAATAACAAAAAAAACATATTAGATCCAATTGTTTGAGATTAATACATGGATCATACCCTTCGCTGAATTTTAGGTTATATCTCATCATCAATTACAATAGATAAGTTTTTCCTTTTGTCTTTCTATCCTTCGCACCTTCAACTTTAATAAATTTAAATTATCTAAACTACTAAAAATGTTCTTTTTTTTTTAGGTTCATATAATTAAAGTCTACAAATTTGTTAAACATCAACTATCTCTCATATCAATATAACTAGATGATTGCCCTCACGAGCTGGAGCAGATGGTTCATGCAGGAGTGTTGCCCCAGCAAAGTTCGGGGTCAATTCCCAATAGGTACAGAATACCCCGTTAGTTGCCTCACCCCCTACATGCGTAACTGTTGTTGGATGAAGCTCCTCATGATTTACCCCCTTCTAAGAAGTGTGGGGCCACCTTGGAGAGACCGCCAAGGTGACGATTTCACCTTTTGTCATAGAATATAACTAGATGATTTTTCTTCTAAAACCCACCACATCAATTAAGCTTTTTCTTAACATAGACATCATATGCAAATCTTTCTTTTCAATTCAATATCTCCACTGGTATTATAATTAGCCTTACACATTTATTCTAAGCGTGGATAGCATATATCTCCTAAGAAATGGATAGCATGGGCAATCACTTTTTTTTTAACCCTACCATACATTTAAAGTGGATTTACTTGCAATAAGGCTCAGAGCTCTATATCACTTGGACTTGCGCATGAGTATCCAACATGGGTGTGAATGTAAGAGTGTGACATGGTTAATTCTAAAGTTTGCAAGTGATCGATATAAGTGTCGGCTATCAATCCAGAATGCTGATAAGTTGAGAAGAATATTATGTTGTTCACTTCTTCACATATCAATATTCATTAGTCTATTGGGCTTTTGCATTATTGGTGAGAATCTCAGAAAAGTTTAACTGAATTTAGTATAACAAGTATTCACTATTCAGTATGGACTCACTTGAACTGGAATATGATTCATAGTGAATGAGTAATCTTCAATCGTTTCAAATTTTATTTAAGAAAATACCAGTGGACCAGAGTTTAGGAATTTGAAGATAAAGTTCAACAACCACAAATGCAATAAGCAACCATGAAACCCAACTATTTCGGTTGGCTATATAAATCAAATCATCCATTGAGCTTGGACAACACTACATCGATAATAATACAATGTTATTTAATTGAATGTCATAATACTAATTGTCATTTTTTTTTACTCTCCCAATGCCCTCCATAAACAATGCCATTATCGACATCTGAACTTCAGAGAAAAATAAATAAAAGAAAATCGTTCCATTTAGACTACTGCTGCTTAATTGTCAATAGGCCCAAGCATGTACAGAAATCAAAATGCTCTTTTTTTTGTGTGTGTGTGTGTGTGTGTTGGGGGGGGGGGGGGGGGGGGGGGTGGGTGGTAATGCAAGTATCTGGCCCTTGGACATGCCCAACTAGTCACTGATGATTCAAATTCCGCAGGAAATGGCCAACGTGAGATTTGAACACTCGTTGTATGGGAATCATCCTTACCTCTTACCACCCCACTGTGCCCGTGGGGCAATCAAAAGCCTCTTGTATGCCATAAAGTAGAAAGCATAAATTATAAAGGCTTTGCAAACTGCAAAAGTACGGTAGAGCAATGCTGTAGTCATCAGCATCAACATTCATAGTTTGCAATTTCTATGGTGGGTGCCTTATAATTTGGACATATTAAAATATTTTTCTCTGAGATGAAATTATGTAGATGCAAATGTAACCAGATAAAATAGCTCTTAATTACTGCAGACAAGCATCATAATTAATAGGAGAAAGTATTAAGTAGAAATTTGCATAGGGTAATTCCTTCTCTTGGATAATTGTTATTCAACACACAAAACTTGGTATACTTGCAAGCAAGTTTCCCTTATAGAACGTCAAAATATTAATAAAAAACGGAGAATATAAGCACATATGTACTTTACCTCCAAGTGCAGCACTAGCTCCTGAATACAACAGCAGCGAAGGAATCTGGAGGGAAAAAAATGTCAACCAACAATGAGAAAAAAACAATAAAGAAGAAAAATGTTATTACTTGAACAATGGAGACAACATATTATCAAATGCCACTTCTACAAGGTTGATGAGAGTATTTTCAAGAAAAGTACATTCGGAACATGTTTTAAAAGGAATATAAATAAAAGAATATATGAATTTTTATTAATATGACAACTATTACATATTAAAAATACCAACATTATGTAAAAGTTGAAAAAATCTTAACATAGAGGAGGAGAAAGTTAGATGTATGATTCTAATAACCATGCTAAGGTCGATGAAATTTTAATTACACATGGGCAACAAATCTAGGATGATTATATGAACATCTTTACAAAACCACATCTCATTGTAAAACAATAGTCTAGCACCAATACAAAGTTTATTCAACCAAAGATTTATATGTCTTTAGTTGCATTCTCTATCAGTTCCTTGAGTTAATATTCAGTAAAGGAATGGTGGAATGGTTAAAATTCAATTCAATTAAAAAATTCAAACCAGCCAAATATAATAATTTGACCTTTATTAAACCAAAAAGTAATAATAACAACTTGACTTTGCTTTCATTAATTGAATACTAATGGATGACCAACCTGCACCACCATTTGTTGGGAATGGAGAAGTAAATTGACAACTGACCATCCAAGGTCTTATTTTTCATAGAGAAAGTTTAGTGATTAGCCATAAGATAAATGGTAAAGCTAAATCAGATTATACCACAGTAGATATCATCTAATCTTTAGTTATTCACAAAACACTTACATATCATATAATCTTTAGCTAACAACAAAGACAGTGATTCCAACAAAATGATAGAAACCATTACCCCAACTGAGAATTGCAACCATTTGGGACCCTTGACATGCTGCTGAATAAATGGAATACCTAACAGAGATGCCCACATTCACTTCTTTCAGGATAATCACCATGGTCAAATTATCCAAAGACCTATTAAACTTCAACGGAACTAAAATTATTACCTGAATTCATACTATGAATAGCACTAAGCAATCCGCCAGCTCCTGAACCAGCCTTTCCAACACAAGAAAGTTAACATAAGAATCAAGAACAATAAAAGAAGCTAAATACGAGCCAATTTTTGAGTAATTAGCATAGCATCTAAGTTTACAGGAATGCCATATATCCAAATGATCATCATTTATACCACGCTAGCAGCATCATGCAAAACTGAAGTGATGGTCCATTCGCCTTTTTCCTGCAAGTTTCATAAGTAGCATAAAGCGTCGATGATTGGAGGAGCGAAACAAAGGTGCAAACGGAAGTTATCCAAGTTGGAATTTCCCTTTTTGAGGCCAAAAAAAAGGAAGAAGCAAGATTATATTGAAGTAGACGACGACTTCAGTGACGGAAGAAACAATTAAAATTTGAGACTGGAGCATAAGAGGGAATTGGGAACGGACCGGATTAGGGTTTATGAGGGACAGACAACGAGGGCAACGAGCAGAGCCCAAGCCAGGATTCATCGTCGGGTCATGTTGAAGATTGCCAGCCCGGAGCTTCTCCTCGTAAACTTGTCTCGTCCCCATCGTCTTCTCCTCGTCCCGAAAGATCTTAAAACCCTGGAGCAGAAGTTTCACAACATCACTAAATTCATTTTGCAGCTTAACTCACGAACATCCAAAATCATATCAGCATGATCTCCAAGTTAACAAGCTTAATCGATAAAATCGAGGAGAAAAAGAGGAGAGATCGAAGAGACACATCCGTACGAGGTCACGCCGATCAAGCAGAGCAACGATGTCAAACCAGGGAAGGACGTTGCTTAAGAAGAGGCACTGTGTGCCTTCGCCACGAGATGCCGCAGCGTCGTCGCCGTTGTCGTCGGCGTCGGAGGTGGCGGCGGCGGAGAATTACAAGGTGGAACGGAGGCGGATTACCGATTAATGACGTCGGTTTTTATATCTGAAGCCAATAGAAAATAACAGAAATTAGAGCATCCGTTCAGACCGAAATTAGGATAAATGATTTTTTTCATATCATAAAAATTTTAATTAAATTATTGTCTTCGATAAAATATATTTGTACTTTATATTATTAAAATGGACAAAAATTATAAAAAAAAAGTGCTCCTTCGAATCGTCAAAAGTCGGTCCTATATTTTATTTTAAAAATATCTTTATGGTGATATTTTAGCAATTAAAAACGTCTTTTTAATAAGAGATAAAAAAATATTTCTAAAAAATTTGCGCCAATTTTATTTTCACCCACTTAAAATCACTTCTAGGACAGTCGACAACCAGTCGAACTAAGGGGGCGTTTGGTTCTTTCCTAGGAATAGGAATCGGAATGGGAATCATTGTATTATGGAATGGGAATGGGTATGAGCATTGATATCACTCTTAAAAGCAATGTTTGGTTAGTTGCATATCTTCTATCGGAATAAATCAAAATTTCCTTTTTTACCCTTAAAGGAAAATAAGAGAAAAAATTAGATGTGAGAGAAAGATGAATGTGAGAGAAAAATATGATGAAAGAGAATGATGAGAGAGAAAGTGTGATGAGAAAAAATGAAGAGAGAGAAAGTGTAATTGGAGAGAGCATGATGAGAGAAGAAAGTGTGATTGGAGAGAGCATGATGAGAGAAGATGAGAGAGAAAATATGATGTGAGAGAAAGTATGATGGGAGAGGATGAAGAGAGAGAAAATGTAATGAGAAAAAATGAGGAGAGAGTGTGTGGTGAAAGAGATTGAGGAGAGAGAAAGTATGGTGAGAGAGAAAGTGTGATAAAAAAAAAGAGAACAAAGAGAACAGTAAGTGTGATTGGAGAGATTGAGGAGAGAGAAAGCATGATGAGAGAGAAAGTGCATTGAGTAAAAAAAAGGAGGAAGTGTGATAAGAGAGATTGAGGAGAGAGAAAGTGCGATGAGAATGAAAGTGTAATGAGAAAAAAAGAGAAAAGAGTGTGATGGGAGAGATTGAGGAAAGAGAAAGTATAATGAGAGAGAAAATACAATGAGAAAAAAAAAGGAAGAGAGTGCGATGGAAGAGATTGAGGAGCGAGAAAGTATGATGAGAGAGAAAGTGTAATGAGAAAAAAGAGAAAAGAGAAAAGAGAATGTGATAGGAGAGATTAAGGAGAGAGAAAGTGTGTGATAAAATGATGAGAGAGAAAATATGATGAGAGAGAAAATATGATGAGAGAGAACAAAGAGAGAGAAGTGATATGAAAGAAAAAATAAATAAATATATTTTGATATTTGATATTCATGGAGAAAATTTTAGTTTTAAGTCAAGGGTATTTTTGGAATAAGGGAATATTTTGATTGATGAAAATAGGGTAATGGCTCATTGAAGGGGAGGTACATGGGAATGAGTTATTACCCAATTTCAAGGATTCATTCCCTTATTTGTATTCCTATTCCTATAATTCAAACATTAACAATGGTAATCAATGATTCCCATTCCCATTCCCCTCTCCTATTACCCTAAACCAAACGCCCCCTAAGTTGAACAATAAAATGCTGGAGCTCGAACTTGATTCATTAGTCATAAACATGAGTTTAGCTCGAATTCGATTCAAACTTTAGTTCTTAAGCTCGGACTCAGTAAATAATAAAATTAAATAGTTCGGGCTCAGTTCAAATTTGACTTGAAAAAAGATCGTTTAAAAATTAAACAAGCTCAGTTGAAGCTTTAAGATAATTAATTATAATAATTAATAATATATTATTATATTTATTATTTATGTGATATTTAATTTTATATAGCTAAAATAATAAGATAAATGAGTCTCTTAACGAATATGTTCACGAGTCTCTTAACAAACACGTTCGTAAACTTCTAAATGAACATGTTCACAAGTTCACAAACTAAATGTTGTTAAGCTCAAGTTCGGCTTAATAATATTTTCGAGCTCGAAATTAGGCTCGAGTTCGGCTCGTTTACTTAATCGAATGAACTCAAATAATTTTTTTTCGAATCGAGACCTAAATAACTAGTGACTCTTTGACACCCCTAATCACTTCCAAGAGAAACAACCCAATTAAAATTAGAAATTAAGATTTCCAATGAATTAAACATTTATGAATACATTTGATATTTGATTTAGTAAAACTTTATTCATTTTCATTCAATAGATAAGGTTAATTAAAAAAAAAGACTAAATGAATTTATATATATATATATATATATATTCAGCTTGTAAATAATGTCGATGAATAAAAAATAAGATGTAATTAGACTCTCTAATATATAATTAAGTAATCTGAATTCTAAAAAATTAATATATTTAAAAAAATCTTTTTAAAATATCTCTTAAACTTAGATTACAGTAAACTTTTAAATGGACAGAGTACAAATGTAAGATGTACGCATAAAATTAAATTATATTGAATAAAATATCTGAAGGCCGAAGTCGTTCTGTCTGGCGATGCATATCTTCTTCTATTATCTTGAGTCGGTCGGTCCCAAGCCTCCACTTCGCCTTTGCACATTCCCACAATGGCAGGCAGGCAGGCATCCGCCGCCTCCTGTTACCACCCACTCATCGCCATCGACAAATCATGAGCGTCAACAAATTCGGACTATTACACGGCGCCTTCGCTTCCAATCATTGCTCAAACTTTCCTCGCTTAGATCTGCCCCACGCGATTTCAACCACCGGCGGCACACTCACCGTTGTAACATGAATTTTTTTTACCCTGCTCGCTATTCGGCGGCAGCACCAGCAGTTGAGTACGAATCACAAATGCTTCTGAATTAGGTATATATTTATATTTATATATATATAAATATATATATGGCTGCTAGCTGATGCCGAGGATCACTACAAAAACAGTGCGACTTCGTTTTCTCTGGTTCTGATCCATCCCAATCTCTTCTGTTGGTGTTCTTATCCTTCTGCTTCTCGACGTACATGTCTCTGTTTAGATTTATGCTGCCCTTTGTGGCTCATCTTGGTTTGTGAACCAGAGATGGAATCTCCTCCGCAGCCACCGCCGCAGCCGCCTGCTGTTGACCTCTCGCTCGCCTTGTCGTCGTCGCCGCCGTCGTCACGGAATCAGGTCGTCCGCCTCTACCCCTGTCTCTTCTGCGACAAGAAGTTCCTCAAGTCGCAGGCCCTGGGGGGCCACCAGAACGCGCACAAGAAAGAGCGGAGCGTCGGGGGGAATCCGCTCCTCTACCTCGCGCCCCCCGTCGCCGGCTACGGCGCCTCCTTCCCCATCGCCTCCCACGCGTGCAGGCCGGCCCACGTCGACTACCGCTGCCACCGCCCCGGGGATCCTCGGTTCGAGTGCGTTGAGACCGTCGACATGCTCAATTGGCAGAGAGCATCGCATCCCCATCATGCTATCGCCGCTGTTACTACTACCGCTGCTACTGGTGAAGAAGACAGATCCGCCATGATTGATCTATCCTTGAAGCTTTAAGCCGCAACGACGTTCGATTTCTCATATTTTAGTTCTGTAAAAATTGTCGAATTGTGCTTCGCTCCGGTGGCTCTTCCGGGATTGAAGGGCTGCATTTCCGGGTGCTGTGAACATCAAGTTCCCTTCCACTGAATGGAAGAGTTTTGGATCCATCAAATCAATCACCTCGCGATATTTGCTTAAAAGCTTGTCCAGGATTTGACTGTTAGGACGCAGACAAAATTAATAAGGAGCAGCCCTTCCGATAATATAAAAATCATTTTTCCATCTAAACATTTTGCCAATTTAGAAAGGTGTTTGTTCTAAGTTCTTCTTTTAATGGCGCAATGAGATTTGGTATTTAATCTTGTCTGAATGTTAGAGATGGTGTATTGGATATATAATTATAATATTAATCGAGTGAAGATCTCGGGATTAAATTGAAAATCATGGGCTGGAGCTAAGCTCCCTGCATACATTTGAACGAGCTAACATAATGTCAGAATTAAAAATCAAGAAAAGAGTCTCAAGATGCTTAAGTTAGTGTATTGCCGAGAAGTAGAATAGTAGATGAGTAGTAGAGCGTGTGTGAGCATAATGAGATGACAGAGAATGTCATGTCAGGTGTCAGAAGTTGTCACGTAAGGGAATATGTATAAGCATGAAGGAATATGTTATTATAATATATCAGATAATGAAAAGTGTAGAGTATCATTTGAGAAAGGTTTTATTGAATGCTCATATTATCATAGAGGAATATTCTCTAACAAACGATTATTATTTTCTGACAAACTGTTGTGATTCTCTAACAATGTTATCTCCTGAATATATTTCTGTCGGATATTTAGCTCGATCGATCATTTATTAGCAGAGGGTGATAAATGGAATCTTGAGTTCTATAAGGTTGGTCGGCCTTTTGGGACTGCCCTGATATGTATATTGTAGGAGGCCAGAGATCTGATGATTTAGTAAGGGAGAATCGAGTCTCCCAGATCCAGACGGTTCCATGACCGACCGACCATTTATAGGGATACTCATTCTTAAAGAGCGGAATGTTAACCCTTGAAAGGCCTGTCCGGAACCATCACCCAATCATCCTTGTGCTTGGGGACTTGTCCTCGTGGTGACAACTCGAAGTCTGAAAATCTGGCCAGATATCTTCTAAGATTTGCCCTGCATGCTTTGTGGAGGACAAAATATGAAGCATAACCTTAGTCGATTTTATGTTGATCGCTCTTATGTAGGAGGACGGGGGAACGAACAATGAAAGCCCGTATACTTGTCATGTCGTATATTCTTTACCTGGAGATGCATTAAGTTGTGTTCTGAGTGAAAGTTGGACTATTGAAACCTGGACAAATATATTCCCGGACGGTCTTGTGGTAGACCGGTATATTATCGAATAGACTTACCAAACTCGGGTATCCCAAGGGCAACCATTTATATGCCAAGTGTTCTGTTACCAGCATGATGCACCAGGTTCCTTAGGCTTGGCCGATCTTATGTATCAGTCGACCGTAAATACCAATCGACCTTGTCTTGGGGACCTTTGCGATGAGGAAGGGGTTAAGCCCCTTGAAAGGCGGATCATTTGACTACCACCTCCCCAAAATTTTGACTATCACCTTATCGTAACTTGGACTAGTACCTCACCTTGACTTAGACCACCACCTCACCTTGAGTCTATCTTTCACGTCAACCGAGGGTCTGTATTTAACACCCCATATCATTAGCATCTCCTTCAGGTCTAGTGGAAAGAGGCTAATAGCCGACTGACTGGACTTGAGTCTCCTTTTGGCCAACTTGTCTTTTTTGTTAGCCTGACTGGGTGGAGATATTTCTACCTGCCGTCGAATATTAGGTCGGCTGAGCGAATGTATCTTCGCTCATCTATTAATACTGTGCTTAACAATACTTAAAATAAAGTGTATGTTAGAAGATTGGCATCTAGTGGTGTGCCAATGATACGTTGGAAGATGTTTTTCGCCTTAATGATTTGGCCATCTCTTCCATCATAAATATCCCTTTATGGGAGAGGGTCACGTGTATCATTAACATATTCTTTGAAGTGATAGTTTATGCATGAATAGACCAACGACACTCCTCCCTTGGCTAATTGTAGACCAACTGTCAGTAATGATCCTGCCATTTTAATTGGGCAGACGTGGTGGGACTTGGCCCTGTAGCCCAAGTTTAAAAACCCTAGGCAACATGGAAGTGCGTCACTTTACGCTTCGTCTTCTCCAATCTTCTTTCTGGCAATTTCCTTCGACCCACCTATCTCTCTTTCGATTTCTGATCTTAACCAGTAATTCCTTTCCCAAACCTTTCATCATCTTTCTTATATTCTCATGGCTCAGGAATCTGCTGCTCCCTGGTATACCTTTACTTGTTCGGATTTAGATAATGCTAATCAATATGCTCTTTGCTTACAATACGAGATCCTTGAGAACTATTCTAACTGCTTCCCTTCCCCTCAAGATCACTCATATCGTCCTCCTCTGAGCTTCGCCACCTTCTTTAAAGACCAAATGAAAGCTGGTTTGCGTTTTTTGATCCCTAACTTTCTTTCTAAGATAAGCCATTATTTTAACATCCCTCTCTCCCAATTTGCCTCGAACACATTTCACAATATATGCGGTATGTTTATTCTATTTCATCTGTATGATATTCCACCTACCCCTCATAACTTTCACCTGTTTATGTACTCCAAAAAAATAGAGCCAAGGTTTTTTTTTATTTCAATCTCACCCAAAAGTAGTGTTTTTTAAAGACATGCATTCTTCCAACAAAAAGTGGAAGGATCATTTCTTCTTCATATTGAAATGCCCAAACATACTTCCTGACCTACTGCATGGAGATTTGAGCTTCCCCCGCTTTCCAATCTTAGGAACTTCAAGCTTGACCTTGTCTTTATTTCCTTCTTGAAGAAAATAGGTAGAGTGCAATTCAGGGCACTAAGGTTGTTGTGGGTGTTGGTACAAGTTGTACCAGAATCAAACCGAAGTTTTAATATTGTCAAAGGTTCAAGTTAAGTCTTGTTATGATCTAACAAGTTGACTGAGTGTGCAGGATATTTACTCAACCGCGAAAGACCTAGTTGGAGGCTAGGCAGGAGAAATCTTAGCAGATCGTGGAACCCAGGTGCAAGTCCAAGTAGGTCGAGGGGACCAGAAGCTTGGCAAAGTGATCGAGAGGTCTGGAGGACCGAAGATCAAGAGAAAAGTCCTGGGGAGCCGATCAAGACTAAGTGAAAAGTCCGAACTAGATCTGAAGGATCTAAGTTTGGCAGGTAGGTTGAGGTAAAAAACTGGAGGAGCAACAGTGAGGTCGGGTTCCTGAAGGGAACAACCTTAGGTCGCTGATCCAACTAAAGAAACCGGGAAGGTTTCCAAGTTTAGATCAAGACAGTTCTACTGTCTTTCATACTACTCATGCATTTTATACTACTGTGCTAATCTCTGTTTTGCAGGATGCTTTGCTTAACACTGTTTTACAGGTTCTGTTCGATCGGTTGACCGAACGGGATGATCGGTCGACCGAACTAGGTCAACTCAAAGCAGTTATCAGTTCAGAACAGATCAGATCAGAGTCCGGTCAAAGCATGATCGGTCGACCGAATAGTAAGATCGGTCGACCGAACCTTAATGACTCAGCACTGCCAGTTCATTAGCACCGATCAACAGCAAAGGAAAAGAAGCAGATCGGTCAACCGATCCAATCAACATTAAAGCCGCATTAAAGAAAGATCTCGGCAGATTTCGATGAACAGGGAAAGAGCTTGTTCGGTTGATCGAAAAGATGGATCGGTCGATCGAACCATTAAAGACCAATTAATGCAGAATATCGAGCCAACGTCAGACTCCAGCCAGGAAGGAACGGAGCATGTTCAGTCGACTGAACAGGAGGATCGGTCGACCGAACATCCAGTATACCTATAAAAGGAGGCTCGAAGTCTGAGGTAGAGATGTAACTTCTGATTGACTCAAGTGCTCTTCTGCAAGCTGCTCGTGCTATAAGTCTTCGTCAACTCTGCAAGTCACTTCGTCTGATAGTGCCGACCGAGCTTCGACTTACAACAACTATTGTCGGTATATCTTATTCTGTACTGTACTTAATTTCATGTAAGATAGTAGGAGTGTCACTACAAGAAATTTTGGATTTAACCACACCTAATAGACAACGATTTTTTAAGAAACTGTTATTTTGTTATCATTTAACAACAATTTTATTGAAAACTGTTGTTGTTCATCACATTTCTTTTTAAATGACAACGGTTTTTTTAAAAATTGTTGTCTAAAGATAATGATTTTAACACTGCTTATACAAAAAATTTATTAAATTATTGTCTATCAAATATTGTTGAATCCTAAAAACATGATAATAAACCATGATTTTTTTAAACTTCATGAAAAAAACTCAAAACCTAAATATTATACTCAGCGGCTCGCCACTTCTTCGCAACTCTTCCACGAACAAAAACCTTCGCGATTCCTCCTTCGTTACTCCTCCAAGCACCACTCCTTCACGACTCCTCCAAGCATCGCGACTCCTCTCCTCTGCCAAGCACTGCTCCTCCACCAAAACTTCTCCTTCGCGACTCCTCCACTAAAATGCCTCCTCTGCCAAAACCTAGCCGCCTGCACTTCTCCACACCTCCTCGGCCAAAACACTCCTTTGTGCCTCCTCAACGCCTCCTCCACCACTTCTCCGCATTGGCTGTTCTTGGGATCGAGGAGAGATTCGGATCTTTGGGGTCGTTCTTCTTCATCATCTTCCTCGGGCTCTCTTAGTGGGCTAATTCTGTGGAGAAGGTAATAATCTATGTTAACAACCTTGTCAGTATGAAAACAAAATAGATAAATAAAGAATATTATAGTTATAGAAATCCAGATATACTAGGTTATCTCCTGTGTGGAAAAATCAAGTCATTTAATGAGAACTTTCAACTTCTTGGATTAGGTTTTGCTAGTAACTATCTAATTATATATTATTGTATTTTTTGTCTTATTTCAGATGCACATTTCAGTGTATGCTTTCTTCTTGGTATTTGTACTAAGAACTCAATATTAAGAGTTAATTAATATGTTATTGCAGGGGTAAAGTTGCTGAAGGTATAGATTTTGATCGACACTATAAGGTATAGATTTTGATGGACACTATGGAAGACTTTTTATCATGTTTGGGGTTCCTTTCCAGTGTATGTATACATAGAGCAGGTAATCTTAAGGTTAATTATCATGTCATCACTAAATTTGGATCCTTCCCATCTAGCTTCTCTAGTTTGATTGATTAGAATGAGGAAATTCTGAAACACCTTTGCTCAATTATCACTTTGGATGTTGTATGAATTAAGGTTATGAATTAAGGAGTGATAGTTTTCATTGGCAATATTTCTATTTTGACACTTTGTTCTTTATCAAGGCCATTCCTATTCTTATTTTCCTTGCATGGTTTGTTTGTTACCTTAAAGCTGTCTCTACTTGAGAAGATGGAAGCTTAAATAGAAGCATGGGAGGAGGGATAGTAATCATTTCCCTTGTCTACTTTGGTGGTAGGAGAAAGAGGGTAAAGAAGGGAACAACTTGGCTCTTTTTTCCTCACCTTCGATTCCTTCCAAAATGGTTGTAACAGGGGAAGAGAGTGAAAAATAGTTGGAAACAGTAGTTTAACCTTGCAACTCTTGTGCGTCTGTTTGTTTTTATTTTTATTTTCAATTACCATTTTTTAATGTCGTTGAGGAATTCAAATAACTTCCTTTTGTTGTTTCCAGAATTTTGCATGCTAGGTTACAGTATTTGCGTGAGGCATTCCAGATAAAAGAGAGTGTTTTCTTACTTTTGATGCTTTGGTATGTCCAATTTGGCCCTTTTATTCAGGTCTTTTACAATTAGCTATTGCATAAGTCATGATCGTGTGGTATGTTTAGTTTAACTGCTGTGGTATTGCATCTTCTTTGACTGCTATGGTATTTGACTACTGTTATTTGACTACTGTGGTATTGTATCTTCTTTTCAGTAGCACTCTTTTCATATACTACTGCACTACTCATTTAGATAGGAATAGATGACCAATTTCAACATATCCATTACTGGAATTTTGATATGCTTTGTCATTATTTTTTTATCAATAGATTAAATCTGGACTCTATGACATCCTTTGGAAAGCTTAAAATCAGGTCCGATAGTGATGACAATGGGAAGTAATCAAGGTATGTGTACTTCTATTTCAATCAAATATTTTAATGTGTATATTAGTCATTAACAATTTGACATTTTTAACGTAGGCTCCTAAGCAGTCAGATGTGAAACAATGTGGTTATTACGTGATGAGATTTATGAGACAAATTATCGAAGAAGTTGCAACGATTGAGGGTGATGCACTGTGATCGATAGTAATATTATCTTTATTATCTAAAATAATTAGAAGTTATTTAGTTGTCATTGTTTTCAATTAATTATGTTTTATTCTTTAAGATCATATAATTTATGTGTGTTCATAGTTCAAAAAAGTAGAGTACTCTCAAGAAGAAATTGATGAAGTGCACTTTGAGGCAGCCGAATGCATACAAGATCATATTTTTTGAATAGGTATGTATATGAATTCATTTTATTGCATTTGAAATGAATTGCATATATTCTTCTAATTTTAGCTTAGTAAATTTCTGTATTTTCATTAATTAATTATAATGATACAAGTGTTAGTTAGAACCCTAGAGCCAATCATTTGATGATTGTTGTATGCACTCGTTGTATCATATTCTTATATATATAAAGGCATTTGTTTATGGTTATTATGCTTACTTGTATTAGTGTCAAATAACTAAGTATAATAGCGTCCTTGAGTAGAAGGTTCTTACCTATATCAATCGGTTAGTTGAATCGATAGTAAGATGATATAGGGAACACTACTCTTAATCATTCCTAGTCAAGTATTAGCATTCAGGGACAATGTTAATGCGACGAGACTAGCATGTAGGTCAACTCGATGACTTGATCTCACAAGTCATGGATATGGAGATATTAAGTTGACACATGGGTATGCATTGGAGAATGTATACTGAATGACCCGCCATGAGAAAGTATCATAGATCGTTATATGAGTGTCATATACTTTCTCATGTGGCTATTAGTATGACTATTAGTCCTTGGACCTGAAGTCACCATGGATCCCTACATAAGGAGTTGCATACTTTGGCTTCGTCAAACGTCACCCGTAACTGGGTGGACTATAAAGGTGATTACTGGGTATGTAACAAATTACGCAGAGGAATGTGAGTGATGTAGATGGGATCTATCCCTCCTATATGACGGGAGTGACATCATTATTCTTGATAGAGTGAGACCACTAAGTGCATGACCATGCCCAAATGAGTCAATATGAGATGTTGAGCTCATTTGATTGAGTGAGTCTACTTGGAGTTCAAGATTTAGATTGATTAGAGGATGACACGGTCTATGCCTCACATTGATCAATCTAGATGTCAAAGATAGAAGGACACTTGTCATATATTGTGAAGAGTCACAATTAGTAGTCACAAGGTGATGTTGGATCTCAACATTCTTATAACTTGGGTAGTAATGATGTGTTACTAGATACCGCTCATTACTTATGCTTTTAAATGGGTTTAGGAGCATTGCCAACGTTATAAGAACCTATAGGGTCACACACAAAGGACAATTAGATGGAGATTAGGTTCATTTGATGAACCTAAAGGATTAGGTTCATGTGATGAACCAAATTGGATTAAGAGTAATACAAATTAAGCTAATTGAGTTGGTCTCAATTTGGTTCATGTGTTAGATGAGTCTAATTTGGACTTAGACTCATTGAATCAATTTAATTCAATGAATAGAGATTCATTAAATTAAAATTGACTTGAACCAATTGTTTGATTAGATCAACCATGGGAGAGAAGTGGTCAAGTTTGACTTGACTTGAGAGGAAGATGAAGGGTCAAGTTTGACTTGACCATTTGCCACCTCATTGGTGAGTTGGCAAAGAGTGGGCCAATGATGATGCTCCACATCATCATGATTGCTTAAGTGGGATGCCACCTCATGGGAGTTACCAAGAGTTGTGACTCTTGGTATCCCATGAAGATAAAACTCCCTCTTAATGTGGCCGACCACACTAATTCATTTGGTGAGTTTCATTTCTTTTGTGTAACTCTCATCTTCTTCCTCAAGCTCTCTCTTCTCTCCCTCTCCTCCACTTTGGCCGAACCTTTCAAAGGTGCTAGCACACCTTTTGTTTGGTTTCTCCATCTCTTGCTTGTGTGGATACACATAGAGGAGTATCTACTTTGATACTCTCGAGATTCAGTGAACCTTGGACGAGTGAGATTAAGCGAAGGGCATCGCATCAAGGGTAAAGCTCTTCTCCTTTGTAGATCTAGTTTAGATCTAGGTTAGAAACTCGTACTCGAAGTTTTATGAAATTTTATTTCTTCGCACGGATCTGGTGGCGGGGTTTCGGGGTTTCCGCAACGCAAAAAGCGGTTTTTGCGGTCCGAAAAATCCAACAGTGGTATCAGAGCCACGTGCGAAGCGCGTACGAGTTTTAATTTGTATTTTTATGAAAATTATAGATCTGTGAATTTCTATAAGTTTGTGTTTTTATAGATTTTTATGGGTATTTTTCTAGTAGAAGCGAAGCACAAGAGTTTAGACACTTGTAGGCTTCGACTACCGAGAAAATTTTTCCGAAACGGCAAGGTTTCGCCCCAAATCATTTTGGGACAGTGGGCTAAGGCGCTGTAGGTTCGCTTAGGAACACTCGCGATGGTTATATTGCGGGTAGGGGTACTGCACCTAACCCCGCAAGGGGCTTCGTTCCGCGATTGCGCCCGAAAAACGCTAAACGGGACCGCCGGGAATTTTTACTCATAAAAATTGAAAAAAATTGTGGAAAATTTACAGAAATTTATAGAAATTACATAATTTAGAATTATGTATCATTTTGTGATGGTCATGGCCCAAAGATCCCAATTTGATTGGAAATTGTGTTGTAATTCATATTATGGCCCGCGTGCCATTTTCTGTGATGTGCGTGTTGTACTTGATTCGCGACCTGCGCGTCGTGCCCTTCTATTTATTTATTCTTGTTGTAAATAGTTTAGACTCAAATGTAACTCGAGTTTCACCTTTTGTAATGTATAAAATTGAGGCGGTGGAAGGTCCACTCGAGATGGAGTTACGAGGAGGGTGCGAGCAACACGAGGTGGTCAAAGGAAGAAGCTTGAGAAGCTGTTGACCTTAGGTTGACCATCCGATCTTCTCATTGGCTTGAGAAGATCGTAGTAGCGCCATGACTAATCTCAAAAAGTTTAATTAATTGCTTATGTGTGTATATGTGATGCATGCTAGATTAGTAATTAATTAGTGCCTTAACGATTAGATTAGATCTAAGTCGCGCACATGATGCACCTCCACGATTAGATTAGATCTAAATCGAGTATATGATACACATCGACGATTAGATTAGATCTCAATCGCGTCAACTCAAAATGCCTACCATGCCGTGATACTCATCACTATCTTGATCGCATGTTGTTATTGAATCTACCAAAGCAGAGCAACGCATACTATCTTGGTAGGGTGCGGAGGGATAATCTTGGTCCCGCCTATCAACACATGGGTGAGTACAACTCAATTAGATTGAGTAACTAGTTAACTCAATTGGATCGAGTTTAACTATAGGCATTTTTCCAATTGTTGGTAGATAGGACAAAATCATGTTTATATTAACTCTTGGACGTATTAGCCAAAGCTAACTCGAGTTTTAATATAAATGCGGATCTTGATCCTATAAACAAGAGTTGCATAGAGATGTAATTGGTAATTAGTTACCTATCGATCATACTAAGTCTTGGGTGTTTTAGCCAAAGCTAACTCAGGGCATAGTATGATGTGGATCTTGTCCCACATGAATTATAGAATTCAGTGGGAGCATCATTTAATTAAATGCCTAATTAGATGATTAATTGGAATATGATATTTATTTTCCTGCATTTTTCTATTGTAGATTACCATGACGTCAAATATGAACTCTTTCTCCGTGCGTTCCGTCCTTGAGAAGGGCAAGCTCAACGGAGCTAATTTGCTGGACTGGTACAGAAATATGAGAATAGTTCTCACTCAAGAAAGAAAATTGTACGTCCTGGAGCAGCCCATTCCCGAGGCATCTCCTGCCACTGCCACGCGAGCTGATCATAATGCTTACAAGAAGCATCAAGATGACGCATTAGATGTATCTTGTCTCATGCTCGCGACTATGAACTCTGAGCTTCAGAAGCAACATGAGTTGATGGGCGCTTATGATATGGTTGAGCATCTTTGTCAACTATATCAAGGACAAGCGAGGCACGAGAGATTCGAGATCTCTAAGGCACTGTTTCAGTGCAAGATGCAAGATGGGACTCCCGTAGGCCCATATGTACTCAAAATGATTGGGTATATAGAAAACCTACAGAGGTTGAGATTCCCACTTGGCCAAGAGCTGGCCACTGACCTGATCTTGCAATCCTTGCCGGATAGCTATAGTCAATTCGTTCTAAATTATAATATGAATGAAATTGACAAGCCACCGCCTGAGCTTCTGAGTATGTTGAGAACTGTTGAGATCAACCTTAAGAAGGTTAAGCCCAACTCTATTTTGATGGTGCAAAAGGGAAAAGGCAAGGGCAAGCCTAAAGGTAAGGGAAAGTCCCAAGCCAAGGGCAAAGGCAAGACACTGAAACCCAAAGGAGGGGTCACCAAGGATGCTACCTGCTTCCACTGCGGTTAGACCGGGCATTGGAAGAGGAACTGCAAAATCTACCTGGAAGATCTTAAGAAGAAGAGAAGTGAGACTTCCACTTCAGGTATATATGTTATAGAAGTCAATCTATCTATTTCTTCATCATGGGTATTAGATACCGGATGTGCTTCTCACATTTGTACTAATGTGCAGGCGTTGAGAAATAGCAGGGCATTGAAGAAGGACGAGGTGGACCTACGCGTAGGCAATGGAGCACGGGTTGCTGCTGTTGCTGTAGGAACTTATTCTCTATCTCTGCCCTCTGGGCTTGTACTAGAATGGGATGATTGTTGTTATGTGCCTTCTTTGACTAAGAACATTATATCAGTTTCTTGTTTAGACAAGAAAGACTTTTCATTTATAATAAAGAACAAATGTTGTTCAGTTTATTTAAATGATATGTTCTATTGTAGTGCACCTCTGATGAACGGACTCTATATTCTAGACCTTGAGAACCCTATCTATAACATAAGTACCAAGAGGTTCAAGTCAAATGATATGAACCAAACCTATCTTTGGCACTGTCGCTTAGGTCATATAAATGACAAACGCTTATCCCAGCTTCATAAAGATAGTTTGCTGGACTCATTTAATTTTGAATCATACGAGACATGTGAGTCATGCCTTCTAGGCAAGATGACCAAGACTCCCTTTAGTGGACACAATGAGAGAGCGACTGACTTGTTAGGTCTTATACATAGTGATATATGTGGCCCTTTCAATGTCACTGCTAGAGGTGGTTATAGGTACTTCATTACATTTACTGATGACTTCAGTAGATATGGTTATGTGTACCTGATGACACATAAGTCAGAATCCTTTGAAAAGTTCAAAGAATTCAAGAATGAAGTACAAAACCAGCTTGGCAAGAGTATTAAGATACTTCGATCAGATCGAGGTGATGAATACCTTAGCCATGAGTTTCGTGACTATCTAGCTGAGTGTGGGATTCTATCTCAACTCACTCCTCCTGGAACACCACAGTGGAATGATGTATTCGAAAGGAGGAATCGTACCTTATTAGATATGGTACGATCTATGATGAGTCACACAAATCTTCCCATGTATCTTTGGGGCTATGCTCTAGACACAGCAGCCTTCATTCTCAACCGAGTTCCATCTAAGGCTGTAATAAAGACACCATATAGGATATGGACTGGGAGAGATGCCCAGGTGTCTTTTATGAGGATTTGGGGTTGTGAGGCTTACGTTCGACGTCAAGTCTCGGACAAATTGGGACCCAAATCCGATAAGTGCCAAGGAAACGAAGGGATATTACTTCTACATTTCCAGTCGACACAAGATAGTTGTGGCTAAGACTGGGGTTTTTCTAGAAAGGGATTTTGTTTCTAGAAAGACTAGTGGGAGTACGTTCGATCTTGAAGAAGTTCAAGATGTGGACCATAACACTGAAGCCTTGATGGAAGTTGAACTGGAACCACAAAGTATTGTGGATGATGTTGTTCCACAAGGAGTTGAGGAACTACAACCAGTTCTAGTAGACCTACCTCTTCGCAGATCTGATAGGGTACGTCGCCAGCCTGAGAGATACTCATTTCTCTTGCCTGACCATGATGATGTTGCGCTCATTGAGGATGAACCTGTTGGTGCGGTTAGCACTAACGATTTAACCCAGGTTTTGATGAATGACAAATAGGTTAAGTTAGTCTTGTTGTTGTCTGACACTTTAATCGAGTGTGCAGGAGAAGTCCAGACAGGTCGACGGGTTGACCGGATGTCTGGCAAGAAGTCCAAGCGGGTCGACGGGCTGACCGGACGCTTGGCGAGAAGTCCAGTTAGGTCGACGGGCTGACCGGATAGCTGGCGAGAAGTCCAAGCGGGTCGACGGGCTGACCGGACGCTTGGCGAGAAGTCCAGACGGGTCGACGGGCTGACCGGACGTCTGGCAGGTAAGTGAGGTAAGTCACTGGAGGGGAGTGACTGTGAGGACGCGTTCTCGGGAAGGGGGCATTAGGCGTCGATCCGGCTTAGGTCCATTTCGGATGTCTAAGTCGAGATCGTGACTAGATTCCGGTCTCGGAAAGACGGAATCTAAGTCATACTCTTTTTTATCCATCTGTTAAACTTTAACTGTGCTAACAATCTGTTTTACAGGATACATATTTGCCTCGGACTAACTTTGTTTTGGAGAAAAGGGGTTCGAAACAAGGTGGTCCGGGCGCCCGGAAGGCGAATTCTATCCAGCCGAGTCGTCGCCACGTGGAGCATCATGGTTTGTGCAGCTACGTCACATTCCAGGCGCCCGGAAGGGATCCAGGCGCCTGGAACAACATATAAAAGAAGCCCCAGACAGGAGCTTCAGATCAATTCAATTTTTACTGAGAACTCTTCTACTGCTGGTCTTGCTGCTCGACGTTCAAGTGCGACGTCAACAACGCTCCGACAAAAGTGCTCCTCCGGTTTTTATTTAATTTTCTTTGTCGGTATTGCTTTATTGTCATTAGCATTTCCTGTACTTATTCTGTAATTATATTTCGACTTGTTAGTGATTGCCCAACGAAAGTGGTCAAGGACCACGGGCCTTTGAGTAGGAGTCGTCACAGGCTCCGAACGAAGTAAAAACATCTGTGTCTATTTTATTTTTCCGCTGCGTTTAAACTCTTATTTTTCGAATCGATATTCACCCCCCTCTATCGAATCTAACGGTTCTACAAGTGGTATCAGAGCAGGTACCGCTCTGATTTGGTGCAACCACCAATCAGACAGGGGGTGAATTTTCTTTTGTTTTTTTTTAATTTTAAAACTGGTGTTTCGTTAACTTAATCAATTTATATTAGTGCAACACGAATCTAGATTTATTTTTCCTATTTTTTTCCGCACTACTAATCCAAGACTAAGTTTTGGGATTTTTTTTGGTTATTTACCTGTGCACGGAATGTCCCAACAAGAAGGATTCATCACAGTACGACCTCCACTCTTCAACGGGGACGACTTTCCATACTGGAAGAAGCGCATGGAGGTTTACCTCAAAACAGACTTTGACCAGTGGATGAGCATTACGAGACCCTACAAAATTCCAGTGGACAATGCCGGGAATCTAGTGGATCCTGAAGACTGGACAACAGATCTCAAGAAAAAAGCATCAACAGAAAATAAAGCGATCAACACTCTACAGTGCGGATTGACAAGAGAAGAACTGAACAGAGTCGGTCCACACAAAAACGCTAAAGAGCTATGGGACAAGCTGATCGAACTGCACGAGGGAACGAGTGACGCTAAGGTAACAAAACGAGACCTGCTTCTAAATAAGATTTTTAATATAAAAATGCAGGAAGGAGAAACAGCGAATCAACTACACGCGAGGATCAAGGACATCCTCAACGGGCTTCATGCGATAGACCACCAAATGGAGAACAGAGACTTAATAAGGTACGCATTAAACGCCTTTCCACGTAATAGTTTGTGGGCATCAATAGTGGATGCCTACAAAATTTCTAAGGATCTTTCTAACTTAAAATTAGATGAGCTTTTCTGTGAATTAGAATTACACGAACAAACTAATGCTGGAGTCGAGAAAGGTATAGCTCTATTTGCAGGTTCCTCCAAAGAAAAGAAAAGCAAGCCTGAATTTGAAGAAGAATCTGACCACGACTCCGAAGACGAAGAACACCTGGTGAACTTGGTAAGAAAAATGTTCACCAGGAGAACGACGTGATTCAGCAAAAAGGACCTTCAAAAGATCAGCTCTCCCTCAGAACAAAAGAACGTGACTTGCTACGGCTGCAACAAAAAAGGACATTACAAGAACGAATGTCCAAAACTGAAGTTCGACAAACCAAAGCCAACCAAAAAGAAAGCACTCAAAGCAACGTGGGACGACTCCTTGGACGAATCGGAGGAAGAAGAGCAGAAACATCAGAGCCACCTCGCACTGATGGCCCGCGAAGCCGAAACTGAAAATGAGTCAGAAGATGAAGACGGGTCCGAACCCGAAACAAGCCACGAGTCCGTACTCGTTTCCGAAGGCTCGAATGAGGTATATTTTAATTTAAACAAAAATTTTTTTAGAATCATTTCTTGTTTAAATAGTAAATTAACCAAAGTAGAAAATGAGAACAAATTACTTCTTGAGGAAAATCAGAACCTCAAGGAACAATTAAAAAATTCGAATCCAACTCAAGATCTAACACTTGAGGAGGAGAATTTATCATTAAAAATGAAATAAACAATTTAAAGGAGATGTTAGAAAAATTCACAACAAGATCAAAAAATTTAGACCTAATCCTAAATAATCAAAAAGCATGTTATAATAAAACCGGACTAGGATATAAGTCAAATTCAAATAAAACCTTCAAATCATTAATAACCCAATACAAGTCAACCAATTTAGCTTGGGTTCCGAAAGCGTGTCTGACCACGCAAGTAGGACTTAATCAATATTATATACCTAAAGAAAAAATACATTATATAAAAGTGTATAAACCAAACCAAAATCCAAAATACAAACCTAAATCAAATTCAAAATCTAAACAGTTTAAAAATCAACAAAATTATCACCAAGTTAACTATAACTATAAAAAGAATCGACACAAGCCTAAAACCAAAATCTAAATTAATGGCCAATAATTCAGGGGGAGGCTCCAGAATAGCTGGCACCTCCAAAACTAACCTACCCGACAGGGTAACCCAAAACAAACTAACCCGGCAGGGTAATTAGGATTAGTTAAAAAGAGACCAAGTTTAACTTGAATCATGGTACTGGTGAAATTTTTGGATGATAGTACGTTAGGGAAGCTTGGGCATCGCATGTCTAGAAAGATATGGCTTCGATCTGGTGCATTTGGCCAAGTGGAACTGACCGAAGCTACCCTTAAATGAATCCTAACCAGTTAGACCAAGATTTAGTTCTAAGTTCCGTGGCTAGGACTATTCGGAAAACCTCGAAAGGTTGGTTACTTCTAATGATGTCCATGTGACTCACCAAGCTTAGAAGTTTATCCGAAGAATGCCTATTTGTGGAAACCAAAACTAAATCTGAATCTAACACACGTTAAACCAAAACTCCATAATTAAAAATCTAATTTCATCTCACGAAATCATAGGATTCCCTGATTGAAAATATAGATCAGGTGAGATGAATAAGGTTTTAATTTTAAACTTAAAAAATTAATTTCAAAATTTTAATTTTAAACTTAAAAATTAATTTCAAAATTTTAATTTTAAACTTAAAAATTAATTTCAAAATTTTAATTTTATTAATTTCAAAATTTTAATTTTAAACTTTAAAAAATTAATTTCAAAATTTAATTTTAAACTTAAAAATTAATTTCAAAATTTTAATTTTAAACTTAAAAATTAATTTCAAAATTTTAATTTTAAACTTAAAAATTAATTTCAAAATTTTAATTTTAAACTTAAAAAAAATTAATTTCAAAATTTTAATTTTAAACTTAAAAATTAATTTCAAAATTTTAATTTTAAACTTAAAAATTAATTTCAAAATTTTAATTTTAAACTTAAAAAATTAATTTCAAAATTTTAATTTTAAACTTAAAAATTAATTTCAAAAGTTTAATTTTAAACTTAAAAATTAATTTCAAAATTTTAATTTTATTAATTTCAAAATTTTAATTTTAAACTTTAAAAAATTAATTTCAAAATTTAATTTTAAACTTAAAAATTAATTTCAAAATTTTAATTTTAAACTTAAAAATTAATTTCAAAATTTTAATTTTAAACTTAAAAAAAATTAATTTCAAAATTTTAATTTTAAACTTAAAAATTATTTTCAAAATTTTAATTTTAAACTAAAAAAAAATTAATTTCAAAATTTTAATTTTAAATATTAAAAATTAATTTCAAAATTTTAATTTTATTAATTTCAAAATTTTAATTTAAAAAAATTAATTTCAAAATTTTTATTTTAAACTTAAAAATTAATTTCAAAATTTTAATTTTAAACTTAAAAATTAATTTCAAACTTAAAAATTATTTTCAAAATTTTAATTTTAAACTTAAAAATTAATTTCAAAATTTTAATTTTAAACTTAAAAATTATTTTCAAAATTTTAATTTTAAACTTAAAAATTAATTTCAAAATTTTAATTTTAAACTTAAAAAATTAATTTCAAAATTTTAATTTTAAACTTAAAAATTTTTTTTAATTTTAAATTAAAAAATAATTTGAAAATTTTAATTTTCAACTTAAAAATTAATTTCAAAATTTTAATTTTAAACTTAAAAATTAATTTCAAAATTTTAATTTTAAACTTAAAAATTAATTTCAAAATTTTAATTTTAAACTTAAAATTAATTTCAAAATTTTAATTTTAAACTTAAAATTAATTTCAAAATTTTAATTTTAAACTTAAAATTAATTTCAACACTTTAATTTTAAATCTTTTACATAAAAATTATATTCAAAATTTTAATTTTAAAATTAATTTCAAAAGTTTAATTTTAAACTTAAAAATTAATTTCAAAATTTTAATTTTAAACTTAAAAATTAATTTCAAAATTTTAATTTTATTAATTCAAAATTAATTTTTCAAAATTTTAATTTTAAACTTAAAAAAATTATTTTCAAAATTTTAATTTTAAACTTAAAAATTAATTTCAAAATTTTAATTTTAAACTTAAAAAATTATTATTTTCAAAATTTTAATTTTAAACTTAAAAATTAATTTCAAAATTTTAATTTTAAACTTAAAAATTAATTTCAAAATTCTAATTTTAAACTTAAAAATTAATTTCAAAATTCTAATTTTAAACTTAAAAATTAATTTCAAAATTCTAATGTTAAACTTAAAAATTAATTTCAAAATTTTAATTTAAACTTAAAAATTAATTTCAAAATTTTAATTTTAAACTTAAAAATTAATTTCAAAATTTTAATTTTAAACTTAAAAATGAATTTCAATTTTAAACTTAAAAATTATTTTCAAAATTTTAAACTAATTTCAAAATTCTAATTTTAAACTTAAAAAATTAATTTCAAAATTCTAAACTTAAAAAGAATTATTTTAAACTTAAAACTTAACTTCAAAAACCTAATTTCCAAAAAAAAAAAAAAAAAAGGGTCAAAAACCAGGTGCGGGCGGCCCTGGTATTCCCCTCCGGGGCGCCTGGATGGGGATCCGGGCGCCCCGCCCTAGCAACCCCGGGCGCCCGGAAAGGATCCGGGCGCCCGGAGTCCCCTATAAATAAGGGGCAGCAGGCGCCCCCAATCTTTGCACTTTTGCCAAGGTTCACTCCGAACCTCAGTGCGAAAGTACTCTAAATCTAAATTTTCTTGCGGTGAAGACGCTGTTGCGATTCAACCGATGTCGTCAAATCTATATTTTTCGATGGCTCCTCGGTAAAAATTCTTCCCCTCTCTGAAAATTTTATTAGAATTTGTCTTCTCAATCTTTTCTTAGAATATTCTGTTATTTATATACAGTAGGAAACGAACAAATACTGGTGCTGGACCCTCCAATGCTAGTACAGACCCTAGGTTTCCCACAGACGAACTTAGGATTAAGTTTGAGTCAACCATTTATAAGGCCATTAGGACTACCTGCATAGATAGATCGTTCTTTTTAAGGTCATGTCCCTCCGCTTTAGAGGTTATAGACCACTATAACTTAAGGAACCTTGTCGAATGTACCAGTCCAATAAACATAAGTCTGTGTGCCAAATTTTGCAATAACCTAGTAAAAGTAGACGATCTCACCTATACCACTAGGGCAGCAGGCACTGATATTGTATTTTCCCCTACGACTATCCGAGAGTTTTTAGAGTTGCGTCCATCTACTTGCTCCTTTTTGTGCTATCCTCCGAGGGATCTACCATTCGAAGATCCCTACTCACATATTACTCTCGATACGATTTATTCGTATTTTTTCGGGGGAGAGAGAGATCCCACTGTGACACAGTTTAGGTCAGTAGAACTTCGGGTCCAGGACTACGCTCTTTATAGGGTTGTAGTCCTTTGCATTTTACCACTGACTACTCGGGACATCGCTGTGATGCACCCATTCCATTCGTTCTTACTTTATGCCCTAATTCATAGGTTAGACATTGACATCAGCCTACATATCTTCTCCACCATTATCTACTCAGCTGGATTCGTGACTGATAGTCGAGTCCATATGCCATTTGGTCACATTCTGACAGCCTATATGTCCTCGTTGCACATTGATGTCACTAGAGGAGACGTTGCCCATATGACCGAGTTTGATGTTATAGCCGCTCGGAACTTTTCCCTAGCCGGTATCCAGATAGATAGAGATGACGGGACTATGTCTTGGCGGAGGGGGGCACAGCACTAGCCCGATCCAGACGCACAGGTGGACGAGTTCATGCTCGCACTATTTCCAGAGGAAGCCGCTCCGGCTCCACCACCGCCCCCAGCTCGAGCACCACGTCACGCTCATCGCTCTCTAGCCGACCGTATGATCGGACTAGAGAGAGCTATGGCGAGTCTCCAGCAGGAGAACTCTGACTTTCATCGGGACATTCGGCGAGAGGTAGCCGAGTTACGAGCTGCCGGGGATACCCGACACACTGAGCTGATGGCGCTTCTCCGATCCTTGGGGTCTGGACCACCCCCTTCATCTTCTCAGTAGATCTAGTTCTGACTCATTTCTGTAGTTACACTACCTGTAAATTATTTTGGATCTATCTAGTGGTATTTCAGACTTACATTGAAAATGTTCTATCTTGATAGGCTAGGAATTTTCAATTTCAAAATTGTTTTCAAAAATCACTCTTTCAAATTATAAGTCAAACTTATTTGTTTTCAAAACTTTCCATTTTTTAGATTTTCAAAAACAGTTTTGGCCTTAGACTAGTTTGTAACGACCACCCTTCTTACTACTACTACTACTCTCTAAGAGTGACCGTTACTTATCTACTAACTCTACTTAACCGGTTTATTAAAAATCTCTAGGAAAACCCTACCGAAAAATTTCGACAGAGTCTCCCCTATACCGGTGACCAAATCATCAATACAAACAAACTATACTCAGCCACAGGCGGCTGGAACATATATCTCCACAACCACGCAGTATAATATCACAAATAAAAGAAGGAAACTACCCTAATAATAGCAAACAACAATATCACTCCATCAATAGAACTCAACTACAAATGCGGAATAAACTTAATTACAATTTTGACTCATAATAGCATTTAAAGAAAACTAAAGAACTCTAAACAGAAAAGTCTTAACAATTCCTTAGCAAACTCTTGATCTCCCCATAGTCCAGCCATCACACACCTTCATCACCACCACCTTGTCACCTTCCTTGCTAAATCTTTTCCTTTCCTTTATCTGCAGTAGGAGGAAGTGCAGTCTATAAGCATAAAGCTTAGTGAGCGCTATCTACTCACAAAAACTCGATATGCATGTATATAAATAAAAACATGCTAAAACTGAATGCTAACATGTAAAGCTACTCATGCTCATAAATAGCAAAGGAATCATACTATCTGAAATACTAAACATGTATAGCTAATCATGCTCATAATCCAATGAAGGAATCATACTAACTGAAATACTAAACATGTATAACTAATCATGCTCATAATCCAATAAAGGAATCATACTAACTGAAATACTAAACATGTAAAGCTACTAAACATGTAAAGCTACTAAACATGTAAAACTACTAAACATGTAAAGCTAAACATGCTGAATAATCTAGTAGCAAGGGAACAATTGAAACTACTACTGCATGCTTCAAATAACAAGAAACTAAACTTTCTAATTCTAAACATATTTGAAGCTTGTTTCATTTGTTTCAAAACTTATACTTTAATACTTCAAAATAATAATCAACTTCTCTTGGGCCCGGCATTGCATCACTTTGCGCGCATTCTTAATAAGAATCGAGGTAGCTAATCCCGAAACTACTAAGATACTTCTAGGCCATGTGCCTAGGGGAAACTTGGAGCCCATCCCTTGGATCTTGTGTCCGGTACATGCCCTTTAAAAGTAAAATACTTTCTTTATAACTTCTTTATACTTGCCCTTACTTGGCATTTAAGCAAACACCTTGTGTGCGCTTTTGATATTAAACACCTTGTGTGCGCTTTTGATCTTAAACTTCTGAAATTGAGATCAAGTTAAAGTCTTGGTCTTTCTTAGCTTATAACTTCTCATATTAGTCCAATAGCAAAAGACTAAAGATAGGAATCATTACTGCTCATGTTAAACTGATACTTTAAAAAAATGGCAAGGCTGCTCATGCTACTAAATCAACAATAAGTACTAAATCTGAAATGCTACAAGGTGCTGTTCGTACTTGTAAAATGCTCAAGAAATAGATACTGAATTGCTAAAAAAAAGAATCAACTATGCATACTTTAAGCTTAAGCTGTTCATGTTCGTTGAGCATAGGAATCCAAGACTAAAAATGCTAAACATACTAAGGATCATAATATGATTACCCTTTTAGCATATCTAAACTCAAAGAACAGGCTGAGAAAACTAAGTAGCATGCTAAATGGAAAGGGTTGTTCATGTGTAAGAAATAGTAGAGGAACTAAATCTGCAATGTACAATATATGGCCTAAACATATTCGGCAGTAGCAAGGAAAAGTCACAACCTGCAATGCTAAACTAATGCAACCCTTTTCATGCTTACTGGAAATAGCAATGAACAAAACTAAAATCTGCATTTGCTTAAAAATGAAACAAAACGATTCTGTTTGTTAAAGCAAGGAAGTCCAAAACTAGAAACTTGAACTCAAAGGAACATCTAACTAAATGTTATTCATACCAACATAATAAGAATCTATTCATGCTTGTTAAACTAGCAAACTTCTAAAACTATCTACTCAAAATAAAGGGTTGTTTAGTGCCTATTAATATGCAAGGAAACTAAATCCGCAAGGCTAATTATAAGGCTATTCATGCTTACTAAATGCTAGGTTGTTCATCTTCTTTGAATAAGGAAGGTTCTACACATGCATGCTGTTAATAAGAAACTATTCAACACATAATTGCAATTGGACCTCCTTAATCAAACTTAATGGAATTCGGTTTTCATAGAGCCACCAAAATCTCTATAGCAAACTACTACAGTAAAGAAAAAGAATCAAATTCTCGAAACTACTCTTAAGCCTCTACAAGTTTTAACAGGACACCTAGGTTTCCTGTTGTAATGTTACAAACAAAACTCATATAACTTATTCAAAACTATATCTTCATGGAATCACAAAAACCTTTAAACATGTTTAACCGAACTGTAAAGGAGATCCCACGGCAGAAACATGAACATCCCTTCTCACAGCATACCAAAAAGAAACTCACGGCAGTAACATGAATTTTGTACAACCCAATCCGGAAGCAAGGAAACAACTTGAAAGTCGGAACAACTCCTACTGCAGGTGAGAAGCAACTCACCTTGTTGTTCTTGGACTTACAACCGAAAGGAAGAAGGAAAGCTCTAGGGTTTCGGTCAACTTAAGTCTTCCGACTCCTCTTCGTCCGCCTACGTGTGCTCCTCGTCGAGAGATGCTCGGATCCAAGAAGAGCTTGTGAAATCTCCCTCCGCCGACCGCCGGAGAGCAGCCTTAGGTCTCCTACCATTTTTCGCCCGAGAGCCGCCGCACGCAGAAAAGAGGAGAAGGAAGAAACGAGAGTTTAGGTTACGGGAGAAAATAAACCTCCCTTTATAACTATGTTATTCGATTATCTAACTATTGCTTAAACTTAATTCTCTCCATATAAGTTTAACAAAACCGTGTAGCTCAGCTGGTTGGGCCGGTTTTGCTTGGGTCAGTCCGACCTGAGGTCGTAGGTTCGAACCTCGCCTTCAACGGTTTTTGTCAAACTTTCTTTCTTTTGTAAACATACTAAACGACTTCCAAAAATTGCGTAAAAATACTCTAGAAATTTCCAAAAATCTCTAGAATATTTTAAAAGCATTTCCAAATATTTTTATGGACATTTGGAACTCGAAATAAGGAAAATTGGGTCGTTACATAGTTTTACAACCTTAGAAAGCATGTACCCAGAGGACTAGTTTTTGAGCATCTCACCAACACCTTAGGTTTACCTTGCTTGTGTTTGACAAACATAGAAAGGGGTGAGATGCATAGGGCAACTGTCTAGACTTAAGATGCTTATTTCAGTGCATCAGCATAAGTCTGGACATTAAATACAATTCAGATATTAATCAGATTAAAGTTCATCAGTCAAGTCAAACACTGACTGGTTATAATTAACTTAATCTGACTAACCAAGTGAAAGCTACTATCTTCTGATAGTTAGTTAGTACCTAATTGGTTAGACAGCTGGTTAAAGATAAGTGTCAAGTTCAGGGGGAGAAATTAATGTATGTTTGAAAAATGTTTTTTTTACATCTATGTTAAAACTAACTTATTTTTAATCCCACCTAATTTTTAAACCTGATTTTAAAAGTTGAATATTGCAAATTTAAACTTATTCAGTTTTGTAACATATGCTTGAAAATTCAACTTTCCAAACTTAGCTTTTATCAAATTAGCCTTAAAACTTTTAGTTTGGCAAAAATTTTACTTCTTGAAAAATTATTCTTACTTGCTCATTTTTTTTGAAAAATTGAAGTTGAAAATTTACCTTGTTGAAAAGTAAATGTTATTTAAACATGCAAAGTAAATTTGAAAACCTGATCTGAAAATCTTTACACACTTATGAAACTTGATTAACTTTATACTTTTCAAAATTTAACTTGTCTCCCCCAAGTCAATTTGACTATTTTCTTTGGTGTTAAAAATTAAATCAAAGTATATTGCAAAATCTGATTATTTTTTGCAGTAACTCAACACTATGATTGTTTACCTTTGCTTATTTTTGATGAATGCCAAAGGGGGAGGAGGGTTAGGTGGTTAAGTTAGCTAAACCAATTTGAAAACACAAACTAACTTTAAAACCACATAAATGCATGTTATTTCTTGCATATGTTTTCACTAACTTAACCAGGTTGTCATTCCATCAAAAAGGGGGAGATTGTTGGTGCGGTTAGCACTAACGATTTAACCCAGGTTTTGATGAATGATAAATAGGTTAAGTTAGTCTTGTTGTTGTCTGACACTTTGATCGAGTGTGCAGGAGAAGTCCAGACAGGTCGACGGGCTGACCGGATGTCTGGCAAGAAGTCCAAGTGGGTCGACGGGCTGACCGGACGCTTGGCGAGAAGTCCAGCTAGGTCGACGGGCTGACCGGATAGCTGGCGAGAAGTCCAAGCGGGTCGACGGGCTGACCGGACGCTTGGCGAGAAGTCCAGACGGGTCGACGGGCTGACCGGACGTCTGGCAGATAAGTGAGGTAAGTCACTGGAGGGGAGTGACTGTGAGGACGCGTTCCCGGGAAGGGGACATTAGGCGTCGATTCGGCTTAGGTCCATTTCGGATGTCTAAGTCGAGATCGTGACTAGATTCCGGTCTCGGAAAGATGGAATCTAAGTCATACTCTTTTTTATCCATCTGTTAAACTTTAACTGTGCTAACAATCTATTTTACAGGATACATATTTGCCTCGGACTAACTTTGTTTTGCAGGAAAAGGGAGTTTTCTGAAACAAGGTGGTCCGGGCGCCCGGAGGGGATCCGGGCGCCCGGAAGGCGAATTCTATCCAGCCGAGTCGTCGCCACGTGGAGCATCATGGTTTGTGCAGCTACGTCACATTCCAGGCGCCCGGAAGGGATCCAGGCGCCTGGAACAGCATATAAAAGAAGCCCCAGACAGGAGCTTCAGAACAATCAATTTTTACTGAGAACTCTTCTACTGCTGGTCTTGCTGCTCGACGTTCAAGTGCGACGTCAACAACGCTCCGACAAATGTGCTCCTCCGGTTTTTATTTAATTTTCTTTGTCGGTATTGCTTTATTGTCATTAGCATTTCCTGTACTTATTCTGTAATTATATTTCGACTTGTTAGTGATTGCCCAACAAAAGTGGTCAAGGACCACGGGCCTTCGAGTAGGAGTCGTCACAGGCTCCGAACGAAGTAAAAACATCTGTGTCTATTTTATTTTTCCGCTGCGTTTAAACTCTTATTTTTCGAATCGATATTCACCCCCCCTCTATCGAATCTAATGGTCCTACAGAACCTACCTCCTATCAGGAAGCTGTGATGAGACCAGATTCCGAGATATGGCTAGAGGCCATGAGATCCGAGATGGAATCCATGTACACTAACCAAGTATGGACTTTGGTTGATCCACCTGAAGGGGTCAAACCCATTGGGTGTAAGTGGGTCTTTAAGAGAAAGACTGACATGGATGGACTTATTTATAAGGGTCGCTTGGTAGCTAAAGGTTTCAAGCAAATTCATGGTATTGACTATGATAAAACTTTTTCTCCAGTAGCGATGTTTAAGTTCATTCGGATCATGCTTGCTATTGCAGCGTACCATGATTATGAGATCTGGCAGATGGATGTCAAAATCGTGTTTTTGAATGGAAACCCGCTCGAGGATGTGTACATGACAAAACCTGAGGGTTTTGTAGATCCACAGCGTACTGGCAGAGTATGCAAGCTGTATAGGTCCATTTATGGACTAAAGCAAGTTTCTCGGAGCTGGAATCTTCGATTCGATGATGCAATCAAACAGTTTGGTTTCATCAAGAATGAAGATGAACCTTGTGTCTACAAGAAGGTTGTTGGGAGCACAGTTGTCTTCCTTATATTGTATGTGGATGACATACTACTCATTGGGAAAGACATCCCTTTGTTGCAGTCTGTCAAAACTTAGTTAGAGACTTGTTTCTCAATGAAGTACTTAGGTGAAGCATCCCGTATTCTAGGCATACAGATCTATAGAGATAGATCTAAGAGATTGCTTGGCCTAAGTCAGATTACATACATTGGCAAGGTACTACTTCGGTTTGCCATGCAGAACTCCAAGAAGGGATTTCTGCTGATGTCACATGGTGTGAGTCTTTCGAAGACTCAAGGTCCCTCTTCTAGAGTGGAGAGAGACCGCATGGATCAGATCCCTTATGCTTCAGCCATAGGATCTATCATGTATGCCATGTTATGTACTCGTCCTGATGTCTCGTATGCTTTGAGCATGACGAGCAGATACCAGTCAGATCCAGGTGAAAGTCACTGGATAGCAGTCAAGAATATTCTTAAGTACTTGAGAAGGACTAAAGAATATTTCTTGATATATGGAGGCGATGATGAGCTAGCGGTAAAGGGTTATAGTGATGCCAGCTTCTAGACCGACCAGGATGATTATCGATCGCAATCAGGGTTCGTGTTTTGCATAAATGGTGGTGTTGTGAGCTGGAAGAGTTCGAAGCAGGACACAATTGCTAATTCTACAATAGAGGCCGAGTATATTGCTGCATCAGAAGCAGCAAAGGAGGCAGTTTGGATCCGCAAGTTCATTACTGAACTTGGGGTGGTTCCTAGCATAGCTGATCCCATAGAGCTCTATTGTGACAACAATGGAGCAATAGCACAGGCCAAGGAACCTCGCTCACACCAGCGGACCAAACACATACTACGGCGCTTCCATCTCATTCGAGAGATCATCGATAGAGGAGATGTGAAGATTTATAGAGTACCCACTGAGGCTAACATTGCAGATCCCTTGACCAAGGCTTTGGCATAGAGAAAGCATGATGGTCACACTAGGTCATTGGGCCTTAGAGCTTATACTGATTGGCACTAGTGCTAGTGGAAGATTGTTAGTTAGAGCCCTAGAGCCAATCATTTGATGATTGTTGTATGGACTCATTGTATCATATTCTTATATATATAAAGGCATTTGTTTATGGTTATTATGCTTACTTGTATTAGTGCCAAATAACTAAGTATAATAGCGTCCTTGAGTAGAAGGTTATTACCTATATCAATCGGTTAGTTGAATCGATAGTGAGATGATATAAGGAACATTACTCTTAATCATTCCAAGTCAAGTATTAGCATTCAGGGGCAATGTTAATGCGACGAGACTAGCATGTAGGTAAACTCAATGACTTGATCTCACAAGTCATGGATATGGAGATATCAAGTTGACACATGTGTATGCATTGGAGAATGTATACTGAATGACCCGACATGAGAAAGTATCATGGATCATTATATGAGTGTCATATACTTTCTCATGTGACTATTAGTATGGCTATTCGTCCTTGGACATGAAGTCACCATGGATCCCTACACAAGGAGTTGCATACTTTGGCTTCGTCAAACGTCACCCGTAACTGGGTGAACTATAAAGGCGATTACTGGGTATGTAACAAATTATGCGGAGGAATGTGAGTGATATAGATGAGATCTATCCCTCATATATGACGGGAGTGACATCATTATTCTTGATAGAGTGAGACCACTAAGTGCATGGTCATGCCCAAATGAGTCAATATGAGATGTTGAGCTCATTTGATTGAGTGAGTCTACTTAGAGTTCAAGATTTAGATTGATTAGAGGATGACACGGTCTATGCCTCACATTGATCTATCTAGATGTCAAGGATAGAAGGACACTTGTCATATATTGTGAAGAGTCACAATTAGTAGTCACAAGGTGATGTTGGATCTCAACATTCTTATAACTTGGGTAGTAATGATGTGTTGCTAGATACCGCTCATTACTTATGCTTTTAAATGGGTTTAGGAGCATTGCCAATGTTATAAGAACCTATAGGGTCACACACAAAGGGCAATTAGATGGAGATTAGGTTCATTTGATGAACCTAAAGGATTAGGTTCATGTGATGAACCAAATTGGATTAAGAGTAATCCAAATTAGGCTAATTGAGTTGGTCTCAATTTGGTTCATGTGTTAGATGAGTCTAATTTGGACTTAGACTCATTGAATCAATTTAATTCAATGAATAGAGATTCATTAAATTAAAATTGACTTGAACCAATGGTTTGATTAGATCAACCATGGGAGAGAAGTGGTCAAGTTTGACTTGACTTGAGAGGAAGATGAAGGGTCAAGTTTGACTTGACCATTTGCCACCTCATTGGTGAGTTGGCAAAGAGTGGGCCAATGATGATGCTCCACATCATCATGATTGCTTAAGTGGGATGCCACCTCATGGGAGTTACCAAGAGTTGTGACTCTTGGTATCCCATGAAGATAAAACTCCCTCTTAATGTGGCCGGCCACACTAATTCATTTGGTGAGTTTCATTTCTTTTGTGTAACTCTCATCTTCTTCCTCAAGCTCTCTCTTCTCTCCCTCTCCTCCACTTTGGCCGAACCTTTCAAAGGTGCTAGCACACCTTTTGTTTGGTTTCTCCATCTCTTGCTTGTGTGAATACACATAGAGGAGTATCTACTTTGATACTGTCGAGATCCGGCGAACCTTGGATAAGCGGGATTAAGCGAAGGGTATCGCATCAAGGCTAAAGCTCTTCTCCTTTGTAGATCTAGTTTAGATCTATGTTAGAAACTCGTACTCGAAGTTTTACGAAATTTTATTTCTTCGCACGGATCTGGTGGCGGGGTCTCGGGGTTTCCGCAACGCAAAAAGCGCTTTTTGCGGCCCGAAAAACCCAACAACAAGTGCAAGCCTCACACTTACATCCACATCTGTGTTGGTTAGTTATATTCAAATTCCAATAATATATTTGAAGTAGATTACTTTTGACCTTTGATATTTTTTTTTGGCTATGTTAGATTGATATTGAATGTGTGACTTTTAGTCGGCTTACTTGTGCTACAATAATATATCCATGCCTACAAATTTACCCTATATTTCTTCTCCTTCAAAGTTTTAGCAAAGCATTCCTTTTTTATCACAATTATTGAATGAGTATTTACGATTTGATTTATTATTTTAGGCAGTTGGTTCATATTGCCACTGATGACTAGCTCTGTGATGCCATGCATGACAACTTACTCAACTCTACTCCTGAAGCCACAACACTAAGAATGATTTCCAATTTGTCTCTGCAAGAGAAGCCACAACTTTTGTTGAGTCTATTTGTATTTACAATATCTTGTAGTGTAAGATGGATAATTACTGTTGTCACTTTTTATTAATGCGAGGTGCACTTTTTATGATGTTATTGTTGTTGTTGAATTGATTTTCAATATTTTTTTGATGTGAGGTGTTTTAAATAAGACAATGATTTTAGAATGTTGTGAAACTATTGTCTTTCAATTGAAAATACGATGATTTTTTGTTGTTGTCAAACTACATGAAACAAAAACCAACAGCTTTTATTTATTGTGAAACTGTTGTCTAAAGCATCCAAAGACAACGGTTTAAACACGTTGTCAAATTGTTGTCTAAAGGACCTAAAGACAATGGTTTAAATCCATTGTTAAATTGTTGTTGATCGAGTAAAAAGACAACGATTTTTCACTGTTGTTGTTCGTCAATGACAACGATTTTTCACTGTTGTCTTTGAGCACCCCCTTTAAGAACACGACTTTTAACAACAGTTTTTTAAGACCTACAACAACGGTGAAAAACCGTTGTTGAATCCCAAATTTCTTGTAGTGTGTTACCATCTTACATCTTTGTATCTGTATGATCCACTCCTTTCCGAGGATTTCGGAAAGAAGGGTTATAGTGTTTTGCCCATCGGAGTGGTCAAGGACCGCGGGCCTTCGAGTAGGAGTCGAGCTAGGCTCCGAACGAAGCAAACAACTTTATCCCTTTTCTTATTTTCCATTGCACAATTCTGATTGAAAAGAAAAAGATAAGTTTTAAAGAAAGCGATAATCACCCCCCCTCTATCGCTCATATCCGATCTATCAATTGGTATCGGAGCTTCGTTAGCTCTAAAAGTTCTTAACCGATTTTCAAAGCACTCTTTAAAACTGTTTTCTTTTCTTATAAAATAATTCTTTTCTCATCTCTATCTTTCAAGCACTACTAATCCCAAGACGAAAGTCTTGGAAATATTTTCTCTTTTAATTTTTTCTTGCAAGGATGTCGAACTCGTATCAAGAAGGTTACAGTATGGTCCGACCTCCACTATTCAAACGAGAGAATTTCAATTATTGGAAGAATAGAATGGAGTGTTACTTGAAGTCCGACATCGAACTCTGGTTCACAATCTTGAAAGGCTACACTCTCCCAATGAAAGACGGAACAACGTTAGAACCAGAAGAATGGACTCCCCAAATGATCAAGAAGGCACAACTGAACTACAAGGCGATCAACACCATTCAGTGCAGGCTCACAATGGAGGAATTGAACCGAGTTAGCCCCTACGACAACGCCAAAGAACTATGGGACTCACTAGTCAAACTACACGAAGGGACCGATGAGTCCAAGGTAAACAAACGAGATTTACTTTTAAACAATTTATTTGATATCAAAATATTTCCCGGAGAGACGGCCTCGCAACTACATGCTCGACTAAAGGACATCCTAAACGACCTCCACCTGATCGGTCATAATCTTGAAAACCGTGACACGATAAGGTACGCTCTAAATGCTTTTCCGAGGAATGCTTTGTGAGCATCAATTGTAGATGCGTACAAAGTTTCTAAGGACCTTTCAATACTTAAGTTAGATGAATTATTTTGCGAGTTGGAATTACATGAACAATCTAACATAAGCCATGTCGAGAAAGGAGTTGCTCTGTATGCAGGCCCAAGCAAGGAAACAAAATAAAAAACCAAGATTGAGTCTGAAAGTGAGTCAGACTCTGACTCAACAAATGAAGAAGAGTTAGTCAACATGGTCCGGAGACTTTTGATGAAAAAGAAGTTCAGAGGAAATACCAAAAAGACACCATCCAACTAGACTCAAAACAAATCAGAAGTGATTTGTTACGGATGTAACAAAAAGGGACATTTCAAAATCGATTGCCTAAATCGGAAAGAAGAAAGGCCTAAATCGACAAGACAAAAGAAGGCTCTTCAAGAGACATGGGACAAAACTTCTTCCGACGAATCAGACACAGAGCGAACGAAACATTCAAGCCATCTTGCATTTATGGCAAGAAACGAAGATTCCGAGTCCGAGTCCGAGTCCGATGACGAGTATGAGTCCGAGATCGACATCGAGTCCAACAAAAGCCGAGGATCGGAAGATCCAAATATGGAATCCAAAGCTCTGGATAAATGGATCTTGGACAGCGGTTGTTCCAGACACATGACTGGGGATCAGCACAAATTTACCAACATTAAATTCAAAAACTTAGGGTCAGTTGCCTTTGGAAACAATGGCAAGATAAAGGTAATTGGTACAGGTGAAATTCAATTACAGTCCAACATTTCTATTAAAAAAGTGTTACTTGTTGAATATTTTAATTATAATTTGCTTAGTATAAGTCAACTATGTGATTCAGGATTTAGGGTTAAATTTTTATCTTCTAAATGCTTGATAAGTTACAATGACTCAACTAATATATTACTAAAAGGCTTTAGAGATAAAAATATATACTCCATTCATCTACCTAAAACAATACCCAAATGTTTTCTAGCAAATGATGATGAAACTTGGTTATGGCATAGGAGATTAGCTCACACTCACTTTAGAAATTTACTAAAATTAAGCAAAAATGGTTTAGTAAAAGGTTTGCCAAAGTTAGGGAATCCTATAAATAAATTTTGTAATTCTTGTCAACACGGAAAACAAAGTAAATTAAAATTAAAAAAATGTTCTAAATTATTCAAATACTTTTTACCTCGATATTTCTTTAAAATACTCTAATTTTTTTTACAAATTTTACATTATTTTTTCAAAATTATTTAGTGGTAAAATCATTATAAAAAAAACATTTTTTTTATCATTTTCAAACTTTTGCTCTAAATATTTCACTTATAACTTTTTCATAAATCATTTTCACTTAGTAATTTTTTTTTTTCATTTTTTATAGCTTGTTAAATTTTTTTTTTCACTTAGTCCAATTTTTTAAAATTTTCAATTTTTTTTTAACTCAGTAATTTTTTTTTTCAAAATTTAGTTTCTTCTAAAAATTATTTTCAAAAATCAAAACTACTTTTTCCTTTCGAAATTACTATACCTTGAGAATTTTAATTATACTGGATTGTTAGTGTTCTTTTACAAATAAAAGGTTAACTCTCTTTATCAACCCAACTAAACTTTTTAAGTGTTGAATTTTTTCAAACTTTAAGGTTCTATCTTACTTATACTTGGTTTTTAAGTCTTCCCCTATTTTTGATGTGTGTCAAAGGGGGAGAGATAGTGAATTCAGGGGGAGTTGTTTAACTCAGGGGGAGAGTTAAAATTTAAAAATTGCTTGTTTATTTACTTAATGTATATTTTTAACTTAACTTTGAACCTTAGTTGCCAAACATAAAAAAGGGGGAGATTGTTGGTGCAAGTTGCACCAGAATCAAACCTAAGTTTTGATGTTGTCAAAAGTTCAAGTTAAGTCTTGTTATGATCTAACAAGTTGACTGAGTGTGCAAGATATTTACTCAACCGCAAAAGACCTAGTTGGAGGCTAGGCAGGAGAAATCTTAGCAGATCGTGGAATCCAGGTGCAAGTCTAAGTAGGTCGAGGGGACTAGAAGCTTGGCAATGTGATTGAGAGGTCTGGAGGACCGAAGATCAAGAGAAAAGTCCTGGTGAGCCGATCAAGACTAAGTGAAAAGTCTGAACTAGATCTGAAGGATTAAGTTTGGCAGGTAGGTTGAGGTAAAAAACTGGAGGAGCGACAGTGAGGTCGGGTTCCCGAAGGGAACAACCTTAGGTCGCTGATCTAACTAAAGAAACTGGGAAGGTTTCCAAGTTGAGATCAAGACAGTTCTACTGTCTTTCATACTACTCATGCATTTTATACTACTGTGCTAATCTCTGTTTTGCAGGATGCTTTGCTTAACACTGTTTTGCAGGTTCTGTCCGATCGGTCGACCGAACGGGATGATCAGTCGACCGAACCAGGTCAACTCAAAGCAGTTATCAGTTCAGAACAGATCAGATCAGAGTCCGGTCAAAGCATGATCGGTCGACCGAACAGTAAGATCGGTCGACCGAACCTTAATGACTTAACACTGCTAGTTCATCAGCACCGATCAATAGCAAAGGAAAAGAAGCATATCGGTTACTGAACCTAGGGATTGGTCGACCGATCCAATCAACATTAAAGTTGCATTAAAGAAAGATCTCGGCAGATTTCGATGAACAGGGAAAGAGCTTGTTCGGTCGACCGAAAAGATGGATCGGTCGACCGAACCATTAAAGACCAATTAATGCAGAATATTGAGCTAGCGTCAGACTCCAGCCAGGAAGGAAGGGAGCGTGTTCAGTTGACCGAACAGGAGGATCGGTCAACCGAACGTCCAGTATACCTATAAACGGAGGCTCGAAGTCTGAGGCAGAGATGTAACTTCTGATTGACTCAAGTGCTCTTCTGCAAGCTGCTCGTGCTACAAGTCTTCGCCAACTCTACAAGTCACTTCGTCCGATAGTGCCGACCGAGCTTCGATTTACAACTACTTTTATCGGTATGTCTTATTCTGTACTACACTTAATTTCATGTAAGATAGTAGGAGTGTTACTATCTTACATCTTTGTATCTATACGATCCACTCCTTTCCAAGGATTTCAAAAAGAAGGGTTATAGTGTTTTGCCCATCGGAGCGGTCAAGGACCATGGGCCTTCGAGTAGGAGTCGAGCTAGGATCCGAAAGAAGTAAACAACTTTGTCCCTTTTCTTATTTTCCGCTGCACAATTCTGATTGAAAAGAAAAAGATAAGTGTTAAAGAAAGCGATATTCACCCCCTCCCCCCTCTATCGCTCTTATCCGATCTATTAGTAGGAAGGATTGTTATATCTGTTCGGGCTAAGTCCTGTCCGAATGAAACTTCACTGCTCTTTTGGTAAGGCTTACAATTTGGTCAATTATGTTTTGATATGATCAAACAAGTTAAGTTAGGTCCTATGTTATTTAACTTTGTGTCTAAGTGTACAGGAACTTAGGAGCACAGGACGTCGAGCAAAAGACGCAGCTAGCAAGAAGGACGGCATGAGAGAGAGACGACGGGCTCGGTGCGTCTAAGGGATGAGGTGCTACGGAAGAGTACACCGACGAACGAGAAGGGAGCGTGCGGTGTTTCCGAGGGACGAGAAGCTAGAGCGGAAGATTACTCGAGGAGCAAAAAAAATAGCTGTCTGAGGGACGAAAAGTTGTGGACGAAAAGTTGTGGAAGAGTACGTTGGCGGACGAGAAGGAAGCACGCAACGATTCCGAGGGACGAGAAGCCGGAGCGGAAGCTTGCTCGAGGAGAAGGTCGGAAGTTAGGTTAAGGCGAACCCTATTTCGGATGGCCGAAATCACTCAAGCGAGCGGAGTTGGAGCGGAAGACCCAGACCGATATGAGCGGAACCAGAGTAGGAGATCAGGACCAAAAATTAGCAAAAGATAACTTCTGGTGCTTGGGGTGCCCGGACCAGTCCGGGGCGCCCAGACTAGTCAGGGGCGCCCGGACTAGTCCGGGGTGCCCGGACCAGTTTAGCTTTGTTTTGTGACCTTTGAATGTTGTAAGAGGCTTCTCCACCCAGAGGAGATTTTTAGTACGCTTTTTAATCTGCCTTGAATTAACAACCTCCCCGATTGTAACCAAGTAAATCTACATGATTCACTTGCGCACCTCTCATCTAGCCATGTAGGGTTGAAGATGGTTCGCGCTCCATGGCCTCTCGAGCCACCTCCCCTCTTCATCCTCCAGATAGTATGCGCCCGATCAGAGCTTCTGCACGACCTTGAATGGTCCTGCCCATGGTGCCTCGAGCATGTCAACATCATCGACCAGCTTCAATTTCTTCCAGTCGAGGTCCCCGACCTGGAAGGACCTCGGGATCACTCGCCGATTGTAATTATGCTTCATTCGCTGCCGATACGTGTTACGATTCCGCAAGTGTACGGATTCGTCGTCAATAATATATAAGATTATCGTATCCACAAGGACTGTTGATTAAGCACTAGTTAACTTCGCACGGTGAATTATCTAGACAAACATAAAAGGAAAGGAAAGAGAAGAGAGAGAATAGATCTTGGAGGGAATGAGCTGCGGGAGATGAATTCTAGGATTTCGGTTTCATTATAATGCTAGGAGATATTACATAGATTGCATAGTTTCTACCCTCTATATCCATGCTCTTGCAGAAGTTGAATTGGTCAATACCCCTAAGTATCGAATAGAGATAATTCCTGTGAAATCTTGTAACGGTTAACCCCTGTCACGAGGGCGCCTCGGTAGATCACTGGGGTATATGTCTAGTAAATAACAATAAGGATAAAGGTAGAGATTTGGTACGATTTCCTACTTCCTTATGGAGGAATTGCCTCTCCTTTCAAGAGAATGTCCTAGACGTCCGTGAATGGGTTACCCTTGTCACTAGGGCCCATCGGGTGTACGATCTAGAGCACTCTCTCTACGAGAGCAACAAATCCTAAGTGATTGTTTCTCCTTTTAAGGGAACGTCCTAGACGTCCGAAAAGGGTTACCCTTATCACTAGGGTACCTTGGTCAATACGCTCTAGGGCATCCCCTTTGCATGATTAACAATCCTCCACATCAATCAACAAAGCATGCAAAGAAATATAAATACGTCACGCACACAATGCACGAACAAGGCAATAACATGTCATTAAATAGAAATGTGGCGAATCTACATAGCATCTCCATCATATTAAAAATACTCCCTAATCCTAGAAGAGGAGATCTACTCCATTGCAAGAGAGGAACAATCCCAAAACATAAAGTAAAGCACACTTACAACCCTTGAAGTGAGAAGAAGGGGAAGAAGAGATGTTGCCGAGGTTTCTGATGTCTTGGTGATGCCTCCTTGCTCTGGAGATGGACGGAACGTCAAGAGATGGCGGTGGATGAAGCTCTAGGGTTTTTCCCAAAGGGGAGAACCCTTTCCCTAAGAGAGGGGCGGAATCCTGAACCAAAGATGATCAAGAATAGGGATTTTGACCCTTTTATACCTCCTCCAAACTGCCCAGGAAAACCCAGAATTACATGGGTCCGGTAAACTGAGTTTTTTACCCATTAAATCAGGTTTTCTCATGATTCACCCTGAACCAAAGTTGTATCTCTTGAAATTATCTTCAATCTAATACTTAGATCGAGCCCTAGATCCAACCGAGCCGAAAGTTATGGTGGTTCGAAGTGTGATCTACAGTTTGGGCAGAGGTTCAGTTGAATCCGCGGTTGGGAGGCACAACTGTGCAATTTAGCATGGGAAGACGATGCTTTCTCTCTGTTGGATCTGAAGTAAAGTTGTAGATATTGAAGTCAGCTATGTCTCTCTATAAAGAACATCCCGAAACTCCAACGGAGCACAAAGTTATGGCCATATTTCGAACGGTCTACAATCTGCCCAGAATTCAGCACAACCCTATTTTGGCGTGGCACGGCTCGTGTTCTTCGTCACACGGCCGTGTGGAATCCACACGGCCTCACACGACTTCTTCTCTGGTTGAGTCACATGGCTGTGCGAGGTTGCACGGTCGTGGCCTTCTGCTTCTCTGCCAAGGTCACACGACCGTGTGGATTCACACGGTCGTGACCTTCTCTACCTCTAGAATGTTGGCACGGTCGTGCCATTTGGCACGACCGTGTGTTGCTTGGCCACAGGATGATTGGCATGATCATGCCATTCAGCACAGCCAAGGCCTTCTTCAAATCTAGATTACAAGCACGACTATGCCATTTGGCACGGCCGGAACATGCTATGGCCACACGGTCATGTGGCCTACACGGCCCAAGCGCTTTTGCTCCATTTTCATTCCAAATAACGTCCTGTCAATAAGAAAACACAGAAAAGAGTAGATCTTCGAAAAAAGAGTATTTATGATGAATATATGCTAAGAGAGGTGAATATGCATAGAATATACGTGAATAAAGTAAGTGAATGTGCGTCAAAACATCTATAAATAATCATAAGATCTACGCACATCACACCCCCAGACTTGAACCTTTGCTTGTCCTCAAGCAAAACTCACAATCTAGATTCATGTGGTTAGATAGTGCATCATAATCTCTATCAAGTCAATCTAATTCTATCAAATGATTCCATTGGTGAGCAAGATACAAAAGTAGTTTGAGTATGACCTAAGTAGTAGTCCTCCGTGCTCAGTGAGAAAGTGGCCTAAATTTATCAAGTTTTCAATCCCTAAGTCTAGTCAAGTCGTCATAGAATTATGTTCCTTATACTTCCGGTGATAGGCACTTACCTGCCACACGCAAGGTTTGTTCCCCTCAAAAATGCTATGCATCGTCTACACAAGGTCTCAAAGGAATAGTCAGTATCAAAAGAAACATAGCATTCATTTCCCCAGTAACCTAACTTGGTCTCAAAGGGGTGAATTGCTAGTTTCCACTCACAATAACTATTTTTTTATCCCTTATTTTTTTCATCATTTTTTTTTTCACTTTGAATGTTTGGAAAGGACCAAACTTGAACAAACTTTCATTTTTTTTTTGGGATTGATTTTTCCAAATGAGCTTACATAATCTGAGTTTATCCAGTAACCAAAATGTAGTTGAGAGGTCACCAAAGAAACACAAGTACTAGTCCAATTCTATGAATCATGACTATTTTAGAGTTATCAACCATCAAAAATAGGCATAGTGTATAGAGATCCTAAAATAAGGCCAATACTTAAACTCTTGTTGTAAAACATTGCTCACTTCATGCTATCATAGATAGAAAAAGATAGATCACTAAACATACTAGCACCATAATTAACACATAAACCACATAAAATCTAGAATAGATGTGCTAGTGTTTTGCATTAAGGAACAACAATCATGATATGATGAAAGATGCAACTAGCAAAAATTTTATTATGCAAAAAGAAGAAAATAAAAACAAAAATAAAACTAAACCAAATGCATCTAATGCATCCCCCCAGACTTAAACTTTTCATTGTCCCAATGAAAACTAGAAATGTAATGTGAAGGAGATTTATGAAGTTTAGAGAAGTTACCAAGTGATGAGCTCCAAATGGTTGACATTCATGTTTTAAAAATACTCCTCTATCCAATGCTCACATTCCTCCACAACTTTGAATTCTACAAAAATAAGATAGACAAGAAAAATTAAGTAAAGGGTATGATTTATTATCAATGAAGTAAAAATAAACTAAAATTAAAATGAAAGCAAGATTGAACTTGGGTTGCCTCCCAAGAAGCGCTTGTTTAAGGTCATTAGCTCGACCACCTCATTAGATTCATCGAAATCTCACTCTTGAAGGGGTAAGATATTTCATCACCCTCCTACCAAGGGCTCTTATTATGGAGGGAGCTTTCAATATTGGAGTTAAAAAATGAAGTATCGCTCTCTCCTTCTTTGTGTTCTTTGAAGTTTTTTCAGGTGGTCGAAGATGGTTTAGATTGAGCTTCCAAATATTAGCCCAAGTGAAATCTGCACATGCAAAGAAAATACAAATCTTCCACAAACATATTAGATAAGATAGAGCCATAACCATATTAAGATAAGCAGGATAAGAAATAAAAATTGAATCACATCCAACAAAGTCAATGATAGATACCTCTATAAAATTTTCCAAAAGATCACAAGAAGTACTAACCTTATTTTGCTGAGAGATACCTGAAATTTCTAAACATATGGATGTGACCTCTTCTAAATCAATTGATGGGTCTAGCTCTAGCTTAGGTGTTGGTGATACAATAGATGGTGATTCTTGGGACCCACCTATATTTACATGAGTCCCTACACATTGGTCCACAACATGTTCAACCCTTGCAATTCTTACCTTTAAGGGTTGTGTGGACGAAGGAGGTGATCCTTGAGATGCTGATTCCATAACGCAACTCCCTACACATTCTTCCAAATCATCATCATCAACACAAGCATTGAAAAATAAACCAATGTCTATATCTTATAAGGAGAATCAACTATAGGAGGATCATTGACTTCATTTGCATTTTTAAGTTGACCTACCTCAATACATTCATCATCTGAAAATTCAATTTCATCATAACACCTTGTAAACCTAGAAGGTAGATCTGAAAATTTGTTATCCACTGCATTATCATCACAATCCTCATCTGAAGAGTCCTTATATTCATATACATCTAGAAATCTGCACTCAACCATATTGGTGTCACAGAATTTGCCAAAGTCTTCATTTTCATTGACCCTCACTAGCCTTTGTGGAAAAGGAACCTTTAGTGAAGGTCTTGGGAAAGGTACTTCCTTTTCCCCATATTCCCTTTGAGCTTGCGGAGGAGGTTCAATTTGCTTATCTAGTGTTGGTATGATCAATCATTGAGGGAAGGGTACTTGTGGCCTTTGTGAACTTCCTAGAGTAATGAAACTGAGGTCTTGTGATCTTCTATTGTTCTTCTCCTCAATTCTATACAAGTCATTTTTCAGAAGTTCTTCATGATTCATGCCACCCCTCAACTTAATATCATTACAATTTTCACCAGATCTTATTTGTGTAGGAGGGGATCTTCTTTGAACCATTTTGAAACTATGCTCTCAATCCTTGCCCCCAAATGTTTGAACTCCTCATTCTGTGACTTCTGAATTTCGACATTCTTGGGTGGTTGAATTGCATTTTGTTTGACAATCTCTCTTGTATATATGGCTTGTACTTCTTGAATTTCTGAGGGAGATTCCATCCAACTTTTGCTCGACCATCCATGGAGGTTCAATGCTACTTGATCAATTAATGTATAAGCTTCGTCTACACTCTTGTCTATAAAAAAACCTCCAGCTGATGAATCTAACAAACACTTATCTGAGAAAGAAATTCCCTTATAAAATAGGTGCAAGGTCATCCATTTCTCCCAACCATGATGAGGGCACTATCTTTGTAGACTCTTGAATCTGTCTCATGCTTCAAATAATGATTCTCCATATGCTTGAGCAAAATTTGTGATGTAATTCCTCATATAAATTGTTCTACTTGGAGGGAAAAAATGATCTAAAAATTACTTCTCCAATTGTTTCCAACTTGTGATGCTTTGAGGACGGAGGGAATATAACCAAGTCCTTGCTTTATCCTTGATACTGAAAGGAAATGCTATCAAATGAACTGCATCTGCTGACACTCCTTCACAGTTCACCATATCACAAAGCTCTAGAAATGACTCAAGGTACAAATAAGGACTTTCTGATACTTCTCCTCCAAATTTATGACCTTGTATTATGAAAATTAACTCTGGGTCTAGTTGAAAATTTTCTGCTTCAATATGAGGTTGCACAATGGGAGATAAAAATCTTGTAGAAATGGGTGCAGAGAAATCTCTTAAGGATATGCTTGACATGTTAGTGCTCATGGATATCTAAAAAAAATTATGAGAAAAAAACAAAAATGAAGAATTAAAGACAAGAAATAAAATGCTATATGAAAAACAGGAAAGACAATGCAGAATTTAAATTGCAAGAAAGAAGGTGCATAAAGAAAACAAGGAAGAAAAAGTAAAAGGAAAAAAGAAAAACATCTAGAGTAATTCATATGCTAATCAACTAATGTTAATCGAAAATAGTCCTCAGCAACGGCGCCAAAAACTTGTTACGATTCCGCAAGTATACGGATTCGTCGTCAGTAATATATAAGATTATCGTATTCACAGGGACTATTGATTAAGCACTAGTTAACTTCGCACGGTGAATTATCTAAACAAACGTAAAAGTAAAGGAAAGAGAAGAGGGAAGAGAGAGAATAGATCTTGGAGGGAATGAGCTTTGGGAGATGAATTCTAGGATTTTAGTTTCATTATAATGTTAGGAGATATTACATAGATTGCTTAGTTTCTACCCTCTATGTCCATGCTCTTGTAGGAAGTTGAATTGGTCAATACCCCTAAGTATCGAATAGAGATGATTACTGTGAAATCTTGTAACGATTAACCCCTGTCACAAGGGCGCCTCGGTAGATCACAGGGGTACATGTCTAGTAAATAACAATAAGGATAAAGGTAGAGATTTGGTACGATTTCCTACTTTCTTATGGAGGAATTGCCTCTCCTTTCAAGAATATCCTAGACGTCCATGAATGGGTTACCCTTATCACTAGGGCCCCTCGGGTGTACGATCTAGAGCACTCGAGAGCGGCAAATCCTAAGAGATTGTTTCTCCTTTTAAGGGAAGGTCCTAGACGTCCGGAAAGGGTTACCCCTGTCACTAGGGTACCTTGGTCAATACGCTCTAGGGCATTCCTTTTGCGTGATTAACAATCCTCCACATCAATCAACAAAGCATGCAAAGAAATATAAATACGTCACGCACACAATGCACGAACAAGGAAATAACATGTCATTAAATAGAAATGTGGTGAATCTACATAGCATCTCCATCATATTAAAAATACTCCCTAATCCCAGAAGAGGAGATCTACTCCATTGTGAGAGAGGAATAACCCCAAAACATAAAGTAAAGCACACTTACAACCCTTGATATGAGAAGAAGGGGAAGAAGAGATGTTGCCGAGGTTTCCGATATCTTGGTGATGCCTCCTTGCTCTGGAGATGGACGGAACGTCAAGAGATGACGGTGGATGAAGCTCTAGGGTTTTTCCCAAAGGGGAGAACCCTTTCCCCAAGAGAGGGGCGGAATCCTGAACCAAAGATGATCAAGAATAGAGATTTTTACCTTTTTATACCTCCTCCAAACTGCCCAGGAAAAACCAGAATTATAGGGGTCCGGTAAACTGAGTTTTTCACCCATTAAACCTGGTTTTCTTGTGATTCACCCTGAACCAAAGTTGTATCTCTTGAAATTATCTTCAATCTGATACTTGGATTGTGCCCTAGATCCATCTGAGCCGAAAGTTATGGCAGTTCAAAGTGTGGTCTACACTCTGGGCGGAGGTCCAGTTGAACCTGCGGTTGGGAGGCACGACCGTGCAATTTAGTATGGGAAGACGATGCTTTCTCTCTATTGGATCTGAAGCAAAGTTGTAGATCTTGAAGTCAGCTACGTCTCAGTATAAAGAATATACTGAAAACCCAATGGAGAACAAAGTTATGGCCAAATTATGAATGGTTTGCAATCTACCCAGAATTTAGCATAGCCCTATTTTGGTGTGGCACGGCCCGCGTTCTTCGTCACACGGCCGTGTGGAATCCACACGGCCTCACAGGGCTTCTTCTCTGGTTGAGTCACACGGCCGTGCAAGGTTGCACGACCATGGCCTTCTACTTATCTGCCAAGGTCACACGGCCGTGTGGATTCACACAGCCGTGACCTTCTCTACCTCTGAAATGTTGGCACAACCGTGTGTTGCTTGGCCACAGGATGATTGGCACGACCCTGCCATTCAGTACATCTAAGGCCTTCTTCAAATCTGGATTATAAGCACGACCGTGCCATTTGTCACGGCCAAAACATGATATGGCCACACGGCCGTGTGGCCTACACGGCCCAAGCGCTTTTGCTCTATTTTCGCTCCAAATAACATCCTGTCAACAAGAAAACACACAAAAGAGTAGATCTCCAAACAAAAGAGTATTTATGATGAATATATGTTAAGAGAGGTGAATATGCATAGAATATACGTGAATAAAGTAAGTGAATGTGCGTCAAAACATGTATAAATAATCATAAGATCTACGCACATCAATACGTCGTTAGCCGAACTACGGCTTTTGCCCTTGCTTCGTCCACCAAGTCGATCTCCATTAGCCTTCATTCAGCATTTCCTTTGTCGTAGTGTTGCACTCGATCAGATTCTACCCCGACTTCCACGGGGGCCACTGCTTCTCCGCTATATACCAACTGGAATGGGGTTATACCGGTCACCTCTTTTGGAGTCATGCAGAGAGCCCAAAGCACACTGGGGAGCTCATCAACCTAGCTGCCTCCCATGTGGTCGAGCCGAGCATGTAAGACTCTGAGGATCTCCCGATTGGTGACTTCCACTTGCCCATTGCCTTGAGGGTAGGCCACTGAGGTGAAGAATTGTTGGATGCCATAGCCTTCACACCATTCTTTGAGCTCCCGACCGGTGAACTGCCTCCCATTGTCGGACACGAGTCAGCACGGGATTCTGAATCGACAGATAATGTTCTGCCAAATAAATTTGGTGGTCATCCGCTCGGTGATTCTGGCAAGTAGCTCGGCATCTACCCACTTTGAGAAGTAGTTCACCGCCACTAGTAGAAAATTTCACTGACCGGTTGCCATAGGGAAAGGCCCCATGATGTCCATGCCCCATTGGTCGAATAAGCACGATACCATAGACGCTTTCATCTCCTCGGTCGGTCAGTGCGGCATGTTGTGGTACTTATGGCAAGACATGCAAGTTGCCAACGTTCGAGCAACATCCTCCTGGAGGGTCGCCCAGAAGTATCCAGCCAGAAGTATCTTTCGGGCTAATGCGCGGCCGCCTAGATGACCACCACAAGAGCCTTGGTGCACCTCATTCAAGATGTAATTGACGTCTTCTGGTCCGATGCATTTGAGTAGGGGCCGGGAGAAGGCTTTCTTATAGAGCTGGTCGCCGATCAACATGAACCGACCGACCCTCTTCTTTATCAAGCGGGCATCCTCCGGATCAGCAGGTGCAGTTCCTGAATGTAAGAACTTTGTCAGGCTCATCCTCCAGTCATTCGGGAAGGTGATTCCCTCCATCCGGTCGATGTGGCCCATTAGTGAGACTTGCTCGATCGGCTGACCTATGATGATCGGCGTTAACGAACTAGCCAGCTTCCCTATCTCATCCGCCACTTAGTTCTCCAATCGAGGGATCTTCTGTATAACTACTTCTTGGAAGTTGGCCTTCATCTTTTCAGAAGACTCGGTATAGAGCCTTAGCCATGTGCTGCTTATTTCAAAGGCCCTGGATAGTTGCTGGGTGGCGAGTTGGGAATTCGAATGAATGAGGACTTTATCCGCTCCCACGTACCGAGCTGCTTGTAGGCCAGCTATCAATGCCTCATACTCTGCTTCATTGTTAGTAGCTCGGTAGTCTAACTGGATGGACAGCTACATCCAGTCTTCCCGAGGTGAGATGAGGATTAAGTCGATCCCGTTGCCCTGCCGAGTGGACGAGTCGTCCACATATATCTTCCAGGTCACCGCCGACTCGTCACTCTGGACTTCTATGATAAAATCCGCCAGGGCTTGAGCCTTGATTGCTTCTCAAGGTTAATATTGGATGTCGAACTTGCTAAGTTTGGTCGTCCACTTGATCAGCCATCCGGACGCCTTAGGATTGAGGAGAACTCTCCTCAAAGCGTTGTTGGTCATCACTATTATTAAGTGTGCAAGGAAGTATGGGCGAAGCCTCCACGCGGTGAGTACCAGTGCATAGGCCAACTTTTCGAGACCGGTGTAGTGAGATTCAACATCATTCAATATATGACTCAGAAAATATATAGGTTGTTGATCTTGGTCGTTCTACCTGACCAGAGCCGATCCAACGACATGTTCGTTGGATGACAAATATATCCAAAGCAGCTCACCTGCGACTAGATTGGCTAACACAGGTAGTGAGTTCAGATACTCCTTTAGCTCCTCTAGCGCCCGGTCACACTCGCCATCCCATTGGAATTTTGTGGCTTGGCACAGTATCTTGAAAGATGGCAGGCGATATGGCGCTTTGGAAATAGGATTGGTGTCGGGGAAGAGCTCTATCTCAAATTCAATCTCCCTGACTGGTGCTAGGCCTGGTAACTCCTCAGGGAAGATTGCTGGGTAGTCACATACAACTCAGACCCCTGCTAGCTGTTGGTCCTTGTCCTGGCTGGTATTGACTACATGTGCTAGGTACCCCGTACAACCCGAATCCATCAACTTCTGTGCCTTCATAGCTGAGAGAAATTTTCTGGCTTTTCTCTTTGGTTCTCCGATGTACTCGAACTGTGTTTCTGCTTCGGGTTGGAATACGACTTTCTGTTTACGGCACTCTATGGAAGCACCGTATCTGATCAGGAAGTCCATTCCAAGGATGACGTCGTAGTCAGTCATTTCCAACAGGATCAGATCACAAAAGAGTTCCCTGTCTGCTATAATGACCGGCACTGCTCTGAGCCAGTGCGTGGATGCCATGATATCTCCTGAAGGTAGTGCCGTCAAAAACTGACCATTGAGTACCTCTGAGGGTATTTCTAATTTTTCGGAGAACACCCTGGCTATATATGAATGGGTTGCCCCAGTATCAAATAGAACAGTAGCACTATACTGAAAAATGCTAATCTGACCTGTGACAACTGTCGAGGCATTGGCTACGTCATCTCTGGTGAGTGAGTAGATCCTCACATTCGCCGTAGCTGGAGGGGCTTCTAATCTGCCCTGGCTGATAAGTGGACCTTCTAGAGCGGCCTGCATCTGATATAACTGAGCTGGCTGGCCTGCATACTGAATCTGCTGTGGCTGAGGAAGACCGGTCTTGTTCGGGCACTGCTTGGCCATGTGCCCTTCTTGTCCACATTCAAAGCATCCTCGTGTGCCCTTGCGACAAACCCCTGGGTGGAATTTCCCACAAGTAGCACACTTTGGATAACTGGGTCGCTTGCTAGATGGTCCTCCTTTTGGGTCACTCCCTGATTTGCGCTTGCTGTTGGAGTTCCCTTTCCAGTTAGAGCTGTGGCCTTGCTGTTTTTGAGTGTGAGAGTTTCCTTGGCCCTTGGACTCTGAGGAGACTTGCTTCTGGTAATGCTCTGTGGTCAAGGCACTGCTCACTAACTCCTCTGTGGTTTGTGGCCTATGTATGCCACCAGCCACGTTCACTGCTATCTCTGGCCTCAGCATCTTGAGCATCAACCGGATTCGTTCCTTCTCTGTGCTGACTAGCTCTGGGCATAGACGAGCCAACCTGTTGAATTTCTTCACGGCTTCCTCAACTGAAAGGTTGCCCTGACGAAACTCAGTGAACTCGTCGTAGTGGCGGTTTGTGACCCGTATGTGAAAGAACTCCTCGAAGAACTCCTTCTCGAAGTCAGCCCATAACATCTGGTTTACTGGGCGCTTCGTTCTGATTCTTTCCCACCACATGCGTGTGTCTCCTGTCAGGCAGAAGGAGGCACAATTCACCTTCTCGTGTTTTGGCCAGTCCAGAAGCTCCATCGTGCTCTCCAGTGGTTTGAACCAGGCTTGTGCATCCCATGGTTCACTAGTGCCTGAGAAGTTCTCTGGCTTGACTCGTTGCCACTGGATCAGATAGGCTTCCTTTCTTGGCTCAGCTGCTGGAATTGCTGGTGTTGGTACTGGTGCTGGCGTTGGCGCTGTAGGCTGAGCTGGTGGAACCTCTAAGACTTCTGGAGTCGTCAGATTCTGCTGATTAGCCTTTAAGGTGGCTATTTCCTGTTGCTGTTCAGCTAGCTGCTGCTGTAACTGAGCTACTAATGCTGTAAGGTCTGGAGGAGGCACTGAACTGCCTGCCTCTTGCTGGGGCTCAGTAGCTAGTGCCCTTCTAGTTGGGCATCCTCGTGCCATTTCTAAAGACATAGAGAACATAACATAACTAATGTAATCACAGTTATATAACTACTGATATCATGTTTAAAAACTATCACATACTAACAAGCAGTAGGCATATAAACATGAACTGTAATAACAAAACAAGGAGCATAAATTAAGTAGAGGTATTCTTACTTGGAAGCTGCAGGTACAATGCCGATGTGTGTGTAGGAAGTATGGAACACTACTCTGATACCACTCTGTAACGACCCACCTTCTGGGTACTGGCTGTAAGGCCGGTCGCTACAATTATGCTAAACTATACTGTGCAGAAAGCTGGGCTAATTAAAATTTTAGTCTACTAATGACGGATACAACTGCTAAGAAAGGTCTAAAGACCTTCTTTGCTGGTGTACGTATGCTAAGGAGGGGAAACTGAACATCCCAACCAACTACAGTCCTGCCGATCGATCCGCAGATCGATCGAAGCTAGGGGGCATTCGGTTCCCAACTGGATCGGTCGGCAGACCGATCCAGGCACCCGAAACCCCTGGAACGCTACTGTATCGTGATGGATCGGTCGGCTGACAGATCCAGGAGGATACAGTAGCATACTGTATCTGTCTGGATCGGTCGGCTGACCGATCCAGAAGCCTGGCACACTACTGGATCGGTCGGCAGACCGATCTAGCGTCTGATTTCCTGATACGAAATCAGAAATGCTGAGTTCGACACCTTGTCGTGCCAAAACCACCTGCAACCACTCTAACATATACTAATAACTATTCTACCATACATTGGCAACATTCAAGATATAATATAATGCATGTTCACTAGTTCATACCATTAACCATTCTAGAATGCGAAGTATAAGGGAAAAGAGAACAAGACTTTAATAACTAGGCTTGCTACAAGTTCTAATGCGTAGTAAAATAAAACTAGATCCCTAGGATCTTTATTCCAGTTCCTGCCACACACATCCTCATCTGCACTGACCTCCAGCCTCCACTGCTAGTCCATTTTCCTTTTACCTGTATCTGCAGTATAAGGAAAATAGTATCTGTAAGCTAAAAAGCTTAGTAAGAAACCATCTACCTCACTAAATCATGCATACGATGCAAATATGCTTTTAAATCATGCTGTTTGAAAAACATACTGAATATGCAAGCATGGCATGGCATGGTATCATACAAAGCATGACATAACATAAGCTGAACATAAAATAAAACTGATTATAACATGTCTATAACTGTATATGAAGCTATCATATTTAACAACTGAAATAAGCTGAGTTGATACACAAGTGAGCTAAGCTGAAGCTGAGCTAATACTGAATTCCATTATGTTTTAAAACTGATTTGGAAAACTATTATATATAATAGATAAAAATACTAAACATGCTGCTGTAGGGCCCTGGCAACTGCTGTGCGCGCATCCCTATCTAGACCCGGGATTGCAAGTTCCGAATCTAGTAGGGTTTACTAGGTTAGCTAAACCTAGGGATGACTATGGGAGTCCAGCCCAGTGGATATCTAATCCAGTACAGTGCCGCTGCTGAAAGTAAAATACTGAAATGCTAATTAGCTGAATCTAGGTTATCTGAACATAGAACTAGATTGTCTGAACCTAGAGGCGACTGTGGGAGCCCACCCATTGGACATCTAGTCCCATAAACCTGGAATAAAACTGATATGCTGTTTAAATGCTTCTATACATTTAACTATGCTGTTAAAACTGTCTAATGTTGCGCTAAACATTTTTATCGAACACCTAGTGTGCTCCAACTCTCCTCTCTAATAGGGAAACCACCTCTAGGCACCCGACGACGTCTAGAACCTCTATCTGAAGAGGAGAAACGCGTCCGGCCCATCCAGAGATACTCAACTAACCCCTAAATCTGCGAAGAGAATTAAATACACTCTAGATGTCGATAAAAATCTACATATAACTAAATTATAAGCATGCAATCAAATGAGAGCTACTTATACTGCAGGTGAGGGGTTTCTTACCTTGTGTGCTAGATTTCTTACAAATCTAATCGCTAGGAATTCCGGTGGAGACGACTTCTCGACGATCCGCTCGCGTCCACGTGCTCTACTCGCGGAGGGGAACGTCCTCGTGCTGAAATCGTCGCCGGAAAGTGACCTTGGGACCCTAGGGAGAGAACCCTAGGTTGTTTGGGTGTTGGCGCCGAGAGAAGGAGAGGAAGGAGGGGTTGGCGTCGGTGAGGGTTTGGAGAAAAGAATTGGCGTGAGGTTTTGTGAGGAGAGGGCTGCCGAACCAAATTAAACCAAACCCACACTTAAGTTTTTCCTATTTATATTAAGCGGATAACTAAGCCCAACTTAAATATAAATATATTTGATTCTCCTTTCCTTTCAGCACGGCCCTGCTGGGTTCACCGGTTACTAAGGCTAACTAAAGGTTTAGCGGACCCGAGAGGTCCCGGGTTCGATTCCCGCTTAAGCCTTTTTATTCTTCTAATTATTTTTGCTACTTCCGCTACTCGAAAAATTCCGGAAAAATATTAAAAATTCTAGAAAAATCATAGAATAATTCTAATGCAAGTTTGAGAATTTTCGAGCGTTACAATCCCCCATACCTTATAAAAAGTTCGTCCTCGAACTTAGAACAATTCTGGGTACTTCTGTCTCATGCTGGCTTCTGTCTCCCAAGTTGCCTCTTCTGCTGTGTGACTGTGCCAAATAACTTTGACTAATGGTACTTCCTTGTTCCGCAATTTCTTAACTGCTCAGTCTATTATCTGAATAGGCCGACTATCATAGCTGAGGTCTTCGCGGATCTGTACCGACTGGGGATCAATCACCTGGGTGGCATCTTGGGTATGCTTCTTCAGCATAGAGACATGAAATACGTTGTGGATAGCTGACATTTCCTGGGGTAGCTCTAACTCATATGCTACCTTGCCCACTCTTCTGCTGATAAGGTATGGTCCCACATATCTGGGACTTAGCTTGCCCTTCTTCCCAAAACGCATTACTCCCTTCATGGGAGCTACTCTGAGGAACACTGAATCCCCAACTGAAAACTCTAAGGGTCTGCGCCGTGTATCAGCATAGCTCTTCTGGCGGCTCTGAGCTGTCTCTATCCTCTGGCGGATCTGCTGTATAGCTGCTGTGGTATCTGCTACTAGATCTGTCTGAAGCTCTAGTTCTTTCTGTTCACCACTCTCATACCAGCAGATTGGAGATCTACACCTCCGCCCATAGAGAGTCTCGTAAGGTGCCATGCCGATAGTGGCCTGATAGCTGTTGTTGTATGCAAATTCTGCTAAACTCAGATATTTGCACCAACTTCCCTTGAAGTCTAGGGCACACGCTCGGAGCATATCTTCGAGTACCTGATTTACTCGCTCCGTCTGACCATCTGTCTGAGGATGGAATACTGTGCTGAACTTTAACTTAGTGCCCAACGCTGACTGTACACACTCCCAGAAGTGTGATGTGAATCTGCTGTCTCTGTCTGAAATGATGGTTCGTGGGACTCCATGAAGTCTAACAATCTCCTGGAGATATAACTGAGCTAGCTTCTCCATGGAATAAGATATCTTGATAGCTAAGAAGTGGGCTGATTTAGTCAACCTGTCGACTATTACCCAGATGGTGTCAAAACCACTCGTGGTTCTGGGCAGTCCCACTATGAAATCCATAGAGATATCCTCCCACTTCCATTCTGGAATCTGTATAGGCTGCAGAACTCCTCCTGGTCGCTGATGTTCTGCCTTGACCCGCTGGCAGGTGAGGCAGATGCTAACATATCTAGCGATGTCCCGCTTCATCCCAGGCCACCAAAAATGGTTCTTCAGGTCTTGGTACATTTTGGTGAAACCTGGATGCATCGCATAGGGGGTCTTGCGAGCCTCATCTAAAACCTGTCTCCGTAGCTCCTCCTGATCTGGAACACAGAGTCTGTCACCAAAATACAACACCCCGCTATCGGACACTCTGAATTCTATACTTTCTGATTCTGCTAGCCCTTGCTTGATTTTCTGAATTTCAGGGTCCTGCTCCTGAGCTGACTGAATATCACCAAGCAAGGTAGAATCTAAGGTCATAGTAGAGAGTTCGAACGATGAGTTCGAGACCGAAATCTACGATCTCCTTTCGTAGGGGCGGTGACATGGCTTGTAAGAGATAATAAGGTAGCACTGGATTTTCTGCCTAAGTGCGTCGGCTACCTTATTGGCTTTCCCCGGATGGTAGAGGATGTCTATATCGTAGTCTTTGACCAGCTCAAGCCATCTGCGTTGTCGCATGTTCGGATCCTTTTGAGTGAAGAAGTACTTCAGACTCTGATGATCTGTATACACTCTGCACCGAGCTCCATATAAGTAATGTCTCCAATTTTGAGAGCGAACACTACTGCTTCAAGCTCAAGGTCATGAGTAGGGTAATTCTTCTCATAATCCTTGAGTTGTCCGGAGGCATAGGCGATCACCTTGCCGCTTTGCATCAAGATCGCTCCTAGTCCCAACTTAGAGGCATCACTATAGATGTCAAAGTTCTGGTGTTGTCCGGTAGAGCCAAAATGGGAGCACCGGTCAATCTTCTTTTTAGCTCAATGAAGCTGTTCTCTGTCCACTGAAATTTTCTGTTCTTTCCGGTAAGAGCTGTCTGTGGAGGCTATCCTGGAGAAGTCATCTACAAACTTTCTGAATAACCGCTAATCCCGTAAAGCTTCGATTTCACCATGCCTCGGTCTTTTCCAGCCATTTATCGCTTCTATTTTGTCGGGTCTACCATGACACCATCCTTTAAGATGATGTGACCTAGAAAGACACGCCATAATTCACATTTCGTGAACTTGGCATATAGCCGATTCTCCTGAAGTGTCTGTAGTACTGTCTTCGTGTGCTCTGCATGTTCTTCCTGAGTTTCTGAGTAGATAAGAATGTCATCGATAAACACAATAACAAACTTATCTAAATACTCCCCGAATACTGCTCATGAGATCTATGAATGTAGCTGGAGCATGGTCACGCTAAAGGGCATGACTACGAACTCGTAATGTCCGTATCTGGTCCTAAATGCTGTCTTCTGTATATCACCCTCCTTGACTCGACTTGGTGATATCCCGATCCGAGGTCAATCTTAGAGAACACCGCTGCTCCTTAACGGGTCGAACATGTCATCTATTCGGGAAGAGGATACCTGTTCTTGATCGTGACCGATTCAAGGTTCGTAGTCTATGCACAGCCGCATGCTTCCATCCTTCTTCTTCACGAACAAGACAAAGCGCCCCATGGTGAGTGACTAGGGCGATGAAGCCCTTGTCAAGCAGCTCCTGAAGTTCCTTCAGTTCTGCTGGAGCCATGCGATATGGCACTTTGGAAATAGGATTGGTGCCGGGGAAGAGCTCTATCTCAAATTCAATCTCCCTGACTGGTGCTAGGCCTGGTAACTCCTCAGGGAAGACTGCTGGGTAGTCACATACAACTTGGACCCCTGCTAGCTGTTGGTCCTTGTCCTGGCTGGTATTGACTACATGTGCTAGGTACCCCGTACAACCCGAATCCATCAACTTCTGTGCCTTCATAGCTGAGAGAAATTTTCTGGCTTTTCTCTTTGGTTCTCCGATGTACTCGAACTGTGCTTCTGCTTCGGGTTGGAATACGACTTTCTGTTTACGGCACTCTATGGAAGCACCGTATCTGATCAGGAAGTCCATTCCAAGGATGACGTCGTAGTCAGTCATTTCCAGCAGGATCAGATCACAAAAGAGTTCCCTGTCTGCTATAATGACCGGCACTGCTCTGAGCCAGTGCGTGGATGCCATGATCTCTCCTGAAGGTAGTGCCGTCAAAAACTGACCACTGAGTACCTCTGAGGGTATTTCTAATTTTTCGGAGAACACCCTGGCTATATATGAATGGGTTGCCCCAGTATCAAATAGAACAGTAGCACTATACTGAAAAATGCTAATCTGACCTGTGACAACTGTCGAGGCATTGGCTACGTCCTCTCTGGTGAGTGAGTAGATCCTCGCATTCGCCGTAGCTGGAGGGGCTTCTAATCTGCCCTGGCTGATAAGTGGACCTTCTAGAGCGGCCTGCATCTGATATAACTGAGCTGGCTGGCCTGCATACTGAATCTGCTGTGGCTGAGGAAGACCGGTCTTGTTCGGGCACTGCTTGGCCATGTGCCCTTCTTGTCCACATTCAAAGCATCCTCGTGTGCCCTTGCGACAAACCCCTGGGTGGAATTTCCCACAAGTAGCACACTTTGGATAACTGGGTCGCTTGCTAGATGGTCCTCCCTTTGGGTCACTCCCTGATTTGCGCTTGCTGTTGGAGTTCCCTTTCCAGTTAGAGCTGTGGCCTTGCTGTTTTTGAGTGTGAGGGTTTCCTTGGCCTTTGGACTCTGAGGAGACCTGCTTCTGCTGCTTTATGCTGTGGTCAAGGCACCGCTCACTAACTCCTCCGTGGTTTGTGGCCCATGTATGCCACCAGCCATGTTCACCGCTATCTCCGGCCTCGGCATCTTGAGCATCAACCGGATTCGCTCCTTCTCTGTGCTGACTAGCTTCGGGCATAGACGAGCCAACCGTTAAATTTCTTCACGCTTCCTCAACTCGAAAGGTTGCCCGACGAAACTCTGAACTCGTCGAGTGGCGGTTTGTGACCTGATGTGAAAGAACTCCTCGAAGAACTCCTTCTCAAGTCAGCCCATAACATCTTCACTGGGCGCTTCGTTCGATTCTTTCCCACCACATGCGCGCGTCTCAGGCTAAGGAGGCACACTTCACCTTCTCGTGTTTTGGCCAGTCCAGAAGCTCCATCGTGATCTCCAGTGTTTTGAACCAGGCTTGTGCATCCCATGGTTCACTAGTGCCTGAGAAGTTCTCTGGCTTGACTCGTTGCCACTGGATCAGATAGGCTTCCTTTCTTGGCTTAGCTGCTGGAACTGCTGGTGTTGGTACTGGTGCTGGCGTTGGCGCTGTAGGTTGAGCTGGTGGAACCTCTAAGACTTCTGGAGTCGTCAGATTCGGTTCCGGGGTGACTGTGGGGGTACTCTGCTGATTAACCTTTAAGGTGACTATTTCCTGTTGCTGTTCAGCTAGCTGCTGCTGTAACTGAGCCACTAATGATGCAAGGTCTGGAGGAGGCACTGAACTGCCTGCCTCTTGCTGGGGCTCAGTAGCTAGTGCCCTTCTAGCTGGGCGTCTTCGTGCCATTTCTAAAGACATAGAGAACATAACATAACTAATGTAATCACAGTTATATAACTACTGATATCATGTTTAAATACTATCACATACAAACAAGCAGTAGGCATATAAACATGAACTGTAATAACAAAACAAGGAGCATAAATTAAGTAGAGGTATTCTTACTTGGAAGCTGCAGGTACAATGCCGATGTGTGTGTAGGAAGTATGGAACACTGCTATGATACCACTCTGTAACGACCCACCTTCTGGGTACTGGCTGTAAGGCCGGTCACTACAATTATGCTAAACTATACTGTGCGGAAAGCTGGGCTAATTAAAATTTTTGTCTACTAATGACGGATACAACTGCTAAGAAAGGTCTAAAGACCTTCTTTGCTGGTGTACGTATGCTAAGGAGGGGAAACTAAACATCCCAACCAACTACAGTCTTGCCGATCGATCCGCAGATCGATCGAAGCTAGGGGGCATTCGGTTCCCAACTGGATCGGTCGGGCAGACCGATCCATGTGTGGCTGGATCGGTCGGCAGACCGATCCAGGCACCCGAAACCCCTGGAACGCTACTGTATCGTGCTGGATCGGTCGGCTGACCGATCCAGGAGGATACAGTAGCATACTGTATCTGTCTGGATCGGTCGGCTGACCTATCCAGAAGCCTGGCACACTACTGGATCGGTCGGCAGACCGATCTAGCATTTGATTTCCTGATACGAAATCAGAAATGCTGATTTCGACACCTTGTCGTGCCAAAACCACCTGCAACCACTCTAACATATACTAATAACTATTCTACCATACATTGGCAACATTCAAGACATAATATAATGCATGTTCACTAGTTCATACCATTAACCATACTAGAATGCGAAGCATAAGGGAAAAGAGAACAAGACTTTAATAACTAGGCTTGCTACAAGTTCTAATGCGTAGTAAAATAAAACTAGATCCCTAGGATCTTTATTCCAGTTCCTGCCACACACATCCTCATCTGCACTGACCTCCAGCCTCCACTGCTAGTCCATTTTCCTTTTACCTGTATCTGCAGTATAAGGAAAATAGTATCTGTAAGCTAAAAAGCTTAGTAAGAAACCATCTACCTCACTAAATCATGCATACGATGCAAATATGTTTTTAAATCATGTTGTTTGAAAAACATACTGAATATGCAAGCATGGCATGGCATGGTATCATACAAAGCATGGCATAACATAAGCTGAACATAAAATAAAACTGATTATAACATGTCTATAACTGTATATGAAGCTATCATATTTAACAACTGAAATAAGCTGAGTTGATACACAAGTGAGCTAAGCTGAAGCTGAGCTAATACTGAATTCCATTATGTTTTAAAACTGATTTGGAAAACTATTATATATAATAGATAAAAATACTAAACATGCTGCTGTAGGGCCCTGGCAACTGTACTTGCTGTGCGCGCATCCCTATCTAGACCCGGGATTGCAAGTTCCGAATCTAGTAGGGTTTACTAGGTTAGCTAAACCTAGGGATGACTATGGGAGTCCAGCCCAGTGGATATCTAATCCAGTACAGTGCCGCTGCTGAAAGTAAAATACTGAAATGCTAATTAGCTGAATCTAGGTTATCTGAACATAGAACTAGGTTGTCTGAACCTAGAGGCGACTGTGGGAGCCCACCCATTGGACATCTAGTCCCATAAAGCTGGAATAAAACTGATATACTGTTTAAATGCTTCTATACATTTAACTATGCTGTTAAAACTGTCTAATGTTGCGCTAAACATTTTTATCGAACACCTAGTGTGCTCCAACTCTCCTCTCTAATAGGGAAACCACCTCTAGGCACCCGACGACGTCTAGAACCTCTATCTGAAGAGGAGATACGCGTCCGGCCCATCCAGAGATACTCAACTAACCCCTAAATCTGCGAAGAGAATTAAATACACTCTAGATGTCGATAAAAATCTACATATAACTAAATTATAAGCATGCAATCAAACGAGAGCTACTTATACTGCAGGTGAGGGGTTTCTTACCTTGTGTGCTAGATTTCTTACAAATCTAATCGCTAGGAATTCTGGTGGAGACGACTTCTCGACGATCCGCTCGCGTCCACGTGCTCTACTCGCGGAGGGGAACGTCCTCGTGCTGAAATCGTCGCCGGAAAGTGACCTTGGGACCCTAGGGAGAGAACCCTAGGTTGTTTGGGTGTTGGCGCCGAGAGAAGGAGAGGAAGGAGGGGTTGACGTCGGTGAGGGTTTGGAGAAAAGAATTGGCGTGAGGTTTTGTGAGGAGAGGGCTGCCGAACCAAATTAAACCAAACCCACACTTAAGTTTTTCCTATTTATATTAAGCGGATAACTAAGCCCAACTTAAATATAAATATATTTGATTCTCCTTTCCTTTCAGCTTGACCCTGCTGGGTTCACCGGTTACTAAGGCTAACTAAAGGTTTAGCGGACCCGAGAGGTCCCGGGTTCGATTCCCGCTTAAGCCTTTTTATTCTTCTAATTATTTTTGCTACTTCCGCTACTCGGAAAATTCCGAAAAAATATCTAAAAATTCCAGAAAAATCATAGAATAATTCTAATGCAAGTTTGAGAATTTTCGGGCATTACACGTATACTTCCATATTATGGTCAATCTGTCGTCAGAATACTTTATGCATTAGCCTCTGGTAGGTGGCTCTAGCCTTCTTATGTCCGAACGACATGACATTGTAGCAGTATATTTCGTTGACCGTGATGAAGCTGACCTCCTCTTGATCCTCACAGGTGAGCAACACTTGATGGTATCCTTGATACGCATCGAGCATACAGATCAGCTTGCAGCTTACTTCGAGTCCACCGGTTGATCTATCCTCGCAGTGGATAGAAGTCCTTTGGGCATACCTTGTTTAAGTCGCGGAAGTCGATGCAGACTAGTCATTTGTTGCCCAGCTTGGAGACTAGCATCACATTGGCTGGCTAGCTCAGGAATTGGACTTCCCTGATGTGGCCGACCTCCAATAGCTTTTCTATCTCCGCCCTGATGATCACGTTCTGCTCTGCGCTGAAATCCCTTTTTCTTTGTTTGACTGGCTGAGCGTCCGATTAGAAATGAAGCTCATTGATGTGCGTAGATTATATACACTTTTATGCATGTTTGGATGCACATCTACTTGTATTTCATTAGCATAATCTATGTTTATTGCACCCTATTTCTTTATAATGTCATACTTCCATTATATTTTGTTTGGAGATCTTCTTTTTACTTATTTTTATTGATAAGACGCTATTTAGAGTGAAAATGGAGTGAAAATGCACACAAGAATAACTTTGGAAGAAATCAAGCCAAGGTCGTGTGACCCACACGGTCGTGCTCCCCACTAGAGGCAAATCAAGCCACGACCGTGTGAGCCACACGACCGTGTCAACTTCCCCGCGACCAGGCAACACACGGTCGTGCCAAATGGCACGCTCGTGTCAATGTTCCAGAGAAAAAGAAGACCACGGTCGTGTGACTCACACGGCCGTGCCAACTTTCCAAAGGTGAGGAAGGCCACGACCGTGTGAATCCACACGGTCGTGTGACTTTGGCAGAGAAGAAGAAGGCCATGGCCGTGTGAGCCACACGACCATGTGACTCAACCCGTGAGGAAGTCGGGTGAGGCCGTGTGGATTCCACATGGTCGTGTGACGAAGAACATGGGGCCGTGCCACGCCAAAATAGAGTTGTGCTAAATTTTGGGCAGATTGCAAACCGATCCTAAAACGGCCATAACTTTACGCTCGATTGGAGTTTTGGGCTATTCATTATACTGAAACATAGCTAACTTCAAGGTATAGAACTTTTCTTCAGATCCAACAAAGAGATAACATTGTCTACCCGTACCAAATGGCACAGCCCTACCTCCCAACCGCGGGTTCATCTGGACCTCCGCCCAAACTGCAGACCAAATTTTGAACCACTATAACTTTCGGTTCGGTTTGAGCCAGGGCTCAATTCAAGTATCAAATTGAAGATAATTTCAAGAGCTACAACTTTGGTTCAGGGTGAATCACGAGAAAACCTGGTTTAATGGGTAAAAACTCAGTTTACCGGACCCCTGTAATCCTGGTTTTCCTGGGTAGTTTGGAGGAGGTATAAAAGGGTCAAGATCCTCATTCTTTGACTCATCTTAGGTTTGGGACTTCGTCCCTCTCCTTGGGGAAGGGTTCTCCCCTTAGGGGGAAACCCTAGAGCTTCATTCACCTCCATCTTTTGAAGATTCGTCCATCTTAGGAGCAAGATGGCATCCCCAAGACATCGGAAACCTCGGCAAGCATCTCTTCTTCCCCTTCTTCTCACATCTAGGGTTCTAAGTATACTTTACTTTATGTTTTGGGGCTATTCTTCCTTTTCAATGGAGAAGATCTCTAGATCTAGGATGTAGGAAGTATTTGTGATGTGATGGAGATGTAAAAGAATGTGGATTTGCCATATTTCTATTCAATGACTTGTTAATGCCTTATTCATGTTTGATGAAGTATGTGTGGAGCTTGTATATGTATCTTTAGCATATTTTATCAAATGGTTGTGTAGAATTGTTAATCCTGTAAGTGAGATACCCTAGATCATATGACCGAGAGGCATTGTGACAGGGTTGCCCCGCTAACGGACGTCTAGGGTATCACCTTGAAGGGAGAAGAAAATTTCCATAAGGAAGTAGGGGATCAGACATAATCACTATTTCTATCTCTATGTTATTGTGTTTCTATGTTGTATGACCGAGGGGCGTCGTGACAAGGTTGTCCCGCTAATGGACTTCATAGGAATCACTTTCATTTAGTAGCATATGACATGGAGTAGGAGATCATGCCGGCTTATCCACTGTAGGGGAGAGTCGGTAATGAATCTAACTTCCTACAAGAGCATGAACATAGAGGATAGGAACTAAACAATCTATGTAATATCGCCTAGCATCACAAGGAAATCAAAATCCTAGAATCGTACTTAAACAATCTTTCACATCCTCTTAGCTCAACCCCTCTCAAGATCCACCATCTCTTCTCTCTTTTCTTTCTCTTACTTTCTTTGCCAACTAATCTTACATTTGTCCAGATAATTCGCCGTACGAAGTTAACTAGTGCTTAATAAACAGTTCCTGTGGATATGATATCTTTTTATTACTGACGACGAAACCTTGCACTTGTGGTTCTTGCAATGAGTTACTCTAGACATTTTTCTTTTTCCTTTTGTCTTTTCTTTCTTGTTTTCATTATGCACTTTCTTTCTTGCAATTTAAATTCTACATTTTCTTTCTTGCTTTTCATATAACATTTTATTTCTTGTCTTTAATTCTTCATTTTTATTTTTTCTTATAATTTTTTTTAGATATCCATGAGCATTAACATGTCAAGTAGGCCCTTAAGAGATTTTTCTGCACCCATTTCTACAAGATTTTTATCCACCATTGTGCAGCCTCATATTGAAGTAGAAAGTTTCCAACTAGACCCAGAGTTAATTTTCATGATACAAGATCACAAATTTGGAGGAGAAGTATCAGAATGTCCTTATCTGCACCTTGAGACATTTCTAGAGCTTTGTGATATGGTGAACTGTGTGAAGGAGTGTCAGCGGATGCAGTTCGATTCAGGACATTTCCTTTCAGTATCAAGGATAAAGAAAGGACTTGGTTATATTCCCTTCGTCCTTAAAGCATTACGTGTTGGAAATAATTGGAGCAGCAATTTTTGAATCATTTTCCCCCTCCAAGTAGAACAGTTTACATGAGGAATTGCATCACAAATTTTGCTCAAGCAGATGAGAATCATTATTTGAAGCATGGGATAGATTTAAGAGTCTACAAAGATAGTCTCTCATCATGGTTTGAAAAAATGGCTTACCCTGCATATATTCTATAGGGGAATTTCTTTCTCAAACAAATGTTATTTGGATTCATCAGTTGGAGATTATTTTATGAATAAAAATGTGGATGAAGCATATACATTAATTGATCAAGTGACACTGAATCTCCAAGAATGGTCAGATAGAAGTTCGATGGAATCTCCTTCAAATATTCAGGAAGTGCAAGCCATAAATGAAAGAGAACCTATCAAACAAAATGCAGCTCAACCACCCAAGAATGTTGAAATTCACAAGTCATAGAATGAGGAGTTCAAACATTTGGGGGGAAAGATTGATAGCATAGTTTCAAAATGGTTCAAAGAAGACCTTCCTCCTACACAGACAAGATCTAGTGTAAATGATAATGATATTAAGTTGAGAAGTGGCAAGAATCATGATGAACTTCTGAAGAATGATTTGTTTAGAATTGAGGAGAAGAACAATAGAAGAGCACAAGAACTCAGCTCCATTACTCCAGAAAGTTCACAAAGCCACAAGTACCCTTCCCTCAACGATTAATCACATCAACACTAGATAAGCAAGTTGAACCTCCTCCACAAGCTTAAAGGGAATATAGTAAAAAGGAAGTTCCTTTCCCAAGACCACCACTAAGGGTTCCTTTGTAACACCCACTAAGCTTTTAAGATAAATATGAGAATGATGAATTTGCCTTAGAAAAATATTAGTAGAATGTTGAACCAAAAAGAAATAAAAAGAAATAAAAATAGGGAGTGGTCAAGGATTGAACCTTGAACCTCTCATGATGTAAATGATAGGATTAATGGGTAATAACTAGTTGGGATAGGAATGATATATTGATAGCAAAGGAGGGAAACTCATGATAAGGATGAGAGTAAAAGCTAGCCAAAAGAAAGCAAGAAAAGAGCAAGAGAAAGGCAACTTGCCTTCCTTCTTTTCTCTCCCTCTTCCTCTCCCTTTGCCGTGACTTAAAGAGGACAATTAAGGGGATTCATTCCCCCTTGTTTCATCATGAATGATGAGAACAAATAAATAAATAAAATAAAAAGGGGCTAAGGGAGAAGGAAAGCAAAAACCAATTTTGCTACCTCTTCCCCCTTAACATAAAAGGGAGCATGTAAAGAGAAGATTTTATTTTTCTCTCATTTCTCTCATTCTCTCCTCTCCACCACCGAGAGCCTCAGCCCCCTCTCCTCCATTTTCGGCCCCCAAAACAAGGTTCCTCCTAGGATACAAGGAAGGCTACCAAGGGAAATCAAAGGAGGAGAACAAGAAGAAGAGACCCTTTTCTTCCATCACCACACTTTAGAACCACAAGCGAAAAGGAGATAAGTATCCCCTCACCTGTGGTACAAGTGGTTTTAATGTGTTTTTGGATTTTATGAGGATTTTAAAACCTAGAAACAAAGTTGTGAAAATTTAGCCAAAGAAAGGACTGGTTGATCCTAGGAATGTTTAATATAAGCCTTGATTCATGATAATTTTTCTATGCTTTGTAAGAAGGTTTTCTCTCATATTTTTATATATATGTGATGCTGGATTAGAGATGTACCTAACCCTAGAGTTTCGGCAAAAAAAAGTTTTATAAGGGCTAGGGAATTTATTTGTTTACCTAACTTGCACAAAACCCTCTAAATAAATGGTTAAGGATCCATTATTGTTTTCATACTTGAAGGTTACTTGGAACCAAAAGTACCCCACTCACAAGTTTCGGCCAAGGAAGGGTTTAGGGTTAGGAAGACTTTGAATTTAAACTCACCATGTTTATATGATAGAATATAGAGTTTCTTAAAGAATTGCATGCTTGTATGTTGATAGAAACTCATGAACATCACTTTTAATGTTTCGGCCATGGTAAGGTGGATGGTTTAGAATAGCTTAAACAGATTTTTTTTAACATGCTCAAAACCTCCATGACAATAAGATATGAAAGTTGTTTGATGCTCCCATGCTTAATTAGAGTATAGGAAAAATTGGTTGCATGATATATGATAATTATGACCACAAGGGTCCTACCTTGTTTGTGAACCAAACTTATATGTATAGTTCCTTTGGTGTTTTTGCCATAAAACTTGTTTAGGTTTTCCATACTTTAGGCCACCTAAAACCTAGTTTAAAGACTTGGAAGGTTTCGGCCAAACATATGCTATGAGATAAAGAAAGGAAAAACCTAGGAAACCTAAGACACAATTTAAATGTATGCTTATAGTGCTTAACTTTTATACATGTTATGAAATGTGTTATGACTTTCTATGCTTTTATGCCATTTGAACAAATTCCATGCTTGATGAGGTTCGGCCATGTAGGGTTTAAAGACCTAGAAACCTTAAAATTTAGACCTCATGTGTTAAAGATGCTTCTTATGAAATTGAGATAACATGTTGATTGTGTTCACATGCTTATATATTTAACTATGATTCAAATGGACACCTTAAAGTCTCGGCCATGAAGGGATACATGCCTTAGAAACACTAGAACTTACATTGAACATGCTCATGTCACTTTCCATGGAATATGAAATGTAGAAAGCTAAAAATTCACATGCTATATGTTGTTAGTGACCTAAATTGATGCTAAGGGAAGTTTCGGCCATGACCACTTGTATGATGCCATTTATAAATTTATACATGATGTTAGAGTAAATTCACATGCTTGTATGCTTACTTGAAAACCTAAATGAGTACTTGTAAGTTTCGGCCATGACATAATTTTAAGGGCTTAAAGGATTTAGGAACTAACTCAATTGTGCTTACCATATTCCTTGAAACAAATGCTATAAATATGGTTAAGGTTTCCATGCTTTATGTCATTTAGAACCTTGTTTCACACTTGTTAAGGTTCGGCCAAATGAGGTTTAAGGACTTGGAGAACTTAGAGTCCAAGTAAATCTTGTTTATAATACTTCCTATGAAAATGATATGTGGATGAATTAGGTTCTACATGCTTGGATGTTGTTTAAAACCTGAATTGGCACCTAAGAGGGTTTCGGCCAAGATAAGAACCCAAAGGATTAGGAAGCTTAGTACCCAAATTAATCATGTTACATTGTTCCCTATGATTGGATGAGCACAAGATACACTTTTATGCTTAGACATGTATGCTTGTGAGCTATACAAGATGAGAATTTCTACGATATGTTATGAGTTCAAAATATGCATGCTTTATGTTATGATATGTGGGTAAATTTTACATGCTTTGATGATATGATATGAGCTGAAAATATGCATGCTTATGTTATGATATGTGGTTAAATTATGCATGCTTTGATGCTATGTTTAGTGCTTAAAATATGCATGCTTTCATGATATGCTATGTGGTTAAATTATGCATGCTTGATGATATGCTTTATGCTTAAGATATGCATGTTTTTATGATCTATGCCTAAGTGATGCATATTGTTATGATATGATGTATGCCTAAGTGATGCATACCTTTATGATATGATGTATGCCTAAGTGATGCATACTTTTATGACATGATGTATGCCTAAGTGATGCATACTTTTATGATAGGATGTGTGCCTAAGTGATGCATGCTTTTATGATGTATGATATGTATAAGTATGACATGTACTTTACTTTATATGGCTTGTACCAAGGGTGGGCTCCATAAGCGCCCCGGGGTCGATGGAATAAGACTCGGGCCTCGTTAGGGATGGGCTCCTAAGTGCCCCTAGGTCGATGGAGTAAGACTCGGGCCTAGTATGTTGCCTTGTAGGGTTCAAGACTTGCTACCTTGGACCTACATAGGTTGCGCGCAATATGTAAGTGGTACATAGCCGGGATCCCCTTTAAGTTGAGATTATGTTCAAGTATATATGTAAGAAGAAATGGTTTTAAAGATCATGAGACATACACATGTTTTTCGGATACATGTTTTTTTTCAAAATCATATTGCATATACCTTATGATGATTTATGATATGCCATGGTTAGATATGATTATGTTATGTTCCATGATATGTCCATGTGTAGGATATGCCATGACTCCTTATGACGATATGCCATGATTAGATACGATTATGTTATGCTTCATGCTATGCTTTACGCTATGATATGCCATGACTAGTTATGATTTCTTCATGTTGCATGATATGCTTAAAAGAGTATGTTACATTATGTCATGACTAGTTGAAATGATGCCATGTTAAGACATTCTTTGATTATACTATGATTTTCGGTTTTAGTGAGTAGGAAAGGAACTTACTGAGCCATGAGTGCTCATAGCTTACTGTCCTTGTACCACAGATAAAGGAAAAAGCTGGATGAGCTAGAGGAGCAGCAGGAGAGGCAAGGAGATGTGTGTGGCAGTGGCTAGGCAACCAAATAAGAACCTGCTTTAAAAACTTTTAAAGAACTATGCTTTGGTATCATGAATTGTAGTACCGTATGTGTGACTTGATGTTATGTTTCTACTAATTTTGATATCATGTTATTGAGGCCATGATAGTGTAGTTCGGATTTGATGAAAGGGAAAACAAAAGAAAAGTTTTTATTAAACTAAGAGAATTATTTTAAGTCTTCCGCTGTTTTAAAAAGAAAAATTTGTACATAGAGTATCGTAGCCCCGTCCCTTAGGGTTAGCAGGGAGGGCGAGCGTTACATCCTTTTCCACAAAGGCTAGTGAGGGTGATTGAAGATAAAGATCCTGGCAAATTCTATGATCCAAATATGATTGAGTGCAGATTTCCTGATGTATATAAAGATGAAGACTCTTCAGATGAGGATTGTGATGATAATGCATTGGATAACAAGTTTTTAGATCTACCTCCAGGTTTTACAGGATGTTATAGTGAAATTGAATTTTCAGATGATGAAGGTGATGTGGTAGATCAACTTAAGAATGCAAATGAAGTCGGTGATCCTCATGTTGTTGATTCTCCTTCAGATGATATTGATCTTGGTGCATTATTCAACAGTGAAAGTGATGATGATATTGATATGGAAGGAAGTGTAGAGAGCTGTGGTGTGGAAGCAGCATCTCAAGAATCACCTCCTTTGTCCACACAACCTTCTGAGATTATGAGAGTTGCAAGGATTGAACATGTTGTGGACTAATGTTTAGGGACTTAATCAGAATTAGCAGAGTCTCAAGAATCACCACCTTTAGTAGCACCAACGCCTGAGCCAGAGCCACAACCATAATTGAATTCAGAAGAGGTCACATCCACATGTTTAGAACTTTCAGGTATCTCTCTGCAAAGTAAGGTTAGTATTCTTAGTGATCCTTTGGAAAACTTCATAGAGGTACTCAACATTGATTCTATTGGATGTGTTTCATCTTTTGATACATGCTCTGTTAAACTTAATATTTTTATAGTTCTTTCTTATATTTCTTTTGTTTGGGAGGTGTTCTTTTTCTTTGCATGTGTAGATTTTCATGAGGCCTATAATTGGAAGCTCAATCTGAACCGTCTTCTACCACCTGAAAGAACTTCAAAGAAGACGAAGATGGAGAGAGCGATATTTCACTTTTTAACTTCAATATTGAAAGCTTTCTCCATAATAAGAGCCCCTGGTAGGAGGGTTCTAAAATATCTTACCCCTCCAAGAGTGAGATTTAGATGAATCTAATGAGGTGGTCGAGCTAATGACCTTAAACAAGCGCTTCTTGGGAGGCAACCCAAGTTCATTTTCCTTGTTTTCTTTTATGTCTTTAGTTCTATCTAGTTTCATTTCTTTCTTTATAATAAACATGTATCCTCTACTTAATTTTTGTTGTCAATTTTCTTTTATAGGACTCAAAGATTAGGAGGATTGCAACTACATGATGGAAAAGTTAATAACATGGGCATTTGACACACATCATTTGGTAACTTCTCTAAATTTCATAAATCCTCCATATATCATTTCTAGTTTTCATTGGGACAATAAAAAGTTTAAGTCTGGGGGGATGCATTAGGTTTAGTTTAGCTTTTGGTATATTCTTCTTTTTGCATAATAAAATTTTATTTTTGCTAGTTGCATCATTCATCATATCATGATTATTTATTCCTTATTGCAAAATACTAGCACATTTATTCTAGATTTTATGTGGTTTATGGTACTAGTATGTTTAGTAATCTATCTTTTTCTATCTATGATAGCATGAAGTGAGCAATGTTTTTACTATAAGAGTTTAAGTATTGACCTTGTTTTAGGATCTCTTACGCCTTACCTAGTTTTAATGGTAGATAACTCTAAAAATAGTCATAATTCATAGAACTTGATTAGTACTAGTGTTTCTATGGTGACTTCTCAAACTGCATTTTGGTTACTGGATGAGGCTCGAATCATGTAAGCCCATTTGGAAAAATTATAATATCCCAACATTTGCATTTATGTGCATTTGTTTTCAAGTGTTGTATCTTGCAATCGCTTAAAAAAAAATAATGATGAAAAAAATTTGAATGAATAAGGGATATCAAAAATAGTTGTTATGAGTTGAAACTAGTAAGTTACCCCTTTGAGACTAAGTTAGGTTACTGGGGAAATAACTGCTATGTTTCTCTTGATATCGAGCACGACTTTGAGACCTTAGGTAGATTGAGAAGGATGAACCAAGCGTGTGGCAGGTAAGTGTCTATCGCTAGAAGCATAAGGAACACAATTTTATGACGACTTGACTAGGCTTAGGGATTGATACTTGATAAACATAGGTTACCATTGCACTGAGCACGGAGGACTACTACTTAAGTTATACTCAAACTACTTTTGTATCTTGCTCACCAATGAAATCATTTGATAGGATTAGATTGACTTGCTAGAGACTATGATGCACTATTTAACCACATGATTTTAGATGTAGTTTTTGCTTGAGGCCAAGCAAAGGTTTAAGTCTGGGGGTGTGATGTGCGTAGATTATATACACTTTTATGCATGTTTGGATGCACATCTACTTGTATTTCATTAGCATAATCTATTTTATTGCATCCTATTGCTTTATAATGTCATACTTCTATTATATTTTGTTCTGAGATATGCTCTTTGCTTATTTTTATTAATAGAACACTATTTGGAGCGAAAATGGAGCGAAAACGCACATGAGAACAACTTTGGAAGAAATCAAGCCAAGGTAGTGTGACCCACACGGTCGTGCTCCCCACCAGAGGCAAATCAAGCCACGATCGTGTGAGCCATACGACCATGTCTACTTCCCCGTGGCCAGGCGACACACAGCCGTGCCAAATGACACGGTTGTGTCAATGTTCCAGAGACAAAGAAGACCACGTCCGTGTGACTCACACGGTCGTGCCAACTTTCTAAAGGCGAGGAAGGCCACGACTGTGTGAATCCACACGGTCATGTGACTTTGGCAGAGAAGAAGAAGGCCACGGTCGTGTGAGCCACACGGCCGTGTGACTCAACCCATGAGGAAGTCAGGTGAGGCCGTGTGGATTCGACATGGCCATATGACGAAGAACATGGGGTCGTGCCACGCCAAAACAAAGCTCTGTTGAATTCTGGGTAGATTGCAAATCGATCGTAAAATGGCCATAACATTGCGCTCGGTTAGATTTTGGGGCTATTCTTCATAATGAAACGTAGCTAATTCAAGGTCTACAACTTTTCTTCAGATCCAACAGAGAGATAACATTTTCTACCCTTGCTAAATGGCCTGGCTGTGCCTCCCAACCGTAGGTTCATCTGGACCTCCGCCCAGACTGCAGACCAAACTTTGAACCACCATAACATTCGGGTTAGTTTGAGCCAGGGCTTGATCTAAGTATCAAATTGAAGATAATTTCAAGAGCTACAACGTTAGCTCAGGGTGTAGCATGAGAAAACCTAGTTTAATGGGTGAAAACCTGGTTTACCTAACCCATGTAATCCTGGTTTTCCTGGGCAGTTTGGAGGAGGTATAAAAGGGTCAAGATCCTCATTCTTTGACTCATCTTGGGTTTGGAACTTCATCCCTCTCCTTGGGGAAGGGTTATCACCTTAGTGTGAAACCCTAGAGCATCATTCACCCCCATCCCTTGAAGATCCGTCTATCTCCGGAGCAAGGAGGCATCCCTAAGACATCAGAAACATCGGCAAGCATCTCTTCTTTCCCTTCTTCCCACTTCTAGGGTTCTAAGTATGCTTTACTTTATGTTTTGGGGTTGTTCTTCCTTTGCAATGGAGTAGATCTCCAGATCTAGGATGTAGGAAGTATTTGTGATGTGATGGAGATGTAAAACTATGTGGATTTGCTATGTTTATATTCAATGACTTGTTAATGCCTTGTTCATGTTTGATGAAGTGTCTATGGAGCTTGTATATATATCTTTAGCATATTTTATCAAATGGTTGTGTAGAATTGTTAATCCTGTAGAGGAGATACCCTAGATCGTATAACCGAGTGGCATCTATTGGTAACTGGTCTGAACCTTTCCTAGCTACCATGTGTTCTTTTAAATTAAATTTGGATCGCCTGCGGAACTTAACACGTTTGATCCAAAGTTTAAATTACTTGTTCTTTTAGGTTTAGACTTGGATCTCCTGCGGAACTTAACACGTTCGATCCAAATCACCTAGGTTATTAATTTCATTAAATATTAATTTCCAGAATTGACTTCCAGGACTGCATGGCGAGGCACATGGCCTTCTTGGATATGGGAACAACCACCACCGCCTAGGCAAAGCCTTTTAAGGAAAGCTAATATTTAATTTCCTTAAATAACTTTAGGTCAACCGAAAAGAACAATCAAATCACAAGGAAAAGAAAAACAAAAGAACACAACATCGAAAACAAATTCGAAATACTAGAATCGCATGCCTCTTGTATTTGGTATTTTTACATGAAGATAGAACTAGTATGATGCGGAAATTAAATACTAGTATACCTTTTCTTTTGTAAGTAAAAACCTTTAGGTCTTCTATCGTATTCCTCTTCTAACCTCGGACGTTGTGTGGGCAACGATCTTCCGAGATGAGACACCACCAAAGCACCTTCTTCTCCTCCTTGCAAGATTCGGCCAAACCAAGTGCACCTCCAAGGAAGAAGAGAAACCACCAACCAAGCTCCAAGGGATGAAAGCTTTCTCTCCTTCTTCTCCAAGCTAGAATCCGGCCACCACTTGATCTCCAAGGAAGATGTGAGGTTCGGCCACAAAGGATGGAGAGAAGAGAAAGGGGATAGCCGGCCACACCAAGGAAGAAAAGAGGGAGAAAACAATAGAGGTTGTTCACCTTGAAGTCTCCCAAAACCCCCTCTTTTATAATCCTTAGCTTTGGCAAATAAGGAAATTTAATTATAATAAAATTTCCTTTACTTTCCTTGACATGAATTGATTAAGAAAAATTAAACAAAATTTCCTAATCCTTTATCTCATGGCCGACCACATCATTAAGAGCAAACAAGGCAATTTCAATCAACAATTAAAATTCCTTATTTGTCTTCGGAAATTTAAAATAAAAAATAAAATTTCCCTTTAAAATCCCTTCATGGTTGATAAAAAGAAATTTCTATAATTTTAATTTTTCAACATGTGAATAATTTACAAAGAAGAAAAATAAAATATTTTTCCAATCTACAAATAAGGAAAGAGATCTAATCTCTTTCTTTAATCTTTTGTAGATCCTTTTAAAAGAGATATTTTAATTTTAAACCTCTCCAATAAATTATATCTTTCACATAAGAAAATTTTAAAATTAAAATTCTTTTTAATTTAATGGGAGCTGGCCACCTAAGCTTGGGTTCAAGCTAGGGCCGGCCACCCATGAACCAAGGCTTGGCCGACCCTAGCTTGATCCACAAGCTAGCTTGGCCGGCCCCTACATCATGGGTATGAAGGTGGGTATAGGTGAGTATAGTACTCTATAAATAAGAGGCTACGATAGGGACCGAGAGGAGGAATTGGTTTTGGTCTCCCGATAAAATTAAGCATCCCATGTTCGCCCCGAACACACAACTTAATTTTATCAATAATAATTCATTCCACTAGAAAACTATTATTGAACTACCGCACCAATCCCAAATTACATTTTTGGGCTCCTTCTTATTATGAGTGTGTTAGTCTCCCTGTGTTTAAGATGTCGAATGTCCACTAATTAAGTGAGTTACTGACAACTCATTTAATTAATATCTTAATCCAAGAATAGTACCACTCAACCTTATTGTCATGTCGGACTAAGTCCACCTGCAGGGTTTAACATTGTTAGGATCCTTTGTACTCGTACGGCTAGAGAGGGGGGGTGTGAATAGCCGACCCCAAATCTTTGCTCGTTTCTTTCTACAAATTAGGTTAGCAGCGGAAATAACAAAAGGAAACGAAAACAAAACAAACCAAACCTCAACTCGTCGATGTAACGAGGTTCGGAGATGAAACTCCTACTCCTCGGCGTGTCCGTAAGGTGGACGAAGCCTATCAATCCATCGGTGGATGAGTCCCCGGAAAACCGGCTAATACAATATACTCCTTGTGGGTGGAGAAACCTTGCCACAATATTCTTGCAACAGCAAGAAAGGAATACAACAAGAAATACAAGAAGACAAGAACAATAAATGTAAAAACACAGGTTTTCTTGCCTCCTCGCCGACTGGATTCGTTGAAGCAGCAGCTCCTCAGAACACCTACAACAGCAGGATATCCCAGTCGAGAAGCTCACGCGAAGCTTGTGAAGAAGAGCTCAACAAAGCTCAAGCACCAAAATGTAGAAGAAGAGAAGAGGAAGAAGAAGTAGTGCAGCTGCAGCCCTCGACCCCTTTATACCTGCGAAGAAGAAACTAGCCGCGTCGCAACGGTTAGAACCCCGATCGGTCCGCAGACCGATCACCTAAGCGCGTGAAGCTTCGCTTGTCACTTGATCGGTCCCGACCGATCAGGTGTCGCGATCGAAGCCCCGATCGGTCGCGGACCGATCAGAACCTCCCGACGGTCCATAGACCGATCAGCTCCTCACGCCATCGATCTATGCCCGATCGGTCCGCCGATCGATCAGTTAAGGTGGATCGGTCGCAGACCGATCCATGGCTTTCTTCTCGCAAGTTGCGTTGCCTCGATCGGTCTCCGCATCGATCAGATTATAATCGTGAGCCATCGATCGATTCGATCACCACCGACCGATCGGCAACGCAATATCACCGGATCGGTCACCATCCGATCCAACTCCTAGGTTTAGAGTGCCCTCTCTAACCTAGTTCGGAGAACGAGCTACCGAGCCCTCTCCGACTCCATATGCCAAGCTTCACTCACTTGGACTTCTCAACACCGGATGTCCGATCACCCTTGATCCATCTGGATTTTCCTTGCCCGGCTTTACTCACCAGACTTTCCACCGGCTTCACTCACCAGATTTCCACACCGCCTAACATCCCGCTTAGGACTTTCCCACGGCTTCACTCGCCAGACTTTCCAACCGCCTAACATCCCAGTTAGGACTTCACTGCTCGGCTTCACTCACTGGACTTTCCCGTGCAAGTCTCCATACTTGGACTTTTCCAGCCAAGTCTCCATACTTGGACTTTTCCCAAATCTCCATACTTGGACTTTTCGCGTGCCAAGCTCCCTGCTTGGACTTTTCCGTGCCAAGTCTCCATACTTGGACTTTTCCAGTGCCAAGCTCCCTACTTGGACTTTTCCGTGCCAAGTCTCCATACTTGGACTTTTCCCGAATCAGGTCAACCAGGTCAACCCTGACCTACGGTTGCACCAATAATCTCCCAAACATCTATTCTTGTCCCACATCAAGAATAGAACTCTCTCACGAGTGTCAAACATCAACATGCAACACAACTAGGTCAACCTTGACCTAAGGTTGCACCGACAATCTTCCCAAGTCAAACATCAAAATACAACTCGAGTCACGTCAACTCGAGTCGGGTCAACCAGGTCAACCTTGACCTAAGGTTGCACCAACAAACATGACAATCTTTAGAAGCTCATATTGGGGACATTATCAACCTAGATCACTAGGACACAGTTTCTTTCTATAATCAACAACACATACTATAAGTGATATCATTTCCCAACTTATCGGGCTTATTGATTCATCAAACTAAATCTCACCCATTGATAAATTAAAGAAATAAATATCAAATATATGTACTTGTTATTATATTAGGATTAAAAGCACACACTTCCATAATAACTGAGGTCTTTGTTCCTTTATAAAGTCAGTATAAAAGAAAATGACCTTTAATGGTCCTACTCAATACACTCTAAGTGTACTAGTGTAATTATACAGTTAAGATAAACTAATACCTAATTACACTACGACCTTCCAATGGTTTGTTCCTTTCCATTTTGGTCGTGAGCTACTGTTTATAATTTATAAGGTACTGATAACATCATCTTCTATATGTGACACCACATACTATGTTATCTACAATATAAATTAATTGAACAACTACAAATAGATGTAGACAATTTGACCAAATGTGATTCTTTATTCAAAATAAATGTTTAGAAAAGCTTAGGCTTTCAGTATACACTCTAACAGCATCGTGATAGGGCTGCCCCGCTAACGGATGTCTAGGGTATCACCTTGAAGGGAGAAGCAAATCTCCACAAGGAAGTAGGGGATCAAACATAATCACTATTTCTATCTTTATGTTATTGTGTGTTAGTGTGTTTCTATGTTATATGACCGAGGGACATCATGAAAGGGTTGCCTCGCTAATGAACTTCATAGGAATCACTTCCATTTAGTAGCATAGGACATGGAGTAGGTGATCATGTCGGCTTATCCACTATAGGGGAGAGTCGGTAATGAATCTAACTTCCTACAAGAGCATGAACATAGAGGATAGGAACTAAACAATCTATGTAATATTGCCTAGCATCACAAGGAAACTGAAATCCTAGAATCGTGCTTAAACAATCTTTCACATCCTCTTAGCTCAACCCCTCTCAAGATTCACCATATCTTCTCTCTTTTCTTTCTCTTACTTTATTTGCCAACTAATCTTACATTTGTCTAGATAATTCACCGTGCGAAGTTAACTAGTGCTTAATAAACAGTCCCTGTGGATACGATATCTTTTTATTACTGACGATGAAACTGTGCAATTGTGGTTCATAACACTCATGCTGGACCACGCTTGGGGAGATGCCGGGCAACTCATGTATTGACCAAGCGAACACATCGTGATTATGTTTGAGGCAAGCGATCAGCTCTGCCTTCTTCTCTTCTTCCAGATCGGCGGCAACAAAGGTCATGGCTTCCGACCGGCTCAGGTGGATCTGAACCTCCTCCTTTTCTTCATACACCAGAGTGGGTGGTTTTTTGGTGATAGCATTTACCTCTAGCTGTGGAGTCTTCCGAGCGACCTTGGCCTCGGTCTTGACCATTTCCACATAGCAGCATCGAGCGGCCCGTTGGTCACCCTTGACCTCGCCCACCTGGTCATCCACTGAAAAATTTATCTTCTAGCAGTCAGTGGATACTATCGCACGAAATTCGTTGAGCGCCTGTCGGCCCAAAATAACATTGTAGGCCGATGGTGCGTCCACAACTATGAAGTTGTTGGTCCAGGTCCTCCTCAACGGCTCCTCTCCCAGCAAGATAGATAATCTTGCATGGCCGATTGACAATACTTCATTGCCTACGAATCCATAGAGTGGGGTCATCATGGGCAGCAACTCACTGCGATCGATCTGTAGCTGATTGAATGCCTTCTTAAAAATGATGTTCACCAAACTCCCTGTGTCGATGAAGGTTCGGTGAATGGTGTAGTTGGCGATCACCGCTCGGATGATCAAAGCATCATCATGAGGAATTTTGACACCCTCCAAATCACTAGGACCGAAGCTGATCTGAGGCCCTTCGGCCTTCTCCTTGTTACACCCTATGGCATGGATCTCCAACCGCCGAGCGTATGATTTCCTGGCACGGTTGGAGTCTCCATCGATCGACCCTTCGAAGATCATGCCTATCTCTCCCCGGGAAGCGTTGTTCATATTTTCCTCTTCCCAGGTAGATGACCAATTTCGCTTGGCCGAAATCTTGGAGGGATCGGTTTCCTCTCTCCGTTGATGGTGATAGCGCTCGGGCAACCTTCTTTCTTCTCGTAGCTCGGTCGAGTGACGACAACCTCGTCGATCAGGAGATGGGGAGCGATGGTGATATCCCCTGGGGGCCGATCGGCTGACGATTGACGTTAGTCCTCGGCAATCTCGTGTGTTGTACGTCGCCAACTAATAGAATGAACAAAACATGGGCGTCCATACCTTGCCCTTGGATGCCTTGGGCCGACCGGACGCCACATGTTGTATGGCGTGCGCCCTGGTCTCTTGGTGTGGTTGTGCTCCTTCAACCTGTAATGCCCGCCCTCCACTCCTGCCTAGTGAGGACGGGGTTACTTACTTTCTACTTTATATAGCATACGTACAAATAGTTTTCTTATTGATTTTTCTTTTCAAAATAGCGGAAGTATTTAAATCATAACATAACTAATCATACCAATATGCTCAGCATGGTTATAAACTTAAGGAATCATAATCATCCATTCCTAACATAAGCGTAAATAAAAATAGTCATTCAAGTCATCAACATAAAATAAGCATAAGCAGGTCATTTATTTCATTTAGCCAAGCCACCACCACACACATCTTTTTGCCCCTCCTGCTGCGCCTTTAGTTTATCCATCCTTTACCTTTATCTGTGGTACAAGGAAAGTAAGCTATGAGCACACAAGGCTCAGTAAGATCCTTTCCTACTCACAAAAACCGTACATATCATATAAAAGTAATCATATCAATATCATAGCATGAATGAAACTCATATTATGGCATAAATGGAAATCATAGCATGGCATAAATAACAATCATATCATGGCATAAGGTGAGCATCATATCTTGTCATAAACTTATCATATCAAGCATAAAGTAAACATCATATAATGACCTAAACTTATCATTGCATAAATGGTATTCATATCATAATGTAAAGTAACCATCATAACATAACATGTCATATCGTAAAAAAACACATAAGCATCATGACATATCATATCATCGTATGAAGAACATCCTATCATAGCATGTGAGTAAGCAACATATCATATCATTCCATATCATAAACATATATGCAAGATGTCCTTTAAATCATGGATGATGTCATGTGCAAGATGCTTTTCAAAACATGCTTCATGTCATGTGCCAATGTCTTAAAAACAATATCATATAGTACTTAAAAATAATCTCAACATGAGGAGGCTCGGCTTAGTACCACATACATACATAAATGCGCGCATCCTAAGTAGACCCAAGGTAGCTAGTCTTGAACCTACTAGGAAAACTAGGCTCGTAGCTCAACCTAGGGGCACGTAAGGAGCCCACCCTTTACTAGGCCCGTTTCTTAGTCCATCGACCTAGGGGCGCATAAGGAGCCCACCCTTTTGGTACAAGCCATACAAAGTAAAATATTATGTCATATACATATCATATCATAGCATATCATGTTCATGTCATTCATAACATATCATATACATGTCATTCATAACATATCATATTCATGTCATTCATACATATCATGTACATGTCATTCATAGCATATCATATTCATGTCATTCATACATATCATGTACATGTCATTCATAACTTTTCATAACATGGAGAGTGCTCTTAGTCCCACTTGATAGGGAAGCAACTCTTAGGCCTTTCACTTAGTTTGTCATAAAGAGTGCTCTTAGTCCCAACAATACGGAAGCATCTCTTAGGACTTTTCTTTTCATTTCATAAAGCATACATACTTGAACATTTTACATATCATAGAAGATATTTTTATGCATGATTCATAAGCATACATAATGAACATTTAACATAACATGGAACACATAAGAATGCATGGAACATAAGTTAGCATCTCTTAATTCATATCATGGCAAGGTGAAGCACCTAGAGAGTTATAATTGGGTCTCAATATCAACCTACTAAGGGTGACCGAAACATGTAAAGGTCCACCTAGGTTGCATGCAATCATAATAGCATATAAACCCTAAATCAATTTTATAACATTTATCCTAAGGAACATCATAAGCATATTAAATTTTTGGTTCTAAGCTTCCTAGGTCTAAACTTCATAATGGGGCCGAAACATGCAAGGCCTAGATCTAGGTTACAATAGCATATAAACATGTGAACCCTAAACAATTTTCATGACATTTATTCTAAGCAACAACATGAGCATATTGAATTTAGGTTTCAAGCTTCCTAGGTTTACAAACCATAGGTGACCGAATGTCCTAAATGTGAAGCTAGGTTCTCAACCAAATACAAGCATAAGAATATCATGTTAATTCTATATTATATCATGGAAAAAAAATATGAGCATGTTAGAGTTGAGTTTAAGCTTGCCTAAGCCCTAAAATCTATCTTGGCAGAAAGTTCTCAAGGTGGAAACCTAGTTCTAAACAACATGAAATCTTAAGTACATCAAGTTATCTTCATACCATATCATGAGGAAGATCATAAGCAAGTTAGATTTGTGTTTGAGCCTCATTAGGGTTGTTAATCCTTTCATGGCCGAAACCCGAAGGTAAGGTTCACCTAGTTCCAAACAACATACAAGCATGCAACATCAAGGAAACATTCATAGCATATCATGAGAAAGATCATAAGCATGTTAGTTTGAGTTTTAAGCTTCTCTAGGGTTCTTATTCCTTCCATGGCCGAAACTCTTAAGGTAAGGGTCTCCTAGTTCCAAACAACATACAAACATGAAACCTCAAAGAAACATTCATAACATATCATGAGAAAGATCATAAGCATGTTAGTTTTGAGGTTGAGCTTTCCTAGGGTTTTTAATCTCTTCATGGCCGAACCCTAAGGTGAGGATTCACTTAGTTCTAAGCAACAAATAATATGAAATATCAAAGAATTATTCATACCATATCATGAGAGAAACCCTAAGCATGTTGGTTTTGGTTTTAAGCTTTCATAAGTCTTACAACTCATCATGGCCGAAAGTTTCAAGGGAAACCCTAGGTTTTTAAGCCATCTATACTTGAAGAAAAACCACATAACAACTTGTACCACAGGTGAGGGGATACTTACATCCTCTTGCTTGGTCTTTTCTTAAGATAAAGATACCCTTGAGAAGAAGAAGAAGAAGCTCCTCCTTCTAGTATTTCCTTCGCTTCTCTTGCTTGTAAGAAGTAGGTCTTGAGGCTTTCTTCTTGAGGTTTAGTTTTCCTTAGGAAGAAAACTAAGATTGGGTTTCGGAAATTTGGAAGAGGGGAGGCTCTAGGTTCGACAATGGTGAGGAAAGGAAGAAGAAAATAAAATCCCTTTCTCTTTTTCTCTCTTATGCTAAGTGGGAGGAAGAAGCAAAGATAAGTTGTTGCCTTCCCTTTCTCATTAACTCCTTCCTAATTATCCTTAATGAGGCAAGGTGTCCCCATTCATCCCCTTAATTCCTCTCATCTCATTCCCTCATGCATCTCCACGAAAATGGAAGAGAAGGAGGAAGGAAAAGACAACTTGTCTTTTGCTAGTTTTCTTCTTAATCATGAGAAGGAGGAAGAAAGCTACTTGATGTTTTCTTGCTTCCTTCTCTTAATCATATTTTTACCTTTATCTACAATTTCCATTCTCTATTCAACAATAATTTATGATGGCCTAGTGGTCAATCCATAATCCTTAGCTTAAAGAGGTTCAAGGTTCAATCCTCGACCAATTCCTTTTCTTTTATATATATTTTTGGCTCTATCTTTTCTTTTTATTCTAAGAGAAAATCTTCACATACTTAGCTTAAGAAATTCGTGGGTGTTACAGTACCCCATACCTCATAGAAAGTTCATCCTCGAACTTTAGAATAGCGACATCAGGTGGCACAGGACTTCCTGCTGAGTGCATCGGCCACTTTATTCGCCTTTCCTGGATGATAAAAGATCTCGCAGTCATAGTCTTTGACTAGTTCGAGTCATCTACGTTGTCTCATATTCAGGTCTTTCTGTGTGAAGAAGTATTTCAGACTCTGGTGATCGGTGTAAATCTTACACTGAGCTCCATATAAATAATGTCTCCATATTTTGAGTGCAAAGACCACGACTGCTAGTTCTAAGTCATGGGCGGGGTAATTCTTTTCATGCTCTTTAAGTTGTCTAGAGGCGTAGGCAATGACCTTGTCGTCTTGCATGAGTACAGCTCCCAGTCCTAATATGGAGGCATCGCTGTACATATCGAAGCCCTTGTCACATTCTGGAAGTGTAAGGATCGGAGCACTAGTCAGTCTCCTTTTTAATTCTGTGAAACTCTTCTCGTAGTCCTCTGTCCCTTCATACCTTTTGTTCTTTTTTGTGAGAACTGTCATAGGAGCTGTAATTTTGGAAAAATCTTCTACAAATTTCCTATAATAGCCTGCAAGCCCGAGAAAGCTTCTGACTTCGCTGGCATTCTTCGGCCTGTTCTAGTTACTTACAGCTTTGATCTTGCTTGGATCCACCATTACTCCGTCCTTGGAGATAACATGACCCAAGAATGATATTCGATCAAGCCAGAACTCACATTTGGAAAACTTTGCATATAGTTGTTTCTCCTGAAGTATCTGTAACACTGTGTTCAGGTGTTCAGCGTGCTCCTCTGGGGTTCTGGAATAGATGAGAATATCATCAATGAAGACGATCACAAATTTGTCGAGATATGCCGTAAATACCCGATTCATCAGATCCATAAATGTAGTAGGAGCATTAGTTACGCCAAAAGGCATAACTATAAACTCATAGTGTCCGTATCTTGTTTGAAATGATGTCTTCGGAATATCACCCTGTTTTTACTTTCACTTGGTGATAGCCGAACCTCAGGTCAATCTTCAAGAAGACAGTTGCACCCTTCAGTTGGTCGAACAAGTCGTCGATTCGTGGAAGAGGGTACCGGTTCTTGATTGTTACCTTATTCAGCTCTCGGTAGTCTATACACATTCGCATAGATCCATCCTTCTTCTTTATGAACAGTACAGGAGCTCCCCATGGGGAGTGACTAGGGCGGATAAGTCCCTTGTCAAATAACTCTGATAGCTATTCCTGAAGTTCCTTCAACTCAGCCGGCACCATTCGGTAGGGTGCTTTAGAGATCGGTTTAGTGCCAGAAATCAATTCAATCTCGAATTCTATTTCTCGATCAGGGGCTAATCCTGGGAATTCATCGGGAAATACCCCTGGATATTTGCATACTATCGGGACATCTTCTAGTTTCTGGTCATTGGTTCGACTTGCGTCGACCATTTGTGCTAGAAAGCTAGTACATCCTTTATCTAGCATCTTCTGCGCCTTTATGGCTGATAAGAATCCCTCAATTCCTTTACTTGGTTCTCCAATAAATTTGAACTTCAGTTCCACTTCCGGTTGGAAGACTACTTTTCTTTTACGGCACTCGATCGATGCGCCGTACTTGCTCAGGAAATCCATGCCTAGTATAATATCAAAATCCTGTATATCGAGTATTATCAGATCGTAGTAGAGTTCTCTGTCTGCGATTCGGATAGGCACGGCTCGCAGCATCTGATCGGATGGCATCACTTCTCTCGAAGGCAAGGTTGTTAAGAATTTGCCACTTAAGACTTGTGGTGACACTTCTAACTTTTTCGTGAAGGGTGTGGAGATAAACGAGTGGGTTGCTCCAGTATCAAATAACACAGTAGCATACTGACTGAAAATAGATAGCTGACTTGTGACAACTATAGAAGCACTCGCCACGTCCTCCTTGGTGAGAGAGAAAACCCTGGCATTCGTCGTCACTGGTGGGGCTTCTAATCTCCCTTGGCTAATCGGAGTCCCTTCCAGAGTCGCTTGCATCTGATGTAACTGTGCGGGGGTACTCCTATTCTGGTCATACTGCTGAGATGGTACCTGGAACCGGGTAGGGCAGTCTCTGACCATATGTCCTTCCTGCCCGCAATTGTAGCACTTTCTCGTACCCTGGTGGCATGCTCCGGAATGCTGCTTTCCACAAGTGGCACACAGAGGGTACCTCGGCTGCTTATTTGCTGGACCACCTTTAATGTTGTTCCATTGTTTTCTCTTTCCAGTGGAGTTTCCTTTCCAGTTCGTCTTGGTACTCTGCGGTTTCTGTCCTTCCGTCTGTGCCGGATTCTTTCCCTCGTTCATCGTCTTCTGATAATGTTCGGTGATCAAGGCACTGCTGACTAGCTCTTCCGTGGTTTGCGGTCTATTAACTCCGCCGGCCACATTCAAAGCTATCTCAGGTCGGAGCATCTTCAACATTAGTCTGACCCGTTCTCTTTCCGTGCTGACCAACTCTGGACATAGGCGTGCGCGGCGGTTGAAGCGCTTTACTGCTTCGTTGACAGATAAGTCACCTTGCCGGAACTCGGTGAACTCATCGTAATGTCGATTCGTCACTCGCATATGGAAATACTCCTCCAAGAATTCTGCTTCAAAATCTGCCCAATTCATTAGGTTGACTTGTCTTTTGGTCTTAACTCTTTCCCACCACATTCATGCATCTCCCGAAAAACAAAATGATACACACTTGATCTTTTCTGATATCGGCCAATCTAGCAGCTCTACGATACTTTCCACTGTCTTGAACCAGGCCTGGGCGTCCCATGGTTCGCAAGTCCCCGAAAATTTTTTCGGCTTCAGCCTTAGCCACTGTATCAAGTAGTTTTCTTGTCGGACCATTGGGGCAGGGGCTATCGGTAGTACCGGTGCAACTGCAGGTATGACAGGTGGTGTATTCGGGTTTATTGGTGGGGTGACCGGATTTCCTTGTTGATTCATCAGAGCAGTGATCACTTGTTGTTGTTCCGTAATCTGACGTTGGAGGTCTGTAACCACTTGGGTCAGATCTGGTGGAGTCACTGTCTCCTCGGTCCTGTTACCGCGTCTTCTAGTAGCCATGTTTATCTTCATAAATGACAACAAGGCTAGCATAAGTCATCATAGTTTCTAACCAGGCTAACCTAAGGTGATTATTATTCTTAACAAGTCCTAGCCTATGTTATAGTCAATTCTATCCTACCTTCATGTATCCCTAGACTAAAACGGTGAATCATAAAAAAAAAATAAACATGCAATATTAGATTAAAACATTACTTATCATGCATAAAAGGAATAAGCATAGAAATTCTTACTTGGAGCGGCATGGTAGAGGCTTGATGTGTGTAGTGAGATGGCTAACTTGGCTCTGATACCAACCTGTAAACGCCCGCCCTCCACTCCTGCCTAGTGAGGACGGGGTTACTTACTTTCTACTTTACATAGCATACGTACAAATAGTTTTCTTATTGATTTTTCTTTTCAAAACAGCGGAAGTATTTAAATCATAACATAACTAATCATACCAATATGCTCAGCATGGTTATAAACTTAAGGAATCATAATCATCCATTCCTAACATAAGCGTAAATAAAAATAGTCATTCAAGTCATCAACATAAAATAAGCATAAGCAGGTCATTTATTTCTTTTAGCCAAGCCACCACCACACACATCTTTTTTCCCCTCCTGCTGCGCCTTTAGTTTATCCATCCTTTACCTTTATCTGTGGTACAAGGAAAGTAAGCTATGAGCACACAAGGCTCAGTAAGATCCTTTCCTACTCACAAAAACCGTACATATCATATAAAAGTAATTATATCAATATCATAGCATGAATGAAACTCATATCATGGCATAAATGGAAATCATAGCATGGCATAAATAACAATCATATCATGGCATAAGGTGAGCATCATATCTTGGCATAAACTTATCATATCAAGCATAAAGTAAACATCATATCATGACCTAAACTTATCATGGCATAAATGGCATTCATATCATAATGTAAAGTAACCATCATAACATAACATGTCATATCGTAAAAAAAACATAAGCATCATGACATATCATATCATCGTATGAAGAACATCCTATTATAGCATGTGAGTAAGCAACATATCATATCATTCCATATCATAAACATATATGCAAGATGTCCTTTAAATCATGGATGATGTCATGTGCAAGATGCTTTTCAAAACATGTTTCATGTCATGTGCCAATGTCTTAAAAATAATATCATATAGTACTTAAAAATAATCTCAATATGAGGGGGCCCGGCTTAGTACCACATACATACATAAATGCGCGCATTCTAAGTAGACCCAAGGTAGCTAGTCTTGAACCTACTAGGAAAATTAGGCCCGTAGCTCGACCTAGGGGCACGTAAGGAGCCCACCCTTTACTAGGCCCGTTTCTTAGTCCATCGACTTAGGGGCGCATAAGGAGCCCACCCTTTTGGTACAAGCCATACAAAGTAAAATATTATGTCATATACATATCATATCATGTTCATGTCCTGCATAACATATCATATACATGTCATTCATAACATATCATATTCATGTCATTCATACATATCATGTACATGTCATTCATAGCATATCATATTCATGTCATTCATACATATCATGTACATGTCATTCATAACTTTTCATAACATGGAGAGTGCTCTTAGTCCCACTTGATAGGGAAGCAACTCTTAGGCCTTTCACTTAGCTTGTCATAAAGAGTGCCTTAGTCCCAACAATAGGGAAGCATCTCTTAGGCCTTTTCTTTTCATTTCATAAAGCATACATACTTGAACATTTTACATATCATAGAAGACATTTTTATGCATGATTCATAAGCATACATAATGAGCATTTAACATAACATGGAACACATAAGAATGCATGGAACATAAGTTAGCATCTCTTAATTCATATCATGGCAAGGTGAAGCACCTAGAGAGTCATAATTGGGTCTCAATATCAACCTACTAAGGGTGGCCGAAACATGTAAAGGCCCACCTAGGTTGCATGCAATCATAATAGCATATAAACCCTAAATCAATTTCATAACATTTATCCTAAGGAATATCATAAGCATATTAAATTTTTGGTTCTAAGCTTCCTAGGTCTAAACTTCATAATGGGGCCGAAACATGCAAGGCCTAGACCGCTGTGTCTGCTGCTTGGCCGAACGACTTGTTGGAGTGTATACTAAAAGCCTAAGCTTTTGTAAACATTTATTTTGAATAAAGAATCACATTTGGTTAAATTGATAACATTTAGTTGTAGTTGTTCAATTAATTTATATTATGGATAACATATTATGTGGTGCCACATACAGAAGATGATGTTATCAATACCTTATAAATTATAAACAGTAGCTCATGACCAAAATGGAAAGGAACAAACCATTGGAAGGTCATAGTGTAATTAGGAATTAATTTATCTTGACTATATAATTACACTAGTACATTTAGAGTGTATTGAGTAGGACCATTTGAGGTCGTTTCTTTTATACTGACTTTATAAAGGAACAAATACCTCAGTTATTATGGAAGTGTGTGCTCTTAATCCTAATATAATAACAAGCACATATATTTGATATTTATTTCTTTAATTTATCAATGGGTGAGATTTAGTTCGATGAATCAATAAGCCCGATAAGTTGGGAAATGATATCACTTATAGTGTGTGTTGTTGATTATAGAAGGAAACTGTGTCCTAGAGATACTAGGTTGATAATGTCCCCAAGAGGAGCTCATAAGGATTGTCATGTTTAACCCTGCAGGTGGACTTAGTCCGACATGACGATAAGGTTGAGTGATACTACTCTTGTACTAAGATATTAATTAAATGAGTTGTCAGTAACTCACTTAATTAGTGGACATTCGATATCTTAAACACAGGGAGACTAACACACTCATAATAAGAAGGAGCCCAAAAATGTAATTTGGGATTGGTGCGGTAGTTCAATAATAGTTCTCTAGTGGAATGAATTATTATTGATAAAATTAAGTTGTGTGTTTGGGGCGAACACGGGATGCTTAATTTTTATCGGGAGACCAAAACCAATTCCTCCTCTCGGTCCCTATCGTAGCCTCTTATTTATAGAGTACTATACCCACCTATACCCACCTTCTATACCCACCTAAAGAAGGCCGGCCAAGCTAGCTTGGGAATCAAGCTAGGGCCGGCCTAAGCATGGTTTATGGGTGGCCGACCCTAGCTTGAACCCAAGCTAGAAGGGACCGGCCTTAATGAAATTAAAAGAATTTTAATTTTAATTTTTATTATGTGGAAGATATAATTTATTAAAGAGAATTAAAATTAAAATATCTTTCTTAAAAAGATCTACAAAAGATTAAAGAAAGAGATTAGATCTCTTTCCTTATTTGTAGATTGGAAAGATATTTTATTTTCTCTTTGAAAATTATTCACATGTTGAAAAATTAAAATTATAGAAATTTCTTTTTATCAACCATGAAGGGATTTTTGAAGAGAAATTTTATTTTTAAAATTTTCGGAAACAAATTTGGAAGTTTTAATTTGTTGATTGAAACTTGTCTAATTTGTCTCTCTATGATGTGGCCGACCATTATAAGTTTAATTGGGAAATTTTATTTTATTTTTCTCAATTAATTCATGTCAAGGAAAATTAAGGAAATTTTATTGTAATTAAATTTCCTAATTTACCGAGGCTAAGGAATATAAAAGAGGGGGTTGGGGTGCCTTCGTGAGGTACAACCTCTATTATTTTTCTCCCTCTCTTATTCCTTGGTGTGGCCGGCCATCCTCTTCCTCTCTTCCTCTTTGTGGTGGCCGAAATCTCTCTCTTGGCTCGGAGCTTTTGTGGTGGCCGGATACTACTTGGAGAAGAAGAAGAAGAAGGAGAGAAAGCTTGCATCCCTTGGAGCTTGGTTGGTGATTTTCTTCATCCTTGGTAAAGCTCTTGTTTTGGCCAAACCTAGCTAGGAGGAGAAGAAGGTGCTTTGGTGGTTTCTCATCTCGGAAGATCGTTGCCCACACAATGTCCGATGTTAGAAGAGGAATACGGTAGAAGATCAAGAGGTCTTTCTAAAAGGTATAACTAGTAATTTTTCCTTTCCGCATCATACTAGTTATTTTTTGAAATAATACCAAATACAAGAGGCTTACGATTCTAGTATTTCGAATATATTTTTCGATGTTGTGTTCTTTTGTTTTTTCTTTTCCTTGTGATTTGATTGTTCTTTTCGGTTAACCTAAAGTTATTTTAGGAAATTAAATATTAGCTTTCCTTAAAAGGTTTTGTCTAGTTGGTGGTAGTTGTTCCCATATCCAAGAAGGCCATGTGCCTCGCCACGTCAGTACTGGGAACCAATTATGGAAATTAATATTTAATGGAATTAATAACTTAGGTGATTTGGATCAAACGTGTAAAGTTCCGCAGGAGATCCAAGTCAAAACCTAAAAGAACAAATAGATTAAGTTTTGGATCAAACGTGTTAAGTTTCGCAGGCGATCCAAAATTTAATTTAAAAGAACACATGGTAGCTAGGAAAAGGTTCAGACCTTTGTACAAAATTTTTGTACAGTGGAACCTCTAGGTTTTCCGAGTAGCAACCAACACGGCCTAGCCACTCGACTAGAATTCTGCTATCCCTAAGCTATCTACTGCCACACCGAGCGAGACAGCCGCTCGGCTAAAAGTCCGCTGTCGCACCGAGCGGGAGAGCCGCTCGGCCGGAAATTCTCTGTCCTGATCCGTCATTGGGCCGAGTGGGAAGGCCACTCGGTTCGACTTCTGTACGTCACTTGAGCGTCGGTTTGATTACTCCGTGTTGAAGACGGTGGGTCTACTCTTAATCCTCGATTGGCGTATGGCTCTCTCGACCAGCCAACACCGCCCACCCGTTGACCATCTTGACTTTGACCTCCACGCAACGGTAGGGTGGGGCCCTACCTAATCACTGCATAACATACCATAAATAGACTAGAAAAGGGCCTTTAGAAGAAGTGTGAAGTCAAGTTGGCGACCTCGTCTTCAAACTTCCCTTTAATAGCAACGTCTCCCCCTGAGTCAGTGACTTAGATGTCCCGCTCGTCAAAAGGCGCCACCCAGGTGCTTTAATCTTATTAGACCGACTAATCCCTAGGCAGCCCACCACTAAGCCTCCAACTTCCTCCGCTCGGGGAAAGGAACTAGCAATCATGATTCACTCCCCATCCAGACCTGCTATTCATGGGTTGACTAGTGCATCCCTTCTACCTTCATCCACACAACAACCAGGGATGGTCATGCAAATCCCCTCATCTTATGTTCGTCCTTACCTACTAACTAGTCCTACTCGAGGTATCCCCGTATGACCATGCTCTTCAGCTGACTCAGAATGTCAATGTCAATCCACTTTCAACTTGCCGCCCTAACAGGGAAGGGCCTCGATTCCCCCTCCTACGGGGTTGTAAATGTTGGTAACCCAAGATTGTTTTGATGTAATCAAACAAGTTAAGTTAAGTCCTATTGTGTTTAACCTTGTGTCTAAGTGTGCAGGAACTTAGGAGCACAAGAAGTCGAGCAAAAGACGCAGCTAGCGAGAAGGACGACACGGGAGAGAGCCGACAAGCTCGGTGTGTCTGAGGGATGAGGTGCTGCGGAAGAGTACACGGATGGACGAGAAAGAGGCGTGTGGCGTTTCCGAGGGACGAGAGGCCGGAGCGGAAGGTTGCTCGAGAAGGCCGGAAGTTGGGTTCAGATGAGCCCTATTCCGGATGGCCGAAATCACCCAAGAGAGCGGAGCCAGAGTGGAAAACCCAGACCGAGGCGAGCAAAACCGGAGCAAAGGGCTCGGATCGAAAAAGTCAACTATGTTGACTTTATGGGTCTGGGCGCTCGAAACCTGATTTTTATCATGTTTGATGTGGACGTTGATCGACGCGTCGGGGATAAAATTCAATCCCACTCCAAGAGCCTGGAACCCTTCCATTCCAGGTGCCCCAACCAAGGCTATAAATATAACCTTGATCCAGAAGTTAAACAACAACAAGCATCTTGAGTAACAACACTTGTACACTTTCAGTTTTCATTTAGCTTCTTCTTTTCTGAGCTTTCATTGCTGTAAAGAGGCTTCTTCGCCTGAAGGAGATATTAGTGCGTTCCACTTCCTTGGATTAACAACCTCCCTGATTGTAACCAAGTAAAACTTCGGTGTCTCTATTTTTTAGTTTATCTTTTATTTATGTAAGTGTTGGTTTAAGTTATAAGCTGAGAAAGGTTTATTTTGTGTAGGAGCTATTCACCCCCCCTTCTAGCCGGCAAACGGGTCCCAACAAGTGGTATCAAATCTAGGATGCTTCAGGAGGACTAACTGCCAATCGAAGCACCGAATCAATGGTCGGACCGAGCATATACCCACCAAAGTTCGAGGGGGAGTTAACTAGTTGGAAAAAGTGAATGTAGGTATTCTTTAAAACCGATTTTGAATTACTATTAATAATGAAGTTCGGCTTTATAGCACCCGAGGGTAAGGAAGAATACCAGTGGATGAAGAAGGAGCCGGCCGACTACGTGGAAAATGACAAAGAAGAATTTCATCTGCTGAGCATCCTTCTGCCACAAGAAGTCAACCGAATTGGCACCTACAACTCAGCAAAGGAGCTTTGGGAGAAGTTTCTTGAGCTACATGAAGGGACGTTTGAAGGCAAGCTCGTAAGACGGGACTTACTTCGTAACCAACTCACCAACCTGTGATTTGAAGAAGATGAAACGATTGCACACCTTCACTCGAGGATAAAGGAGTTTATCATCAGACTTTCGAATCTCCGAGAAAAGGTAAGCAACCAAGATTCGCTAAGGTACACTCTTAATGCATTCCCTAGAAATACAAAATGGGCATCACTAGTAGATGCTTTCTATATATCTAAGGACTTAGAATCTATTACCTTAGAAGAATTATTTTCAACTTTTGAAGTGCATGAATCGAGATGTGCAGGTACGAAGGAGCCGAAGCACAACATCACCTTCAAGGCAATGAGAGACGAACATGAGTCAAAATCCTCTCTCGACGATGAAGAAATGGTTATGATGGTAAGGTATTTTAAAAAGTTATTTAAATCAAGAAAAACTAACCATCCACAGGGTAGAAAGAAAAGGACAATCAGATGCTACCATTGCAACAAAGAAGGGAATGTTAAGGACAACTGCCCCAAGCTAAGGAACAAGGATAAGGACAAAGGAAAGAAGTATGTCCAAACGAACAAGTACAAGACTTTGAAGGCGACGTGGGATGAAACGTCGCCCGAATCGAAAGTTGAAGCTTTCTCCGGACTTGCATTAATGGTAAGTCATCAAGAAGATGAACATGAAGAAAGCTCATCTGAAATGAGCATCAAGAGCATCGATAAAAGGGGAGCTACATCGGAAGAAAGCAGCAGTTCAGGGGGAGCTACGGATAACGAGATCGATAAGGTAAGTCAGGTCCGATCTCTCCCACCTGACAAGTTGTTTAAGTTTGTTAAATTGTTAACTAAAGATTGTTACAAATTAGAAAAAAAAATTAAAAGTAATTCTAGAAAAAGCTTGTCCATTAGAAGAGTTTGATAAATTAATGTTAGTTAGAGCCCTAGAGCCAATCATTTGATGATTGTATTATGGACTTATTGTATCATATTCTTATATAAATAAAGGCATTTGTTTTGGTTATTATACTTACTTGTATTGGTGTCAAATAAACTAAGTATAATAGCGTCCTTGAGTAGAAGGTTCTCACCTATATCAATTGGTTAGTTGAACCAATAGTGAGATGATATAGGGAACACTACTCTTAATCATTCCTAGTCGAGTATTAACATTCAGGGACAATGTTAATGCAATAAGACTAGCATGTAGGTCAACTCGATGACTTGATCTCACAAGTCATGGATATAGAGATATCAAGTTGACACATGGGTATGCATTGGAGAATGTATACTGAATGACCCGCCATGAGAAAGTATCATGGATCATTATATGAGTGTCATATACTTTCTCATGTGGCTATTAGTATGACTACTAGTCCTTGGACCTGCAGTCACTATGGATCCCTACATAAGGAGTTATGTACTTTTGTATAGTCAAACGTCACCCGTAACTAGGTGGACTATAAAGGCGATTACTGGGTATATAACGAATTATGCAGAGGGATGTGAGTGATGTAGATGGGACCTATCCCTCCTATATGATGGGAGAGACATCGATATTCTTGATAGAGTGAGACTACGAAGTGCATGGCCATGCCCAAATGAGTCAATATGAGATATTGAGCTCATTTGATTTAGTGAGTCTACTTGGAGTTCAAGATTTAGATTGGTCAGAGGATGACACGGTCTATGCCTCACATTGATCAATCTAGATGTCTAGGATAGAAGGACACTTGTCATATTTTGTGAGGAGTCACAATTAGTAGTCACAAGGTGATGTTGGATCTCAACATTCTTGTAACTTGGGTAGTAATGATGTGTTGCTAGATACCGCTCATTACTTATGCTCCTAAATGGGTTTAGGGGCATTGCCAACGTTACAAGAACCTATAGGGTCACACACTAAGGACAATTAGATGGAGATTAGGTTCATATGATGAACCAAGAGGATTAGATTCATTTGATGAATCAAATTGGATTAAGAGTAATCCTAATTGGGCTAATTGAGTTGGACTCAAGTTGATTCATGTGTTCAATGAGTCTAATTTAGATTATGACTCATTGAATCAATTTAATTAAATGAATTAGATTCATTATATTAAATTGGCTTGAATTAAATGGTTGGATTAGATCAACCATGAGAGAGATTAAGTCAAGTTTGACTTGACTTGAGAGGAAGAGGAAGAGTCAAGTTTGACTTGACTTTATGCCACATCATTTGTGACTTGGCATTAAGTGGCCAATGATGAGGTGCCACATCATCATGTTTAGCACATGTGGGTGCCACCTCATGGAGGTTACAAATCTCTTTAATGGCCACACTTAATGCAAAATGGGGGTTACACTTTTGTGAAAGTGGTCGGCCACTTTTGTGAAGGGAATGAATTCATTTTTCATTCAAGTGTCATTTACATCTTCTTCTTCCTCAAGTGCTCTCTCTTCTTGCTCTCCCTCTCCTCTCTTGGCCGAATACCATCTAGGTGCTAGCACAACTATTGTTTGGTCTTCTCCACCTAATTAGTTCGTGTGGATACTTCTAGAGAGTTGTCTACTTTGACACTTGAGATCCGACATCTCCTTGGACGAGCGGGATACGAAAAGGGCGCGCATCGAAGGTATAAAGGGTTTCCTCTTTGTAAATCTAGTGTAGATCTAGATTAGAAACTCGTACTTGTATTTTTGTTTTATTTCTACTTCGCACGGATCCGGTGGCTTGGGGCTTCGGGGTTTCCGCGACGCGAAAAAGCGGTTTTCGCGGCCCGAAAAACCCAACAATTAAAGATGGAAAATGACAATTTATAAAAAGAAATAAAAAACTTGAAAAGTCATACATGTACATATAGTACTAGAAGATATAATTTGAACTGGTATTTTAAATATCATAGAATACAAATTAGAAACATTTCAAAGAAATTTGTCCCTATGAAATTCCTAATTAACCTAGTTGACTGGAACCTATATTGGGTTCCAAAGTATGTTTTACCTTAGAATTAGCACTTTCAGTGAGAAAATTAAATATTTGAATTTCTTTAAGAGGATTTGTCTAGAAGTGGTTGATGATTCAATAACCAAGAAGACCTAGTACCTCACCACAGCTTAGAAGCCAAATATTGAAATAAAATATTTAATTAACTAACTGATAGACTATTAAGATTGAAATTAGGTAATGCTTTAATAGTTACATAAATATTTTACAGTATCCTTAATTTAGAAAAAAAAATTGTATCAGCTTTAGTTTCCATAAATTTCTACAAAATTAGTTTTTGAAAAATTTGTTTAACTTAGAAAATTTTTTCATTTTTTTAATTTGTTTAACTTAAAGTTTTTAAGTTATTTTATAAACTTTTCTTTACCAAAATTGTATACATTGCACAAAATTTTTTTAAACTTAGAAAAATTTTCTGCTTAAAATCTTGTTACTTAGAAATTTTTTGATAAGTTTTTTCAAAATTATTTGAAACTCATAATTACCCTTAGATTTTATGGTACCCTATTTTTTATGTGATCAAAGGGGGAGAAGAAAAAAATTAAGTCTAGGGGAAGGTAGCTTAAATTTTTTACTTTTTGCACATTATTGCAAAATTTATTGTCTTTTACTTGATAGTACTTTATGTTGGTTTACCCTAACTTAACTTGGATTACTTACATCAAAAAGGAGGAGATTATTGGTACCCTAAGGTTATTTTGATGTAATCAAATAAGTTAAGTTAGGTCCTATTGTGTTTAACCTTGTGTCTAAGTATGCAGGAGCTCAGGAGTACAAGAATTCAAGCAAAAGACGCAGCTAGCGAGAAGGACAACACGGGAGAGAGCCAATAGGCTCGGTGCGTCTGAGGGACGAGGTGCTACGGAAGAGTAAGCGAGCAGACGAGGAGGCACGTGGCATTTCCGAGGGATGAGAAGCCGGAATGGAAGGTTTCTCGAGAAGGTCGAAAGTTGGGTTCGGGTGAGCCCTATTCCAGATGGCCGAAATCACCCCAAACGAGCGGAGCCAAAGCGAAGGACCCGGACCAAGGCGAGCAAAACCGGAGCAAAGGGCCCAGACCGAAAATGTCAACTATGTTGACTTTGTGGGTCCGGGCACCCAGAACCCTTCCGGGCGGTCGAAACATGATTTTTATCATGTTCGATGTGGATGTTGACCGACGTGTCAGGGATAGAATTCTATCCCACTCCAAGCGCTTGGAACCCTTCCAGGCACCCCGACCAAGGCTATAAATACAGCCTTAGTCCAGAAGCTAAACAACAACAAGTATCTTGAGTAACAACACTTGTACACTTTCAATTTTCATTTAGATTCTTCTTTTCTGAGCTTTCACTGCTGTAAAGAGGCTTCTTCGCCTGAAGGAGATATTAGTGCATTCCGCTTCCTTGGATTAACAACCTCCCCGGTTGTAACCAAGTAAAACTTCGGTGCCTCTATTTTTCAGTTTATCTTTTATTTATGCAAGTGTTTGTTTAAGTTATAAGCCAAGAAAGGCTTGTTTATTTTTGATTTTGTGCAAGGGCTATTCCCCCCCCCCCCCCCCCCCCCAATCTAACCGGCAAACAGGTCCCAACAGTAAAGCTACAAGGTATTTTGGCTGAGGCCTGGGCAAGTGTAAGGAAACACCCAAGGGATCTTTCAAATTTCGAGTGTGTTGATGAGTACGCTCGGACTGCTACTGTGGTAAGTTTGTGATACTTCTTGCAATAATGAACTTTTTCTAATATCCACCCTCAAGGCATGGGTTAAACTTAAACCATCTAGTGGTGGACTTCGAGAGAGGCAATAAAATCCTAAGGGAGCGCATCTAGGAATTAAAACCTTCTGCCTCCAACCTGAGTGAGGAGACGGTAAGATTGCAAAAAGAGGTAGAGTATCAAGTAGGGCTCCTAGCAAACATGGAACAAGCTTTGCGAGTCTCCTCTGCAGTAGCAACATAAAGAGGAGATTAGCATCAGGCACCAATTATGCCAAGCTTTGAGCGGAGTGGCCCTAAAAGCAAAATTCTTATAAGAACTATCCCAGAAGACCTCCCTACTAGAAGAATTGAGAGTCTCCCATGCCTCTAGATCGGCTGTACAAATCAAATAATTATCTTCCAAAGACATGCTAATCCTGGGACAACAACACTATCTGGACACACAAGAAGCTCGATTGGAATCACTGCAAGCTGAGTTGGATTCTACCAAATCCGAGCTGTTATTTTCCAAGGCTGAAAAAGATGAGCACTTCGAGGCAAGGCGAAAAGCCTATCTCGAATATGTTGAAATGTATACTAAAAGCCTAGTTTTTTGTATAAACATTTACTTAGAAATAAGAATCATATTGGTCAAATATCTACATTTATAAGCTAAGTGTAGTTGTTCAATTAATTTATATTGTAGATAACATAATGTGTGGTGTCACACACCGAAGATAATGTTATCAATTCCTTATATAAATTATAAACAGTAGCTCACGACTGAGATGGAAAGGAACAAATCATTGGAATAGTCGTAGTATAATTAGGTATTAGTTTATCTTGACTGTTAAATTATACTAGTACAATATGAGTGTATTGAGTAGGACCATTTAAGGTAAGTTATTTTTATACTGACTTAATAAAAGAACAAGACCTTTGTTATTATGGAAGTGTGTGCTCTTAATCCCGATATAGTAACAAGCACGTGTATTTAGTATTTATTTCTTTGACTTATCAAAGGGTGAGATTTAGCTTGATAAATCAAGAGACCCAATAAGTTGGAAAATGATATTATTTATAGTGTGTGTTGTTGATTATACAAGGAAACTGTTGTTGGGACCTTGACGTCCGCTAGAGGGGGGGTGAATAGCGTCTCACCCAAATCGTCGCTTCCTACAATGGTTAGTGTGCACAGCGGAAATACAAGATAAACACTAACAATAGAAAGCAAACCTAACACGTTGATTTAACGTGGTTCGGAGATAAAGCTCCTACTCCACGGCTGCCTGTAAGGTGGACGATCCCGATCCGTCGGTGGATGATTCCCCGGAGAACTTACGGCTAGTTCGCGTAGCTCCTTGTGGGTGGAGAAACCTCGCCACAACCTCATACAAGCACGCTAGATCACTTGGGCACTTGCAGACTCTAATTAGGGTTAACCACCACTAATTTCGTCAACATTAACCAAGCTTCCAATACTTGGTTATATAGGCCACGAGTTAGAAAATCCCGCCTACCAGTCGACTGCCAAAACATGCAGTCGACTGCCCTTCGTGAAAATTCGACAGTTGCAGCCCAACGGCTCGATACCAACCCTCTGTTCGCTACCAGTCGACTGCTACAGTACTGCTACAGTAACGCTACCGTATTGCTACAGTAACGCTGCAGTAAACCCTAATTTTGGAATTTTACCCTGAGTACATTCACTCAGCACTCGTTCTCGCCCGACCAACCTAGACCTAGCCTTCTAGCCTCCTCCATCAGCCTTGTGTCCCTCGGATGCCTCCCCATCCTTCACGTCTTGCCTTCTGGAGCTTCCATCGGCCTTGTCATTGTTGTCCGGTCTTCCTTTGCCAAGAGGTCGCGCCTCCGGGACTTCATCCATTGCCAAGTCACACTTGGACTTACGTTGCCAAGACTACATGCTTGGACTTACACCGCCAAGACTCATCCTTGGACTTTCCTCCTTTGCCAAGATCACACTTGGACTTACGTTGCCAAGACTACATGCTTGGACTTACACCGCTAAGACTCACCCTTGGACTTTCCTTGTTGTACCTGTATCCTGCACACTCACAATGCATATCAAATACAATAATAAACCTAACTTAAACCTTTGCCCAAACATCAAAACCTAGGGTACCCAGATTGCTCCAACAATCTCCCCCTTTTTGATGTTTGGCAACCCGTTTAAGTTAGGGAAACAATATAGCAAAACATATGCAAATAAATATATGTAATCTACACATGCATAAATCATGGAACCTAATCCTAGGCTCCCCCTTCACCTAAGCTCCCCCTTGAGCTAGGATTTCTTGCAAAGGTAAACTTCTCCCCTTTTGCTAATAAATGAGCAATCGCTCCCCCTTCACCTAAGCTCCCCCTTGAGCTAGGATTTCTTGCAAAGGTATGTAAGTTTCCCACTTAAACCTAAACTTCTCCCCCTTTGCCATACATCAAAAAGAGCTACAACAATATCCCAATTATTGGACTTTTTGACCTCTAATGACCATAATCATCATGTATTAATCCCCCATAAGATTACATACATGTTCACCACTCTTTTGGTCATTTTCTAATGCTTGAAAAATATTTTCAGACCGTATCAGTCGACTGCTATAAGTACCAGTCGACTGCCATCGTCAAAATGAGTTTACAGAGACATTCTGTGCTCATGAACAGTGTTAACAGTCGACTGGTAAAACCAGCAGTCGACTGACCTCATCAAAATGAGCTTACAGAGGTCCTTTGTGCTGAAAATTACTATTACCAGTCGACTGGTAACTGTACCAGTCGACTGGTACATTATGTTAGCAAAAATTAACCTTTTTAACCTAACTTCAGAAATGCACCAGAAATTCCACATACCTCCAAAAATTCCCAAATTTTGTGGAGAGGTCTATTTTAACCTTGTCTACTTGGGAAAAATATATATAAAAATATATTTATCACAGATCCCAAGATTGACACAAAATTCAAAACTAGCTAAATGGTTTAATTAAATCTTGACCTAAAGTCCTAGTTTTGGCTTCCTCTTGATGTATCTGCCCATACTAAACCATAATGCATCACTAGCATTAGTTTATATGGCATCTATACATCAAAAACTAATTTTCATACAATATGAACCCAATTCATATTTCTATGCATGAAACTCAACTCAATTGTGCTAACCTACTATGTTAGAGACTTAAGTCCGTCTCCTAACCACTTGGCACATTTGATAACCCATCTACCATGGGTCCCAAAGGCTCTTCCTAACCTTAGGAATCTTAACCTTAGTCACCTCCCTTGGTGACTCATCCACTATGGCTAGGCCACTTCGGTGCACCTCGGGTGATACTTGACCTATAAAACTCACCTTCTTAACCTTAGACACATTGTCTTTGGTTAATTTCTTATTGTCCTTAACCTTGGACATCCCATCCTTGCCATAATTATATGACACCCTAGCATATTCCTTCTTATTTTCCTTGGATGACTCTCCCTTGTCTTTGGTCACACCTCTCTTACCAATGTCATGTGCTACCTTAGCACTTGACCTCCTTTTAGTCTTGGAGGGACCTAATTTGACATTTTTTGGTCTTTGACCACCCAAATACATGTCAAGTCCTTTAGGTCCAATAATGAACCTCTCTAGGATTTTCTCCATTTCCTCAAGCTTTGTCTTCAAGGCTTGATTTTCCAATACTAGGGTTCTAACCCTAAAGTCAACATGTCCACCTTGGGCATCCCTAGATCTACCCACCTTCCTAGGCATATGTCTCCCTTTCTTGGAATTAATGCCTAGGTTTTCAACCACCTTCTTCTCCTTAGGCAAGATAGGCTGTTTCCTTTTAGGTCTATCATTTGAAAATGATTTCCTAGGGTTATCACCTACATTAACCCTATTCCTATCATTATATCTAAAACCATAAATATGCATGGGAAGATAATTCATATTATTTTTAACATGCATGGAGGAATTTGAATTTGAACTTAAATTCAAATTAGGGTTTACCTTACCCTTTACCTTTGGAACTCCCCCTTGACATAAGCCTCCATTCTTCCTCCACTTCTTCTCCCACTTCTTCAAGTGCGCCAATTTCTTGAGCTCTCCTCTCCTTGGGCACTTTGTGTGGTAGTGTCCCCACTCACCACACGTGAAACACCTAATGTGCTTCTTCTCCTTCTTCTTCTTCCTACAACTCACATTAGTTTCTAAATTAACTTTAGTGAGTTTAGGGTTTACCTCCTTTATCTTCTTGAGCGAAGGACACCTACTCTTGTAGTGCCTCATCTTACCACACTCAAAACATTTGATGTGGTCCTTTGTGCTCTTATTGGTAGTTGAGGTGGAGGGTTGAGCTTCCAAGATCTCCTCTTCCTTGGATTGCTCTTCTTCCTCTTCACTTGAAGATGTGGACGGCTCCACTTCTTCCTCCCTTGAAGATGTGGATGATACCTCCTCATCTTCCTTCTCCTCCTCGGATGTTGAACACGTATCAACATCCGATTGGTCCTTCTCCTCTTGGACCAATGAGTCATTCTCCTTGGGCTCCTCCTCTCCTTGGATTGGTGTAGGACTCTCATGAAGCGCAATTACCTTTTTCCAAAGGTCACTTGCGTTCTCGTATTCACCTACATTCAATATCGCATTAAGAGGTAATAAATTAATTAAAATTCTAGTTACCTCCTTGTCCGTCTCCGATTGCTCCCTTTGCTCATCGGTCCAATATCGATGTCGGAGACGCTTTCCCTTCTTGTCCGTTGGAGCTTTAAACGGTTCCTCCAACGCAATCCATTGGTTCCAATTCATTTGGAACCACATCTCCATGCGCTTCCTCCAATAGTCGAAGTCCTCGCGCTCGTATGGAGGTGGGATTCGGATGTCCCATCCGAGAGGTCCCTCTGACTCCATCTTCTTCCTCTAACCGCTCTCTTGGCGATTAGTCCAACAAGAGCTCACCTAGCTCTGATACCACTTGTGGGGACCTTGACGTCTGCTAGAGGGGGGGGGGGTGAATAGCGTCTCACCCAAATCGTCGCTTCCTACAATGGTCAGTGTGCACAGCAGAAATACAAGATAAACACTAACAATAGAAAGCAAACCTAACACGTTGATTTAACGTGGTTCGGAGATAAAGCTCCTACTCCACGGCTGTCCGTAAGGTGGATGATCCCGATCCGTCGGTGGATGATTCCCCGGAGAACTTCCGGCTAGCTCGCGTAGCTCCTTGTGGGTGGAGAAACCTCGCCACAACCTCGTACAAGCACGCTAGATCACTTGGGCACTTGGAGGCTCTAATTAGGGTTAACCACCACTAATTTCGTCAACATCAACCAAGCTTCCAATGCTTGGTTATATAGGCCACGAGTTAGAAAACCCCGCCTACCAGTCGACTGCCAAAACATGCAGTCGAGTGCCCTTCGTGGAAATTCGACCGTTGCAGCCCAACGGCTCGATACCAACCCTCTGTTCGCTACCAGTCGACTGCACCAGTCGACTGATGAAACCACCAGTCGAATGCTACAGTACTGCTACGGTAACGCTACCGTACTGCTACAGTAAACCCTAATTTTGGAATTTTACCCCGAGTACATTCACTCAGCACTCATTCTCTCCCGACCAACCTAGACCTAGCCTTCTAGCCTCCTCCATCAGCCTTGCGTCCCTCGGATGCCTCCCCATCCTTCACGTCTTGCCTTCTGGAGCTTCCTTCGGCCTTGTCATTGTTGTCGGGTCTTCCTTTGCCAAGAGGTCGCGCCTCCGGGACTTCATCCATTGCCAAGTCACACTTGGACTTACGTTTCCAAGACTACATGCTTGGACTTACACCGCCAAGACTCATCCTTGGAGTTTCCTCCTTTTCCAAGATCACACTTGGACTTACGTTGCCAAGACTACATGCTTGGACTTACACCGCCAAGACTCACCCTTGGACTTTCCTTACTGTACATGTATCCTGCACACTCACAATGCATATCAAATACAACAATAAACCTAACTTAAACCTTTGCTCAAACATCAAAACCTAGGGTACCCAGATTGCTCCAACAACTGTGTCCTAGGAATCTAGGTTGATAATGTCCCCAAGAGGATCTCATAAGGATTATCATATAAACCCTGCAGGTGGACTTAATCCGACATGACGATAAGGTTGAGTGGTACTACTCTTAAAGCTAGATACTAATTAAGTGAGTTGTCAGTAACTCATTTAATTAGTGGACATTCTATATCTTAAACACAGGGAGACTAACACACTCATAATAAGAAGGAGCCCAAAATGTAATTTGGGATTGGTGCGGTTGTTCAATAATAATTCTTTAGTGGTATGAATTATTATTGATGAAATTAAGTTGGGTGTTCGGGGCGAACACGAGAGCTTAATTTCATTGGGAGACCAAAACCAATTCCTCCTCTCGGTCCCTATCGTAGCCTCTAAATTATAAAGTATTATACCCATCTATACCCACTTTCCTACTCAACCTTAGGTGGCTGGCCAAGCAAGCTTGGAGTCCAAGCTTGGGCCGGCCAAGCCAAAGGTTGAGCCAAGTTCTAGTGGTCGGCCCTAGCTTGGAGCCCAGCTTGGTGTGGCCGGCCGTGTAAAGAATAAAAGGGATTTTATTTAAAATCTTTCCATATGTGGATACCATGATTTTAAAAGAGAGTTTAAAATTTAAATCTTTCCTTTTATAGCTTTCTACAAAAGATTAAGTGAAAGGTTTGATATCTTTCCTTATTTGTAGTTAAAAAGAAGATTTTAATTTTTGATAAAACTTTCCTTTTTTGTAACCATCTTGATGATATAAAAGAGAGTTTTAAAATTAAATCTTTCCTATTATAGTTTCTACAAAAGATTAAGAAAAGATTTGATATCTTTCCTTATTTGTAGATTGAGTGGAAGATTTTTATTTTAAAGATAACTTTCCTTTTTGGAAATCATCCACATGTTTTAATAGAGAGATTTTAATTTATAAAATTTCTTTTTATAACCAACCATGAAGGGAAATATTATTAGAGAAAATTTTATTTTAAAAAAAATTCCGGAAACAAATAAGGAAGTTTTAATTTTGTGTTTAAAACTTACCTTATTTGGAGCATGTGATGTGGTCGGCCATAGCATGGGTTAAAAGGAATTTTTAATTAAATTTTCCTTATTAACAAATGGCAAGGAGAATAAGAAAATTTTAATTATAATTAAATTTCCTTATATGCCAAGACCAAGCAATATAAAAGAGGGGGTAGAGGTGCCTCACCTCACAACATATCTTCTATAGTTTCTCCTCTCTTCCTTAGTGTGTGGCCGGCCCTATCCTCTTCTCCTTTTCTCTTCTTCTTTAGTGGCCGGTGCATCCCCTTCTTGGAGTTCTTGTGGTGGCCGGTTCTTGCTAGGAGAAGAAGGAGAGAAAGGAGGATTTTCTCTTGCATCTCTTGGAGCTTGGTTGGTGGCCGAGAATTGCTATCTCTTGGAGAAAGGTGACTGGTCGAAACTTGGAGGAAGGAATAAGGAGGCTTGGTGGATTCTCATCTCGGTAGGTCGTTGCCCACACAACGTTCGAGATAAGAAAAGGAATACGATAGAAGATCAAGAGGTTGTTGCTTGCAAAGAAAGGTATAACTAGTAATTGTTTTCCGCATCATACTAGTTTTCTTTGTATAGTTTTTGAAATACTAAACACAAGAGGCATATGATTCTAGGTTTCGAATTTGTGATTTGAGTTTGTAGTTTTTTTTGTTTTTCGAATTTGTGATTCGATTGTTCCTTTGGTTAAACCTAGGGTTATATAAGGAAATTAAATATTAAATTTATTTAAAAGTCTTTGTCTAGGCGGTGGTGGATGATCTCATACCCAAGAAGATCTAGTACCTCACCATGCAGTTCTGGAAGTCAATTTTAGAAATTAATATTTAATTGAATTTGTAACATGGGTGGATTTGGATCAATAATGTTAAGCATCGTTTGTGATTCAAGTCTAAATCACTAAGAATAGATAAGTTAAATTTGGAATCAATAATGTTAAGTCCCGTTTGTGATTCCTAATTTAATTTCTAAAGAACACAATAGGTTGTTAGTAAAGGTTCAGGACTTGTACAAAATTTTTGTACAAGGGAATCAGTATGATATTTCGCATAGCAACCAACAATTGGTATCAGAGCTAGGGTTTGCCTCTGTGTGTTTGGTTTTCAGGATAATTATGCACATGTCATACATAATTTAGGCAGGATAATAGTAGGATGTGCTAACTCTATGGTTGCAGGCTCCAACTATTATGGCTTATAGATATTGTGTGTGATTGGACAGTTAGACTTGTCAAGGGAATTTATGTGTGTGCATGATTGTATATATTAAATACAGCAGGAGCTGTATTAGTTTTAGGATTTTACATTTTTGTTTCGATTTAGATTATATGTACATTCCTTTGTGGAATATAGGATCGATATATGTAAAATTCTATTTTTGTCGCGGATCGTATCCTTGCGAGGCATGATACTTTTTGAGGACCAGAGATGCAGCGGAAAAAGAAGCAAGATGGATACGGCGACTGGACCCGATTGCGGTGGCTAAAGATGGCAGCAGCTAGGGTTGGCAGCACACAGAGGACAGTGATGGAAAAGACCATAATAGTTGAAAAATTATTTTTCCATATTTGTTGCTTTATTTGCTGTGATGTGTGCTTGCATAGTTAAAATTCCTCACCTTAAATAACTAAGTGGGAGAGGGATTTTTAAAATAAATTCTATGGTCTCCATTACTGGTTTGTAAGTGATGCGACAAACTTGCGTGTTGGCTCTGAGTGCCTCCCTCCCCATCAGATGAGTTTGTTTGTAGATCACTAGATCAAACTTTTTTTATGGATGGTTATAGGAAATTAATTAGGAGCGTGTGATCTTCCCCATCGGAAGGGGCAAAATCTTATTTAAAGGACTAAGTATCAAGTAATGGTATAAACTTAGGCACATTTAATAGTATCCTCCCCATCGGAGTCACTACTATTATTTGTGTGACCGAAGGAAAACCAACTATTAATTTGTCATAAAGATAGGTTGACAAGATAATAAAATTAAAACCCCCTCTTACAAATGTGTGATTTTGTATACGTCCACACTATCGTGGCATACAAAATTCACGGTGTATGAAGTAATTTTATTTGTCAGGTTGACAAGAAAATAAAATTAATGGGTAAAACCTCTCTTACAAATGTTTGGATTTGTATACGTCCACACTATCGTGGCATACAAAATTCACGGTGTTTGAGGTAATTTTATTTGTCATAAAGGGAGGTTGACAAGATAATTAATGGGTAAAACCCTCCTCTTACAAATGTTTGAATTTGTATACGTCCACACTATCATGGCATACAATATTCACGGTGTTTGAGGTGTTGGTGAATTTAAATGATATTGTTTGAAAAATCAATATTATTTTAATTCAAAATTTTGACCAAATATTTGATCAAAGATAGACCAACTATTAATTTTATTTGTCATAAAGTTAGGTTGACAAGATAAAATTAATGGATAAAATCTACTCTTAAAGTTTGAATTTGTATACGTCCACACTAACATGGCATACAAAATTCATGGGGATTTTAAGGTGTTGTTCTTGACCAAATATTTTTGTGATTCTTAGGATTTCAAATGTTTGTCAATCCCCTAGCTATTGTACTATAGAATAGACTTAGTAGTCACAATTATAATGATTGGAAATAAGATTTGGACATTAAGGTGGATTGTCCTCATAGGAAGAGAACAATATAGGTATAGTAGTTGGAACATGTTTAGTCGTGTTATCTACCGGTACCTGGCGTGTAGATATGATAACCACTGATCATGTCTGCAAATCATTGCAGGGGTTCCAGGAAACCCGACAACTACATGAAGGAGAAATCACTGTTTACAAGGGCATTGCTATAGAAGTAGCAGTTGTTGCAGTGGGAGATGTTTATAGGAATAAAATATTGGTTTTAAGAAATTGACTTTACGTACCAAGTTTTAGAAAGAACTTGATTTCAGTTTCTAAACAATACAAGGATGGATATTCTGTCTATTTATGATAGCAAAGGTGTTATCAAGATAAATAGGGAAGGTATCTGTTCTGGTACGTTCGTTGACAATTTGTATACTTTAAATCCAATAACTCCCATGATGCAACAAATGGAAATAATAACAAATCTTATAATTCTAATAAGAGAAAGGAACCTTCGGAAATGAATTAAACATATCTTTGGCATCTAAGGCTAGGTCATATTAACTTGAGTATGATTCAAAGGCTAATAGCCGATGAACTCTTGGGTTCATTAGTGTTGGAAAACTTTCCAACTTGTGAATCTTGCTTGGAAGCTAAAATAACCAAGAGACCTTTTTAAGGTCAAGGGGTATAGAGCCAAAGATGTGTTGGAACTGGTTCATTCTGATTTGTGTGGTCCTATATCTATCCAGGCAGGAGGTGATTTTGAATATTTTGTCTCTTTTATAGATGACTATTCGAGATATTGATACATTTATCTGATGCACCATAAGTCTGAATACTTTGATAAGTTCAAAGAGTACAAGGCTGATGTGGAGAAATGTTATGGTAAAAGTATCAAGACACTACGGTCTGATTGTGGTGGCAAATATCTCTTTGGAGAGTTTAGGAATTACTTATCAGAGGCTGGGATTCAATCCCAATTGTCTGCACCTGGTACACCCCAATAGAATGGTGTGGCAGAACGAAGGAATAAGACTCTTACGGAAATGGTGAGATCGATGATGAGTTATTTAGAATTACCAAATTTGTTTTGGGGATATGCTCTGGAAACAACGGTGTACATTCTGAATATGGTACCTTCTAAATCAGTATCCTTTACTCCCATGGAATTGTGGAATGGGCGTAAGCCTAGTCATATTCGGATATGGGGTAGTCTAGCATATGTGCTAAAGGGGGATACTGACAAGTTGGAATCACGTACAGAAGTTTGTCTATTTGTAGGATATCCTAAGGGAACAAAATGTGGTTTGTTTTATAATCCTAAAAATCAGAAGATCATTGTTAACATCAATACTCGATATTTAAAAGAAGATTATGTAATAAACCATAAGCCCATGAGTGAAATTATTCTAGAAGAAATGAGAGAGGACATGCCTACTTTAGTACTAACAGTACAAGATGAAATATCACAAGAAACGACAACACGTATCACAAATGATGCACAATTACAGACAGTGTCTCGTCATAGTAGTGTTAGCTAGAGCCCTAGAGCCAATCATTTGATGATTGTATTTTGGACTTGTTGTATCATATTCTATATAAATAAAGGCATTTGGTTTTTGGTTATTATACTTACTTGTATTGGTGCCAAATAAACTAAGTATAATAACGTCCTTGAGTAGACGGTTCTCAGCTATATCAATCGATTAGTTGAACCGATAGTGCGATGATATAGGGAACACTACTCTTAATCATTCCTAGTCGAGTATTAACATTCAGGGACAATGTTAATGCAATAACACTAGCATGTAGGTCAACTCGATGACTTGATCTCACAAGTCATGGATATAGAGATATCAAGTTGACACATGGGTATGCATTAGAGAATGTATACTGAATGACCCGCCATGAGAAAATATCATGGATCGTTATATGAGTGTCATATACTTTCTCATGTGGCTATTAGTATGACTACTAGTCCTTAGACCTGAAGTCACCATGGTTCCCTACATAAGGAGTTATGTACTTTGGTTTCGTCAAACGTCACCCGTAACTAGGTGGACCATAAAGGCGATTACTGGGTATGTAACAAATTATGCGGAGGGATGTGAGTGATGTAGATGAGATCTATCCCTCCTATATGACGGGAGAGACATCGGTATTCTTGATAGAGTGAGACCACGAAGTGCATGGCCATGCCCAAATGAGTCAATATAGGATATTGAGCTCATTTGATTGAGTGAGTCTACTTGGAGTTCAAGATTTAGATTGATTAGAGGATGACACGGTCTATGCCTCACATTGATCAATCTAGATGTCTAGGATAGAAGGACACTTGTCATATATTGTGAGGAGTCACAATTAGTAGTCACAAGGTGATGTTGGATCTCAACATTCTTGTAACTTGGGTAGTAATGATGTATTGCTAGATACCGCTCATTACTTATGTTTCTAAATGAGTTTAGGGGCATTGCCAACGTTACAAGAACCTATTGGGTCACACACAAAAAACAAGTGGATGGAGATTAGGTTCATATGATGAACCAAGAGGATTAGATTTATTTGATGAATCAAATTGGATTAAGAGTAATCCTAATTGGGCTAATTGAGTTGGACTCAAGTTGATTCATGTGTTCAATGAGTCTAATTTAGATTATGACTCATTGAATCAATTTAATTAAATGAATTAGATTCATTATATTAAATTGGCTTGAATTAAATTGTTGGATTAGATCAACAATGAGAGAGATTAAGTCAAGTTTGACTTGACTTGAGAGGAAGATGAAGAGTCAAGTTTGACTTGACTTTATGCCACCTCATTGGTGAGTTGGCATTAAGTGGATCAATGATGATGCTCCACATCATCATGGTTACTTAAGTGAAGTGCCACCTCATGGGAGTTACCAAGAGTTGTGACTCTTGGTATCCCATGGAGGTTACAAACCACTTAATTAGATGAAAAAAGAGTTTCATTTTTGCAAGTGTAACTCTCATTCAAGTGATCTTCCTCCTCCTAAGCTCTCTTCTTGCTCCTTCTCTTCTCTTGGTCGTGGGTTTCAAGCAAGGGAGAAGAAAGGAGAGTGAATCTAATCCAAGAAGAAAGGTTAGTGAAAGTCACATAAAGATTTTAGAGGAGTGTGTTCTCTTCTTTTCTTTTCTTCTTCTTCCAATCCTACCCGAGAGCCCTAGAGAGTGCTAGCACACTTGTGATGCTCTCTTCTCCATCCTTGAGTGTTAGAGAACACTTCTTGTTCGTGTGGATATCACTAGAGAGTTGTCTACGTTGACAACTTCGAGATCCGGCGTACCGTTGGACGAGCGGGATTTGCGAGGGCACGCTTCAAAGGTATAAAATGTTTTTCCTTTGTAGATCTACTGTAGATCATAGTTTGAAACTCATACTCGTAATTTTGAAATCTATCCTTCGCACGAGATCCAGTGGCATGGGTGATTCGGGGTTTCCGCGACGCGAAAAGCGGTTTTCGTGGCCTGAAAAACCCAACAGTGGTATCAGAGCCACGTGCGAAGGCGTGTACGAGTTTGTTTTTGATTTTTTATGAAAAAATAGCTTCTGTGATTTTCTGTAAATTTAGGTTTTTTATAGTTTTTTATAGGTAATTTTCTCGTAGAAGCGAAGTACAAGTGTTTCGGCACTTAAAGGCTTCCACTACCAGGAAGATTTTTCCAAAACGGCTTGGTTTTACCCCAAATCTTTTTGGGACAACAGGCTAAGGCGCTGTTAGATCGCAAAGGAACCCTCGCGATGGTTAGATCGCGGGTAGGGGCGCTGCCCTTGGCCCCGCAAGGGGATTCGTTCCGCGATTACGCCCGAAAATCGCTAAACGGAACCGCCGGGAAATTGTACTCGTAAAAATTGTAAAAATTACAGAAAATTATAGAAATATATAATTTTGAATTATATATTATTTTTGTGATAGTCATGACCCAAAGACCCAATTTGATTGGATAATTTGTGTTGTAATTCATAATACGGCCTGCGTGCCGTGATGTGATGTGCGTGTTGTTTTTTTATTTTTTTTCGCGACCTGTGCATCGTGCCTTTCTCTTTTATTCTTGTTGTAAATTAGATTTAGACTCGAATGTAACTCGAGTTTCAAAATGTAATGTAAATTTTGAAGCGGTGGAAGGTCCACTCAAGACGGAGTTACGAGGAAGGCGCGAGCAACACAAGGTGGTCAAAAGGAAGGCGCTTAAGAAGCTGTTGACCTTAGTTTGACCATCCGATCTTCTCATTGGCTTGAGAAGATCGTAGTAGGACCATGACATAATCACAAAATGATTTAATTAATTGCTTTTGTGTGTATGTGATGCATGCTAGTTAATTAAGTAATTAATTAGTGCCTAACGATTAGATTAGATCTAAGTCGTGCACATGATGCACCCTTCGATTAGATTAGATCTATCGAGTATATGATGCGCATCATCGTTTAGATTAGATCTAAATCGCGTCAACTCGTAATGCCTACCATGCCGTGATACCTACCACTACCTCGATCGCATGTTGTTGTTGAATCTGCCAAAGCAGAGCAACACATACTATCTTGGTAGGGTACGGAGGGACAATCTTGGTCCCGCCTATCAACGCATGGGTGAGTACAACTCAATTAGATTGAGTAACTAGTTAACTCAATTGGATCGAGTTTAACTATAGGCATTAATCCAATGGTTGGTAGATAGGTCAAAATCACGTTTATATTAACTCTTGGGCGTATTAGCCAAAGCTAACTCGAGTTTTAATATAAATGCAGATTTTGATTCTATAAACAAGAGTTGCATAGAGATGTAATTGGTAATCGTTACCTACCGATCATACTAAGTCTTGGGCGTATTAGCCAAAGCTAACTCAAGGGTTAGCATGATGTGGATCTTGTCCCACATGAATTATAGAATTCAGTGGGAGCATCATTTAGTTAAAGGCCTAATTAAATGATTAAGAATATGATATTTATTTCTGCATTTATTTCTGTTGTAGATTACCATAACGTCGAATACGAACACCTTCTCTCTGCGATCTGTCCTTAAGAAGGACAAGCTCAACGGAGCAAATTTCCTGGACTGGTACAGGAACCTGAGAATAGTTCTCACCCAAGAACGTAAACTGTACGTTCTGGAGCAGCCCATTCTGGAGGCTCCTCCTGCCACTGCCATGCGAACAGACCGAGACGCTTACAAGAAGCATCAAGATGACGCATTAGATGTGTCCTGTCTTATGCTCACAATCATGAACTCTGAGCTTCAGAAGTAACATGAGTTGATGGGCGCTTACGATAAGGTTGAACATCTTTGTCACCTATATCAAGGACAAGCAAGGCACTGGAAGAGGAACTCCAAAGAATACCTGGAAGATCTTAAGAAGAAGAGAAATAAGATTTCTACTTCAGGTATACATGTTATAGAAGTCAACCTCTCTATTTCTTCATCGTGGGTATTAGATACCGGATGTGCTTCGCACATTTGTACTAATGTACAAGCGCTGAGAAATAGCAGGGCATTGACGAAGGGTGAGATAGACCTACGAGTAGGCAATGGAGCACGGGTTGCTGCTATTGCTGTAGGAACTTACCATCTATCTCTGCCCTCTGGGCTTGTACTAGAATTAGATGATTGTTGTTATGTGCCTGCTTTAACTAAGAACATTATATCTGTTTCTTATTTGGACAAGAAAGGTTTTTCATTTATAATAAAGAACAAATGTTGTTCCGTCTATTTAAACGAAATGTTCTATTGTAGTGCACCTCTGATAAACGGACTCTATATTCTAGACCTTGAGAGTCCTATCTATAACATTAGTACCAAGAGGTTCAAGTCAAGTGATATGAACCAAACCTATCTCTGGCACTGTCGCTTAGGTCATATAAATGACAAGCGCTTATTCTAGCTCCATAAGGATGGTTTGTTGGACTCATTTAATTTTGAATCATATGAGATATGCGAGTCATGCCTACGAGGCAAGATGACCAAGACTCCCTTTAGTGGGCACAACGAGAGAGCAACTGATTTGTTAGGACTCATACATAGTGATGTATGTGGCCCTTTCAATGTTGCTGCTAGAGGAAGTTATAGATATTTCATCACATTTACTGATGACTTCAGTAGATATGGTTATGTGTACTTGATGACACATAAGTCTGAATCCTTTGAAAAGTTCAAGGAATTCAAGAATGAAGTACAGAACCAGCTTGGCAAGAGTATTAAGATACTTCGATCCGATCGAGGTGAAGAATACCTTAGCCATGAGTTTTGTGACTATCTAGCAGAGTGTGGGATCCTATCCCAACTCGCTCCTCCTGGAACACCACAGTGGAATGGTGTATCCGAAAGGAGGAATTGTACCCTATTAGATATGGTGCGATCTATGATGAGTCACACAGATCTTCCGACATACCTTTGGGGCTATGCTCTAGACACGGCAGCTTTTATACTTAATCGAGTTCCATCCAAGGCCGTGATAAAGACACCATATAGGATATGGACTGGGAGAGATGCCCAGGTGTCTTTCATGAGGATTTGGGGTTGTGAGGCTTAACGTTAGATGTCAAGTCTCAGACAAATTAGGACTCAAATCCGACAAGTGCTACTTTATTGGATATCCCAAGGAAACTAAGGGATATTACTTCTACATTCCCAGTCAGCACAAGGTAGTTGTGGCAAAGACTGGGGTCTTTCTAGAAAGGGACTTTGTTTCTAGAAAGACTAGTGGGAGCGCGTTCAATCTTGAAGTAGTTCAAGATGCGAGCAATAGCACTGATGCCTCGATGGAAATTGAACTGGAATCACAAAGTGTTGTGGAAGATGTTGTTCCACAAGGAGTTGAGGAACAACAACCAGTTCAAGTAGACATACCTCTTCGCAGGTCTGATAGGGTACGTCGTCAACCTGAGAGATACTCATTCTCTTGTCTGACCATGATGACATTGTGCTCATAGAGGATGAGCCTGCCACCTATCAAGAAGCTGTGATGAGACCAGATTCTGAGAAATGGCTAGAGGCTATAAGATCCGAAATGGAATCCATGTACACCAACCAAGTATGGACTTTGGTTCATCCACCTGAAGGGGTAAAACCCATTGGGTGTAAGTGGGTCTTTAAGAGAAAGACTGACATGGATGGACTTATCTATAAGGGTCGCTTGGTAGCTAAAGGTTTCAAGCAGATTCATGGTATTGACTATGGTGAAACTTTTTCTCCAGTAGCGATGTTTAAGTCCATTCGGATCATGCTTGCTATTGCAGCCTACCATGACTATGAGATATGGAAGATGGATGTCAAAACCGCGTTTCTGAATGGAAACCTGCTCGAGGATGTGTACATGACACAACCTGAGGGTTTTGTAGATCCACAGCATACTAGCAGAGTATGCAAGCTGCATAGGTCCATTTATGGACTAAAGCAAGCTTCTCGGAGCTGGAATCTTCGATTTGATGATGCAATCAAACATTTTGGTTTCATCAAGAACGAAGATGAGCCTTGTGTCTACAAGAAGGTTGTAGGGGACATAGTTATCTTCCTCATATTGTATGTGGATGACATACTACTCATTGGGAAGGACATCCCTATGCTTCAGTCTGTCAAGACTTGGCTAGGGAGTTGCTTCTCAATGAAGGACTTAGGTGAGGCATCCCGCATTCTTGGGATACAGATCTATAGAGATAGATCTAAGAGATTGCTTGGCCTAAGTCAGAGTACATACATTGACAAGGTACTCCTTCGGTTTGCCATGCAGAACTCCAAGAAGGGATTTCTGCCGATGTCACATGGCGTGAGTCTTTCGAAGACTCAAGGTCCCTCTTCTAGAGAGGAGAGAGACCGCATGGATCAGATCCCTTATGCCTCAGCCATAGGATCGATCATGTACGCCATGCTATGTACTCTACCTGATGTCTCGTATGCTTTGAGCATGACGAGCAGATACCAGTCAGATCCAGGTGAAAGTCACTGGATAGCGGTCAAGAATATTCTTAAGTACTTAAGAAGGACTAAAGAATATTTCTTGATATATGGAGGCAATGATGAGCTAGCTGTAAAGGGTTACAGTGATGCTAGCTTCCAGACTGACCAGGATGACTATAGATCGCAGTCGGGGTTCGTGTTTTGCATTAATGGTGGTGCTGTGAGCTGGAAGAGTTCGAAGCAGGACACAGTAGCTGATTCTACAACAGAAGCTGAGTACATTGCTGCATCAGAGGCAGCAAAGGAGGCAGTTTGGATTCGCAAGTTCATCACTGAACTTGGGGTGGTTCCTAGCATTGCTGACCCTATTGAGCTCTATTGTGACAACAATGGAGCTATAGCACAGGCGAAGGAACCTCGCTCACACCAGCGGACCAAACACATACTACGGTGCTTCCATCTCATTCGAGAGATCATCGAGAGAGGAGATGTGAAGATTTGCAGAGTACCTACAGAGACTAACATCGCAGATCCCTTGACCAAGGCTTTGGCACAGAGGAAGCATGATGGTCACACTAGGTCATTTGGGCTTAGAGCCTACATTGATTGACACTAGTGCTAGTGGGAGATTGTTAGCTAGAGCCCTAGAGCCAATCATTTGATGATTGTATTTTGGACTTGTTGTATCATATTCTATATAATAAAGGCATTTGGTTTTTGGTTATTATACTTACTTGTATTGGTGCCAAATAAACTAAGTATAATAACGTCCTTGAGTAGACGGTTCTCACCTATATCAATCGGTTAGTTGAACCGATAGTGAGATGATATAGGGAACACTACTCTTAATCATTCCTAGTCGAGTATTAACATTCAGGGACAATGTTAATGCAATAAGACTAGCATGTAGGTCAACTCGATGACTTGATCTCACAAGTCATGGATATAGAGATATCAAGTTGACACATGGGTATGCATTAGAGAATGTATACTGAATGACCCGCCATGAGAAAGTATCATGGATCATTATATGAGTGTCATATACTTTCTCATGTGGCTATTAGTATGACTACTAGTCTTTAGACCTGAAGTCACCATGGTTCCCTACATAAGGAGTTATGTACTTTGGTTTCGTCAAACGTCACCCGTAACTGGGTGGACCATAAAGGCGATTACTGGGTATGTAACAAATTATGCGGAGGGATGTGAGTGATGTAGATAGGATCTATCCCTCCTATATGACGGGAGAGACATCGGTATTCTTGATAGAGTGAGACCACGAAGTGCATGGCCATGCCTAAATGAGTCAATATAGGATATTGAGCTCATTTGATTGAGTGAGTCTACTTGGAGTTTAAGATTTAGATTGATTAGAGGATGACACGGTCTATGCCTCACATTGATCAATCTAGATGTCTAGGATAGAAGGACACTTGTCATATATTGTGAGGAGTCACAATTAGTAGTCACAAGGTGATGTTGGATCTCAACATTCTTGTAACTTGGGTAGTAATGATGTATTGCTAGATACCGCTCATTACTTATGTTTCTAAATAAGTTTAGGGGCATTGCCAACGTTACAAGAACCTATTGGGTCACACACAAAGAACAAGTGGATGGAGATTAGGTTCATATGATGAACCAAGAGGATTAGATTCATTTGATGAATCAAATTGGATTAAGAGTAATCCTAATTGGGCTAATTGAGTTGGACTCAAGTTGATTCATGTGTTCAATGAGTCTAATTTAGATTATGACTCATTGAATCAATTTAATTAAATGAATTAGATTCATTATATTAAATTGGCTTGAATTAAATTGTTGGATTAGATCAACCATGAGAGAGATTAAGTCAAGTTTGACTTGACTTGAGAGGAAGATGAAGAGTCAAGTTTGACTTGACTTTATGCCACCTCATTGGTGAGTTGGCATTAAGTGGACCAATGATGATGCTCCACATCATCATGGTTACTTAAGTGAAGTGCCACCTCATGGGAGTTACCAAGAGTTGTGACTCTTGGTATCCCATGGAGGTTACAAACCACTTAATTAGATGAAAAAAGAGTTTCGTTTTTGCAAGTGTAACTCTCATTCAAGTGATCTTCCTCCTCCTAAGCTCTCTTCTTGCTCCTTCTCTTCTCTTGGTCGTGGGTTTCAAGCAAGGGAGAAGAAAGAAGAGTGAATCTAATCCAAGAAGAAAGGTTAGTGAAAGTCACATAGAGATTTTAGAGGAGTGTGTTCTCTTCTTTTCTTTTCTTCTTCTTCCAATCCTACCCGAGAGCCCTAGAGAGTGCTAGCACACTTGTGATGCTCTCTTCTCCATCCTTGAGTGTTAGAGAACACTTCTTGTTCGTGTGGATATCACTAGAGAGTTGTCTACGTTGACAACTTCGAGATCCGGCGTACCGTTGGACGAGCGGGATTTGCGAGGGCACGCTACAAAGGTATAAAATGTTTTTCCTTTATAGATCTACTGTAGATCATAGTTTGAAACTCGTACTCGTAATTTTGAAATCTATCCTTCGCACGAGATCCAGTGGCATGGGTGATTCGGGGTTTCCGCGACGCGAAAAGCGATTTTCATGGCCTGAAAAACCCAACAATTGGGAGGGTTGTGAGGCAACTTGAAAGATTCATATTTTTGGGAGAATCTTCAGGACTTGAACCCTGGTGAACATGAACCTGATCCCCGGACATATGACGAAGCACTCCAAGATAAAGATGTAGTATCTAAGCAAAGAGCAATGAATAAAGAATTAGAATATATGTATTCTAATAAAGTCTGGGAGCTTGTAGAATCACCAAATGGTGTAAAAGCCATTAGGTCTACAATAGAAAAAGAAGGACAGACGGGTAGGTGGAAACTTTCAAAGCAAGGCTTGTTGGAAAAAGGGTATCGATTATAAGGAAACCTTTTTCACCGGTATTCATGCTTAAGTCTATCCGGGTTCTTTTATCTATTGCTGCTCATATAGATTATGAGATATGGCAAGTGGATGTAAAGATAGCTTTCCTTAAAGGAAGTCTTGAAAAAAGTATTCATATGAAGCAACCAGAGGGGTTCATTACAAAGGGCAAAGAGCATCTTGTATGAAAGCTCAATCGGTCTAAAGACTGAAGCAAAGCTTCAAGGTCTTGGAGCATCCGGATTAATGAATTAATCCATACTTATGGATTTATGCAGTGTCCGGATGAGTCTTGTGTATACAAGAAGTGTGATAGAAACGTGGTGGTATTTCTTGTACTATATGTAGATGACATTTTTGGTAGTTGGAAACAATATTAAAGTGTTGTCAGAAGTAAGGGTATGGTTGTCCAAGCAATTCAATATGAAGGACTTGGGAGAATGCACACATTTTCTTGTGATCAAAGTAATAAGGGATCACAAGAAAAGAATGTTGTGCTTATCCCGGGCTTCATATATCGATATAATCCTAGCTCATTTTAGCATGCACGACCCCAAGAAAGGTTTTCTACCTTTTAGGGATAGAGTAGCTTTATCTAAAGAGATGTCTCCGAAGACATCAAAAGAGATGAAGGCAGTTCCTTATGCTTCAGCTGTAGGAAGCCTAATGTATGCTATGTTGTGAACGAGACCAGATATCTATTTTGCTGTGAGCATGGTTAGCAGATATTAAAGTAACCCAGGACTGGGGCACTGGACTGTCGTAAAGCATATATTAAAGTACCTGAGAAGGACTAGAGATTATATGCTAGTTTTCAAGGAAGATGAGTTGATCCTTGTGGGTTACACGGATTTTGACTTCCAATCATATAGGGACAATAGTAAGTCGACCTCGGGGTTTTGTGTTTACTTTAGGAGGTAAAGCCATAACAATAGAGGAGTGTTAAGCATAGATGTTTTTCAGACTCCACCATAGAAGTTGAATATGTGGCAGCCTCTGAGGCAACCATAGAATTTATATGGCTTAAAAACTTCATAATGGACTTAGACATGATTTCTAGTTTGCCCAAAAATTATTATAATTTATTGTAATAATAGTGGTGCAGTAGCAAACTAGAAGAAACCATAAGTCCATAAGGCAAGTAAACACAATAGACCGCAAGTACCACCCAATACGAGAGATCGTATAACGAGAAGAAGTTGTTGTCGCCTAGATTGCATCAGGTGATAACCTAGGAGATCCTTTCACTAAGGCCCTTAAGGCAAGAGCTTTTGATGGGCATGTTGAAGGGTTGGGAATCAAATGTATGGCAGGGTATATGGCAGCATAGTCTTTTAGTATAAGTGGGAGATTGTTGGAATGTATACTAAAAGCCTAGCTTTTTGTGTAAACATTTACTTAGAAATAAGAATCATATTGGTCAAATATCTACATTTATAAGCTAAGTGTAGTTGTTTAATTAATTTATATTGCAGATAACATAGTGTGTGGTGTCACACACAGAAGGTAATGTTATCAATTCCTTATAAATTATAAACAGTAGCTCACGACTGAGATGGAATGGAATAAACCATTGGAATAGTCGTAGCGTAATTAGGTATTAGTTTATCTTGAATGTTAAATTACACTAGTACACTCTGAGTGTATTGAGTAGGACCATTTAAGGTAAGTTATTTTTATACTGACTTAATAAAAGAACAAGACCTTTGTTATTATGGAAGTGTGTGCTCTTAATCCCAATATAGTAACAAGCACGTGTACTTAGTATTTATTTCTTTGAATTATCAAAGGGTGAGATTTAGCTCGATAAATCATGAGGCCCGATAAGTTAGAAAATGATATTATTTATAGTGTGTGTTGTTGATTATAGAAGGAAACTGTGTCCTAGGAATCTAGGTTGATAATGTTCCCAAGAGGATCTTATAAGGATTGTCATGTAAACCCTGCAGGTGGACTTAATCCGACATGACGATAAGGTTGAGTGGTACTACTCTTGGAGCTAGATACTAATTAAGTGAGTTGTCGTAACTCATTTAATTAGTGGACATTCTGTATCTTAAACACAGGGAGACTAACACACTCATAATAAGAAGAAGCCCAAAATATAATTTGGGATTGGTGCGATAGTTCAATAATAATTCTTTAGTGGTATGAATTATTATTGATGAAATTAAGTTTGGTGTTCGAGGCGAACACGAGAGCTTAATTTCATTGGGAGACCAAAACCAATTCCTCCTCTCGGTCCCTATCGTAGCCTCTTAATTATAAAGTATTATACCCACCTATACCCACTTTCCTACTCAACCTTAGGTGGATGTCCAAGCAAGCTTGGAGTCCAAGCTTGGGCCATCCAAGCCAAAGGTTGAGCCAACTTAAGGTGGTCGGCCCTAGCTTGGAGCCCAAGCTTGGTGTGGCAGGCCATGTAAAGAATAAAAGGGATTTTATTTAAAATCTTTTCATATGTGGATACCATGGTTTTAAAAGAGAGTTTAAAATTTAAAATTTTCCTTTTATAGCTTTCTACAAAAGATTAAGTGAAAGGTTTGATATCTTTTCTTATTTGTAGTTAAAAGGAAGATTTTAATTTTTGATAAAACTTTCCTTTTTTGTAACCATCTTGATGATATAAAAGAGAGTTTTAAAATTAAATCTTTCCTATTATAGTTTCTACAAAAGATTAAGAAAAGATTTGATATCTTTCCTTATTTGTAGATTGAGTGGAAGATTTTTATTTTAAAGATAACTTTCCTTTTTGGAAATCATCCACATATTTTAATAGAGAGATTTTAATTTATAAAATTTCTTTTTATAACCAACCATGAAGGGAAATATTATTAGAGAAATTTTTATTTTAAAAAAAAATTGGAAACAAATAAGGAAGTTTTAATTTTGTCTTTAAAACTTGCCTTATTTGGTGCATGTGATGTGGCTGGCAATAGCATGGGTTAAAAGGAATTTTTAATTATATTTTCCTTATTAACAAATGGCAAGGAGAATAAGAAAATTTTAATTATAATTAAATTTCCTTATATGTCAAGACCAAGGAATATAAAAGAGGGGGTAGAGGTGTCTCACCTCACAACATATCTTCTATAGTTTCTCCTCTCTTCCTTAGTGTGTGGCTGACCCTATCCTCTTCTCCTTTTTTCTTCTTCTTTAGTGGCCGGTGCATCCCCTTCTTGGAGTTCTTGTGGTGGCCAGTTCTTGCTAGGAGAAGAAGGAGAGAAAGGAGGCTTTGCTTTTGCATCCCTTAGAGCTTGGTTGGTGGTCGAGAATTGCTATCTCTTAGAGAAAGGTGATTGGCCGAAACTTGGAGGAAGGAAGAAGAAGGCTTGGTGGATTCTCATATCGGTAGGTCGTTGCCCACACAATGTCCGAGATAAGAAGAGGAATACGATAGAAGATCAAGAGGTTGTTGCTTGCAAAGAAAGGTATAACTAGTAATTGTTTTCTACATCATACTAGTTTTCTTTGTATAGTTTTTGAAATACCAAACACACGAGGCATATGATTCTAGGTTTCAAATTTGTGATTCGAGTTTATGTTTTTTTTTGCTTTTCGAATTTGTGATTCGATTGTTCCTTTTGGTTAAACCTAGGGTTATATAAGGAAATTAAATATTAAATTTCTTTAAAAGGCTTTGTCTAGGCGGTGGTGGATGATTCCATACCCAAGAAGGTCTAGTACCTCGCCATGCAGTCCTGTAAGCCAATTTTAAAAATTAATATTTAATTAAATTTGTAACATGGGTGGATTTGGATCAATAATGTTAAGCATCGTTTGCAATCCAAGTCTAAACCACTAAGAACTGATAAGTTAAATTTGGAATCAATAATGTTAAGTTCCGTTTGTGATTCCTAATTTAATTTCTAAAGAACAAAATAGGTTGTTAGTAAAGGTTCAGGACTTATACAAAATTTTTGTACAGGGGAACCAGTATGATATTCCGCATAGCAACCAATAGAATCTTGAGAATTTGGTGTAATTTTTGGGGATCAAATTACAGATACTCTTACTCTTGGGGTCAAAGGGGTGGTTCAACAGTTGCACAAGGGTGACTACCTCTCAGCGGAACCTCCCAAGAGATTTATAGATTGACAACGATTATTAAAAGAGCTTATTAAGAATATCTTAAGCAAGTTTGAATGATTGTAGGATATGGTTATATATATATGCCATGTGACCATTGAAGAACTTGAAGTTTGAATACTAAATTTGTGTGGATTATAATCAAATCATACCTGCTTTCTCATATATAATCATTGTATTGATAATACCCTTTTCTTGTAAGATGAACTCTGAAGGAGCCCCCTCAAAAGAATCATATGAAGGGTCCAATAATATGAAAAATCCATAGGTTAAATATCACTAGGCTAAATGATAGTCCGAACGAGACATTCCGCTAGACGGGATTATTAGGCCGGTAATGCATAATGGGTGGAAGAATTGTTCCGATCGAGGTCGAAATTCCATATTAGTTGCGTGGGCCATCCTTGATTAGTTATTTAATAATTTGGAAGGATATAAGGACGTGAGAGCATGCTCTCTTATAACTCGACCTAGTACATGGGAGTCTGGGATTAGGCACGAGAGCATGCTTGCTTATAACTGGCCTGGTGCTCAGGAGTCTGGGATTTGGTGTGAGAGCATGCTTACTTATAACTCAGCATGATACTCGAGATTCTGGGATCTGACACGAAAGTATGCTCGCTTATAATCTGGCCTGGTGCTCTGGAGTCTGGGATTTGGCGCGAGAACATGCTCGCTTATAACCCGGCTTGGTGCTCTGGAGTCTAGGATTTGGCATGAGGGTATACTCGCTTATAACCTAGCCTGGTGCTCGGGAGTCTGGGATTTTCCATAAGAACATACTCGATTATAATTCGGTCTAGTGCTTGGAAGTTTGGGATTTACATGTTTTTAATGATAAATTCACCTACATTCTCATTAAGTGTAAATATTTAGCATAATACTCAAGTTAATTACAGGCATACTCTTAAGCTCTGTAAGGCTGCAAATGATTTGTGCTCCAAGGTCGATCCAACATTTTCCCTCTGCATCCTCGAGGTAATGAGATCCGGAGGTAAGCTTTTGGACTATTTTATATGGTCCACCCCATTGTGATTCCAACTTGTTGATATCTTTGACTAGCTTAATCTACTTCCAAACCGAGTCTCCCACTTGAAAAAATCTTGGGATAACCCTTTGTTATAGTTCTACTTCATTCTTTGGCGGTAGAACATTAGTCAAAATGCTACCTTATCTCTGATTTCTTCTATCAAATCGAGCTCCATGAGGCATTGACCTTTGTTGTCGTCATTATATAGCCACCTTCAATCGGATTCTATGTCAATTTTGATTGAGACGATTGATGTGCGTAAAGATTATGATTGTTTATGCATGTTTTAACGCACGTTCACTTGGCTTATACGTATATATTCTTTGCATGATCATCTCTTTTATCATATACTCATCATAAATACTCTTTTGTTCGGATATCTGGTCTTTGTTTGATTTTGTGTTGATAGAGACAATTTTTGGAGTAAAAACAGCGATTGTTGACGCACCGAAATGAGGCAGAGAACACGATCGTACAATCCTACACCACCGTGTGGCCAAACAGAAGAAGAGCAGTGCATGGCCGTGCAACTCTTGCACAGCCGTGCAGCCAACCAGAGATGAAACCTTGCATGGTCGTGCAATCTTGCATGACCGTGCCCCCCACGACCGCAACCAAGTAGTACACGACCATGCAATCCTGCATGGCCATGTCCCAGGAGTCGAACCCCAGGTCTACACGGTCGTGCCAATTGGCATGACTGTGTAGTGCATCCAGAAGCAGAAGAGGGCACGGTCGTGTCGCCGCAGCCGTGCCCTAGCCTATAAAAGGGTTCTAACCCTTCTCCTCAAGGGGGGAGAGCCGAGAAGCGAGCCGTCAAAGGGAGAATCACCTTGGTGCTGTTCACGCCATCCAGGACCTCTATCCAGCGATCCTTCATCACCACATCAACTCCAGAAGCAAAGGATTGGATCTGAAGATCACTCGTCGTCGTTGGATAAGCATACTTCTTCTTTCTCTCTTCTTGTTTGAGGATTGTATGCCTAATTACATTATGTCTTCGGGTTTTTCTCTGGCGTCTATGGAGTATATTCCTTGTTCTGGGATTAGGAAATAGTTGTGGATTAGTTTTGATGTAAGACTCACATTTATGCCTTTATTCATTGGATGAGTTCGCTTGCTTTGTTTCAACTATTATGCATACTTGTTGCATATTAATTGATTGTATAGGAATTGTTAACCTCGTAGAGAGAGTATCTTAGATCGTACACCCGAGGGGCCCTAGTGACAGGGGTAACCCGTTCACCGACATCTAAGGTACTTCCTTGAAAGGAGAGACAACTTCTCCACAAGAAAGTAAGAGACCAAACTAAGCTCCTTATTTCTATCCTTAATGACACCAATTAGAGTTGCGTTCTTGTGATCTACCGAGGCACCCTAGTGACAGGGGTTAACCGTAACAGGATTTCATAGGGGTCTTCTTTATTTGGTACTTAAGAATAGATACTTTAGCTTCCAGCGAATGCATGTTGATGGACAATGAGTAAAGGATAGAATGTGATACATCAATACCACCACAATGATACCGAACTCCTAGAACTCTTCATAAACCAAGTTAATGACTTCTTCTTTGCTAGTTCTCATTTCTGCATCCCAATCTCTTTTCTTTAGATAACTCACAACCATCGGTAGTTTAGCTAATCCTAAGTGAACCATTGCTAGTGCTTATAACCAGTCCTCATGGGATCGATAATCTTTATTACTGACGACAAATCCGTGCACTTGAGGAATAGTAACAACGATCGCTTCACTAACATAAACAAGATTAAAATGGGGCATACTTGTCGTTTCACAAGTAGTAGTACGGCAATCCCACAATACACTAGGTAGTTCATCAACTCAACTTTCTCCAACATGATCAAATTTAGTTTTGAGTCCTCTAATAATCTCTCTGTTGATGACTTCTACTTGATTGTTACTCTGAGGATAAACTACTAAGGTAAAAGCTTGTGTGATAACCATAGCTTGAGCACCACTCTTGAATCTTCCTCCCTTAAACTTTCTTCTGTTATCTGAAATGATCTTATGTGGAATCATGAACTGACACAAAATGTCTCACCATAGGAACTTGATGACTATCCATTCGATTATTTTAGCCAATGGCTAGCCTCTACCCACTTGAAAAACTAATTTAATGTTGCCAAAAGAAACCTTTTCTGAGCAGGCAACATTGGAAATTGCCTCACAATGTATATGTCCCACTGGTCGAACGAACATAAAATCATAGAAGTCTTCAGTAATTTAGTGGGGTGGCGCAAGATATTTTGATGTTTTTAACAGGACAAGTAGACAGACACCAATCGGGCTGCATCGACTTACAAAGTGGGCCAAAAATACCCAACTGGTAATATTTTTCTAGTGAGTGAATGTCCGCCAGAGTGACTTCCACAGGACCCTTGATGTACTTATAAGATATACTAGACCTCCTCAAGATCGCGCATTTGAGAAACGGTTGAGAAAAGGCACGTTTATAGAGACTACCCCCTAATCACCCTGCTCTTTTCTTGACCATCCTGGCTTGCTCTTGATCTTCAGGTAAGATGCCCTATCGGGGAAATAAAATTAATGGCGTCCTCCAATCTGTCTGTAGTTCTATCTCGATCTGTCTTTTCATCTGGGCGACCAGTAACGTTTATTCCATAGGCTTGTCCAAACTCTACGAGACTATGGCGGAGGTCAATTTAACTAACTTATTCATTGTTTGATTCTTTGAATGGGGTATTTTTTTGTATAATTACCTCCTAAAATTTGTCCCTCAATCGATCAAATGCCTCCATATACAATTTGAGCTACTCGTTATTGATCTTAAAATGTCTTGATAATTGTTAAGCGGCTAACTAGGAATTTGAATACAGTAAGGCCCAAGTAGCACTCACATGTCGAGCGGCCTGCATTCCTGCTATTAATACTTCATATTTAGCTTTATTGTTAGTAGCTCAATAATTTAACCGCACGGATAATTACATTCTATCCTCCCTTGGTGATATCATGAGAATGCCAATCCTACTGCCCTGTCGGGTGGATGACTAGCCCACGTATATTTCCAAGTTTCTTCTAGCTCAAGATTTTATATTTCTATTATAAAGTCAACTAAAGCATGAGCTTTGATGGCCATTTGAGGTTGGTATTGTATGTTGGATTGAGACGCGCTAGAGGGGGGGTGAATAGCGCTCGTGGCTAAAATCGTTCTATTATCGGAATCGTAAAAACTATCGGAGAAGTAACGCAGCGGAAAGTAAACAAACACACAGAAAGACAAGAGAATTTACTTCGTTCGGAGCCTGTGACGACTCCTACTCGAAGGCCCGCGATCCTTGATCGCTTTCCGTGGGCAACAACTATAAGCTCGACAAGAGTACAAGTATTACAGTTAAGTATAATGAAAAAGTAGAGTTATACCGACGACAATATCGTAATCTGAAGATTTCGGAGCTCCGGGTCGTCGGTGTCTCGTAGCAGCACTTCGGGATCGTCTCGTGAGCAGCTTGTAGCAGAAAGATCGCTTGGAAGTTGTTATTTAGAGCTGCTGGTCGAAACCCCTTATAAAGGGTGTTCAAGGCGCCTTCTACTGTTCACCAAGGTGCCTTGAACAGCCGAGTCAGCCGCGGAGATGAGGAGCGAACTGGTCGAATCTTATCACAGACTCAAGGCGCCTTCCACTGTTCACAGGGCGCCTTCATCTGTTCAAGGCGCCTTGAACAGCTTCTCGCAGCCAGCTCCAGCCTTGCATCCGACGCGCCTCCAAGCTCCATGGAGGCGCCTTGGACACTATTCATCCGAGGCTTTAAGTTGCTCCTTTGCACCTGCAAGATACGTTAGTCCCAAACACTACCCTGCAGCACAAAGTTAGCACATAATACAATAACTAGTATAAATGAAGTATTTAACAGTCTCCGGACTGTCCGAGTCTGACTTCAGGTTTCCTACCGGAAACCCTAGGTCGACCCGACGCCTACTGTTCCCTCTACGGGGAACGCGTCCTCACCTACTCCACTCAGGAGATTTACCTGTTGCCAGTACGATCCTCCAGATCGACTGGACTTTTGCTCGGCGCTCAACGCTTCCGGACTTTCTGCTGGACATCCGCTTCCCGGCTAGTTTAGACTTTCACCTGGTTCGCGACACCAGGACTTTTCACCTAGGGTTACCACCCCCTAGGACTTTTGCCTGAAGCCATCGACCTGCCAAGACTTTCCGCATAGGGTTACTACCCCCTAGGGTTTTTCCTCTGCCTAACCGCAGTTAGGACTTTTCCTGAGACACTCATTTAACATGTTAGATCACAACTCACCTTAACTTTGAATCCTTTGCCATTATCAAAACTTAGGTTCGATCGTTAGATGCTTCCCGCACCAACAATCTCCCCCTTTTTGATTATGGCAACCCAAATTCAAAGTTAAGTAAAAACAGATGCACAGTTAGAAAAAAGATTGTAATTGAGCAAGCTTAAGTATATAATTTCAAATGAACGCCTAACTTAAGCTAAACTTTTGTGATGCTCCCCCTTAATACAGGGTCCCCATTTTTTTTTTTACTTTTTACTTTTGAATTACTTTTGAATTTCCTACTCTCCCCCTTTGCCATTTATCAAAAATAAGTCAGTTTTCAATTTTTCTCAAAAAACAAGATTAGTGCTAAGTTAAAAAAATAAATTTTCACCTAAAATTTTGAAGACACTGAGTTAAAGTTTTGCAAAACTATCTGAAAGTTAACTTAGCTCGAAAAAAAAATTTGAAAAAGTTGGCTAAGTTTGAAAAAAGGTTGAAAGTTGCTATATGAATCACTTAGCTAAGCCTTTTGTAAACATTGAACTTTGAAGAATGTAGCTTAAGTGAAAGAGACTTAGCTTAATTTTGAATACAAACCTTGTTAATTTTTAGGTTGAAGAGAGTAGCTAGAATCTTAATCTAGGTAATTTATTCAGTTGGTCCTTAAGTCCAAACATGAGTCAAGTAAATTGGTGTTGATTAGGTATCAGAGCCATAAGGAACAGAATATTCTTAACTAAAAGATTGAGTATCCTTTACCAACTGTCTAACTTTGAGTTACTTGCTGATTGTCTATAGGACAATAGCTTTCACTTGGTTAGTCAAGTTGAGTTATTTTGATCCAGGTAGACTTGACTAGAGCTGGAGAACTTAACTTGATTAATGTTTATTACATATTTAACGCCCAGACTCATATTGATGCACAGATATAAGCATTCTTGAGTCCAGGCAATACCCTATGCATCTCACGCCTTTCTACGTGTGTCAATCACAATCAAGGTAAACCTAGGTGTTTGTGAGATGCTCTGGCTTAATTCTAGGGGAACATGATTTCTAGGGGAAAACTTAGGCTAAATCCAAATGTTGAGAATTCTAAGAAATTGGAATTTTGAAATCATTATTTTTCCTAGAAATTTTTTTTTTTAAAAAAAAAATAACCTCTAGATCATTTGAAACTAAGTAAACTGTTGACTGGGAGCATGCAAATAAGTAGATATCACATCAAGAGGGTCTAACAAAACAGATAAACAGTGAAGTGTTAGTTTCATAGTCAAAAGTCCTTAATACAATGCATAAAATGGTCAAATCAAAGAGTAGGATCATCGACTTGAGGAGCGTTAGCTGGCGGAGCATCAGCGGGAGGTGGTGCATGGGGCTGCGCAAGTGCTGGCTGACCCAGACGTCGTATCTCGTCTCGGAGGGAGGTAAACCCGGCAGCCATCTCGGATCGAAGGGTGAGAACTATCCGTCGTGTCTGAATAGACTCGACCTCGAGTCTAGCAAGTCTGTCCTCGACGGAGAGTGAGGAAGAGGTCGAAGGTCCAGCTGAGGTGGATGGTCTGGCAGACGGGGAGGGATCCGCGAAAAGATCCTCAGCTAAGAAATCAGCCCACTCCTCTCCCTCGCCTGGTATATCCTCGGCTGCTGGAGTGATAGGGGCAGCTGCCTGCTGTGGTCGTCCTATCCACGCTAGAACTCCATCAGCTGTGATATCGGCACTGGCTAGTCTACAACTGCGGGAACCTATCTCATCATATATAGTAAGAGGAATGACTGTTCCTCTGGTCACATCTATACCCTCTATGGTCGAAAAGAAGCGTGTCAGAATATGACAATAGGGCATGTGGACTATCTTGGAGGTGACTGTTCCAGATGCACAGATAATGTTCTGGAACATATGCAGGGCAATATCGATATCAAATCGATGACACAGGGCGTACAAGAAGAATGAGTGTGAAGATCTCATCTTCGGGACATCCTGAGATGAGATCGGCAGAATACATGCTGTCAGGACCCTATACATCACGTAGTCCTGAACCCGAAGAGTAACTGACCTGAACTCAGTCAAGTCAGCAGGTCTCGCTCCCCCGAAGAAATACGTATAGATAGTATCTAACGTAATGTGGGAGTAAGGATCGCCAAATGGCAGATCCCTGCTGGGGTAGCATAGAAAGGTAGACTCAGAAACCCTAAGTCCTAGGGTGGTGCGTAGCAGAGTGGGAGTAAGCTCAATGTCCACGCCAGAAACTCTGGTGTTGTACCTATTATCATCAACCCTCTCAAGGTTGTGATAAAACTGTGCACATAACTCCTGGTTTACTGTATCGGTGCAGTAAACCAATTGATCCAGTTGATAGTGCTCTATCATTTGAATAGTTGGTTGACAATACTGGGTATAAAAGGTCTTGTTTACATATCTAGGTTTGATAGGTTCAAAGATGTAATTAGCAAAGGTATCCCTAAGATGTATAGTCGGGAATCTGATATCTGCTGATGGAATTCTAGCTGGATTAAGATCAACATGTCGGCGTTTCCTATTTTTAACGAATTTACCAAAAATTGACATAAATAAGCAAAAATTCTAAGGAAAACTTGATCGGAAGGGATTAGGATAATACCTAGGAGGCATTGTCACGTATTGAGGAAGATTAAACAGGTAAAAGGCGCCTTGGTTGGGAAGAAAACGCACGAGTATCGCGTGCTCGGCGTCGGCAAAAAACGAACAGAAAAGCTTCTGTTCGTTTTGATATAAAGTGTTGAAGGCGCCTTAAAACAAGGTTTAAGGCGCCTTATATACGTTGGAGGCGCCTTGGGTTGATCCGAGGCGCCTTAAGACGAAGCGGCGGGAATTTTCCGCCGCTTGCTAGGGCGCCTCCTTTTGATGGGAGGCGCCTCCGATAAGCTCCACGCGATTTTTTTTTTTTTTAAGGAATTTTGAAAGTGAGTTTAAAATTTTGAAATTGAGTTTTAAAATAATTTTAAAATTGAGTTTTGAAATTGAGTTTTAAAAATAATTTTAAAATTGAGTTTTGAAATTGAGTTTTGAAATTGAGTTTTAAAAATAATTTTAAAATATAAGTTTTTAAAATAATTTTGAAGTTTCAGTTTTTAAAATAATTTTGAAATATGAGTTTTTAAAATAATTTTGTAATTTAAGTTTTTAAAATAATTTTGAAATTTAAGTTTTTAAAATAATTTTGAAATTTAAGTTTAAAATACTTTTGAAATTTAAGTTTTTTTTTTTTTAAATAATTTTGAAATGATTTTTGAATAATTTTGAAGAGATTTTTAAATAATTTTGAAAAGATTTTTAAATAATTTTGAAAAGATTTTTGAATAATTTTGAAGAGTTTTTTAAATAATTTTGAAAAGATTTTTAAATAATTTTGAAAAGATTTTTGAATAATTTTGAAAAGATTTTTAAATAATTTTGAAAAGATTTTTAAATAATTTTGAAAAGATTTTTGAATAATTTTGAAAAGATTTTTGAATAATTTTGAAAAGATTTTTGAATAATTTTGAAAAGATTATTAAATAATTTTGAAAAGATTTTTAAATAATTTATAATTTTGAAAAGATTTTTGAATAATTTTGAAAAGATTTTTAAATAATTTTGAAAAGATTTTTAAATAATTTTGAAAAGATTTTTAAATAATTTTGAAAAGATTTTTAAATAACTTTATTACTTAGTCATCTCACCAGATCTAAATTTTCAATCAGGGAATCCTATAATTGATGTGAGATGATTTATTGTTGAATTCAGGAATCTGATTTAACTTTGTGTTAGATTCAGGTTTAGCTTTGGGTACAACAAGTAAGCATTCTTTGGATAAACTTCTGGGCTGTGGTGAGTCACAAGGAGCTCATTAAAGTAACCATGCCTTCGAAGTTTCCAAATAGTCCTACCCATTGAGCTTAATACTAAACCTTGGTCTAACTAGTTAGGATTCATTTAAGGGTAGCTTCGGTCAGTTCCACTTGGCCAAATGCACCAGGTCGAAGCCATATCTTCCTAGACATGCGATGCCCAAGCTTCCCTAACGTACTATCATCCAAAAACTTCACAAGTACTGTGGTTCAAGTTAAACTTATCCCGTTTTTAATCTAATCTTAATTACCCTGCCGAGTAATTTATTCTTGCTTTACCCATTCCGGGTAAATTAGGTTCAGTTACCCTGTCGGGTAGTTCAGTTGGAGGTGCCAGCTAGTTTGGATCCTCCATCTACTTTTCATAATTTCGAATTTAATTTAATTTTGAATTTGACTTTTAAGAATTTGATTTTTAATTTTAAGTTTCGAATTTTAAATTAAGAAAGTTTTTATTTTAGCTCCCCCTGGATCACGGCCTCGATATGGTCTATCGAGGTAGTATATATGATCCTTAGGGACCCAGTATTGACCAAGTCCAACTTGATTGATCAATTTGGACTTGGGGACCCATGCTTGGACTGATTTACTACTTTGTTTGTTTATTAAGGATAAGTAAGATTTAAATTTACTTTTATATCCTAGTCCAGTTCTATTGTAAATGGCCCTTTGTGTCCCAAGAATTAGATCCAAATTCTTGGAGCCCAGAGAGAACTTTTCTAAAGTGATTTTTAAATCATTTAACTGATTTTTCAGATTTGAATTTTCTTTCGCAAGTTGTTGTACTTGAGTTGAATCTTCAGTTAAAGATTTTGAGTTAGTTACTCCTTTAAGAATGGTTATTTCTTTTAAAAGTGACTTAATTTTCAAATTTGACTTGGCTAATTTGCGAAGTAAATAATTGACTAAATTATTAAGCCTCGGAATACTTACAGCGGAGTCTGGCCCTTCGGAAACGGATGTGGATCCGTGGCTTTGCTCGGAGTCGGCTTCTGACTCGCTCTCGGATTCGCTGATCTGGTCCCGGGCCATCAATGCGAGTAGACTCGTTTGGTCGAGTTCGTCATCTTCGTCCTCCGAAGAGGATTCGTCCCAGGTTTCCTTTAGGACTTTCCTTCTTCTTTGCTTCTTGGCTTCTTTTTGATTTGGGCAGTTGGCTTTTATATGCCCCTTTTGGTTGCAATCGTAGCAAGTGACTTCGAACTTCGTCTTTGAGTTTTGTTGAGCCTCCTTGGATTGAACTGCCTTCTTCAGATCTTTCTTGTTGAAGCCCTTCTTCTTCTTGTATAGTTTCTTTACAAGATTCACAAATTCGCTGGCCAGTTCATCTTCCGAATCTTCTGAATCGGGTTCGTCTTCTGATTCCGATTCAACTTTTTGTCGTCCTCTTGATTCCCTTATTCGACTTGTACCTGCAACCAAAGCAATGCCCTTCTCGGATGGCTGTGCATTAGTCTGTTCATGGAGTTCAAATTCACTAAATAATTCGTCTAATTTTAAGGAAGACAAGTCCTTAGAGACTTTGTAGGCATCTACCATTGATGCCCACAATGAACTCCTAAGAAATGAGTTAAGAGCATACCTTATTATGTCTCTGTTTTCTACTTTCTGCCCGATTCCATGAAGGGAATTCAAGATATCTTGAATTCGAGCGTGTAAAGAACTTGCTGTCTCGCCTTCCTGCATTTTCAAATTATATAATTTATTAAGTAACAAATCACGCTTACTTACCTTGATTTCCGAGGTGCCCTCGTGTAGTTCGATTAGTTTCTCCCATAGTTCTTTTGCGGAGGAGAATGGACCGACTCTGTTGAGCTCTTCTTTGGTAAGACCACATTGGATGGTGCAGGTGGCTTTTGCGTCAGCTTCCACCTTTTTGATAAATGCTGGCTCCCAATTTTCACAGGGTGTAGGCTTACCGTCGGTACCAGTTGGCAGTTCCAGTCCTGTTTTGATGATCATCCAGGTATCGAACTGGATCTTCAGATATATCTCCATTCGCCCCTTCCAATACCCGAAGTCTTCTCCGGAAAATAGTGGGGGACGAACGGTGCTATATCCTTCTTGTTGGGCCATTTTAGATCTAAAAGAAAAAAAAATAACAAAATCTATTCCAAGACTGAGTCTTGGATTAGTAGTGCGAGAGAAAGGAAAAAACGAGCCCAAGTGGAATTGACCAACTTTGAGCAACACCAATTCGTGAAAAGCAATTAGAATATAGCTATGAAGCTAAATTCTGATCAACTCCGAACAAAATACCACAAAAAAAATATTTTAAATGGTGGTTGCACCAAATTAAAACAACCCCGCTCTGATACCAATTGTTGGATCGAGACGCGTTAGAGGGGGGGTGAATAGCGCTCGTGGCTAAAATCGTTCTATTATCGGAATCGTAAAAACTATCGGAGAAGTAACGCAGCGGAAAGTAAACAAACACACAGAAAGACAAGAGAATTTACTTCGTTCGGAGCCTGTGACGACTCCTACTCGAAGGCCCGCGATCCTTGATCGCTTTCCGTGGGCAACAATTATAAGCTCGACAAGAGTACAAGTATTATAGTTAAGTATAATGAAAAAGTACAGTTATACCGACGACAATATCGTAATCTGAAGATTTCGGAGCTCCGGGTCGTCGGTGTCTCGTAGCAGCACTTCGGGATCGTCTCGTGAGCAGCTTGTAGCAGAAAGATCGCTTGGAAGTTGTTATTTAGAGCTGCTGGTCGAAACCCCTTATAAAGGGTGTTCAAGGCGCCTTCTACTGTTCACCAAGGCGCCTTGAACAGCCGAGTCAGCCGCGGAGATGAGGAGCGAACTGGTCGAATCTTATCACAGACTCAAGGCGCCTTCCACTGTTCACAGGGCGCCTTCATCTGCTCAAGGCGCCTTCCACTGTTCATCAAGGCGCCTTGAACAGCTCCAGCCTTGCATCCGAGGCGCCTCCAAGCTCCATGGAGGCGCCTTGGACACTATTCATCCGAGGATTTAAGTTGCTCCTTTGCACCTGCAAGATACGTTAGTCCCAAACACTACCCTGCAGCACAAAGTTAGCACATAATACAATAACTATTATAAATGAAGTATTTAACAGTCTCCGGACTGTCCGAGTCTGACTTCAGGTTTCCTACCGGAAACCCTAGGTCGACCCGACGCCTACTGTTCCCTCTACGGGGAACGCGTCCTCACCTACTCCACTCAGGAGATTTACCTGTTGCCAGTACGATCCTCCAGATCGACTGGACTTTTGCTCGGCGCTCGACGCTTCCGGACTTTCTGCTGGACATCCGCTTCCCGGCTAGTCCAGACTTTCACCTGGTTCGCGACACCAGGACTTTTCACCTAGGGTTACCACCCCCTAAGACTTTTGCCTGAAGCCATCGACCTGCCAAGACTTTCCGCATAGGGTTACCACCCCCTATGACCTAGGGTTACCACCCCCTAGGGTTTTTCCTCTGCCTAACCGCAGTTAGGACTTTTCCTGAGACACTCATTTAACATGTTAGATCACAACTCACCTTAACTTTGAATCCTTTGCCATTATCAAAACTTAGGTTTGATCGTTAGATGCTTCCCGCACCAACATTGTATATCATACTCACAAAACTTTATGGTCCACTTAATCAACCTTCCTAAAGCCTCTGGGTTGATTAGTATTCGGCTCAGAGTGCTGTAACTATGATAATTGGATGAGAAAAGAAATAAGGGCATAACCTCCGAGCGACTATGACCATTTCATATGCTAATTTCTTGAGCGCGGTGTAGTGACACTCGGCTTCCTTTAATAAATGACTTAGAAAATATATACCTTGTTGATTTTTTCCCTCCGTTCTTACCAACATTGATTCGACCGCATACTCATTGGCTGACAAATAAACCCACAAAGGTTCGCCTGCTATTATCTTAGCAAATATAGGTGGAGTAGACAAGTAATTTTTTAATTCCTCGAAAGCTTTGTCACAGTCAGCATTCCACTAGAATTTGGTCACTCGATGGAGAATCTTGGAAAAAGGAAAGTTTCAATCGGCCGACGGGAGATGAAGCGAGAATGTCATGATCCGGTCGGTCAATCTTTGTGTCTCCTTCAGATTATGTAGGGGAGTCGTGTCTTGAAGAACTCACACCTTGCTTGGGTTGACTTATATCTCATGCTTAGTCACAATATATCCCAAGAAATGTTTGCTTTGTGCTCCAAACAGGCATTTGTTAGAGTTGAGCTTTAACCCATACTTCCTTAAAGTCTGGCAGGGTTCTTCCACATTTGTTCATGAATCTGTCGACCGAAGGGATTTGATGAGGATATCATCAACATACACATATTTCTAGGGGTGTAAATGAACCAAGCCGCTCGCGAGCTATTCGAAACTCGATTCGATAAAAGCTCATTTGAGCTCGTTTAATAAGGCTCGTTAAGATAAACAAACCAAGCTCAAGCTTCGTAATATTCGGCTCGTTAGCTCATGAACATGTTCGTTAAGCTCATTAAGCAACTTTTAAACAAAAATAATAATAGTTTTGATATTGAATTTATAGATTTTACACTCTAGTTATGAAAAATATGGACAAATATATTAAATTTATTAATTAGAATAAAATTATAAATTTTAATAATAATATTATATTTTTCTCTAAATATATAATTTAGTTTTAATGAATATTTAAATTTATGATTTATATTTATTAAGCTCGTTTAGGCTCGATAAAAGCTCGAATAAGCTCGTGAGCCATGAATATATTCGTTAAATAAAGCTCGAGCTCGGCTCGATTATAAACGAGTCAAGCTCAAACATTCAAGAGTTTGGCTCGTCTTGGCTCGATTACACCCCTAAATATTTCACCCAATCTATCTTCAGAACACTTTGTTCATGAGCCATTAGTAAGTTGTGCCTGCATTTTTAGTCCGAACGACATAACATTATAGCAGTAAGTGCCCTCAGCAGTTATAAAGCTAACCTTTTCCTAGTCGTCCTTGGTGAGCGACACTTGATGGTAACCTTGATAGGCATCTAGCATGCAAATTAACTCGCAACCAGAAGTTGAGTCTATCACCTGGTCGATTTATGGCAAGGAGTAACAATCCTTGGGGCATACTTTGGTGCCCTCAACAGTTATAAAGCTAACCTTTTCCTGGTCATCCTTGGTGAGCAACACTTGATGGTAACCTTGATAAACATCTAATATGCAAATTAACTAGCAACCGGAAGTTGAGTCTATCGCCTGGTCGATTTATGACAAGGGGAAGTAATTCTTGGAGCATGCATTGTTGAGATCCCTAAAGTCGATACAGACTCTCCATTTTTTCTCTGGCTTAAACATTGGGACAATGTTAGCTAAATAGCTCGGGAACTGCACCTCCCAAATATAGCCAGCCTTCAATAGCTTGTCCACCTCCAATCGAATGATCTTGTTCTGCTCAGATCCAAAATCTCTCTTCCTCTGCTTGACTGGACGAGCGTTAGGGAAGACATGGAGTACATGCTCCATGCCCGTGGGTGAGACACCTGTGATTTCCTTGGGCTCCCAAGTGAAAACATCATTGTTGCGTGTCAAGCATGCAACAAACTCTTCTTTAAGTTCCTAAGACAGGTCAACAGCTATTTGGGTAATGGTTTCTAGCTGACCTGGTCGAATTTGGATCATCTCCTTTTCTTCATACACCAGTGTGAGTGGTGTTAGGACCTTCGGATGGCTAAAGAGGGGCGGTGTGAATAGCCTCCACTAAAACTCAATTAATTCCTCACAAAAATTTGTTAGCACAGCGGAAATAAACAAAAGGAAAACTGATGCAAGGAAAAGAAACAACCCACCACTAACACAACAAGGATGTACGAGGTTCGGGGATAACTTGCCCCTACTCCTCGGCGTGTCCGTAAGGTGGACGATCCCTTGATCTTTCGGTAGATCACACCCCGGATAAATTCCGGCTAAGTATTTCTCCTTCTCGGTGGAGTAACCTCTCCACAAAGTCTCAGAAAAGATTTGAAATGAAGCACAAGACTTACAGAGTTTAGTGGCTAAAAAGAATGAACAATCAACTTACAGCCACGATGAAAAGCAAAGCGCAAAGACAAAAGGTTCCTCAGCCAAGAGCTCAAACACACAGCCCCTTGCTTGATCGACAGAGAGTTTTTCAAAATCCTTGTTCCAAAACCTCTCTTCTTCCTTCTTCTTATTCCTCTGCTTTCTCACTGTCTTCAGCTAGAGCCGAATCACTGTCACCTGTATCGAATCACTACGACCAACTCAGGAATCGCCAATCACTCTTCCTCCTCATCTGGTTCTCTGGACTCACACCAATACCATCCATGGTCTTCACTGGTATCTCTGAGCTCGAACCAATAAGCAAGAGTCAAGCTGTTGCCAACTGATCGCAGCCAGTGAACGTTGACGCTCCAATTGCACAATTTGCAGCGAAACACAGCAGAAAGATCACTTGGTCTTATTCTTCTGATGGAGCTTAATTTGAATTCAAGCATTGGCACGACACCTGCAATCTGTAACTCAAAAAGCTTACAACAGATGCTTAGATCAGATGAATCAGAAATCGCAGAGAAACAGCAGAAGACGAACGACATCGTTGTGGATCGGTCAACAGACCGATCCATAACCCTCTAGACCAATCAGGAGACATCCTGATCGGTCTGGGATGATGCTGATTGGTCTGTGGACCGATCAGCCTATTGGTGGATCGGTCCACAGACCGATCCCCCTATTGCTCTGAATCTCATCGTTTTCTTACTGATCGGTCACCAGACAGATCAGATAACCCACAGAAAGCTTCTGTGTGGTTACTGATCGGTCACGAGACCGATCAGATAACTCACAGAAAGTTTCTGTGTGGTTACTGATCAGTCCACAGACCGATCAGATAACCAAGGTATCACTGGATCGGTCGACAGACCGATCCAGACAGCCAAAGTATCACTGGATCGGTCAACAAACCGATCCAATGCCTCTGTTGGTTTTAGAGCTTCCCAGCCCTAAACCCTAACGTCTTTCTGGTCTAGAGAACGAGCTACCGAGCCCTCTCTGACCTAGTCCGAAGAACGAGCTACCGAGCCCTCTTAGACCTAGTCTGGAGAACGAGCTGCCGAGCCCTCTCCGACTTCGTCCGATCCAGAGAACGAGCTACCGAGCCCTCTCTGACCTACTCCGGAGAATGAGCTACCGAGCCCTCTCCGACTTCGTCTGGTTCAGAGAACGAGTTACCGAGCCCTCTCCAACTTCGCATGCCAAGTGTCCGTACTTGGACTTTTCCTCTCCACATGATCAACCTTGATCATTAATCAGTCTGAGATTAATTAATATCTGATACAAACTTAAATCAGCGTCAACATCAAAACAACAGCCAGGTCAGACTGTATCAACAATCTCTCCTTTTTTGTTGTTTGACAACACGATTTATGTTTAGATCAGAAATGTTCATATTTCCCTAATTTTAGGGGAATCAAGATCCTCCCCCTAAAACCAAACTTTCATTTATCTCTAAACTTAGTTATCTTCTCCCCCTTTGTCAAACACCGTAAAGGTGCGAATTAGGTAAGAAAACGTTAAAGGACTCCCCCTTAACCCATACTGTCTTTTTCTTAATCCACCTAGAATGCCCTCTAAGTGTATTATAAGACAGTAATAAATAAATAAGAGACATACAAGACATGGCATATGAACAGCATATTAATAGCCAATAGGAAGTGAAACATAAAGAAAAACCAGAAAATGAGCAGCATAAATATATGAAATCAGCAAGTATCCAGGTCAGACATAAGTATCCAATCAAACAACATCCAAAATATAGATAATCAAAATGACAGCATAGAACAATGTGTATCAATCAGCCTCCTCATCATGAGGAGCATCAGCATCATCAGCTGGAGGAGTGGGTCCCTGAGGTGGCATGCCGCTGCTCAAGGATGGATAGCTCGGGAAATACTGCGGAGGAGGGTATCTGGCCATCCATCCCATAATCGCCTGATGTGTCACCAACTGCTGACTGCGCTGGTCAATCCGAACGCGCAGCCCGTGGAGCTCAGCAACCAGCAGCTCATCGTGCTGATCAATGCGGCTCTCCAGCTCGGCGATCTGCCAGCGCAGATCAGGATCTGCCTCTCCATCGTCAGCAGCAGCAGCAGGAGGAGCAGCAACAGGAGCAGCCGCAACCTGTCGTGGAGGTGCCCGCGGTAACTCACCTAGTGCTCTCCCATCCTTCCACCGAACCTCCCCATTCTGTCCTATGATGCCAGACTTGGAAAATGCCCGTTTCCCAAGTCTGCAGTCCTGCCTGACCATCTTGACTATTCTACCCTTGGAGACATCAATCTGAAGGGTCTCGAGCCAATCTGTAATTATATGCCCATAAGGCATATAAACAGTGAAGCTGTTTGGCTCACTATAGGAGATGATCGAAGAATAGATGCTAGACATGATGTCAAAGTCGAGACGCCGACGCAATCCATAAAGCATCAGGCAATGATAAGGTCGGATCTCAGACAAGGGTTTAGATGTGATTGGCAGAAGGCAGTTCGTGACAATCTTAAAGAGAATGTAATCTGGGGTAGATAGTCGTAGGGCTGTAAAGGTAGGAAAATCAACATCTAACTCATCTAGTCCACCTGGTCTAGGATGTCCGAAGAAATACTCATAGACGGAGTCAGATGAGATATCAAAAGGAGAAGGTAAGGGGTCTGGTAAATCAGGATATATAGAAAAGACATTCCCTGAACACCTCCGGCAAGCTAGATAATCAAAGAAGGCTGAGAAACTGAAATCAAGAGTCTGCTTAGCAACTTTTGTTTTATAACTTACATCATTAGTTTGATGAAGATTGTTATAAAACTCAGATACTAAGTCATAATTGATATCTCGTTCTAAATAGACAAGTGAATCAAGTTTGTAATAGGCAATGATTTCTGACACAGATGGACAAAATTCGTCCATGAATTTTCGATCCACAGACCTACAAGGGAGCAATTTGAAAGTCCGTTGTTTAAAGGCTTGTTCAAAATGGTGGTTTGGGAATCTCCCGGAGACAGATGGTTGAGGTCGGGAGGGAGCCTTAGTCTTAGACTTCTCAGGCGACTTAGAGGTTCCTTCACCCACTTGTTTCTTCCTAAGTTTTAACAATGTGATACAATGGGGCAAATAAGTGAGCACCGGAGCCACCAACAACCGAAAGCCAAAACAAAATGCACAGCTACGGTGAGGAATGAAACTGAAAAGCTAAGGTAAGTAGTTCTAGGGAAGTATGGAGTTACCTTGGTCCCATTGAAGTATCTTTTGGCTAGGGCTTTGGCTAGGGCTTCGGCGAGCAAAGAGAAGAGGAGAGTTGAGGTGTAGGAAAGTGTCGGCTAGGGCTTCAGCGTGAAAGGAGAAGAGAAAGGATCGGGAAGATTTAAGAGAGATCGGCTACAGGTGTTGAAATGATCGGACGGCTGTCCGATCAAGAGATATCAGAAACTTCCTGATCGGTAACCAGTCTGACCAGGGAACCTCCTGATCGGTCTCTGGACCGATCAGGGAACCTCCTGATCGGTCTGTGGACCGATCAGAAGATGATCAGTAGCCCTCTCTGCGTACAAGACTGACCTGATCGGTCCCCGGACCGATCAGGGAACTCCTGATCGGTCTGTAGACCGATCAGTGTCTGATACTGAAGTTTCTCCAGTAATTTCAGTAACAGAAATTCGTAGAGGTGTTCGATAATTCATAGAAGTTTTTCCAGTAAAACTTCCAAGTTCAGTACCTAGGACCTGAACAATCTACAAGCATACCTATTTCCTAAAGATTATGGTCTGAAATTGTTTATAGCCCTAAAGTTTCAGATATTTAGAAAAGCAGACAACTCAAGGCTTGAAAACTGAAATTTTTTACCTTGTTATGTTCAGTTTCAAGTTTGTCAAAATATAACCAAATTGCTATCATTATTTCAAGGACTTGTCCTAGTTTAAATCAAAATCATGAAAAGTATCAATCAAAGGTATCAAACAGTCCATCAACCAAAGTTACATAATTTCTAGGTAAAGGTCCAACCAAGTTTCCTTGGTTGGAATATATGAGTAAGATCTAGGAACCAAATACACATGAATTATGTAATGGTCTTCCCCATACTCAATTTATGTCTCTTCAACCTAATTATTCAAGGGATGCATGATACATTTTGAATAACTCGGCTGATCCTAGCATCTCACCCCATTTCTAGCAAACAAAAATAATTTGTTAAACCTTATAGTTTGTGTGAGATGTTCCCAAGTTGCCCAAATTAATTTCCCATTTTTTTTCTTATCGTTTTAATTGTCCTTATTGATCATGATGTGGTCCTAATGACCTATTGAACCAAACACATTCCCAATTCTCTCCTCAAATGACTAAATTCATTTTCCGGAAGAGGTTTGGTGAAAATATCGGCTAGGTTTGACTTTGACTCAACATATGTGAGTGCAATGTCTCCCCTAGCTACGTGATCTCTAATGAAGTGATGACGCACTTCAATATGTTTGGTCCTTGAATGAAGGACTGGATATTTTGTTAGGTTTATTATGCTGATGTTATCATACAACACTTGCACTCACACTTGCACTCCCTTATATGAAAGCCCATAATCTTCTAGGGTGTGGATCATCCACAACAATTGTGATACACTCTCTCCCATGGCAATATATTCAGCCTCGGTTGTGGAGAGAGCAACACAATGTTGCTTCCGACTTGACCAACTAACCAATGATGAACCTAAAAATTGGCAACCCCCACTAGTGCTTTTCCGATCCAATTTGCACCCAGCATAATCAGAGTCGGTATAACCTATCAAGTCAAAAGACTCCGTATGAGGGTACCAAAGATCTACTCTAATTGTGCCCTTAAGGTATCTCAGGATTCTCTTAACTGCAATTAAATAAGATTCCTTGGCGCAGACTTGATATCTAGCGCACATGCCCACAGCAAAAAGTATGTCCGGTCGACTAGCTGTGAGATATAGAAGACTACCGATCATGCTTCTATATTGCGTTAGATCAAATGGTTTTCCATTCTCATCATTGTCAAGGCGAGTGTTCGTCGCCATTGGAGTGGATACTTCCTTAGAGTCACTCATTTTGAATTTCTTGAGCATCTCTTGAGTGTATTTCGTCTGATGGACATAGATGTCATCTCGAGTTTGTTTGATTTCAAGTCCAAGGAAGAATGTCAATTCTCCCACCAGACTCATCTCAAACTCACTTTCCATGTGAGTGATAAATTCATTCAAATAGTCCTTATTATTTGAGCCACAAATTATGTCATCGACATACACCTGGGCTACAAATATGTTTTCACCATCTCTACGCAGAAATAGTGTTGGGTCTATTTGACCTCTTACAAAACCCTTTTCTAGTAAGTAAGTTGGCAACCTTTCGTACCATGCTCGAGGTGCTTGTTTAAGCCCATAAAGAGCTTTCTTGAGCTTGTACACGTGGTTTGGAGCTTCGGTATTCACAAACCCCGGTGGTTGTTCAACATAGACCTCTTCTTTAATGAAACCATTTAAGAAGGCCGATTTAACGTCCATTTGATAGAGCTTGAAGCCTCTATGTGCAGCAAAAACTAGCATTAAACAAATGGACTCTAATCGAGCCACGGGAGCATAAGTCTCATCATAATCGAGGCCTTCGACTTGACTATAGCCCTTGGCTACAAGTCTTGCCTTGTTTCTTACGACTTCTCCCTTTTGGTTTAACTTATTTTTGAAGACCCATTTGGTTCCAATAATGATGGTCTTCTTAGGTCTAGGAACTAAGTCCCACACTTGGCTCCTTTCAAATTGACCTAACTCATCTTGCATAGCTATAATCCAATCAGGATCGTGCAATACCTCATCAACTAATTTTGGTTCGATTTCTGAGATCAAGGCGACCTCATTAGACTCATTTCTAAAGAATGGCCTAGTCCTAACCCCTTGTTGAATGTCTCCCATAATCTGGTCTTGGGGATGACTAGAGGCTATCCTAGATTGCCTTGGTGTTGGCGGTGCCTCATGAGTGGTCTCACTAGACACAGGCAAGGGCTCAGTATCAGGCAAAGGATCAGACTGAGCCCTCTCTCGCCTTTGCTCATCATCATCGGAGTCAATTTCGATTCTTTCTATGTTCTGATCATTTAAACTTAGATTTCTAAGTTCAAATTGAATTTCTCCTACATCCCTTGATTGATCATTTGATTTAGGAATTTCTTCAAATGCTACATCCGAGGACTCTTCAATTAATTTAGTCCTATTGTTGTAGACTCGATAGGCTTTGCTGATGAGAGAGTACCCGACTAGTATCCCTTCGTCAGCCTTAGCCGTGAACTTTCCAAGATGATCCTTGGTGTTCAAGATAAACACCTTACAACCAAACACCCTAAGATGTTTAATTGTAGGGGTTCTCCCAAACCAAAGTTCATGGGGAGTCTTTCCTAAAAACCTATGTATCAAGACTCGGTTTTGTACATAGCAAGCGGTATTTACAGCTTCAGCCCATAAGTAGCTCGGTAGTGAGTACTCATTGAGCATGCTTCGTGCAGCCTCTTGCAAGACTCGGTTCTTTCTCTCCACAACCCCATTTTGTTGTGGGGTCCTTGGAGTAGAGAACTCATGCTTATATCCTTTTTCTTGACAAAATTCTAAAAATATATGGTTTTGAAATTCCCCACCATGATCACTTCTAATTGTTTTAATTGTTGTTGATTTTTCATTTTCAGTTCTTCTACAAAAAGAAACAAAAACATCTATGGTTTGATCCTTATTTTTCAAAAAGAAAGTCCATGTATATCTAGTAAAGTCATCAATGATCACTAAGCAATATCTACTTCCATTCAATGAAATAACATTACTGCAATCAAACAAATCCATATGCAATAAATCTAAAACAGTAGATGTACTTACAGCGCTTTTACCTTTATGAGACGCTTTTGTTTGCTTACCCTTTTGACATGCATTACATAACTTTGTCTTTTGGTACTTGATGCTTGGTAGGCCTCGCACTAATCCTTTGTTGGCTAGCTTTCGAATATTCTTCATGTTCACATGGGCCAACCTCCTATGCCACAGCCATGATTCTTCTTCTTTTGACATGAAACACTTAGCAGAGGCATTAGTAGCACTTTTAAAAAAATACTTGATAAATGTTATCTACCCTTGTGCCTACTAGTACCGTGTCAAGTGTGTCAATGTGTTTGACCAGACATTGACTTGAATAAAACTCAATTGTGTAACCCGTATCACACAATTGGCTGACACTTAGGAGATTAAAGGTCATCCCCTTGACTAGAAGGACATTTTTGATTTGGAGACATTCGGATATATGAATATCTCCAACTCCTATAACCTTAAGGCTACCATTATTACCAAAGGACACATTACCTCTATTTTTATTTTGAAGGGTAGTAAAGAGTGACTTGTCCCCGGTCATGTGCTTGGAGCATCCACTATCAACAAACCAAGTTGATAGATGCTCCCCCTTGACAAATGCCTACAAGACACGAAAGATAGATGTTTTAGGTACCCAAATCTTGGGACCTAATGCATCTACAATGAAAGACCTAGGAACCCATGCCTTGGTCACACCCTTTCTAGTCTCATGAACCCTAGAAGCATGTGATCTATGAAATTGGGTTCTAAACACTAGGGAAATGAAACTAGACTCCTTAGGTTGATACCCTAACCCATCCTTGTTGTAGACCGCCCTTTGGGCATTTAGAATAATATCTAAGGTTTTAGAGCTAGTTGAGAATTTCTCAAGCATTTTCTTGAGTTTCTCAACTTCACTCTTTAAGGCTTTGTTTTCATCCTCAAGAAGCTCTTGATGTAGGTCATCAACCTCATCTTCCCTAAGAGTCTTCAAGTGTTCTACTTCATCTTTTAATGATTTGATTTTGGTTTTTGATTTCTTAAGCAAAGTAGATAAATGTGCAATAGTTTTATAGCATTTTTCTAAGTGAGGAGAGGTTACCTCTTCATCATCCGAAGATGATGAAGCCGCCGCTGATGTATCACTTCCGGAATCCGATTCCTCCCTTACCATGAGCGCTAATTGACGAGTGTTTTTCTCCTTCTCTTCCTCCGATTGAGGAGGATTCATCCCAAGTAGCTTTGAGAGCTTTCTTCTTCTTGTCCCTTTCCTCCTTCTTCTTGAGTTTTGGACACTCGCTCCGATAATGTCCTTTCTTGCTACACTCATAACACGTAACATTAGTCTTATCAACATTTTTATCAATAGACTTACCTTTCCCTTTGTATCTCCGGCTCCTTCTCATGATTCTCCTTACGAAGTTGGCCATCTCGCTTGATGATGATCCACCTTCATCATCGGACTCGGAAGAGGATGAGGATGTAGGTATCTCTTTCTCCTTCTTCTTTTCTTTCTTCCTTCTTCCATCCTTGCTCTTTTCTCCTGCAACTAAGGCAATACCTTTCTCTTTTTGACCCTTGTTAGCAAGTTCATGAAGTTTCATTTCACAAAAGAATTCATCTAATTTAACAATTGAAAGGTCCTTGGAGACCTTGTAGGCATCTACCATAGATGACCATAAGGCATTCCTCGGAAAGGCTTTGAGAGCGTACCTTACAAGATCGCGATTCTCTACGCATTCATCTACGGAATGAAGACCATTGATGATCTCTTTGAACCTTCCGTGTAGTTCACTTACCGTTTCGTTCTCCTTCATGGTGAGATTTTGTAGTTGGTTTAGGAACAAGTCTCTCTTGGCGATCCGAGAGTCTCGGGTTCCTTCTTGGAGCTCGATGAGCTTGTTCCACAAATCTTTTGCGCTCACAAATGGACCTACCTTGACAAGTTGATCTTTGGCTATCCCACATTGTAGAGTGACCACCGCCTTGGCATCGACTTGTCCTTTGCGAGTTTGCTCGGCGGACCACCGTGACGACTCTAGTTCCTTACCTTCTTCGTCCTTCGGAGGTGTGAACCCTTCCTTGACCGAGAACCACATGGAGATGTCGGTCTTGAGATAATACTCCATACGACTCTTCCAATATTGGAAGTCCGCTCCGTCGAAGTAGGGTGGACGATTGGTGCTAAAACCTTCCTTCATAGCCATCTTCTTGCTCTTTAGGGTGTTAATCCGGATGAAGAGCGCCTTGCTCTGATACCACTTGTTAGGACCTTCGGATGGCTAGAGAGGGGGGGTGTGAATAGCCTCCACTAAAACTCAATTAATTCCTCACAAAAATTTGTTAGCACAGCGGAAATAAACAAAAGGAAAACTGATGCAAGGAAAAGAAACAACCCACCACTAACACAACAAGGATGTACGAGGTTCGGGGATAACTTGCCCCTACTCCTCGGCTTGTCCGTAAGGTGGACGATCCCTTGATCTTTTGGTAGATCACACCCCGGATAAATTCCGGCTAAGTATTTCTCCTTCTCGGTGGAGTAACCTCTCCACAAAGTCTCAGAAAAGATTTGAAATGAAGCACAAGACTTACAGAGTTTAGTGGCTAAAAAGAATGAACAATCAACTTACAGCCACGATGAAAAGCAAAGCGCAAAGACAGAAGGTTCCTCAGCCAAGAGCTCAAACACACAGCCCCTTGCTTGATCGACAGAGAGTTTTTCAAAATCCTTGTTCCAAAACCTCTCTTCTTCCTTCTTCTTATTCCTCTGCTTTCTCACTGTCTTCAGCTAGAGCCGAATCACTGTCACCTGTATCGAATCACTGCGACCAACTCAGGCATCGCCAATCACTCTTCCTCCTCATCTGGTTCTCTAAACTCACACCAATATCATCCATGGTCTTCACTGGTGTCTCTGAGCTCGAACCAATAAGCAAGAGTCAAGCTGTTGCCAACTGATCACAGCCAGTGAACGTTGACGCTCCAATTGAACAATTTGCAGTGAAACACAGCAGAAAGATCACTTGGTCTTATTCTTCTGATGGAGCTTAATTTGAATTCAAGCATTGGCACGACACCTGCAATCTGTAACTCAAAAAGCTTACAGCAAATGGTTAGATCAAATGAATCAGAAATCGCAGAGAAACAGCAGAAGACGAACGACATCGTTGTGGATCGGTCAACAGACCGATCCATAACCCTCTGGACTGATCAGGAGACATCCTGATCGGTCTGGGATGATGATGATCGGTCTGTGGACCGATCAGCCTATAGGTGGATTGGTCCACAGACCGATCCCCCTATTGCTCTGAATCTCATCGTTTTCTTACTGATCGGTCACCAGACCGATCAGATAACCCACAGAAAGATTCTGTGTAGTTACTGATCGGACACGAGACCGATCAGATAACTCACAAAAAGTTTCTGTGTGGTTACTGATCGGTCCACAGACCGATTAGATAACCAAGGTATCACTGGATCGGTCGACAGACCGATCCAGACAGCAAAAGTATCACTGGATCGGTCAACAGACCGATCCAATGCCTCTGTTGGTTTTAGAGCTTCCCAGCCCTAAACCCTAACATCTTCCTAGTCTAGAGAACAAGCTACCGAGCCCTCTCTGACCTAGTCCGGAGAACGAGCTACCGAGCCCTCTCCGACTCCATCGTCCGGGTCAGAGAACGAGCTACAGAGCCCTCTCTGACCTAGTCTGGAGAACGAGCTGTCAAGACCTCTCCGACTTCGTCCGGTCCAGAGAACGAGCTACCGAGCCCTCTCTGACCTAGTCCGGAGAACGAGCTGCCGAGCCCTCTCCGACTTCGTCCGGTCCAGAGAACGAGCTACCGAGCTCTCTCCGACTTCGCGTGCCAAGTGTCCGTACTTGGACTTTTCCTCTCCACATGATCAACCTTGATCATTAATCAGTCTGAGATTAATTAATATCTGATACAAACTTAAATCAGTGTCAACATCAAAACAACAGCCAGGTCAGACTGTATCAACAAGTGGTATCTCTCAGATGGTGTTAACCTCTATTTTTGGATCTTCCAGGTGGTGTTGGCCTTCATCTTGATGATTTTTATGTAGCACTTGCGTGCTACCAGTTAATTCCCCTTAACCTTCCCTACCTGTTCATTCACGGGAAACTTTATTTTCTGGCAGAAAGTTGAGACAACTACCCAGAATTCATTTAGGGTCGGCTAGCCTAAAATGACATTGTAGGCCGAGGGTGTGTCCACGACTATAAAAGTCAATCGACGCATCCTCATTAGGAGATCCTCCCCTAAGGATATGACCAACTTTATTTGGCCGAGTGGTTGAACTTCGTTGACCGTGAAGTTGTACAAGAGTGTCACCATGGGTTGAAGCTCTCTCGGCTCTATTTACAACTATTCGAACGCTTGTTTGAAGATTATGTTGACCAAGATGCCTGTGTCAATAAAAGTGCGATGAATATTATAATTGGCTATTACAACCTTAATTATTAAAGCGTCATCATGGGGCACTTCCACCCCCTCTAGATCCTTGCGCCTTAAGCTAATCTTGGTCCCTTGCGCTTTCTCTTGGCTGCAGCCGACCGTGTGAATCTCCAGCCTACGGGCGTGCGACTTCCTTGCTCGGTTGAAGTCTCCGTTAATCGGTCCTCCAATGATCATGACAATGTCACCCAACCGACATTATTACAATTTTCTTCTTACCGCATGGGGGTTGCTCCTGCTAGATTCGGGCGAGGGTCTGGGCCCGTTCTCCTTGAAGCTGGGGTATCCTCTAACGCTGATCAGCGCCTTGATAATCTCTCTTGGGTGGACCATTCAGCCATTGGCAAAGTTGATGGTCAGGAGATGGTGAACACTGGTGGTATCCTTAGTTGGCTATTGGGTGGTTCGTCCGATTGTAATGATAGCAGTCCTAAGTATCGTGAGTTGTAGAGCGGTGGTATTTGCAAAATCTAGGTGGAGCCCATCTGAGGGGCTCAGGACATTCCACCTGATTAGCCTCCACATGTTGCATAGCTTGAGGCCGCTGCTCGTGATGGTGGGGCTAAGGACTCGCTCGGGGTCCTTTATGTGAAGGGGTGGAGGCAATGCTCGATGTTCGAGGGTTGGCTTCTTAGCGGGAGTGGAGACTTCTTTCTATAGGATCGTAAATATGCTAGGGGAAATAGTATTTTTTGAAAATTATGAATTAAAGCGAAGTTACGCAGCAAAATAATAAAAGAAGGAAACAAGAAGGAAGCAGACAAACCAAGTGCTAACACAAGTGGTTTTTTACTTAGTTCGGAGCTTTCGACGACTCCTACTCCAAGGCCCGCAGTCATCGAGTACTTTCGTTCAATAATCAACTAATAGTTCTAATGGTTACAAATTAAGCACAGGAACTATATATGAAATTATCGACAGCAAAGAAAACTAAGTAAATTTGAAGTCTGGTTGTTGGTGGAGCATTGCAGTGTCGTCGGAGCCTTTTTGAAGTAGCGCATGGGAATGTAAGTTGTAGCAGTTGATGTCCTGAAGCTCTAAATCGAAGGCCTTTATACCCTTCGGGAGCCTGGGCCACGTGGCTCGACCAGTCGACGCACTCCACCTCATCTTTTGGATGAGTTTTTGGGTCTGGGCGCCTGGACCGACTCCGGGAGCCCGGACAGCCCGGTTGCCCGTGGCACCCGCTCGGGTGAGTTGGTCTGGGCACCTGGGCCAGCTCTGGCCGCCCAGACTCCTCTTTTTCCAGCCTTCTCCCCTACAAAAAAAGAGTTAGTCCTGGACAAAAAAAATAAGTATATCCTATAAAATAGAGTTAGCCTAAATCAGTAAAATAGTAGTAATTAGATCCTGTCTTCCCGAGACCCAGATCTAGTCAGGGTCTCAGCTTAGGTTTTCCAAATTGACCTAAGTTGGACCGACGCCTATAGTTCCCTCAACGGGGAACACGCCCTCACAGGATCTCTCTTTCAGTTGCTTACCTCACTTACAACTTGTAGTCGGTTGACTTGCCTTTGACCACTAGGTCTTCCTGCCAGTTGTTAGGACTGTAGACCCAACTGGACTTCGACCGATTGTCAGGTCCCCCGGACGCAACTAAACTTCTCACCAAATATCAGGTCCCGCAGACCTATCTAGGCTTCCCACAAGCTATCAGGTCCCGCGGACCTAGCCGGATTTCAGCCTGGTGTCAGGTCCTTTAAACCTGTCAACTCCTGCACACTTGGTAAAGTCATTAAATCGCAAAACATTCTAACTTATATCCCCTTTTCATTCATCAAAACATGAGTTAGATCATTAGTGTAAATAGCACCAACACTTTCTTCCGTGTAGATTGTCCTTCCTCTACATTGATATACTCAGTTGCTCGGTTGAGTAAGTGGTCGAAATCTCTAGGTGACCTCCTGATGAAGGAATGAAAGAAATCATTATCTGTGAGCCCTTGAGAAAAGGGGCTCACCAAAATCTCAGGGGTGGCCAAGGGCACATCCATGGTCACCTGATTAAACTTCTTGATGTAGGCCTGGAGGGTTTCTTTGGATCACTGCTTGAGCTAAAATAGGCTCAAGGGGGTCTTGTGGTAGCGGCGACTGCTGACAAAATGATGAAGGAAAGCCTTACGAAAATCCTTAAAACCATGGATGGATTCGGGTGGCAGTCACTTGAACCATCTTTGCGCCAAGCCTGAGAGTATAGTAAGAAATACTCGACACTTTACACTATCTGTATATTAGTGAAGGAGGGTGGCATTTTCAAACTTAAGAAGGTGGCCCTCAGGTCAGTTGTTCCCTAGTATTCCTCTATTGCCAGGGGACGATAATATTTTTGCAATTTGTCATCCAACACCTCCTGGGAGAATGGTGTGTTGATCCACTCGAGAGAACCATAAACCATCGGGGCTTTTCCTTTGCGCACATCTCAAGTTGGTGCCTCTCCAAAGATAATGCTTGTGGCAGTTCCTCTCGGCCCATATACTTGGGCGGCGTAAGGAATAGCGCCTGATGGCACGTGATTGGTGAAGGTGGCGCAAGCGGCAAATGAATTGGTGGAACATAGGGTGGTACCAAGCCAGCTGCCAGGGGGTTTGCCTGGCATCCGCTAGGCCTCCCTCTCAGGCTCCCCTCTCAACATGATGAGCTGTCATCGACGCGATGGGGTCATGTGGCATAGTACCGCCAGTCGCAACTTGTTGTTTCTGCTGCACTAATTTTTGCACTTAGGCGTTGATTAGCATCTTCAATTCATCTTGTGTTAATGTGACAATAGTGAGTCGTCCAACTTCTTCCATCTCTGAGTTTCATATTCAAGTGAAAGTTCCTATAGATGGCGCTAAATATAATCTTGTCTTAAAGCTAGAGATGGTGCGTTGGGCAAGTGGTTGCAACATTGACCGGGCGAAGACATCCGGATTGAATCAAAGACTATGCGCTTGGGCCCTAAGCTCCCTGCACACACTTAAATAAGCCAACAGAACGTCAGCACCAAAAATCTAGGAAGGAGTCCCTGGCAAATGCCCTTCGACGCTCAAGTTAGTGTATTACCCCAGCAGGAAGTAGAACAGTAGATGGGTAGTAGAGTGTGTCCGAGCATAATGAGGAGTATTTTTTGCGTACCTTGCCATCAAAGAGGACCCCCTTTATATATTATCTCTGTAACCTTTGTAATCATGAGATGACAGAGAATGTCAGGTGTTAGAAGTTATCGAGTAAGGGAATATGTATAGCCTGGAATGTATATAATCGCCATTTGAGTAATCTTCCATTACCCGTGTGCACTCTTTTAATAACTGAAGATGGTTGAAGGAATATGCTGTCATAATGTGTCAGATAATGGAATGTGTAGAGTAACATTTAAAGAAAGTTCGATTGAATGCTTATGTTATCATAAGGGAATAATCTCTGACAAATAGTTGTTATTCTCTGATAGACTGTTGTGATTTTCTGACAATATTGTCTCTTGAATACATCTCTGCCTGACATTTAGCTCAATTGGTCATATATTAGCAGAGGGTGATAAATGGAACCCAGAGTTCTGTAAGGTTGGTCGTCCTTTTGGGACTGCCCTAATATGTATATTGTAGGAGGTCGGAGATATGATGATATAGTAAGGGAGAACCAAGTCTCCTAGGTCCAGGTGGTTCCGTGACCGATCGACCATTTATAGGGATACTCATTCCTGAAGAGTGGGATGTTGACCCTTGAAAGGCCCGATAAAAACCATCAGCTAATTGTCCTTGTACTTGGGGATTTGTCCCCGTGGTGACAGCTCGAAGTCCGAAAATCCGGCCAGATATCTTTTGAGATTTGCCCTGCATGCTTTGTGAAGACCAAAATATGGAACATAACCGTAGTCGATTTTATGTCTGGTCATCCATATATAGGAGGATGGGGGAATGAACAGTGAAAACTCATATACTTGTCTTGTCGTATATGGTTTGCTACTATACTTGTCTTGTCGTATATTGTTTGCTTGGAGGTGCATTAAGTTGTGTTCTAAGTAGAAAGTTGGACTACTGAAACCTAGTCGAATATATTCCAGGATAGTCTTGTGGCAAACCGATATATTATCAGATGGACTTACCAAAATCGGGCGTCCCAAGGGCAACCATCCATATGCCAACTACTTTATTACTAGCACGACGCACCAGGTTCCTTAAGCTCGACCGATCTCAAGGGCCGATCAACCGTAAAGACCAGTCAACCTTGTCTTGAAGACCTTTGCAATGAGCAAGGGGTCAAGCACCTTGAAAGGCGAATCATTTGATTATCACATCCCCGAAATTTTGACTATCATCTCACCTTAACTTAAACTACAATCTCACCTGAACTCTATCTTCCACGTCAATCCGAGGTCTACATTTAACATCTCATATCAGTATTCATAAGCTCAACTCTCAGAAAGTGACTTACTTTAATAGAGTTTTTTTTAACACCAGATCGTTTGAGTTACCTGTAGGGGTGTCAATTCGGGTGGGTCGGGTCGGGTTGGGTCGGGTTGAGTTTTTTTTTTTTTTTAACCCAACCCGAACCCGACCCGAACCCGAGTTCAACCCAAAACACCTCAACCCGAACCCGAACCCGACCAACCCGATCAACCCGAACCCAACCCATATAACCCGAAAATCCGATTCAAAACGACTTTTTTGGACTATTTTCCCTATAATTCTTCACTTTTATCTCAATATTCCATCATTATCATACAAACATGATATTAATATACATAAAAATATTTAAATTTTTAAAATAAAATTTGATTTAACCCCAAAAAAATCCACAAAACCCTATATTTAAGTCAACCCGGGTCAACCCGAACCCAACCCGACCCAACCCGAGACTCTTTTACTCTCCAACCCTCCAACCCAAACCCGACCCGAACCCGAAAATGCCCAACCCGAACCCGATTTTTTTCGGGTCGACTCGGGTTGGGTCGTCAGGTCAGATTCATTTTTGACACCCCTAGTTACCTGGACAGTCTCCATAGGATATCCAATTAATTACAGAGTAACAATTTTACTATAATAAAAAAAAAAACCTCTTATCCTTTAATTATTTAACTATAAACTGACTTCATAATTATTCCCCTTCATACAAGTGTAAGACATTTCATGTGAACATAATCAAATTTTACTAATAGAAAAAAACCGTTGCCTGAACATTATAATCAAAGCTAGCTAGAAAACATGACAAAACCCACCACCAAGATAAGCTCAATAGAAGAAAACATCAGGCGCGCTTTACATTGAACACCTTATTCCAAGCTGAAGATTAGGAGTAACAAAATCTCAAACTTTGTTCGCTCTGATGATCTTCATATCCACACATAATAAGCAATAAATGAGTGCTCAGCATATATGACAGTTTCTCTCACGAAGCATACAAAGATGAAATCATCGTAGCATAAAATTGTCTCAGACATGATAAACATAAGTAATAGTAGAGCAACATCCAGGATATATATAAACATTTTTGTAATGCACTTGCAGGAACAGATATGAAGTCCTCATGCTAAGTTGATTGGTTCCTGCATCACAAACTGAAAGGCAAGTTAGGTTACAAGGCTGAAATTTGTCAGAAAAAAAAAACTCAGAATTTCATAGATAAAGCATAGTGAGAAGCAAAATAGAAAGGTGGTCAGTTATCGCTAAAAGTATACAAGTAGATTGTTTTCTCATTCATCCTGCTAAATTTCCCCAGTTGCTTGAGTAGAAGCTGATCTGACATTCAGTTGCTTGCTTGATTAGTAGCTAATGCATTCATAGGGATGTTACTAATTAAATAGTTAGAATTGATTTTTTGGTATTTTAAAATTTATTAGAGGGGAAAGATGTTTTTTATTATATAAAGTTGTAAACTGAAAAAAAAAAAACAAACGCAAACCAAATAAGGCCTTACGTTTTGGTTAAAAGATATTGAAGGCAAATATATAGCATTAGTAAAAATTAAATATTTAATTATCTAAACCATTTTTAATTGAGATTTTTCTATTATCATAAATCATAATATTCTTTATAACTTCATCACTAATCAATCCAATTTATTATTATAAAAGCTATTACTGGTCAATTTCTTATTAATTTTATCTTATTTGTTAGACCGATGGAATTCACATAAGATATTGTCCACTGACCTAAAGTCATAACCCCTCATTTCCATTGTGATTGGGTGCATGCCTACCTAGAGCAACTTATCATGAATTTTTACTAGGAGCTTCCTATCATTATTCCCATGGTCCGGGTCTCCCCACCTCCTTTGTTAAGTTTCCCTATACAGATACCACTTGTTGGACCGATAAATTTACATATCTACACAAGGATATGATATTATCCACTTTAGGCCTAAACCCTTATAAATTTATATTTGGACTTTACCCAAAATATCTCATACCAATAGGAATATCTTTCATCTTATAATCTCATTATCTTTTTCATATATTTTCAATATAGACTTTGATTGTAATTCCAACATTATTAATACCTTCTTTTGGTTAGATAATAGATGCAAATTATGTATAATACTCTTATAAAAAATTTTAACTCGTCACTTGTTATTATTCACCTGTTTATTATTAAACCAAATTTCATCTAATATCAATTCTACCTGCTCAAAATCTTTGATTTCTAAAATTTTTCTATAGAGATAAAAGTCTAGAAATAATTTACACCAAGAAGAGTTATCTTAACTATATATAATTAGTAAATATAACTAGTACTACCACGCAAAATAGAGATTTAGAACTGTGGTTGATCTAATCATTCGCTACACTCTCTATAGTTAAAAACTAGTAACAATTTAACATCATCCATGCCATTTTTACATTTATTGTATGATTAATCTTCTATCTAATAGTCTCCTTATCTGGCTTTGAATATACAAGAATAAATGTATTTAGAATAGTGATCTATCTAAATTGCAAGTCTAAAGCTTTTCTTGTTGCCTACTTTCACATGCCCAAGTGCTCGGTGAGGTCAAACCTAAATTTTGATTTGGTATCACTTTTATATCATCCCAGAACGACAATATTGAGCCAACATTAGCATGGGTCAACCCATTCCCACATAGTTTTGGGTCGGACTAAGTAGATTCCAGGTTATATCTGAAACTAATTTTGTTTAATTAAGACCTAGTTAACTCCCTAATGGGTAAAATTAGGATTATGTGGCATCTATAATTAATTCAATTTAGATGGAATTAGAGCCAAAATCAAATCTAACTAGGTTGCATAAGAAGTAAAAACAATGCCCACCGAATCATACACTATATGTAAATATACCTACTGTTGGTGCAATCGACCTCCAAGGTTTTAATGTCAGACAAATATGTTTAAGTATATTTAAATATGGAGCTTGATCTAGGGAAGCCGTAGTTGTAGGCTAGGCAAGGGAAATCCTAGTTGGAGGCTAGGCAAGAGAAATCTCAATATATCGTGGAAACCAAGTGGATAGGTTTGGAGGACTTGATCCCTGGGTAGCCGAATACTGAGTCTTGGTGAGTGAAGCCAGGTGGAGAAAACCCTAAGGGGTGGTAACCTTAGGTAATGAGAAATCTTGGAGGAGTGAACTCCAAGCAAGGTTGATCGGATGGTTTCCGGTCGACCGCGCGCGGTCGACCGGACCAGCGGATCTCGATAAATCTAGGTTTAGGTTTGCCATTGTATTCTGCATTATTATTGCTATTGGCTAATATAGTATTGCAGGAAAGGTCTTGTGGATCAGGCGATCAGACACTGAGCAAGCAAAGTCCAAACATATCTGGAGGACCATGTTTGGCAGGTAAGTTAAGGTAAACAACTGGAGGAGCAACAATGAGGTTGGGTTCCTAAAGAGAACAACCTAAGGTCGCTGATCCAATTGAAGAAACCGGGGAGGTTTTCAAGTTGAGATCAAGACAGTTCTACTGTCCTTTATATTGCTCATGCATTATAATATTATTATTGTGCTAACATCTATTTTGCAGGATTCTTTTCTGTCTAACACTATGTTGTAGGTCCGGCTGGATCGGTCGACCGAACAAGAAGAGATCAAAGCAATGTTCAGATCAGACTAGAACAGACCGAGTCCGATCAAGCCATGATCGGTCGACCGAATCGTAAGATCGATCGACCGAACCCTGATGACTCAGCACAAACAGCAACGATCAAGAGCAGAAGGAAACTATACTGATCGGTCGACCGAACCAGATGATCGGCCGACCGAACGATCAATATTAAATGCACAGTAAATGAGAATCTCAGCGAATCTCGACGAACAAGGAAGGAGCATGTTCGGTTGGCCAAACAAAGGGATCGGTCGACCAAACCCTTAATGGACATTTAATGCCGAAAATCAAATCAGCAATCGAATCTCAGCCAGGAAGGAAGGGAGCTGGTTCGGTCGACCGAACACAGGGATCGGCCGACCGAACATCGACGATCTTATAAATTGAAGCTCGAGATCTGAGGCTAATAATGCAATCTGTTGTGATTCAATTCTGTGCTAGTGCTGCTCGTGCGACTGCTCTACAATTCCTCTACACGTAAACAAGTGTCGACCAAGCTTTAACTCTTACATGCAGTCGGTATACTTTATTGTTTTTGTATTGCACTTAATCTTATATAAGATAGTAGGTTGTTACTATCTTATATCATTGTATTTTGTACGCATTACTTCTTTCCAAGGTTTTCGGGAAGAAGAATCTTAGTGGATTGCTCATCGGTGCGCGGGCCTTCGAGTAGGAGTCGACCTAGACTCCGAACGAAGTAAACAAACTTGTCTATTTACTTTCCGCTGTGCACGACTCTGATTTCAAAGCAAAAGAGAAGTTTTTAAAAAAGCGCGATATTCAACCCCCCCCCCCCCCCCCTATCGCACCCATTCGATCTATCACCTATTGTTTAAACTGTTTAATACCAGTTCAATTGGGGATTCTTCACAAAACTGCTCTTATTTGTGTGATCACATATTCCTAACATTCAATGCTAAGAGTCTCCGCATCTCGAATGAGCAATTTGGTCTCCCCACAAGGCATTCTCCATGTTTGTTCTGACTTCAGACCTTTGTCACACTTCACAACTCCTTTTCTTGAGCTTCATTGTCCACCATTACCATTTATATTTGCCTTCCCATTTAGCACCACATAGGGCCAATTTTGCTTGATAGTTAATATGGACAAGCAAAACGGCTAATTCTTTCATGCTAATTGGTTTCAATTTTGATCCAATGTTTTCGCTGTGCCCATCAGCACAAAACAAGTTTTAAACTATAAGCAAAATAAACAAAAACTGTAATCCACTAATACCGAAATTGTGGCTAGTGGCCAACCCTACAAATATATTCATCTTATCAATTTAATAGCTACTAGATTATCTTTTTTTGTAATCCAATACTCAGATCTGCAAAATATATGGCTAGTCATTCCACAATCTTATAAAGTTTCCTCTTTAACCAAAAAGGCATACAACTATTGCACAAGACTAGAAGTTCTTTCAATTTCAGCTACTCTTTATATTATTCATTGTGCATGTCTTCATCTAAGTATTTTTTTTTAATAACAGTTCCACAACATCTATGACATTTTGTAAAAATTTCATGTCTTTCATACCAAGTATTCTCACTTTGTTCGCATACATAAACGGTTAACTTCTGAGATAATAAGCAAACCTAAAACAAAAATTAGTTCGTTTTAACAAGGACAACTTTCCTTTTTTACTTTAGAACAGCAAAAGGGAAGATCCAATGCAAAATAGTACTAAAAAAAAATGAGCTACAGTTGGGGTTGTATGAATGGCTGGCGGCAAGAAGACCATCAATCAATGGGATTAAAACCTTACGACCACATGACACCTGTTCTAGACAAGGAAATGGGAGTACTAAAAGTGAGATATGAAATTGCTAATGGGCAACCATCTTTCCACCACTAATTTTCTTTGTTGATAGGACATCATTTAGTTATAAAAGGTACGGAAAATAATTAAAAAATAACACATGCAGCCTCAAGAGAAACGTACCCCGATGACAATAGAACGAGATAATCCTATCAAGCATTTCTGAAATGAGATACTAAGACTTAAACAGACAAGGTCATACTAAAACTAATAAATGTAGAGGAACAAGTCAATTTTTCAACAGAAGTAACTTACCAGCAAATCGATTTGCATGATGCATCATTGTATGATTTTTTAGGTATTTCCTTTCCCCTTCAGGTCCGACTGCCGATAACCTTCGCCATAGTAGAGCTGCAGACGGCCGTCGAACCCAGCTGGAAATTGATTATCTGCATTGCTAGGAGCAGTAGCGGAACCTGCCCCAGCACCGAAGAAGAACTGGAGGTTCGATCCGTCAACCGTGGAAGAGAGCCTCTGTAGGTGGTTTTGACTGTGGTTGTGCTGCTGAGGCAACTGAACTGGTGAATTGGACTGAAGGGTCCCCCTGTTGAAACCCACAAGGCCGGAAGACGAAGTTGAAAAGTTATGGTTGTAGTCCCCTGTCGCTGCCACCGCCGAGACGTGGAAGTAATGGTCCTGCAAGAAAGAGAACTGTTGCATCTCTTGATGGTCGCCGGCACCTGCAATGTTAAAAGGCAGCATTCCCATGGAAGAGCTGTTTCCTAAGTGAGATTGGTTGGAAAACCCAGAAGGCAACTGGTGACTCTTTTGAGACTGGGGAAAGAGAGCAGCATTGCCAAAGTAATCAGCCGTTGAGATTTGCTTCTGAATGCAATTGTGCCTGGAATGATCGCCGTCTGTGGCGACAACGGTCACGTTATTGTTGACCCCATTGCTGCTGCCACCGCCGGTGAGAAGCTCCGTGAAAGAGGCCTGGGGGTTCATGTCCTGTTGGGCGGAAACAACAATGTGGCTGCCATCATCTCTATCTTTTTCTTTATCTTTGGCGGCTCGCTCTCGAGCTCGTTCTCGGGCCATGATGCGGTTCTCGGAGCGAGAGAGTGACAAGACCGAGCCTTTGCTGGTGTCCGAGGTACTGCTGCATCCAGATTTGGTGGACGGATGCTGCTGCTGCTGTTGGCAGTGGTTGTAGCTCAGCTCTACTTCCGGATCCGTCTTCATGGCGTCTTCCCCGTCGGGAAGAGGCAGCTTCAGGAACGCCTCGAGGGGAGGCAGCTCATTGATAGCGACTCCTGCTGCTTTAATTAGCCACTCGATAGCCTTGCTCGGCTGGTCGTAACCGAGGCGGTCTTGGAGGTCATAGAACTGGATGGCAGTGGAGACGGAGAGGCGCACTCGCCTATCCCGGAGGCCCTTCGCCGTGTAGACCTTGCTGTGCCGATCCTTCCCGCCGGATGCGCGCGAGACGCGGAAAATCCTCGACGACGGATGTTGCTGCCAGGGAGGGATGCAGCTAGCATCGACTCCTCTTACCTTCTTCTCGCCGTCCTCCTCGTCCTCGTCCTGGTGCTCCTTGCGCCGCCCTATCTTGGCTGCTAGGTTTCCGTTACCCGCCGCCACCACCCGTGTCCTCTTACAGCCTTGGTTATTCTCCTCCACTTCCATCTTCTTCTAGTGCCTTTACTGCCTTCCCGACCTCTCCTTTTTATCTTTACCACTTATCTCCTTTCTGGAAAGCTGTGGGCGACTGAGGGAAGCTGCGTCAACTCTAGGTCCTATATGTTTTCTGAGAGTCAGCGGAAGGCTGTCATTTAGCAATTAGCATTGGTGCTGTGGTTCACGGTCGCAGTAATACTTGTAAGAAAAAGAAACGGAGTGAAAAGGGGAGACCTTTGGACGCTCGAGATGGCACTAGTATCCGGCGATCAGCTGTTCTCCGCCTTCTTCTCTCTCTTCCTGTAGCTTGCGTTCGCCAGGCGGCCAGAAATCAGCGTTGCCGCCTGCAACACAGCAGCAGCTACACAGGCTGCAAGTAGGGCAGTGTGAATTCTGTGAGCATAGACATAAAAAGACGAACAAACGGCAGCAGCAACCTTTAATTCTACCAGCAGCTTTAAAGCAAAAGAGCAAGCGATCAACGCAAAGCTAATAAAAAAAAAAAACAAAAACTCACAACAGAATCTGGCTGTTGAAAAATCTCAGCAATTGACTCTTCGGTATCAATTACGCATCAAAATTCTTTTCTTTTCCTCCAAGGAAAATTTTACCTCCTTCTGATCTAATGCTGCTGCGCGCAAAACCCTCCAGATCTACCACGGACCACGGAATCCCTCTCTCAAACTCGCTCCTTACTCCCAATTCGAAGCAGCCAAGCTCGGATCGACATGCATTCCTCCCGATTGCACTCCGGACTGCTCCTTCCACAAATGCCGCCTTATACTTCCTCTGAACGAGACCAAAACCGTCCTTTCCCAGGCCGCTACACCCGCTTTAGACAGGAATCCTCCATTTCGTACCTCGATCTCCTCCTCTCCGCAACATCCTCTGTGCCCAAGAAACGCGACTGCGACTGAGTTAAAGGAAGGTATACTGAGGATCTAAGCTCGCAAAGTCGTAGGTGCCGTCTGGAATCGGGCTTCTTTCCTCGCTAAATCCTAGTTTAATCCACCCGAGAAAAGCGACGAGGGAAGGCGATCGATTGGCGGGGGCTCGCGTTCCGAAACCCTAGTTGTTCCCATCCCAGCAATGCCCGAGCTTATCGGGAAATCAGGCAAACCACTTCGTCATTTTATACGGCGAACCCCCCACCTTCCTGTTCACCTCCCGCCCCTCCCCAGGACACCACCCACGCTCTACTCCACTCTCCTCCCGCCACGCCGGCAAACTCCCATACGCGCTTGCTCTCCATTGGTCCAACGCTTCCCTCCGCGCCTCCTTCCCGACAGCAGGGAACCCCCCATATTACGAAACTACCCTTCCCCAGGTACTTCCACGACTCCCTTCACGCGCTCCAGGACACCTCTTCGAGGGTCCACTGCCTTACACATTAATATCGCAGGTAGAGATCGGGTACAAAACTTCGAGTAAACAACAATATTCCGCTACACGGTTGCATATAAATACAATTACAAGCAGAGAAACATAATTAATAAGGGCTTGTGCGTTAAACTACCGAAGAATATTACGTTAGAAAGTACGGCAATGTTAATTTACTGAATTGCGTGATAAGTTTCCTTGCCTCATCTATTTGCACAGTTCGTATATTTATAATTGTTTGCTCTAATATATATGTTGAAATTAATTTTCAACGGATAAAAAATATTTTATTGGTGTCTGTACTAGACCTGACCATGATTCGAAATCGTCGATTCAACGGCTCCAGGCAGGTCGACCCTTAACCTTAACCGCCCAAGACGGTTACGGTTCACGGTTCAGAATCGTCGGTTCACGGTTCGTCACAGTTCGCTACGGTTCAAGATTAATATGTTAAAAAAAATTAAAAATTAAAAATTAAACATTAAACATTAAAAATTAGAAATTAAAATTTATTGAAAAAAGGGTTTACACTTATTTAAGCTGCCTACGTATCCCTTTAGGGGAATCAAAGTCCACGTAGTTTTTTTAAATTTTTATCCTTTTACATTTTCATTCACTTCCATTTCCTGTTCATGTCGTATTTGTTCCTTCAGTATCAAAATCTTCAACTTCGTCATCTGAAAATTGCATTCCTTGGATTCTTTTCTCCGCTCTGATCCAATTGTCCAGTAATGCTTGGGCTTCCAATGAGTCGGGAGACAAAATTGATCGTCGTTCATCTAATATGTTGCCACCGACACTGAACGTCTGCTCCACAGCAACAGTTGACATTGGACAAGCTAAAATTTCTTTTGCGATCACGGAGAGAACGGGAAAGCTTTGAACCTTCTGTGACCACCACTTTAAGATATCGAAGTTTTCGCTATCTGCTTTATTAAAATAAAAAAAAGTCATAAAATAATTCTCAAGTTCCTGTGTGGAACTTGAGGATCCTCGTGGACGTTTTGTCAGTTCTTTTAATAAGATTTGTGTTTTTATAAGTTTTAAATTACTACTAGTAGTTTGTTGTATTTCAGAAATATTAATTTGTGTTCCATATTTTGCATAATATTGATTATAAATATCATATAAATAAATTCTAACATTATATATAATATTAACTAGATCAGGGAAGAAGAATCTTTAATTGGAATTAAACCGTCATAATATAAAGTTAACATTTCTGGTAAAACTTCTAATTTAAATCTAGGATCTAAAGCAAATGCAATTAAATAAATTTCAGAAATTAAATAAAAATATTTTTCCTATTTAGTTTTCATTGCTAAGATGCAAGGAGATAAAGATTCATTATTAATATGTTCATTTAAAACTAATACTATATTAGAAAATTTTTCTAAAACTAATTGAGCAGTGGGATAATAAACACCGAAAAGTTGTTCGGTTGCATCATTAAATAGTTTTAAAATTTCACAAAAACTACTACAAATATTCCATTGTTGTGAAAATAAATATATATTAGTATTAGTGCTTTGTCCAAAAAATGAACATAATAATTCTTTATATTGAAATGAATCTTGTAATAATTAGTATGTTGAATTCCAACGTGTTGGTACATCATGTGGAAATTTTTTAAGTCTCATTCCATTAATTTTACAAAACCTACCCCATTGTTTCATTATAGATGGATGAGACCATAAATAAGAAATTGCAATTCTAATTGGTTTAATATAACTTTCTAAAATTTTTAAACCATCTTGAACACATAAATTTAAAACATGGCATACACAACGAATATGAAAAAATAAACCTCCAATAATAGGTTGACAAACAAATTTTAGATCATCTATATAAGCGGTATTGGAACTAGCACTATCTAATGATATTGAAAATATTTTATGAGTTAAACCATATACTTCTAAAATTAAACATAATAATTGTGCGATATTATGAGCATTATGTGATTCATCAAAAACTCTATAAGCTAATAATCTTTTTTGGAGGTTCCAAGAGTTATCGATCCAATGGCAAGTCACACCCATATACGAATGTGTTTGCCAATGATCACTCCAAATATCAGAACATAAAGAAACTTTATTATCTAATTTACTAAATTCATCAATTAAATTCTTTTTTCCTTGTTTTACTAATTTTTTAATTGTACGAGTAAGTGTAGTCCTAGAAACACGTTTAGCACATGGATTAAGAGATTCTTTACAAAAATCTTCAAATGTGCATTTAGATCCAAAATTAAAAGAAAGATGCTCTACGGAAACAAATTTAGCTAATGATTCTCTTAATTTATTATCTGAATATAAAAATAAACCGGAATCGGTACTACCACTAGTTGAAGAAAATCTTGATAATTGTGTTTGAGAACAGTCGAGTCCATATTTCGTCGGGTGCTTCGTTTCTACATGTCGTTTCAATGACCCATAGGCACCGCCGGCTTAGAATTTGTAGGAAGCATTGCAGTGTTTACATTTTGCACGTATTTCTCCCGACGGAAGAGTGACCTTCTCAAAATGTTTAGTGAAAATAGAAGACTTTAGAGGAGGAAGTTCCCGAACCTTAGAAATAATTGCATCGGTACTTCCTTGTGTTTTGGGTGTCGGATTCAGAAGATGCTCGATCTCATCATCGGTGGATTGAATGTTGGGGTTCTCCTCCCGCGGATTCATTATTTGCTTTCCCTTCCGAGCTCGAGATGATGCACCTCCGCGACCTCCTTCCATTGTAATTGAAAATTGTAAATGAAAGCGTGTAGAGATTAGAGAATACGAAAATGAGATTAAGAGTAGAGAAGATGTGTGTGAAAAATGATGAAATGAGCTATCTATTTATAGAGTTTTGATAGTAACGGGTACTAAATCATAGCTATTGATCAAAAAACAGTCAAATGATCCTAACGTTGAAAAAAAAATACCCAAAAAACCCTCCCAACGGCTACGAACCGCCGGTTAACCGGCGGTTCTAACGGCTATGAACCGCCGGTTAACCGGCAGTTCAAGCCGTTTAAAGAAAAAAAAAAATTTGCGGCTGAACCGCCGGTTCAACCCGTCGGTTAACCGGTGGTTCATCGATTTTATAGCCAATGAACCGGAACCTGTCCGACAAGTTGTTGGGCCGGTTTCGGTTCGACCCGGCGAATCGGGTCAACGGGCAATCGGCCCGTTGACCCGGTTACGGGCCCGGGCCGGGTCCGAGCCAGACCCCGCCCGGTGTCGAGTCTAGTCTGTACTTGTAAAATATCTTCTATAATTTATCTATCTTTTTCTTATCTAAGGTGATGATATTGAATCGTTCGGGATCAACGATATCATCTTGCTCCTCCGATTATTACTCATTTTATGTATGTAAATTTTAAAATATCCAAATTTTATGATAAGTTTCCAAAATATCTCTCTTTTCTTTCCAGGTGGATTAACCTATTTCATGAACATAGAAATTTATGACAATATGCTCTCAAAACCTCTGTAATATATTTATACCTTTAGATTTAAATTCAATAACTTAATTTGAGAATAATATTTCTCTTAATTTATACTAATTTAGATATGAGAGTATATATTAAAATGTTTTTTAAGAGTAAACTATTTTTCTAATTGAGAGAATCCTAGGATCTGTTGATGATATTAGTAAGTGAGTAATTATCTTAAGCCTTATATTGAACTTATTATAAATTAGATTGAGTCTTTACTAGTTTTAAAATTCACTGTTTTTTAAATTATGCTATCAAATTAGAGTTAATTAAATATATTAAGGAGGCTTTTAGATTTGAAAAAATTTTAAAATTCTCTAAATCTATCGGTCAATTTCGAATAAAATTGACTAATAGACCTAAAGAAGAAGAGGGAGTATTTTGTAAATCCATATGCAATTTGAGTATTTTGAAATTTGGATGTGTTAAATAGATAATAATTGTATAATTGTGTTAAATAGATAATAATGAAAAATTATAAATCTAATTAACCTCATTGACTAGCTCTGGGGTAATTACTCCGGTCTAATAAAATTTTTTTACCGGTCACTAGGATAAATAGATAATAATGAAACTTGCTCATGTTGTTTAAAAAATCATAAGTAAATTTTCATTATTATTAGGGCATCTTCAACAATATGAGGATTTTTGGCTTTATTTATGGCTCCATCAAAAATAAAGAAAGAGATTAAGAAGCTGGGTTCAAACAAATCAAACCGAGCTACTTAATATTTTTTATGGCATATAGGAACAAGAAATCTAAAAAAAATAAGAAAAAAACTCTATTAAAGACGTCCTTAAGATTTATGAGTATAATTATATGGTGAAAATTATTAGACCCCATGGTGTTTTGATGTGATCAACCAAGTTTGTTAGGTCCTACTTTGTGTTTGATCCCTGTATTTGAGTGTGCAGGAGCTTAGGAGCGCAGGAAGTCGAGCGGAAGACGTAGCTAGCGAGAAGGACGGCACGGGAAGGGAGTCGACGGGCTCGGTGCGTCCGAAGGATGAGAGAGCTGTGGAAGAGTACACCGGTGGGCGAGAAGAACGTGCGCGGCATTCGAGGGACTTTAAGCCGGGGAGGAAGACTGCTCGAGGAGAAGGTCGGAAATTGGGTTCGGGTGAGCCCTATTTCGGTTGGCCGCAATCACCCAAACAAACGAAGCCTCGGAAGTCAAAGCAAAGAAGAAACGGAGCTGAGAAGATTGCTCGAAGCGCCTTCAACCAATGTTGAAGGCGCCTCAAGCTGAGGCACCTCGCGCCTCAGTCTGAGACGCCTCAAGCACTGAGGCGCCTCAGACTTGTTTTGAGGCACCTTTAGCCTGGTCAAAATTGATCGTTCACAGTGGATAGAGTTTTATCCGCTACACCGAGTTGGAGGCGCCTTGAACCTGGTTGGAGGCGCCTTGGACCCTCGGGATAGACTTTCTAGGAGCTATATAAAGGCCCCTGAAGCTAGGAAATAACCATCAACTCTGTAACCAACTCTGTATTCATTCCTAGCAACTAGTGAGCGCTCTAAGTGTGTAAAAAAGGCTTCTCCGCCTACAGTGAAGGAGACTCTGCTAGTACGATTTTCGACCGCCTTGGATTAACAACCCCCTGGGTTGTAACCAAGTTAAAAGTCTGTCTCTCTTCTATTTCTGCTATTTATTTTATTGTTGCTATCTGTTTGAGTTGAAAGATGAGGAGGGTATAGTTTTTATTTTTTTTTCAGGCAATTCACCCCCCTCTTGCTGGCCTCCGCTGCACCAACAATTGGTATCAGAGCCAGACCACCTCAGAAGGACTAACCGCCGACTGAAGCACAATGATCAAAACAATGGCTGGAGCGAATATTCATCTCCCGAAGTTTGACGGAGACTTCGCGACGTGGAAACGCCGGATGGAGGTATTTTTCAAGACAGAATTTGATATTTGCTTAATTATGAAATATGGCTATGCAGTTCCAAAAGATAAAGAAGAAAACACGTGGAGCAAGAAGGAGCAAGCCGATTTTGTCGCCAACGGAAAGACAGAGTTCCACCTGCTTAGCGTGCTGCCACCACAAGAGGTAAGTTGAATCGGAAGCTATGACTCTGCGAAAGACCTCTAGGAAAAATTTCTGGAGCTTCACGAAGGTACCTCGGAAGCTAATCTAGCGAGGCGCGACATCCTCCGAACCCAGTTAACGAACCTTCGGATGAACAACGACGAGAAGGTAGCGCAACTCCAAGCAAGGATTAAGGAGTTAATAACTCAACTAAGCAACCTTGAAGAAGAAGTAACGAACCGGGACTCAATCCGGTACGTGCTCAACGCCTTCCCCAGAACTCCAGAGTGGGCCTCCTTAGTAGATGCGTACTACATCTCTAAGGACTTCGAGGTAAGTACTTTAGAAAATTTGTTTTCTACATTTGAACTTCACGAATCTCAGATTGCAGAGCCCAATAAAGTGGAGAAAGCAAGTCAGAACATTGCCTTGAAGGCAAGAACAAACGATTCTGACTCTGAAGCCTCGATCGACGAATCCGAAGTTGCATTAATGGTAAGACGATTTAATAAATTTTTTAAATTTAACAAATTTAGATCGCAGAGGCATGAGCGAAAAAGAAGAACGGTTCATTGCTACAACTGTAACGAAGAAGGGCACATCAAGGATGACTGCCCGAAATTAAAGAGCAAGCAGAAAGAAAAGAAAAAGGTAAAGTACAAGAAGCCAGAATCCTCCAAGCACAAGAACCTGAAGGCCACTTGGTCAGATTCATCGTCTTTCGAATCAGACGTTGAAGCCTTCTCGGGGTTAGCGCTAATGGCTAACCATCAGATGGAAGAAGAGTCAAGCTCAGAGATGAGCATAGATGAAGGGGAAGGAACATCAGAAGAGGAAAGCTGCAGTGAAGGGGGAGCCTCACCAAGTCAGGTAAGTAAGGTACGTAATCTAACCCCGACTCAGTTTTTTCTCTTTATTAAAGCCCTTTCTAAAGAGTTAGATAAATTAGAAAAGGAAAATGAACATTTGAAATTAAACCTAGCAAAAGCATGTCCATTAGATATGTATGATAATCTAAAATTAGAAAATAAAAAATTAAAAGTTGAAATTGAGAAATTGAAGAATAATGATGCATGCTTAAATAAATTTCTAAAATCAAAATTAAGAATTTATGGAAAATTGAATTGATATATTAGAAAACATCAGGGACAACTTAAGAAAGTCCCCAGAAATTATGTACCCCCTAAGTTTTTGAATAATTCAGTAGGAAGGAACCTCTATTGGGTTCCGAAATCTGTGCTAAATTAATTTTCTTTTAATTAAGGCTTTCAGAAGAAAAATTAAACGTTAAAATTTCTTTATGAAGCTTTGTTTAAGAAAGTGGTTGTTGCTCCAATAACCAAGAAGGTCTAGTACCTCGCCACGACCTGGAAGCTGAAATATTGAAATAAAATGTTTAATTAACTCTCTGAAAAAACATTAAACTAGAATTAAATAATGCTTTGAAAGTTTTTCAAATATTTTTGAAAAAAATTGACTTATAAATTATTTTGAAAATTCAGTTTACTTAGAATTTTTTTTTGGAAAATTCTAAAAGTTAATTATTTTGAAAAATTCTAAAAATTCAGTTTACTTAGAATTTTTTTTTGAAAATTCTTAAAATTAATTTTGACTTAGAAATTATTTTGAAAAATTCTAAAAATTCAGTTTACTTAGAATTTCTTTTTTAAAAAATTCTAAAAATCCATTTTTGCTTAGATATTTTTTAAAATCATTTTCTCTTATTATTACCCCGTTTTTGCTGTGATCAAAGGGGGAGAGAGAAGTACAAGTTTAGGGGGAGAGATTTTTTAAAATTTAAAATATTTTTGAAAAATTATGGTTAACTCTTAATTAAATAGTTGCAATTTTATTTATTGCAAAATTATGCTTAACATCTTAGTTTAGTAATTTTATTTAAAAATTACTACTTGTCTATTTTAACTCTAACTTGAACTTGGGTCGATGCACATCAAAAAGGGAGAGATTGTTGGACCCCATGGTGTTTTGATGTGATCAACCAAGTTGGTTAGGTCCTGCTTTGTGTTTGATCCTTGTGTCTGAGTGTGCAGGAGCTTAGGAGCGCAGAAAGTCGAGCGGAAGACGCAGCTAGCGAGAAGGACGACACGGGAAGGGAGCCAACGGGCTCGGTGCGTCCGAAGGACGAGAGAGATACGGAAGAGTACACCGGTGGGCGAGAAGAACGTATGCGACGTTCAAGAGACGTTAAGCCGGGGAGGAAGACTGCTCGAGGAGAATGTCGGAAATTGGGTTCGGGTGAGCCCTATTTCGGTTGGCCGCAATCACCCAAACAAACGGAGCCTCGGAAGTCAAAGAAAAGAATAAACGGAGCTGAGAAGACTGCTCGAGGCGCCTTCAACCAATGTTGAAGGCGCCTCAAGCACTGAGGCGCCTCAGACTTGCTTTGAGGCACCTTCAGCCTGGTCAAAATTGACCGTTCGCAGCGGATAGAATTCTATCCGCTACACCGAGTTAGAGGCGCCTTGAACCTGGTTGGAGGCGCCTTGGACCCTCGGGATAGACTTTCTAGGAGCTATATAAAGGCTCTTGAAGCTAGGAAATAACCATCAACTCTGTAACCAACTCTGTATTCATTCCTAGCAACTAGTGAGCGCTCTAAGTGTGTAAAAAAGGCTTCTCCGCTTACAGTGAAGGAGACTCTGCTAGTATAATTTCCGACCGCCTTGAATTAACAACCCCCTGGGTTGTAACCAAGTTAAAAGTCTGTCTCTCTTCTATTTCTGCTATTTATTTTATTGTTGCTATTTGTTTGAGTTGAAAGACGAGGAGGGTATAGTTTTTATTTTTTTTTCAGGCAATTCACCCCCCTCTTGTCGGCCTCCGCTGCACCAACAAAAAGTAGTATAATCAGTTAAGAGAGTTAAAATTCTCAATCTATCGATGTGAATTGTTATGTTGGGTGTCAGCAGTAACACTATTGAGGTTGCTGTTTTGTGGCATGCACTTTTTTTATATTAGATATTCAAATATTATAATTCTATTAAGATGGTCCAACTCCATATTTCACTCATCATGTAAATTCAGGAAGCATGACAATCCCCTGATATGATCCCTATGCATCACCAGAAATTCAATTATCATTGATCCTGTTTGAAATTAGGGAAGCACACTGGGTAGATGACTCTGTTATTGACTGGGCGAAGACTCCTAGCTTAAAAAAATGACTCCAAGCGATCCTACGTGTCAAAAGAAATATCAATAATCGAGCCAGGGATGGTGTAGGATCATAAAGTCACTAGAAGGGGGTGAATATCGATCATGGAAAATCGAGGGTTAAAAACAATTACGTAGTGGAATAAAGAAAATATAAAACAAGCGCTAACACAAGTATTTTTTATTTGGTTTGGAACTTTCGACGACTTCTACTCCAAGACCCGTATTCATTGAGTGCTTTCATTGGGCAATCGACTAATAGTTTGAATGATTACAAAATTTAAGTACAAGAACTATAAAAAAATATTACTGGCAACAGAGAAAATATATAGATCTTGATCATCGGTTGTCGGATGAGCTTTACAGCATCATATGAGCTTTTCTAAAGTACCGTGCAGGAATGAAAGTCATGGCAAATGTTGACCTAAAGTTGTTGGTCGAAGGCCCTTATATAGACCCATTCCGAGCTCCTGGAACCCCTCCGGGCGCTTGGACCACTGTTGACATGACGATCTCTCGTCGAAACTTCATCTACGAAGTTTATCCACTTCGGGACACCCGAACCCCCTCCGAGTGTCTGGACCGTTGATGTGGGTCGGCTAGTCAACGTGCTCCAACTCAGCTTCAGGATAAATTTTATGGTTCGAGCGCCTAGACTAGCTTGGGGAGCTCGGACTACCCGGGTGCTTGGCGCTCGCTCGGGCCAGGTTCATCTGGGCACCTAGACCAGCTCCGAGCTCTCAGACCACTTGTTTCCTTTTTCCTTTCCTGCAACAAAAAGTTAGTCCAAGCATAAAAATCACCCTACAAAATAGAGTTAGCACAATACAACAAATAGGAGTAGTTATTAGATCATATTTCCCTGATACTAGGATCTAGGCAAAGCCTCAACTTAGGTTTCCCAAATAGACCTATGTTCGACCAACGTCTACAGTTCTCTCAACCAGGAACATGCCCTCACTAGATCTTTTCTCTAGTTGGTTACCTCTTACTTACCAACTGTAGTCGCTTGACTTGCCTTTGACCTACTAGGTCTTCCCGCCAGTTGTCAGGTCCGCAAATCCAACTGGACTTCGACCGATTGTCAGGTTCATGGAGCCCAACTGGACTTCCTGCAAGATATCGGGCCCCGTGGATCTATCTGGACTTTACACCAGCTATCGGTCTCACAGACTTAGCTGGATTTCAACCTGGTGTCAGGTCATTCAGACCCTAAACTCCTGCACACTTGGTAAAGTGATTAGCTCACAAAATACTCTAATTTTAATACATTTGTCATTCATCAAAACCTATGTTAGATCATTAATACAAATTGCACCAACAATCTCTCCCTTTTTGATGTAATGACAACTTAGGTTAAAGTTAGAAAAAGAACAATATTAAAAAATAATATTAAAAATACAAACAAATGATCTAAATTAGTTTTACATTTGTTGTTTTTCTACATTAACCCTTACTCTCCCTCTTTGACATTCATAAAATAACTAGGGTAAAGGAAATGCAAGTATAAGACAGGTAATGTTAGGTAGTAATATAAAAAATAGCTTAAAGTAAATAATTTATATATTTCAGACTTAGGAAGAGGTTTTGAACAGAAGTTTAGTTAAATAATATTTACAAGCATTTTGTAAGTAAAATTTTTGGCAAAATATTTCTAAGTCTACTTTTTCAAAGTAAGGAGAAAAAAATCTTAAGTGAAATTTTTTAAAAAAAAATTCTAAGAAAACTATTTCAAAGATTTCTAAAACTTTCTAAGTAAATATTCCTAACTTAAGGATTTCAAAGTAATTTTATGAAAAAAATTTCAAAGTGATTTAAAAAAAACTTTTCAAAGTAATTTATTAAAAAAGAATATTTTTCTAAGAAATATTTTCAAAGCAATTTTTTTAAAAAAAAATCTAAGGAATAATTTCAAAAGAAAAAATAAATCCTAAGGAAAATTTTCTCAGGAAAAAAAATAAGTAAAGGAATTTTTAAGAAAAAATTCTCATATAATTATTTTTGAAATGGAATCCTCCCCTGAGTCTGATATCTTTATTTAAGACACTAAACACAAAACAGCTGAAATCGTAAGCATGAAGTGATAAATGAACTAAAACATCTAGTAACTAAAATGAGAATCAAATAGCATCAGCTCAGTAGAAACTACTAAAATAGTCAGCATAACGTGATAAATGAAATAAAATATCTAAAGTGAATACTAAATAACATCAGTCAGAACTTGAACTACGGAGAAGATGAGAAAGCGGGGTCGAAATCCCAAGATCGTAACATATCCATCAACTCAGTATGACGAGTTTGCTCCTCCTCTCAAAGACTGGAGATGTCGTGTCGAAGGCCGGAGACCTCCCGTTGAAGACTCATCATAGATACCTCGAGTCCAGTAACTCTATCGTCTACAATACGAGGGCCTGGAGGCGCGAGTAGCCTAAAAAGATTAGCCATGAACTCATATATATCTGCCTCCTCTCCTGGAGTTGGGTCTGGCTCAGCCTGGGCCACGGGGCCAGGCTGGGGTTGGGTTGCCGATATTGGGACACTTCAGAGCTAGAGGGGGGTGAATAGCTCGTCGCTTCGCTTCAATGATGATGTGCAGCAGAAATACTCGAAGCATCCTCCTCCAATTCCAACAATATGGATATACTTGGTATCCACCTCAAATGAGATGACTAATCCAAGGATCTGACCCTCTCTCACACATCCACTATGTAAACCCTTTTTCTTGAAAGCAATCCGGAGATGGAGAAGCTTCATACAAACTTACACAAAGAAAAACAAGAACAAGAACATGGAAGAAGCTAATAAAATATGTAATCTTAAAAGATTTACAACAAATGAAACCCTAGCTTCTTACTTCTTCCTTGTAGACACCTCTTGATCAACTTGAAAGTGCAGCAACACTTCTCTTTAAGTCTCTAAGAATCTGGTATGAAGTTGTGTGAGCTCGGTGAAGAGGGTGGGAGAAGTGATGCGGTGAACAGTGTACACAAACCCCTTTTCTACCTACATAATGACTATATTTTCAACCTTAATCGACTGCCCCAGTCGATTCAGCAACATTCTGTTAGATCACAAGAAATATCTTAAGCAATTAACCTGATCGCTTAAGCTTCAAACAGAAACATTCTTTTCGAAGCAAAAGGGTCGGCAGCGATTGCTCTAATCGCTTAAGCCATGTCTAATCGATTGACTTAATTCATTTGGCACCTCTGTGCACTCTCGTCAAACCAACTCTTAAGCGATTAAGAAAAATACTTAATCACTTAAGCTTATAAGTGTAATCAATTACCCTAATCGTGTAACGACCCACCTTCCTTGCTACTCTCTAAAGGTGGTCGTTACTTAACTATTACTCTACTTACTAGTGTTACTTATGCTATTATTAGCATCACTTAAATTTATCACTACCCCAGATAAGTTCCTACCGAAAAATTTCGGCAGAGTCTCCCCTGTACCGGTGACAATAATCATTAATACATGCAAAATAAACCATCAGCCACATGCGGCTGGTATATATACTTCACAACCACGCAGTAATAAGACACAACAACTTAAAAAAAACTATTCTAGCAATAGTAAATGAATAAAGCTCCAACAGTGGGAAACAACCAAACTAACAATGCGGAATAGACTCAATTAGCAATATAAGAAAAAGGAAACAACTCTTTAACAATCTCAACTTCTCTAATAACATTAAAGAAGGACTCTAAACAACTTCTTAGCCAAGTCCCGAGGCTTCCATAGTTCAACATCACACACCATCCATCACACATCCTCCTTGTCGCCTTCCTCTTTATACTTTAGCTTTTCCTTTATCTACAGTAGGAGGAAAATAAATCTATAAGAGAAATGCTTAGTAAGTACTAAACTATCTCACAAAAACTCGAAAGTGCATAAGATACAAAGGATGCTAAAAACTGAAATGCTAAAAAGAAAAGCTACACATGCTCATCTAATAGCAAAGCACTAAAATAATCTGCATACCCATGATATACAAGAATAAATCTGCATGCTGGAAATAAAGCTAATCATGCTCAATAAACTCATAAGGAAAGCAAATGAAAACCAATACTGTATGCTTAGAATTATAAGAGCTAAACTTTGCTAGTTTTAAACATAGGTGATACTTGTTTCATTTACTTATAGCCTTATACTTGAAATTAATATTTAACTTTCTTCTTCTCTTTCTTGGGCCCAGGCTTAGTACCAAATGCGGGCTCTCAAATAGAGACTGAGGTAGCAAGCCTCCAGTCCTATGAGGGTAAAGACCTTGATCTTACCAGGGCCAAGACCTTGGAATTGATCACCTGGATTTGTTTAACGACAACCTTGGAAGTCGGGTACTAGTCTCTTACTTTAAATTACTTGTTATCTTTTCTAACTAGACCTTGGTCTTTTCTCTACTCATAACTTCTCATAATCTCCTAATAGAGCTTACTAGAACACTGTAAGTATGTCTAACAAGTAGAGAATTGCAACTAACTGAGCATGCTATAAAAATAAAGCAAAGCCAATCAAACTACAAGATAAGCTTAATAGTTGTTCATGTTCAAGAAACCAAGAAACTAACACTACATACTTTAAATAAAGGCTGTTCTTGCCTTTTTGAGTAGCAAGGAAAATGCTAAACCCATTATAACTAAATAAGAACTATTCTTGCTCTTTGAGTAGCAAGGAAAATGCTATTTATGCTTACGGTAGTACCGGAAGGTTACAAAACTACAAGGAACTAAATACTGGGATGCTAGATAAGGTAGCAAGACAAACAAATACCGAATCCTTGTAATATGGTTGTTCATGCTGGTTAAAATAGTAAATGAAAACTAAGGAACCTGCTCATGTATATCTAGTAATAAAGAAAGCTGGTCATGCTCATCTCATGGCATATAAAAGCTACACGTGCTCAATAATAGCAAATGAAACTAGAAAATCTGCTCATGTACATTTATTGCTACACAAACAGAAATGCAAAAAGGAACTGCTCATGCTCGCAAACAGTAAGGAAAATTAAACAGCAAAACAAAGAACTAAACATGCTCGCACACAGCAAAACAAAGAGAACTATTCATGCCCAACTAGTAGCAAATGAAAAATTGCACACATTCAGCTAATGATAAATGAAATCTGCACATGAAATCTGTACAATAAGCTTAATAAAATCTGCTCATGTGCCTAAGGTGGGCAAGGGAAACTAAAACTGGAATGCTACATATAGGCTGGCGATTCTACTATAAACTATCTAATTTATGCTAGCACAATTTGGAGGGCATTAGCAACCAAAGATGAAGCATCAAATCTGAATTCTGCTGCAACCAACAAAACACCTCAAATGAAATGGGTTACCAACTTCCAAATCCGTTCATAATTCATTCTACATGAAGAAAACAAGCACAGCTCTAAAACTTCAACCGAACCTACAGATTTCTCCATTTAACTTCTAGGATTCAAATCATCTATAAGCAAGCTCTAAGGTTTCATGCAAAGCTTCGGGAATAAGGCAAGGAACAAGGAATAAACCTCGAAGCTATCCTACTGTAGGTGAGTAGCAACTTACCTCGTGTTCTTGGACTTACAACCGAGAAAGGAGGTTCTAGGGTTCGGAGGAGCCTGAGCTTCCCGGCCTCTTCCTTGTGCCTACGAGCTCTTCTCGTCGAGAGGATCGTGAGGATGGAAAGGACTCTCGGAAAACCCCCTTGACCGACCGTCGGAGTGAAGCCCTAAGTTTGGCTTCGTCTTCGCCCAAGCAACGCCGACGCCGTCGCACGCGAGAAAGAGAAGGAGAAAAGATTTCGGAAGAAAAGAAATAACCTAATCCCTCTTAACTTATCCTTTTATAACCTAGGGTTATTTTAAATAGGTTCAGTTATTGCTTAAGATAATTCCGCGCCTTACTCTTTCACGAAATACTGGCGGAACACTTGGTCAACCCAGTTTGCTTAAGGTTTGGCTTAACCCGAGGTCCACGGTTCGAATCTCGGGTTGGACATTATTTTTGTCCAAACTTCTCTCGTTTAGTAAAAATACCAAACGACCTCAGAAAATTCCATAAAAATACTCTAAAAATTCTTAAAAATCTCTAGAATATTTCTATAGCATTTTAAAATATTTTTAAGAACTTTTAGAACTTGAAATAGGAAAAATTGGGTCGTTACAAATCGATTACTGAATCATAACCTCCAAAACTAAGTCTAGGGTTCCTTGCCCAATATCCGGTCAACCGTGACCTATTGAGACTCATCATTGCCTGACATCCAATCACCCTTGACTTATTGGGACTTTTTCACCAAGTGTCCGGTCAATCCTTTAACCCACTTGGATTTTTCTTCTTATGCCAAGTGTCCCGTCAACCTTGACTCACTTGGACTTATCATCTCATGCTAAGTGTCTGGTCAATCCTTTGACCCACTTGGATTTTTCTAACTACCTGGCTTCACTCACCAGGACTTCTTCACTGTCTACCTTCACTCACTAGGGTTTTTCACTTGGCTTTACTTACTAGGATTTCCTTCTGCCTGGCTTCGCTCACTAGGGCTTTCACTTGACTTCACTTACCAGGATTTCCTTCTGCCTAACTTCACTCACTAGGACTTTCACCTGGCTTCACTCACTAGGAATTCCTTCTGCCTAGCTTCTCGTTGGACTTGTCCTTGCCTAACCTCCAATTAGGACTTTCTAGTCAAGTATCCGATCAACCTTGACCTACTTGACTCTGTTTTAATCAAACTAGTCAAACCTTGAGCAGTGAAGAATTGCACTAACAATCACCCCAAATGGACAATTGCACATGCAATCTCCATGTATTATCAAACATTAAAACTTAAATATTATGACTTAAGCTTGAGCCAACTCAACCTTAGTCAAACTGGTCAACCTTGACCTAGGGAAGTTGCACCAATAATCTTCCCCTTTTTGATGTTTGATAATAGGATTAAGTTAGGCTAATCCCATACCACAACTTCTTCTTCATTCCAAAGCATGAATGAGGGTTTCCTTCATTCTTCCATTTAACTCAAGAGTTTCACAGTTTCCCCCTGTGAATATGGAGAATTTCCTAACTTAAACCCTACATTTTCTCCCTTTGACACACATCAAAAACTCTTCTCCTTAAGAGTTATCTCCAAGTTGTTCACAACATTACCATGAAAGTCTCATACCCTTCATTATACCCAAATGCTCAACCTAGAGCATATATAACAATGAAGGCTAATTTATAACCTTCCATCGTTTCAAAAAAAAATCTAAGTAATGTCTCTAAGGAGTAGCTCCCCCTCAAAACATGCTCCAAACTTCTATCATTTCACCAACAATGACTTGGAGTTCCTAAAAATTTTAGGAAACCCAAAATTTAAAGTTTTGAGGTTTAAAATTCAACTTTTAAACTAAATCTCATCTTAAACTTCAACTTAGTCTTCCTTAACCATTCCATTCTTGTTTTCATCAAGAAAACTACCCTTAAATATTCATAAATAAATTTTTGAGGGTTAGGAATGATTAATACGACTAAACATGGCCTTTTCAACTTAAATAAACTTATTTAAACTAAAATCAGGGTCTTAAGTGATTAGAAAAACTTCTTAATCACTTAAATCTGGCTTAATCGATTAGCATATGTGGCTAATCAATTAAGTCATGTCCTAATTGATTAAACAGTTTGATTAATCGATTCCGACCCCTTAATCGATTATTGTAATCGGTTAAGCCTCTTTCGTGAGCTATTATGCTCACAGAAACTCACCTTAATTGATTGACCTAATCAATTAAGGTGCGGTAATCGATTACCATTTCTGAAATTCTGAAATTGATTTCAGCTGAATTTTAGAAATGCATAAATAATTCTACAAAATTTCAAAAATCATGAAAATTCATGTAGACATTATTTATGTCATACACTATCATAGAAAAATAGTCTTCTAAGCAAATACATCTTATTTTCAAAAATTTATATAAAGTTGGAAACTCTTAAAAACTTTAATGTTTTTTTTTCCAAATTTGTGTCTAACTATACAATAGTAATTCCTATCAAAAGATAGCCTTCACCAAGGTTTTCCAAAGTATATTTAAAATCTTTTTCAAAACTAAATTTCAACGTCGATCTTTGGGCTAAATACACAAGACTTGTACATATACTTTCCCCATGATTGGAAGACATATAACTATATGTTTTGATGAATCCAAAACTAAAAAAGATGCACTAAATTAACATCTTGAGTTTTGTTCATCCTCCTAACATCTCACTTATATCTAATGTGCACTAAAATATATACAAGTCAACTTATTATCTTTGTGAGATGTATATCTTTGTTTTGCCTTAAACTAAGAGATCATGCATTTCTATCTAGGAATTTTAAATTTGATCAACCACTTAGGATGTCACTTGTTAATTAATGTCATTGTCCTTAATTACAAGGAATTAAATAATGCAAAATGATTTATGGCATATATCAAAATGAGAAGAAAATTTACTATAGCTACATGATGCATGTATGACATGACATGGTATTTTTATTTTTCATAACAAATATGAATATAAAATATGATGTCATGACATATGAAGAGTAAACAAAGCATGTCACTTTAGTATAAATAATATCCCTAGATTATCCATCTAATTATCCCTAATTAATTACTAATTCAAAATTAATCCTAAGTTACCCTTTTTCTTCTAAGAAAATGTCAAACCCAACTTGGCATTTCTTTGACTTTTCATATTTGTACTAATTTTAATTAAGTCTAATTTCTCAAATTTTGACATATTTTACTCTTCCAAAGAGTAAACATCAAATCCTTCACATTTTCAAGGAGTACAACTAGCTTGAAAATGCCCTTCAAGTGTCAACTTCTTCAAGGTTAGGTTAACTACCCTTCCAACTGGAGTTGACACTCTCTAGACCCATCTAAGATGTAGAGAACACACTCTTAGAAACTCAAACCAAATTGGTGCTCCTTGGGTGAGCTAGATGTTAGGATGTATACTAAAAGCCTAGTTTTTGGTATAAACATTTATCTAGAAATAAGAATCACATTGGTCAAATGTCTACATTTATGATAAATGTAGTTGTTCAATTAATTTATATTGTAGATAACATAGTGTGTGGTGTCACACACAGAGGATCATGTTATCAATACCTTATAAATTATAAACAGTAGCTCACGACCAAGATGGAAAGGAATAAACCATTGGAAGGTCGTAGTGTAATTAGGTATTAGTTTATCTTAACTATATAATTACACTAGTACACTTAGAGTGTATTGAGTAGGACCATTAGAGGTCGTTTCTTTTATACTGACTTTATAAAAAAATAAAGACCTCAGTTATTATGAAAGTGTGTGCTCTTAATCCTAATATAATAACAAGCACATATATTTGATATTTATTTCTTTAATTTATCAATGGGTGAGATTTAGTTCGATAAATCAATAAGCCCGATAAGTTGGGAAATGATATCACTTATAGTGTGTGTTGTTGATTATAGAAGGAAACTGCGTCCTAGTAATCTAGGTTGAGAATGTCCCCAAGAGGAGCTCATAAGGATTGTCATGTTAAACCCTGCAGGTGGACTTAGTCCGACATGACGATAAGGTTGAGTGGTACTACTCTTGGACTAAGATATTAATTAAATGAGTTGTCAGTAACTCACTTAATTAGTGGACATTCGACATCTTAAACACAGGGAGGTTAACACACTCATAATAAGAAGGAGCCCAAAAATGTAATTTGGGATTGGTGCGGTAGTTCAATAATAGTTCTATAGTGGAATGAATTATTATTGATAAAATTAAGTTTTGTGTTCAGGGCGAACACGGGATGCTTAATTTTATCGGGAGACCAAAACCAATTCCTCCTCTCGGTCCCTATCGTAGCCTCTTAATTATATAGTACTATACCCACCTATACCCACCTTCTTACCCATCCTATAGGGGACGACCAAGCTAGCTTAGAGACCAAGCTAGGGTCGGCCATGGCTTGGTTCATGGGTGAATTCATGTGGTCGACCCTAGCTTGAACTCAAGCTTAGGTGGCCGACCCTATTAAAATAAAAAGGAATTTTAATTTTAAATTTTTTTATTATGTGGATAACATGATTTAAAAGAGAGTTTAAAAATGTAACGACCCGCCTTCTACTGACTAGGCTGTGAGGCCGATCGCTACATTATGCTGTGCTAAATTACTATTGCGGAAAATCTGGATTGATTAAAATTTTACTAAACTGATTACTGTAAAATCTGAACTTAATATTCTAGGTGTACCTAGGAGTTGTACACATGCTAGGGAAGATAATCTATGCCTCTCGGATGTCCTGCTAGCTGTAATCACTACAACATTTTTTACTTTTGGCAACGCCTCTCATTGCAACGGCTTAAAAACCGTTCTCTTAAAGTACATTAGGCCACGATTTTTAATAGTGTTGGTTTAATAAAATTTTTTAATATGCAACGATTAAAAACCGTTCTCTAAAATATATTTATTAAAAAAAAATTATACTAAATAGATTAGGCAACGGTTTTTAATATTTTTTTTTAAAATATTGTTGCGCTAAATTAAGCAACGATTTAAACTACAATATTCTTTATTTTTTGCAACGCCTCTCATTGCAACAGTTTAAAAACCGTTCTTTTAAAATACATTAGGCAACGGTTGTTTTTTAATTTTTTTGCAACGATTAAAAACCGTTTTCTTAAAATACATTAGGCAACGGTTTTTTAAAATTTTTCTCCAACGATTCATAACCGTTCTCTAAAATAAAATTTCTATTTTTATTTTCCTTTTCTAAAATAAATCCTACCCGCGCTCGCATTTTCCTTATCCTGACACATTTTACAAATGTCATCCTAAATAATAAATATATTAATCTAATTTATATCATGTAGTGTTTTGTAACGACCCAACTTTCCCTATTTCGAGTTCTAAATGTCCTTAAAAATATTGGGAAATGCTTTTAAAATATTCTAGAGAGTTTTAGGAATTTTTATGTAATTTTTAGAGGTCGTTTGATATTTTTACTAAACAAAAGAAGTTTTGACAAAAAAATATCCAAATCAAGATTCGAACCCGTGACCTCCAGCCGAATCCAACCTTAACCGAATCCAGCCAGCCAACTGTTCTACAAACGTTTTGTGAATAAATATGGAACGAAATATATTTAAGCAGTAGTTAGGAACGTTTAAAATTAAAGGGGAATAAAACGCTCGGCTGAGGATTCGAAACCACAACCTTTAACTTGGTCAAATCATGGTTGACCAGGTGTGCCAAGCGGGCATTGCTGATTAAGGAAGGAGTGGATTTTATATAAGTAGTAGTTGGTTAATGGAATAATGGAGTTATAAAGGGAGAACTTAGGTTTTACCATGACCTAAAAAAAAAAAAATCTTTCCTCTCCTTTCTCTGTCGCGGCGCGTCGCCATTCTCTGCTCGCCATTCTCTAAAGAAAGGGCAACGGTTTTTATACTTTAGGCCACATTTTTTGGACGTTGTCATTGGTGAAAAAAGTTGTAGTGAATCAGGCCTTTCAATCGATCCATGAATCGATTGGGCTGTCGGATCGATCCAGTGATCGATCCAACTTGATACTGGCACGGAGAAAATCTCTGGATCGGTCGGCTGACCGATCCAATGTCTATATGGCTTCTGTATGCGGCTGGATCAGTCTACCGACCGATCCAGGAGTACACTGATCGGTCGGTAGACCGATCCAGTGTCTCACTGATCGGTCGGCTGACCGATCAGTGAGCTTTTGTTCGCATCTGGATCGGTCGACTGACCGATCCATAACAGACGCCAACTGACCGATCCAGTGGCACAACCCAGTTCTGATCGATCCGTAGATCGATCTGGGTTTCTGATTTCGCACTGAAACTCTGATTTCAGCACTAGTTCGTGCCAAAACCTCATACAACAATTATACAATGCATGGAAAACATTCTAATGCCCACTAACTAGCATTCTAACATGACATAGTGCAAGTTTTATTAATTAATAGCATTTAAACCACTAGAAATGCATAAAAGTGTCTTAAGAAAAGAAACTAAGTTCTTAATTTGCTAAACTTCCTAAGGATCTTCATTCCAGGTTCCTGCCACACACACCATCTCTGCATTGACCTCCAGCTTCCTCTGCTAGTCCATCTTCCCTTTACCTTTATCTGCAGTATAAGGGAAAATAGAATCTGTAAGCTTAAAGTTTAGTAAGAAACCAACTACCTCACTAAAACATGCAACGATGCAAACATGTTTTTAAAGAAATGCTATTTAAAAACATGCACTGAATTTGTTAAAGCATGGCATACTGAAGTCACATGGCATAAATACTGAAACATGACATGCATAATAAAATCTAAGCATGGAGCTATCTCATGGTATCAACTAGGAGAACTAAACTGAAACTAAAACTGAGCTAACACTATATTCACATAACTAGATTACGAGTTTGAAAGCTATTATCATAATAAGTGAAAATAGTAATCATGCTGCTGTTTGGGCCCGACAACTGTACTTGCTGTGCACGCATCCCTAACTAGACCCGGGTTTGCAAGTCCTGTATTTAGTAGGGTTTACTAGGTTATCTAAACCTAGGGACGACTGTGGGAGCCCAACCCAATGGACATCTGGTCCAGTACAGTGCCACTAAAAATAAAATACTGAATATAGCTACTAATTGTTTATTTTGCTGTTTCTAGGTTATCTGAACCTAGAGCTAGGTTATCTAAACCTAGAGGCGACAGTGGGAGCCCACCCATTGGACCGTAGTCCCATGTAAGCTGAAAATAGACTAATATACTGATTTAAATGCTACTAATGCATTTAACTAAGCTGTTAAAAATATCTGAGGTAATATTTAGCTACACTAATCATTTTGTCGAACACTTGGTGTGCTCCAACTCTCCCCTCTAATAGGGAGACCACCTCTAGGCACCCGACAACGTCTAGAGCCTCCAACTGAAGGAGAACAACGTGTCTGGCCCATCTAGAGGTGCTCAACTAGATCCCTAATCTGCGAGGAGGGTTTAAACACACCCTGGGTGCCGAAAAATCTGCATATGGCTAAACTAAAGGCATGCAATCAAACGAAAGCTACTTATACTGCAGGTGAGGGGTTTCTTACCTCCTGTTAGGATTTTCTTACGATTCTAATCTCTAGATTTCCGGAGGAGACGATCCTTTCGACGATCTTCTCGCGTCTATGCGTTCCTCTCGCGGAGGGGAGCGTCCTCGTGTCGAAGTCGTCGCCAGAAAGTGCCCTTGGAGCCCTAGGAGAGGAACCCTAGGCCTTCTTGTGGTTGGCGCCGAGAGAAGGAGAGGAGAAGGGTAGGTTCGGCGGTGAGGGTTTGAGGAGAGGAAAATCACGATCCAAATAACCCTTCACTCATTTATTTCCTATTTATATTAAGTGGTAATTTCCGCCCAAACCTAACATAAATATTATTGAATCCCTTTCCTTTCAGCACGACCCTGCTGGGTTCAACTGGTTACTAACATTATCCGTAAACCATAGGTCTCGGGTTCAATTCCCGCTTAGGCCGTTTTTGTTTTCTATTTATTTTTGCTACTTCCGTTACTCTAAAAATTCTATAAAAATATCCTAAAATTCCAGAAAAATCATAGAATATTTCTAAAATAGTTTTTAGAATTTTTGGGCGTTACAATCCCCCATACCTTATAAAAAGTTCATCCTCAAACTTAGAATAATTCTGGGTACTTCTGTCTCCCATGTTGCCTCTTCTGCTGTGTGACTGTGCCAAATAACTTTGACTAATGGTACTTCCTTGTTCCGTAATTTCTTAACTGCTCGGTCTATTATCTTAATAGGCCGACTGTCATAGTTGAGGTCTTCGCGGATCTGTACCAACTGGGGCTCAATCACCTGGGTGGCATCTGGGATATGCTTATTCAGCATAGAGACATGAAATACATTGTGGACAGCTGACATTTCCTGGGGTAGCTCTAGCTCATATGCTACCTTGCCCACTCTTCTGCTAATATGGTATGGTCCCACATATCGGGGACTTAGCTTGCCCTTCTTTCCAAAACGCATTACTCCCTTCATGGGAGCTACTCTGAGGAATACTGAATCCCCAACTGAAAACTCTAAGGGTCTGTGTATCAAGATAGCTTTTCTCAAGGCTCTCAGCCTCTGGCGGATCAGATATACTGTGGTATCGCCACTAGATCATCTCAAGTTCTAGTTCTTCGTTCACCACTCATACCCAGATTGGAGATCTACACCTCCGCCCATAGAGAGCCTCATAAGGTGTCATACCGATAGTGGCCTGATAGCTGTTGTTGTATGCAAATTCTGCTAAACTCAGATATTTGCACCAACTTCCCTTGAAATCTAGGGCACATGCTCGGAGCATATCTTCGAGTACCTGATTTACTCGCTCCGTCTGTCCATCTGTCTGAGGATGGAAGACTGTGCTAAACTTTAACTTCGTGCCCAAAGCTGTCTGTACACACTCCTAGAAGTGTGACGTGAACCTGCTGTCTCTGTCTGAAATAATGGTTCGTGGGACTCCATGTAATCTAACCATCTCCTTGAGATACAACTGAGCTAGCTGTTCCATGGAGTAGGATATCCTGATAGCTAAGAAGTGGGCTGATTTAGTCAATATGTTGACTATTACCCAGATGGTATCAAAACCATTCGTGGTTCTAGGTAATCCCACTATAAAATCCATAGAAATGTCTTCCCACTTCCATTCTGGTATCTGTATGGGCTGCAAAACTCCCCCTGGTTTCTGATGTTCTTCCTTAACCCTCTGACAAGTTAGGCAGGTGCTGACATATCGAGCGATGTCTCTCTTCATCCCAGGCCACCAAAAACGTTTCTTCATGTCCTAGTACATTTTGGTGGAGCCAGGATGCATCGCATAGGGAGTCTTGTGAGCCTCGTCTAGGATTTTCCTCTGTAGTTCCTCCTGATCCGGAACACATAGCCTGTCACCAAAATACAACACCCCGCTATCTGATATTCTGAACTCTCCACCTTCTGATTCTGCTAAACCTTGCTTGATTATCTGAATTTCAGGATCCTGTGTAAGATATCGAAAAATTAAATAATAAATATTATTGGACGAAAAATATTATTGGATTTTTTCAGAATTTTTAGAAATTTTCTGGGAATTTTTCGGAGCTCGTACGGAGGGTTTTGAGGGGATCGATCGGCGGGTGCGGATAAAGCCTGTTTGGAATACCCATTTAAGTGGGAGTTGATTTGGGAATGGACTTAGACTTTGATTATGCTAACCTAGGTCTAAATCCCGATTCTTATTCTTTCTCCCGATTCCTTCTCCCCGATCTCCTCCTCCTCAAATCGTGCCCGAAACCCCCTTCCCTCTCCGGCGATTCCTCCTCGCCCGATCGCCGGTCACCGCGAGCTCACCGCCAGTAGGGGCCCTTCCCTCTGCTTGCTCTACAGACGCCCCCCTTCCCTTCCTCTCTCTCGTGTTCCTGCCCTAGATCGCCGATGGAGAGGATTCGTCCACTGTGAGCGCGTTCTTGCCGAGTCGCTGGAGGAAGGCTGTTGGAGATCGAAGGGGCCGATCATCTAGGGCTGAGCATGCATCTTGGTGGTTGTCTCTGGTGGCGATCGATGGTTGTCCGGCGGAGCTAGGGCACGGTGGGGTTCCGGCCGATTGAGCCCCTTTCGGTTCTCCTCCTCGATCGGTTCAATGGAGTATGTGTCCGGATCGTCATCAGTTGGAATGGATCATGCGACACCATCTGGAGGCAACTGGTTAAGGTTAGGAAGTGTCGGGAAGTGCTGTGAATTCAAGGATTCTTATGTAATTGAATTTGTTTGTGATGTTCTTCCTGATGCTGGACTTGTAGGAGGCATCGGATCAGCTTCTTGGTGGATTCTTTGTGAGCCTATCACTGCCCCTTCACTTCTTGTAGCTGTTGAGGTCTCGGTGGGAGGATTAGGAATCAATGGAGGTGAGTAAGGTCTATATTTGTTAGAGTTCTAGCAAATTCATTGTTGTGCAATTGTTTCCGGGACTGTTCTTGGAAAGAATTAGTGTAAGAGTTCTTGGTGGCAGCGGGCAGAGGTTAGTAGGAGATGTGAGCTCTTGATTTGGTGGCTGTGGGCAGAGGTGAGTAGGAGTTGTGAGCCCTTGATTGGTGGCTATGCCTCAAGGTAAGTGTTTGTCACTAGGTTCTTATTAGGTTTGCTTTGTTTTGGGTTGATTAGTTGTTGATGGATTATGTAGGGTGGATGAATATTATGATTTCATATTTGTCATTGGGATCATTAGATTGATTATTAGATGTGGGGTGTTTAGTTTATGATTTGAAGGGTTTATGATGAGTTTGGATTAGTGTTTGATTGTGGAAGAATTATGCATGTTGAATTCACAAGGAGATTTGGTTAGTGTAATGATTGTGGATTGTGTTGGATTTAGAAAGAGTTGGATTAAGGATGATCTTATCATCTACTTTGGTTTGGATATTTAGGTGGAATTAAACGGGGTTACCTAATCGACGTAGGATTAGGTTATGGGTTTAGCTAGTTGTTGATTATGTGATTAGCTAAATAATATATGTATATATCATGTGATCGCAGGACTTTGATCTGGACAAGCAGCGTGACGTGGGGTGGTTCTGTTGGATACGAGACTTTTAAAGGCGGGTATTTCTTCCTTGCCTCTATGTAGATTTTATTGAGCTTAGTGCATGGTTTTATGAGATGGTTTAGGATGCTTTATCTTATATCGTGTTCGTTTGTTGCTTTCCTGCTTGATACCGATGCTTGACCCTTGTGATGATCTATTTAATTCTTATACAGTCTACACTTTGGATTATCTTTACTCTGTGGTATTTGTGTACATGTAGAGTATGTATGGTAGGGATTACTTCGTTGGTGGTGTTCATATGAGGCTTGTCCATCCGTATGTCGTGTATACTTCTGCCCGATGTGATGATTGGAGTTGTGTTGATTGTATGTCTGTGGTTTATACCCGTGTTTGATGTGTTTTTTTTTCTGGAGGATACATGTTGATTGTACACGTGGGGTTGTGTAGGTGTGTCTGTTGAGGTTATTGGAGATTTTTGGTTGACTATGCATGTGTAGTTATATACGTATGTTTGGTGGGATATATGGAGGTATCATGATGATTATACTCATGTTGTGGGACACTTAGGTGGATTTAGAGTTGCATGGATGATGACGGTGTCCGTATCATGATTATATATATATATCATCATGTTCATCATTCATGTCATACTGACGACTATCGTCTCCCTTGTAGTTGAGAGGGTTGTCAGTCTTTTATAGCCGTCCATTCGGCCACTGATGGAGAGTGGTAGTTTGGAGTGGAGCTAGTCTCAGTCGCTCAGTGTTCTGTCAGCCTCGACCACTCTGGAGTAGTGAGTCTTGAGGGTACAGTGTCAGAGGGCTAGAGATGTGAGTGGTCAGGGACCCTTAGCTATGTAGTTATATAACTACTTAGCTGACCGTCCGCTTCGGCCGCCTATAGCGGTGTTTGTTCTGGAGGCTAGTACGGTTTGTCACGGACCCAAGCCTCTCGGCCATACAGGGGTCGTGGTGTCTAGAGAGGTGGCGGGGGTGACCATGGAGCATGCATGCACATTGGCATTTGATGCGCGGTGCATCTTTGGAGATATATTTGCATACATGCCTAGTAGATACTAGTTGCATGTGTTTGTGGTATGTTGCATTTGTTTGCGATATGATTGTTGCATATGGTTGTCATGCTGCATACATGTCATTTATTTTACATGTATTTGCAGTCGTATTTATATTGCACAGGTGTCACGGGTATGTCTGTTGCAGATCCAGTGAGGTTACTGATTTTGATACCTTGCGTCGATTTCAGATTGGGTATGTATTTACCATTATGTCAGTAGTGGTTTGTGCAGTTTGTATGTCAGTTATGATTATGTCGGGTTACTACGTCAGGTATGTTCAGATGCATTGATTATGATAGTATGATCATGTTCTTTGTTTCCCTACTGAGACTGTATACTTTTGATCTCCGTGTTTTGTTTATGGACCATGCACTATCATTTCTATTACCCGCTGAGTTACCTATACTCACCACCGCATGTATACATTTGTGTTTTCAGGTAGCTTGTAGATGGTTGGTGTCGCTTGGAGTATCCTGTCTGCCGGGTCCTACGTCACATCCGAAGACCGTGCTTATTTTCTTTTGTATATTCTTTTTTTATTTTTGGCATTGTATTTGTGTATAGCCATGTGGCTATCCTATGGTTTTGGTGTTGTATTTGTGTTTAAGCCGTGCCGGCATGCATTGTATTTATTTGTGTTGTGTGGGCTTTCCTTCGTTTTTCCGCTGTGTTTTGGTACAGCCGTGTGGGCTGTTTTATATATAACTGCGTGGTTGTGATTGTTTCATTCCAGCCGTGTGGGCTGTTATTATAACTGCGTGGTTGTGTATATAAATATTCCAGCCGCATGTGGCTGATGTATTTTGCTTGTAGTGATGCTTCAGATTATCACCAGTACAGGGGAGATGCTGTCAGATTTTTGTCTGGCAGAGACTCCTTTGGGGGCGTGACAATTTAGTGGTATCAGAGCAGGTTTACGATACTTGCTATGCGTTTTGGATTTTCGAGATTTATCTGATACCAATTTTTGGTTTCAGAGGAGGTACGATGCCTATTATTCGTGTTTTGGATTTCGTGATTCGGTTTTCTTGATGTGACTTTTCGGGTTTTTGGACCAGGCAGCAGCAGGACATCTCCAGGCCATAGGAGGTATGTTTGCATATTGTTATCATGCATTTCTGTTGGTGTATGTATTGTTGCTCATATAGTTATGACATGTGTTAGTACTTTTGTTAGTACTTGCCTATTTGTTTGTACCATACATTTCATGTGTAGGGTCAATCACTGATCACGGTTGACCTACTGGAGATCAAGGATTTACAGTCTCAGGGGATTTCCTCATATCATACTACTAGTTGGTTGAGAGTTAGAGTCTCATACTAGTCTTGGTTACTATTAGCTAGATGGTGGATGATATCTGTATACCCATGTTGACTCAGTTAGTAGAGTACCGGTTTACTCCTGTTGATGATTGATTTACTTGGTTGACTTGTGTAGTTATGGTTTGACTTATTACCCTGTTGACTTGGACAGTTGGGGTTTGACTTATCTTAGTTGGTTTTGTGATCCTATTAGTTCGGTCAGTAGAGGATCGATTTACCCTTGTTGACTTGGGTAGTGGTGTATCGATTTACCTTAGTTAGTTTCATCAGTGGATGATTGATTTACTCTTATTGGATCAGTTAGGAGATGATCGATTTATTTTGTTGGTCCGACCAGTAGGGGACCGACTTACTCTACTTTTAGAGATTCCTATCTTTAGGATGTTTCATACTTGGTTAGATATTTTGACTCGTACCGGGGTAGAAAGGACCGAATTGGCCGTATACCATTATCGGCTTATTCAGTCTATAGAGGATCGATGTATCCTATTCCATGGGGACTTTAACCATGGACTGATTGTACCTGATAGGATGACTTAGAAGGTACATTCGGATAGGATACCTCCACTGATGTGGGAAAAGTGTAAAGCTACCTGCTTAACACTTATGAGATACATCCATTACTGGGGTGTATGAGTTGGAGAGTACATTTGGATATATGATTTGTACCGACATGAGAGAGTTGAAATTAGCTGCTTAACCTTTACGTGATCCGGTACCACGTGAAGGAAGAAGCAGAGAATGTTTTTGGAGATTAGGTCATTACTTAGTGATTTCCTTGAGGTGTTTGGAGAGAGAGTACCTCTTTACCTTGTGTACATTGCTCGGTACTGGAGGTTACTGAACCTCAGATGGAGCAATCACAGTAATAAGGGGTACAAGACAATGGTTAGACGACTTAGCTAACATTGTCTCTATCAAGTAACTCAAGACCTTGATCACGTGATCATTGTACCAGATCTTGTAGTCTATTTATCATATTAGAAGGTTTGACCTTTTATTAGCATTTGTCGAGGGACATATATAGGATGATTATGATGTGGTGGAGATACTCTCTTGATGGGTAGACTCTTAGTCAAGAGATTGTGTGATCTTTGACTTTGGATTGACATTCCTCTACTGTAGATATTTGATTATTAGAAAAGATGAGATGATGAGATTTGACAGACTTTTTGGATACGTTTAGTTTGTTGGTAGTGGGGGTTGAAGATTGGATACTTTCCTTTGACTCTATCTTTGTTTAGGAGACTATCTGGTATGATTGATTGATGTTGAGGATGATTTTGATTGATAGTTATTGGGAGATCAGATGTGGTGATAGGTTGTCTTTTGATGATCTATTAGTGGATATTTGATTTGATGATCTATTATTTGGTAATTGATGTTGATAGTGATATGAGGAGTGACATGTTTGGGATATTTATGGATTTGGTGATTTGTAGTTAGCGATAGATTACAGACTTATTGTCGAGGATCTTACGATTGAGAATGTTTGTTGTACGTACATTACGAGTCTTTGGTGTTACCAGTTAGGCATACCGTGCCTTGATGTTTTTATGGACTTGATGTACTTGGTATTCCTAGGGTGATTGGATCGGTTTTCATTGTCTTCATCGACGATGTTGTGATCTATTCACTATCCAAAGTGGATCATGTACACTAGCTTCGCATAGTTCTAGAGATGTTTCGACGGGAACATCTATATGTGAGGTTCAGTAGTACGTATTGTGATTGTCTTTTACGAGTTTTTGGGACACATTGTCTCTGGTAGAGGGATATCAGTGGATCCACAGGAGATAGAGGTGGTTATCAGTTGAGAGTAGGCATAGTCTATACCGGAGATTCGCTGTTCCTTTCGTGGTCTGGCTGGATATTATTAGAGATTAGTTGAGGGTTTTCTCCAGCATTTATGCCGTTAACTGGACGGTTCAGGATGAGTATGGAATTTTTCCTAGATAGATGCTTACGAGATCAGTTTCAGGAGTTGAAACGAAAAGTTGTTAACCGCACTATCCTAGTTGTGTTTTTTTAGTGTAGACGGATTTGCACTCTACACAGAGGTATCATACCTGGGGTCGATCCAGTTTCGATATAGCATGAGTAGAGTAGTCTCGTGCTAGTAGTGAGAATTCTCGTGTAATGAGAATGAGATTCTTGATTTTCGGGGAAGATCATGTGTGTTCCCGAGTCACTTCTTACCAGGGAGGAGTTACTGTAGGAAACACATTGATCTGGATTTGCGATACATTCGGATGACTTCTGATGTATGGAGAAATTTGGAGCATTCCTATTGGTGGAATGACATTAAGAAAGACATCGCGGATTTTGTAGCTTGATGTCTATTATGTCAGCAAGTGGAGGCTGAACATCAGTGATTAGTAGGATTATCTCCGTTGATTTGGATACTGAAGTGGAGTTGGGAGCATGTTATGACGGATTTTGTTGTGGGATTATCCAAGACTTAGAGAGGATATTTTGGTTTGGGTAATCATTGTCGGGTGACAACTTTGCTCCCTAGCCATTGATTTATGGGACGGATTCTTTTAGATTGAGTATTAGGATTATATTGTGGAGAAATTATCGGACCTTATGGTATATCTCTGAGGGTTGTATTGGATGGAGATCAGTGATTTCATGTCATGGTTTTGATTATGGTTACAGCAGATTTTGGATTAGGAGTTTCACTTTAGTATAGATTTTTATCTCAGACTGATGGATAGTTTGAGCGCTCTATACATGTGTTGGAGGATTTATTGATAGTGGATTTTAGATTTCTGAGGTGTTTGATTTATCCACAGTTGGCTAGATTGCAGAGTGGGAGTAGCAGGAGCAGAGTGAGCTCATAGCTCACAGAGTCATCACTATTCACTTGGAGTTGGATTGTCATAGTTGGAGATATGTTTATGATGTTATGACGGAGTAGTGGGTGAGTATGTGGTTTAGTTGTTATACTTGGATGATACCCTTGAGTGTGGATCCCCGAGTTGACCAGTAAATTTGGGGACCAAATTTTTATTAGTGGGGGAGAATGTAAGATACCGAAAAATTAAATAATAAATATTATTGGACGAAAAATATTATTGGATTTTTTCAGAATTTTTAGAAATTTTCTGGGAATTTTTCGGAGCTCGTACGGAGGGTTTTGAGGGGATCGATCGGCGGGTGCGGATAAAGCCTGTTTGGAATACCCATTTAAGTGGGAGTTGATTTGGGAATGGACTTAGACTTTGATTATGCTAACCTAGGTCTAAATTCCGATTCTTATTCTTTCTCCCGATTCCTTCTCCCCGATCTCCTCCTCCTCAAATCGTGCCCGAAACCCCCTTCCCTCTCCGGCGATTCCTCCTCGCCCGATCGCCGGTCACCGCGAGCTCACCGCCAGTAGGGGCCCTTCCCTCTGCTTGCTCTACAGACGCCCCCCTTCCCTTCCTCTCTCTCGTGTTCCTGCCCTAGATCGCCGATGGAGAGGATTCGTCCACTGTGAGCGCGTTCTTGCCGAGTCGCTGGAGGAAGGCTGTTGGAGATCGAAGGGGCCGATCATCTAGGGCTGAGCATGCATCTTGGTGGTTGTCTCTGGTGGCGATCGATGGTTGTCCGGCGGAGCTAGGGCACGGTGGGGTTCCGGCCGATTGAGCCCCTTTCGGTTCTCCTCCTCGATCGGTTCAATGGAGTATGTGTCCGGATCGTCATCAGTTGGAATGGATCATGCGACACCATCTGGAGGCAACTGGTTAAGGTTAGGAAGTGTCGGGAAGTGCTGTGAATTCAAGGATTCTTATGTAATTGAATTTGTTTGTGATGTTCTTCCTGATGCTGGACTTGTAGGAGGCATCGGATCAGCTTCTTGGTGGATTCTTTGTGAGCCTATCACTGCCCCTTCACTTCTTGTAGCTGTTGAGGTCTCGGTGGGAGGATTAGGAATCAATGGAGGTGAGTAAGGTCTATATTTGTTAGAGTTCTAGCAAATTCATTGTTGTGCAATTGTTTCCGGGACTGTTCTTGGAAAGAATTAGTGTAAGAGTTCTTGGTGGCAGTGAGAGGTTAGTAGGAGATGTGAGCTCTTGATTTGGTGGCTGTGGGCAGAGGTGAGTAGGAGTTGTGAGCCCTTGATTGGTGGCTATGCCTCAAGGTAAGTGTTTGCCACTAGGTTCTTATTAGGTTTGCTTTGTTTTGGGTTGATTAGTTGTTGATGGATTATGTAGGGTGGATGAATATTATGATTTCATATTTGTCATTGGGATCATTAGATTGATTATTAGATGTGGGGTGTTTAGTTTATGATTTGAAGGGTTTATGATGAGTTTGGATTAGTGTTTGATTGTGGAAGAATTATGCATGTTGAATTCACAAGGAGATTTGGTTAGTGTAATGATTGTGGATTGTGTTTGGATTTAGAAAGAGTTGGATTAAGGATGATCTTACCATCTACTTTGGTTTGGATATTTAGGTGGAATTAAACAGGGTTACCTAATCGACGTAGGATTAGGTTATGGGTTTAGCTAGTTGTTGATTATGTGATTAGCTAAATAATATATGTATATATCATGTGATCGCAGGACTTTGATCTGGACGAGCAGCGTGACGTGAGGTGGTTCTGTTGGATACGAGACTTTTAAAGGCGGGTATTTCTTCCTTGCCTCTATGTAGATTTTATTGAGCTTAGTGCATGGTTTTATGTGATGGTTTAGGATGCTTTATCTTATATCGTGTTCGTTTGTTGCTTTCCTGCTTGATACCGATGCTTGATCCTTGTGATGATCTATTTAATTCTTATACAGTCTACACTTTGGATTATCTATACTCTGTGGTATTTGTGTACATGTAGAGTATGTATGGTAGGGATTACTTCGTTGGTGGTGTTCATATGAGGCTTGTCCATCCGTATGTCGTGTATACTTCTGCCCGATGTGATGATTGGAGTTGTGTTGATTGTATGTCTGTGGTTTATACCCGTGTTTGATGTGTTTTTTTTTCTGGAGGATACATGTTGATTGTACACGTGGGGTTGTGTAGGTGTGTCTGTTGAGGTTATTGGAGATTTTTGGTTGACTATGCATGTGTAGTTATATACGTATGTTTGGTGGGATATATGGAGGTATCATGATGATTATACTCATGTTGTGGGACACTTAGGTGGATTTAGAGTTGCATGGATGATGACGGTGTCCGTATCATGATTATATATATATATCATCATGTTCATCATTCATGTCATACTGACGACTATCGTCTCCCTTGTAGTTGAGAGGGTTGTCAGTCTTTTATAGCCGTCCATTCGGCCACTGATGGAGAGTGGTAGTTTGGAGTGGAGCTAGTCCTGTCGCGCTTAGTGTTCTGTCAGCCTCGACCACTCTGGAGTAGTGAGTCTTGAGGGTACAGTGTCAGAGGGCTAGAGATGTGAGTGGTCAGGGACCCTTAGCTATGTAGTTATATAACTACTTAGCTGACCGTCCGCTTCGGCCGCCTATAGCGGTGTTTGTTCTGGAGGCTAGTACGGTTTGTCACGGACCCAAGCCTCTCGGCCATACAGGGGTCGTGGTGTCTAGAGAGGTGGCGGGGGTGACCATGGAGCATGCATGCACATTGGCATTTGATGCGCGGTGCATCTTTGGAGATATATTTGCATACATGCCTAGTAGATACTAGTTGCATGTGTTTGTGGTATGTTGCATTTGTTTGCGATATGATTGTTGCATATGGTTGTCATGCTGCATACATGTCATTTATTTTACATGTATTTGCAGTCGTATTTATATTGCACAGGTGTCACGGGTATGTCTGTTGCAGATCCAGTGAGGTTACTGATTTTGATACCTTGCGTCGATTTCAGATTGGGTATGTATTTACCATTATGTCAGTAGTGGTTTGTGCAGTTTGTATGTCAGTTATGATTATGTCGGGTTACTACGTCAGGTATGTTCAGATGCATTGATTATGATAGTATGATCATGTTCTTTGTTTCCCTACTGAGACTGTATACTTTTGATCTCCGTGTTTTGTTTATGGACCATGCACTATCATTTCTATTACCCGCTGAGTTACCTATACTCACCACCGCATGTATACATTTGTGTTTTCAGGTAGCTTGTAGATGGTTGGTGTCGCTTGGAGTATCCTGTCTGCCGGGTCCTACGTCACATCCGAAGACCGTGCTTATTTTCTTTTGTATATTCTTTTTTTATTTTTGGCATTGTATTTGTGTATAGCCATGTGGCTATCCTATGGTTTTGGTGTTGTATTTGTGTTTAAGCCGTGCCGGCATGCATTGTATTTATTTGTGTTGTGTGGGCTTTCCTTCGTTTTTCCGCTGTGTTTTGGTACAGCCGTGTGGGCTGTTTTATATATAACTGCGTGGTTGTGATTGTTTCATTCCAGCCGTGTGGGCTGTTATTATAACTGCGTGGTTGTGTATATAAATATTCCAGCCGCATGTGGCTGATGTATTTTGCTTGTAGTGATGCTTCAGATTGTCACCGGTACTGGGGAGGTGCTGTCGGATTTTTGTCTGGCAGAGACTCCTTTGGGGGCGTGACATCCTGCTCCTGAGCTGTCTGGATGTCACCGAGCAAGGTAGACTCTAATGTCATAGTAGAGAGCTGTCTGACTATGAGCTCGAGACCGAAATCTGAGATCTCCTTCTGTAGGGGCGGTGACATGGCTGCTAGAGATAATAGGGTAGCGCTGGACTTCCTGCTGAGGGCGTCTGCTACCCTATTCGCTTTTCCTGGGTGGTAGAGGATATCTATGTCGTAGTCTTTGACCAGTTCTAGCCATCTGCGCTGTCGCATATTCAGATCCTTCTGAGTGAAGAAGTACTTCAGACTCTGATGATCTGTATACACTCTGCACTGAGCTTCATACAAGTAATGTCTCTAAATCTTGAGAGAGAACACCACCGCTGCAAGCTCAAGGTTATGAGTAGGATAGTTCTTCTCATAATCCTTAAGTTGTCTGGAGGCATAGGCGATCACCTTGCCATCTTGCATCATCACTGCTCCTAGTCCCAACTTCGAGGCATCACTATATATGTCAAAGCTATCTGCGTTCTCTGGTAGAGTCAGAATAGGTGCACTGGTCAATCTTCTTTTCAGCTCGCTGAAACTGTTCTCACAGTCCTCTGTCCACTGAAATTTTCTATTCTTTCTGGTAAGAGCTGTCAGTGGGGAGGCTATCCTGGAGAAGTCCTCTACGAATTTCCTGTAATAACCTGCTAATCCCAGAAAGCTTCTGATCTCACTGGCGTTCTTGGGTCTTTTCCAGTTACTCACAGCTTCTATCTTACTGGGGTCTACCATGATACCATCCTTTGAGATGATGTGACCCAGGAAGGACACCTGATCTAGCCAAAATTCACATTTGGTGAACTTGGCGTACAGCTGATTCTGCTGAAGGGTCTGCAATACTGTTTTCAGGTGCTCTACGTGTTCTTCCTGAGTTCTTGAATAGATAAGAATGTCATCGATGAACATGATAACGAACCTATCTAAATATTCTCTGAATACCCTGTTCATAAGGTCCATGAAAGTAGCTGGAGCATTTGTCACGCCAAAGGGCATGACTACGAACTCGTAATGTCCGTATCTAGTCCTGAATGCCGTCTTGGGTATGTCCCCTTCTTTAACCTTCACCTGATGATAACCTGATCTGAGGTCTATTTTAGAGAACACTGCTGCTCCCTTTAGCTGATCAAACAGGTCATCTATTCTGGGAAGAGGATACCTGTTCTTGATTGTGACTTGGTTCAGCGCTCGGTAGTCTATACACAGGCGCATGCTCCCATCCTTCTTCTTCACGAACAACACAGGCGCTCCCCATGGTGAGTGACTAGGACGTATGAAGCCTTTGGCAAGCAGCTCCTGTAGTTGTTCATGAAGTTCCTTCAGTTCTGCTGGAGCCATGCGGTAAGATGCTTTGGAGATAGGATTTGTACCGGGAATGAGCTCTATCTCAAATTCGATCTCCCTATCTGGTGCTAGGCCTGGTAACTCTTCAGGGAAGACTGCTGGGTAGTCACGTACGACTCGGACCTCTGCTAGCTGTTGGTCCTTGTCCTGACTGGTGCTGACTACGTGTGCTAAAAATCCAATACATCCTGAATCCATTAATCTCTGTGCCTTCATAGCTGAGAGAAATTTCTTGGGCTTTCTCTTTGGTTCTCCGACGAACTCAAACTGTGCTTCTGCTTCAGGTTGGAATACAACTTTCTGCTTACGACACTCGATGGAGGCACCGTATCTGATCAAGAAGTCCATTCCAAGGATGACATCGTAGTCAGTCATATTTAGCACTATCAGATCACAAAAGAGCTCTCTGTTTGCTATAATGACTGGCACTGCTCTGAGCCAGTGCGTGGATGCCATAATTTCTCCTGAAGGTAAGGTCGTCAGAAACTGACTACTGAGTACCTCTGGAGGTCTCGCTAATTTCTTTGCAAATGCCCTGGATATATAAGAATGGGTTGCCCTAGTATCGAATAAGACAGTTGTACTTTGCTGTAACATACTAATCTGACCTGTAACAACTGTCGAGGCATTTGCTACGTCCTCTGTGGTGAGTGAGTAGATCCTCGCATTGGTCGTAGTTGGAGGGGCTTCTAATCTGCCCTGGCTGATATGTGGACCATCTAAAGCGGCCTGCATCTGATGTAACTGAGCATACTGAATCTGCTGTGGCCGAGGAAGACCGGTCTTGTTTGGACACTTTGGCCATATGCCCTTCCCGTCCGCATTCAAAGCATCCTCGTGTGCCCTTACGACAAACTTGTGGTGGAATTTCTCAAGTAGCACACTTTGGATAATGGGCCGCTTGGTGGTCCTCCTTTGGGTAACTCCCGATTTGCGCTTGTTCGGAGTTCCCTTTCCGCTAGAGCCATGGGAGCTGTGGCCTCATTGCTTCGAGTGCCCGAGCCTCCTTGACCTTTAGCTCCGAGAGGACTTGCTTGATGCTATTCTGGTAATGCTCAGTGATTAGAGCACTGCTCACTAATTCTTCTGTGGTTTGTGGCCTATGAACGCCACCAGCCACGTTCATTGCTATTTCCGGCCTCAGCATCTTGAGCATCAACCGGATTCGTTCCCTTTCTGTGCTGACTAATTCAGGGCATATACGAGCCAACCTGTTGAATTTCTTCACGGCTTCCTCAACTGATAGGTTACCCTGACAAAACTCAGTGAACTCGTCGTAGTGACGGTTGGTGACCCGCACGTGAAAGAACTCCTCAAAGAATTCCTTCTCGAAGTCAGCCCATGTCATCTGGTTCACTGGGCGCTTCGCTCTGATTCTCTCCCACCACACACGTGCATCTCCTGTCAGATAGAAGGAGGCGCACTTCACCTTCTCATGTTCTGGCCAGTCCAGAAGCTCCATCGTACTTTCCAGTGTTTTGAACCATGCCTGAGCATCCCATGGTTCATTGCTGCCTGAGAAATTCTCTGGCTTGACTCTCTGCCACTGGATCGAATAGGCTTCTCTCGCCTCGCTACTGGGGCTACTGGTGCCGTAGGCTGGACTGGTGGAACCTCTATAGACCCCGGTGTCGCTAGGTTAGGCTCAGGGGTGACAGTGGGAGTGTTCTACTGACTAGCCTTAAGAGTGGCTATTTCTTGCTGCTGATCAGCTAGCTGCTGTTGTAACTGAGCCACTAACGCTGTATCTGGGGCTCAGTGGCTGGTGCCCTTCTAGCTGGGCGTCCTCGTGCCATTTCTAAAGACATGCAGGACATACATGACTAACACAAGCATAATAGAGAAACTATTGTTATCATGTTAACTACTATCATAAACAAGCATGCTTTAGTTATCTATAACAGAAAAGCACTAAACATACAAAGTGAGAGGTATTCTTACTTGGAAGCTGCAGGTACAATGCTGATGTGTGTGTAGGAAGTATGGAACACTGCTCTGATACCACTCTGTAACGACCCGCCTTCTACTGACTAGGCTGTGAGGCTGATCACTATATTATGCTGTGCTAAATTACTATTGCGGAAAATCTGGATTGATTAAAATTTTACTAAACTGATTACTGTAAAATCTGAACATAATATTCTAGGTGTACCTAGGAGTTGTACACATGCTAGGGAAGATAATCTATGCCTCTCGGATGTCCTGCTATCAGGCCTTCAATCGATCCATGAATCGATTAGGCTGATCGATCCGATGATCGATCCAACTTGATATCGGCACGAAGAAAAGCTGGATCGGTCGCCGACCGATCCAATGGCTATATGGCTTCAGATGCGGCTGGATCGGTCTACCGATCGATCCAGAGTACATTGATCGGCCGATCGATGTCTCACCGATCGGTCGGCCGACCGATCGTGAGCTTCGCGAGCTTCGTCGATCCGGATTGGTCACCGACCGATCCATAACAGACGCCAACTCTTTGATCGCGACTTCCCAACTACCTACTGACCTTCTGATCGATCCGTAGATCGATCTGGGTTTCTGATTTCGCACTGAAACTCTGATTTCAGCACTAGTTCGTGCCAAAACCTCATACAACAATTATACAATGCATGGAAAACATTCTAATGTCCACTAACTAGCATTCTAACATGACATAGTGCAAGGTTTATTAATTAATAGCATTTAAACCACTAGAAATGCATAAAAGTGTCTTAAGAAAAGAAACTAAGTTCTTAATTTGCTAAACTTCCTAAGGATCTTCATTCCAGGTTCCTGCCACACACACCATCTCTGCATTGACCTCCAGCTTCCTCTGCTAGTCCATCTTCCCTTTACCTTTATCTGCAGTATAAGGGAAAATAGAATCTGTAAGCTTAAAGTTTAGTAAGAAACCAACTACCTCACTAAAACATGCAACGATGCAAACATGTTTTTAAAGAAATGCTATTTAAAAACATGCACTGAATTTGTTAAAGCATGGCATACTGAAGTCACATGGCATAAATACTGAAACATGACATGCATAATAAAATCTAAGCATGGAGCTATCTCATGGTATCAACTAGGAGAACTAAACTGAAACTAAAACTGAGCTAACACTATATTCACATAACTAGATTACGAGTTTGAAAGCTATTATCATAATAAGTGAAAATAGTAATCATGCTGCTGTTTGGGCCCGACAACTGTACTTGCTGTGCGCGCATCCCTAGCTAGACCCGGGTTTGCAAGTCCCGCATTTAGTAGGGTTTACTAGGTTATCTAAACCTAGGGACGACTGTGGGAGCCCAACCCAATGGATATCTAATCCTGTACAGTGCCACTAAAAATAAAATACTGAATATAGCTACTAATTGTTTATTTTGCTGTTTCTAGGTTATCTGAACCTAGAGCTAGGTTATCTAAACCTAGAGGCGACAGTGGGAGCCCACCCATTGGACCGTAGTCCCATGTAAGCTGAAAATAGACTAATATACTGATTTAAATGCTACTAATGCATTTAACTGAGCTGTTAAAAATATCTGAGGTAATATTTAGCTACACTAATCATTTTGTCGAACACTTGGTGTGCTCCAACTCTCCCCTCTAATAGGGAGACCACCTCTAGGAACCCGACAACGTCTAGAGCCTCCAACTGAAGGAGAACAACGTGTTTGGCCCATCTAGAGGTGCTCAACTACATCCCTAATCTGCGAGGAGGGTTTAAACACACCCTGGGTGCCAAAAAATCTGCATATGGCTAAACTAAAGGCATGCAATCAAACGAAAGCTACTTATACTGCAGGTGAGGGGTTTCTTACCTCCTGTTAGGATTTTCTTACGATTCTAATCGCTGGATTTCCGGAGGAGACGATCCTTTCGACGATCTTCTCGCGTCTATGCGTTCCTCTCGTGGAGGGGAGCGTCCTCGTGTCGAAGTCATCGCCGAAAAGTGCCCTTGGAGCCCTAGGAGAGGAACCCTAGGCCTTCTTGTGGTTGGCGCCGAGAGAAGGAGAGGAGAAGGGTAGGTTCGGCGGTGAGGGTTTGAGGAGAGGAAAATCACGATCCAAATAACCCTTCACTCATTTATTTCCTATTTATATTAAGTGGTAATTTCCGCCCAAACCTAACATAAATATTATTGAATCCCTTTCCTTTCAGCACGGCCCTGTTGGGTTCAACTGGTTACTAATATTATGCGTAAACCATAGGTCTCGGGTTCAATTCTCGCTTAGGCCGTTTTTGTTTTCTATTTATTTTTGCTACTTCCGTTACTCTAAATATTCTGTAAAAATATCCTAAAATTCCAGAAAAATCATAGAATATTTCTAAAATAGTTTTGAGAATTTTCGGGCGTTACAAAAAATTTGAATCTTTCCTTTTATAAGATTCTACAAAAGATTAAGAGAAGAGCAAAATCTCTTTCCTTATTTGTAGATTAAAAGGTTGATTTTAATTTTGGTAAAAACTTTCCTTTTAATCATGGTCATGATTTAAAAGAAAGTTTAAAAATTAAAAATTCTCTTTTATTAGTTTCTACAAAAGATTAAGAAAAGATTTAATATCTTTCCTTATTTGTAGATTGAAAGGAGATTTTAATTTTTAGAGATAACTTTCCTTTTTGGAAATTATCCACATGTTTAAGAGAAAGATTTTAATTTATAAAATTTCTTTTTTATTAACCAATCAAGAAGGGATAAAAATTATTGGAGAAATTTTTATAAATTTCCGGAAACAAATTAGGAAGTTTTAATTCTTGTTTTAATTAAAACTCTCCTTGTTTTGGGGAAAGAGGTGGCCGACCATTGTAATTGAAAAAAGAAAATTGTTTTAATTAAAATAATTTTCCTTTTTCATAGCAAAAGAATTAAGGACATTTTTATTTAAATTTCCTTATTTGCCAAAACCAAGGATTATAAATGAGGGGGTAGAGGTGCCTTCATAATGAACGACTCTATTCTTTTTCTTCCTCTTTTTTCTTCCTAGGTGTGGTCGGCCCCTAGAGGTTCCCCTTCCCCTTCTTTCTTCTCCTTCTTGTGGCCGAGACTTCATCACCTCTTGGAGACATAGAAGTGGCCGGATCTAGCTGGGAGAAAAGGAGAGAAAGGAGGCTTGTTTCTTGCATCCCTTGGAGCTTGGTTGGTGGAAAAAGTTCTTCATCCTTTGGAAGTTTTTGCTTGGCCGAAACTTGAAGGAAGGAAGAAGAAGGTGCCTTGGTGGTTCTCATCTCGGAAGATCATTGCCCACACAATGTCCAAGGTTAGAAGAGGAATACGGTAGAAGATCAAGAGGTCATTAAAAGTTCACAAATAACTAGTAATTGTTTTCCGCATCATACTAGTTTTATTTCTTTGTAAAAATACCAAATACCAGAGGCATGTGATTCTAGGTTTCGAATTAGTTTTCGATGTTGTGTTCTTTTGTTTTCTTTTCGAACTTGTGCTTCGATTGTTCTTTTTGGTTAACCTAGAGTTATTTAAGGAAATTAAATATTAACTTTCCTTAAGAGGCTTTGTCTATGCGGTGGTGGTTGCTCCCATATCCAAGAAGGCCATGTGCCTCGCTATGCAGTCCTGGAAGCCAAATTTAGAAATTAATATTTAATCAACTTTGTGACCTAGGTGATTTGGATTGAACGTGTTAAGTTCCACAGGAGATCCAAGTCTAAACCTAAAAGAACAAATAAATTAAACTTAGGATCAAACGTGTTAAGTTCTGCAGGCGATCCAAGTTTAATTTAAAAGAACACATGGTAGCTAGGAAAATGTTCAGACCTTTGTACAAAATTTTTGTACAGTGGAACCGATAGGTTTTCCGAGTAGCAACCAACAATTGGTATCAGAGCTAGGGTTTTGCCTTTGTGTATTTGGTATTAGTTTAATTATGCACATGACATACATAATTTAGGCAGGATAATAGTAGGATGTGCTAACTTTGTGGATGCAGGATCCAACTATTATGGCTTATAGATATTGTGTGTGTGATTGGACCCTTGGACATGTCAAGGGCATTTTATTGTGTGTGCATGATTGTATTATAAAATATAGCTGGAGCTGTATTTAGTTTTATTAGGATTTTATTTTTTGATCTAGTTACATGTACATTCCTTTTATGGAATATAGGATTGATGGATGTAAATTTTATTTTTATGTTCGATCTAGTTTACATGTACATTCCTTCGAGGAATATAGGATCGAAAAATGTAAAATTCTATTTATGTTGCGGATCGAATCTTGCAAGGCGTGGAACCTTTTGAGGGCCAGAGGCGCAGGGGAACAAGGAGCAAGATGGATGCGACAACTAGACCCGGTGGCAGTGGCCAAAGATGGCAGCAGCTAGGGTTGGCGACACACGGAGGACAGCAATAGATAAAAGCCATAATAGTTGAAATTTAGTTTTTCTATTTATTGCTTTTTATGCTGTGTTGTGTGTGCTTGTTAGTATGCATGCTAAGTAGGCTAGCATAGTCAAAATTCCTCACTTTAAATAACTAAGTGGGAGAGGGATTTATTTTTTAAATAAATTCCACAGTCTCCATTACTGGTTTATAAGTGATGCAACAAGCTTGCGCGTTGGCTCTGAGTGCCTACTTCCATATTGGATGAGCTTGTTTGCGGATCACTAGCTTAAACTTCCATTTTGGATGACTATAGGAAGTTAATTAAGAGCGTGTGATCTTCCCCATCGGAAGGGGCACAATCTTATTAATGGACTTACTGTCAAGTAATGGTATACACTTAGGCACGTCTAATAGTATCCTCCCCATCGGAGTCACTGTTATTATTTGTGTGACCGAAGAAAACCAACTATTAATTTGTCAAATAAATAGGTTGACAAGATAATAAAATTAAAAACTCCTCTTACAAATGTTTGATTTTGTATACGCCCACACCATCGTGGCATACAAAATTCACGGTATTTGAGGTAATTTTATTTTGTCATAAAGATTTATTGACAAGATAACTAATGGGTAAAACCCTCCTCTTACAAATGTTTAAATTTTGTATACGTCCACACTATCGTGGCATGCAAAATTCACGGTGTTTGAGGTGTTGGTGAATTTAAATAATATTGTTTGAGGAATCAATGTTATTTTAAATTCAAAAAGTTTTGACCAAATATTTGATCAAAGACAGATCAACTATTAATTTTATTCGTCATAAAGTAAAGTTGACGAGATAATAAAATTAATGGATAAAATCTCCTCTTTGATTTTGTATACGTCCACACTATCGTGGCATACAAAATTCATGGGGATTTTAAAGAATTGATCTTGACCAAATATTTTTGTGATTCTTAGGATTTAAAATGTTTGTCAATTCCCTAGTTGTTATACTATAGGAAAGACTTAGTAGTCCCAATTGTAATGATTGGAAATAGGACTTGGACATTAAGGTAGACTGTCTTCTTAGAACTAAGAACAATATAGGTGTATTTAATTCATTAGTTGAAACATGTTTAGTGGTGTTATCTACCAGAACCTGGAGTGTAGATACAGATGCCATTAATCATGTTCGTAATTCATTACAGGGTTCCAGGAAATCCGACAACTAAATGAAAATAAAAACACCGTCCACATGGGCACTGCTGTAAAAGTGGCAGCTGTTGCAGTGGGAGATGTTTATCCTTTGATAAGAATAAAACATGGATTTTGAGTAATTGTCTTTACGTACCAAGTTTAGAAAGAACTAGTTTTCAATTTCTAAACTATTCAAAGAACTTGATATTCTGCCTCTTTTAATAAAGTTGTTATCAAGAAAAAGAGGGAAGTTATCTGTTCTGGTACGTTGGTTGACAATTTATAAATCCAATAACTCTCACGATGCAACAAATGGAAATTAGTAACACATCTTCTAACTTTAAGAGAAAGCAACCTTCGGAAATGAACCAATTATATCTTTGGCATCTAAGGCTAGGTTATATTAACTTGAGTAGGATTCATTGGTAGCTGATGAACTTTTGGGTTCATTAGTAGTGGAAATCTTTTCAACCTGCGAGTCTTACTTAGAAGGAAAAATAACCGAGAAGCTTTTTAAGTATAAGGGGTATGGAGCCAAAGATACATTGGAATTGGTTCATTCTGATTTGTGCGATCCTATGACTATCCAGACAAGAGGTAGTATCGAATATTTCATCTATTTTATAGACAACTATTCAAGATACAAATATATTTACTTAATGTGCCGTAAGACTAAGTGCTTTGATTAGTTCAAAGAGTACAAGGCTGATGCGGAGAAACGTTAAAGTAAAAGTATCAAGTCACTATGGTAAGATCGTAGTGGCAAGTGCCTCTTGGGACAATTTAGGAGTCACTTATCAAAAGTAGGGATTCAATCCCAACTAACTGCACCTGGTACATCCCAACAGAATGGTGTAGTAGAAAGAAGGTATAGGACTCTTATGGAAATAATTAGATTGATGATGAGCTATTCAGAAAATTACCAAGTTCATTTTAAGGATATACTCTGAAAAAGAAAGTGAACATAGTACCTTCCAAAGTCAGAACTCTCTACTCATATAGAATTGCTGAATAGGCGTAAGCCTATTTTGAAGCATATTCAGATTCGGGTAGTCCAGCACATATGCTGAAGAGAGACAATGATAAGTTGGATAGGAATTCACTTGTTTATGGGTTATCCTAGAGAAACGAAAGTAGACTTATAGTCTTAAAAATCAGAAGGTCATTGTTAGCATCAATGACTGATTTTTAGAAGAGGACTATATAATGAACCACAAGCTCATAAGTAAATTTGTTCTTAATAAAAGACACGTCTAATCTAGTACCAACTGTACAAGATGAAATATCACAAGAAACTGCAACACGTATCACAATTGATACACAATTATAGACAGTGCATCATCGTAGTGGGAGGGTTGTCAAACAACCTAAAAGATTCATGTTTTGGAAAAATCTTTGGACTTGATCCCAAATGAACATGAGCCTGATCCTGGACATATGATGAAGCACTCCAAGACAAAGATGCAGCATCTTGGCAAACAACAATGAATATAGAATTAGAATATATGTATTCTAATCAAATCTGAAAGCTTGTAGAACCACCAGATGGTGTAAAAGCCATTGGGTGAAAATAGGTCTACAATAGGAAAAGATGGATAGACAGGAAGGTGGAAACTTTCAAAGCAAGGCTTGATGAAAAAGGAAACTTTTTCACTGGTAGCCATGCTTAAGTCTATCCGGATTCTTTTATCTATTTGGCAAGTGGATGTCAAGACAGCATTCCTTAATGGAAGTCTTGAAGAAAGCATCCATATAAAGCAACCAGAAGGGTTCATTGCAAAGGGCAAAGAGAGTCTTGTGTGCAAGCTCAATCAGTCTATGGACTGAGGCAAAGCTTCAAGGTCTTGGAACATCCGGTTTATCAAAGTAATCCAGACCTATGGATTTATTTAGTAATCGGATAAGTCTTGTGTATACAAAAAGTGTGATGGAAACGTGGTGATATTTCTTGTACTATACGTAGATAACATTTTTGGTAATTGGAAACAATATCAAAGTGTTGTCAGAAGTAAGGGTACGGTTGTCCAAACAATTCGATATGAAGGACTTGGGAGAATGTATATATTCTTGGGATCAAAGTAATAAGGGATCACAAGAAAAGAATATTTTACTTATCCCAAACTTCATATATCGAAAAAAAATTCTTGCTCATTTTAAGCATGCAGAACTCCAAGAAAGGTTTCTTACCTTTTGGGCTTGGAGTAGCTTTATCTAAAGAGATGTCTCCGAAGACATCAAAGGAGATAGAGGAAATGAAGGCAGTTCTTTATGCTTCGGCTATCGGTGTTGGTTGCTACTCAGAAAACCTAGAGGTTCCACTGTACAAAAATTTTGTACAAAGGTCTGAACCTTTTCCTAGCTACCATGTGTTCTTTTAAATTAAATTTTGGATCGCCTGCGGAACTTTACACGTTTGATCCAAAACTTAATCTATTTGTTCTTTTAGGTTTTGACTTGGATCTCCTACGGAACTTAACACGTTCGACCCAAGTCACCTTAAGTTATTAATTCCATTAAATATTAATTTCCATAATTGGTTCCCAGTATTGACGTGGCGAGGCACATGACCTTCTTGGATATGGGAGCAACCACCACCGACTAGACAAAACCTTTTATGGAAAGCTAATATTTAATTTCCTAAAATAACTTTAGGTTAACCGAAAGGAACAATCAAATCACAAGGAAAAAAAATAAAAGAACACAACATCGAAAAACATATTTGAAATTCTAGAATCGTAAGCTTCTTGTATTTGGTATTATTTCCATAAATAACTAGTATGATGCGGAAAGGAAAAATTACTAGTTATACCTTCTAGAAAGACCCCTTGATCTTCTACCGTATTCCTCTTCTAACCTCGGACGTTGTGTGGGCAACGATCTTCCGAGATGAGAAACCACCAACCACCTTCTTCTCCTCCTAGCTAGGTTCGGCCACAATAAGGAAGCTTTACCAAGGATGAAGAACAAAACACCAACCAAGCTTCAAGAGATGCAAGCTTTCTCTCCTTCTTCTTCTTCTTCTTCAAGTAGTATCCGGCCACCGCAAGAGCTCCAAGGGAGATGAATGATTCAGCCACCACAAGAGGAAGAGAGGGAGAGGATGATGGCCGGCCACAACACCAAGGAAAATAAGAAGAGAAATAATAGAGGTTGTCACCATGAAGGCACCCTCACCCCTTCTTTTATATTCCTTGGCCTTGGCAAATTAGGAAATTTAATTACAATAAAATTTTCTTAATTTCCTTGACATGATTTAATTGAGAAAAATAAAATAAAATTTCCCAATTAAAAACATAATGGCCGGCCACATCATGAAGGAATAAATTAGACAAGTTTTAATCAATAAATTAAAACTTCCTAATTTGTTTCCGGAAATTTTAAAAAAATAAAATTTCCTTTTAAAATCCCTTCATGGTTGATAAAAAGAAATTTCTATAATTTTAATTTTCAACATGTGAATAATTTTTCAAAGAGAAAAAAAAAATATCTTCCCAATCTACAAATAAGGAAAGAGATCTAATTTCTTTCTTTTAATCTTTTGTAGATCTTTTAAATAGAGATATTTTAATTTTAATTCTCTGTAATAAATTATATCTTCTACATAATAAAAAATTAAAATTAAAATTAAAATTCTTTTTAATTTAATGTGACCGGCCCCCTCTAGCTTGGGTTCAAGCTAGGGCCGGCCACCCTAAACTATGCTTAGGCCGACCCTAGCTTGGTTCCCAAGCTAGCTTGGCCGACCCCCTTTAAGTGGGTATAGAAGGTGGGTATAGTACTCTATAAATAAGAGGCTACGATAGGGACCGAGAGGAGGAATTGGTTTTGGTCTCCCGATAAAATTAAGCATCCCGTGTTCGCCCCGAACACACAACTTAATTTTATCAATAATAATTCATTCCACTAGAGAACTATTATTGAACTACCGCACCAATCCCAAATTACATTTTTGGGCTCCTTCTTATTATGAGTGTGTTAGTCTCCTTGTGTTTAAGATGTCGAATGTCCACTAATTAAGTGAGTTACTGACAACTCATTTAATTAATATCTTAATCCAAGAATAGTACCACTCAATCTTATCGTCATGTCGGACTAAGTCCACCTGCAGGGTTTAACATGACAATCTTTATGAGCTCATCTTGGGGACATTATCAACCTAGATTACTAGGACACAGTTTCCTTCTATAATCAACAACACACACTATAAGTGATATCATTTCTCAACTTATCGAGCTTATTGATTCATCGAACTAAATCTCACCCATTGATAAATTAAAGAAATAAATATCAAATATATGTGCTTGTTATTATATTAGGATTAAGAGCACACACTTCCATAATAACTGAGGTATTTGTTCCTTTATAAAGTCAATATAAAAGAAACGACATCAAATGATCCTACTCAATACACTTTAAGTGTACTAGTGTAATTATATAGTCAAGATAAACTAATTCCTAATTACACTATGACCTTCCAATGGTTTGTTCCTTTCCATTTTGGTCATGAGCTACTGTTTATAATTTATAAGGTATTGATAACATCATCTTCTGTATATGACACCACATACTATGTTATCTACAATATAAATTAATTGAATAACTACAACAAATGTAGATAATTTGACCAAATGTGGTTCTTTATTCAAAACAAATGTTTACAAAAGCTTAGGCTTTTAGTATACACTCTAACAATCTCCCACTTATACTAATGACTAAGCTGCCATTTCTTCTGCCATACATCTGATTCCCATTCCCTCCACATGTCGATCGAAAGCTTTAGCTGGAAGGGCCTTAGTGAAAGGATCTGCCAGGTTATCTACTGATGCAATCTTGGCGATGACAACTTCTCCTCGCTTCACGATATCTCGTATCAGGTGGTACTTGCGCTCTATATGTTTACTTGCCTTATGGGCTCGTGGTTCCTTCGAGTTTGCAACTACACCACTATTATCACAATAAATTGTGATGATTTTGGGCAAACCAGGAATCACATCTAAGTCCATTAGAAAGTTCCTAAGCCATACTGCTTCTTTAGCTGCCTCAGAGGCTGCTACATACTCAGCTTCCATGGTTGAGTTCAAAACTCATTTCTGCTTAACACTCCTCCATGAAATGGCTCCACCTCCTAAAGTAAACACATAGCCTGATGTAGACTTACTGTTGTCCCTATCTGATTGGAAATCTGAATCCGTGTAACCCACAGGGAGCAGATCGTCTGCTTGGTAAACTAGCATATAATCTCTAGTCCTTCTCAGATACTTTAATATATGCTTTACCGCAGTCCAATGTCCTTGTCCAGGATTACTCTGATATCTGCTAACCATGCCCACGGTAAAACAAATATCAGGTCTCGTACATAGCATTGCATACATTATGCTTCCTACAACCGAAGCATAAGGAACTGCTTTCATGTCCTCTATCTCCTTTGATGTCTTTGGAGACATCTCTTTAGATAGAGCTACTCCATGCCTAAAATGTAAGAAACCTTTCTTGGAATCCTGCATGCTAAAACGAGCAAGGATTGTATCTATATATGAAGCTTGGGACAGACACAACATTCTTTTCTTGCGATCCCTTATTACTTTGATCCCAAGAATGTGTGCACACTCTCCTAAGTCCTTCATATCAAATTATTTGGACAATCATACCCTTACGTCTGATAATACCTTGACATTGTTGCCAATTAACAAAATATCATCTACGTATAGTACAAGAAATACCACCACGTTTCCGTTACACTTCTTGTATACACAAGACTCATCCGGACACTGAATAAATCCATATGACTGGATTACTTCATTAAACCGGATATTCCAAGACCTTGAAGCTTGCTTCAGTCCATAAATGGACCGATTGAGCTTGCACACTAGATGCTCTTTGCCTTTTTCAATAAACCCTTCTGGTTGCTTCATATGGATGTTCTCTTCAAGACTTCCATTAAGGAAAGCTGTCTTGACATCCATTTGCCAAATCTCATAATCCATATGAGCAGCAATGGATAAGAGTATCCGGATAGACTTAAGTATGACTACCGGTGAAAAGGTCTCCTCATAATCGATTCCCTCTTTCTGAGTGTACCCTTTCGCAACAAGCCTAGCTTTGAAGGTTTCTACCTTCCCGTTTGTCCCTCTTTTCCTTTTGTAGATCCACTTGCATCCAACGGCTTTTACACCATCAGGTGGTTCTACGACCTCCCAGACCTTATTAGAATACATAGACTCTATTTCAGAATTCATTGCCTTTTGCCAAGATGCTGCATCTATATCTTGGAGTGCTTCGTCATATGTTCGGGGATCAGGTTCATGTTTACCCGGGATCAAGTCCGAAGACTCTCCCAAAAACATGAATCTTTCAGGCTGCCTTACAACCCTCCCACTACGACGAGGCACTGTCTGTGGTTGTGTATCATGTGTGACACGTATTGCAGTCTCTTGTGGTACTTCATCTTGTACTGTTGGTACTGAAGTAGACGTGTCTTCTCTAAGTTCTTCTAAAACAACTTTGCTACTGGGCTTGTGATCTATTATATAGTCTTCTTCTAAAAACTGGCATTGGTGCTAACAATGACCTTCTGGTCTTTAGGACTATAAAATAAACCACCTTTCGTTCCTTGGGATACCCCACAAACACGCGAACTTCTGTACAAGATTATAACTTATCAGCATCTGGTTTCAGCACATGTGCTGGACTACCCCAAATTCGAATATGTCTTAGACTAGGCTTTCGCCCATTCCACAATTCTGTGGGAGTAGAAGAAACTGATTTAGAAGGTACTAAGTTCATAATATACACTGCTGTTTCCAGAGCGTATCCCCAAAACGAATTTGGTAATTCTGAGTAACTCATCATCGATCTAACCATCTCCATAAGAGTCCTATTCCTTCGTTCTGCCACACCATTCTGTTGGGGTGTACCAGGTGCGGACAGTTGGGATTGAATCCCGGCCTCTGATAAGTTATTCCTAAACTCTCCTAATAGGTATTCGCCACCACGATCAGACCGTAGTGTCTTGATACTTTTACCTAGTCGTTTCTCCACATCAGCCTTGTACTCTTTGAACTTATCAAAGCACTCAGACTTGCGGCGCATTAGGTAAATGTATCCGTATCTTGAATAATCGTCTATAAAAGAGACAAAATATTCAAAACCTCCTCTTGCCTGGACAGACATAGGACCACACAAATTAGAATGAACCAATTCTAACACTTCTTTGGCTCTATACCCCTTGGCTTTGAAAGGCCTCTTGGTCATTTTACCTTCCAAGCAAGATTCACAAGTTGGAAAATTTTCCAATTCTAATAAACTCAAAATTCCATCGGTCATAAGCCTCTGAATCTTACTTAAGTTAATATAACCAAGCCTTAGATGCCGAAGATATGCTTGGTTCATTTCCGAAGGTTCTTTTCTCTTATTAGAGTTAGAAGATGAATTATAAATTTCCATGTTTTGCTTTGTGGGAGAAATTGGATTTAAAATATACAAATTGCCAACTAATGCACCAGAACAGATAATCACTTTATTTCTCTTAATAACTACATCGTTACTAAATGAAACTGAATATCCATCCAAAAACAGTTTAGAAACTGAAATTAAATTCTTTCTAAAAATGGGTACATAAAGACAATTTCTTAAAACCAAATTTCTATTTCTATTAAAAGATAAGTAGACATCTCCCACTGCAACAACCGCCACCTTAGTAGCATTGCCAATGTAGACGGTAATTTCTCCTTCAGATAGTCGTCAGGTTTCCTGGAACCCCTGCAAGGAATTGCAGACATGATCAGTGGCTCCCTTATCTAGACACCAGGTGCTGGTAGATAACACCGCTAAACATGTTTCAACAACTAGAGCATGAGATATACCTTTGTTGTTCTGATTCCTACGAGGACAGTCCGCCTTCCAATGCCCTGACTGCTTGCAGATGAAGCACTTGCCCTTCGGCTTCTTCATTCCAGCTTTAGGTCCTATACTCTGAGATTTATTCACTTTCTTTGCTGAACCAACTTGTTTCTTCATCTTCTTTCCTTTCGGTTTAGAAGTAGAACCATTTTCAGCATAGTGAATATGAGAATTGTGACGAAACAAACCTTCTGCTGCCTGAAGTTCTGTCAGTAGTTCTGCCAATGAATATACCCTTTTGTTCATATTGTAATTCAGGTGGAATTGCTCAAAACTTCTAGGTAGTGTTTGGAGGATCATATCGATCTGGGTTTCCCCATCAATTTCTCCTCCAAGGATCTGTATTTCATTCAGATAAGCCATCATCTTTAGGATATGATCCCTTACAGGGGTACCCTCTTGCATGGTGGCTGTCATTATCTTTCTCATGGCTTCTTGCCTAGAAGCCCGATCCTGATGACCAAAGAGTTCCTAGAGATTGTTCATAATATCATAGGCTGTTGGTAAATCTTGATGCTGATGTTGCAATACATTTGACATTAAAGCCAAATGTAACACCGCGCCATCTCATCTGCTTTTACCCATTTCCTATGATATTCAATCTCCTCTTGGGTAGATTCACCAGTGAGTGCATCAGGACAAGGCTCAGTCAGTACAAACTTATAGCTTTCAGCAGTAAGAACAATGTCTAGGTTTCTTTTCCAATCTATGTAGTTAGGACCAGTAAGTCTATTTTGTTGTAGTATGATGGACAGTGGGTTGAAAGTCATCCTAAGAATCACAAATAACTTTTGGTCAGAACTATAAATTTAGAATAATATTGATTCCTCAAACAATACTATTTTAAATTAACCAACACCTTAAAATACCGCGAATGTTGTATGCCACGATAGTGTGGACGTATACAAATTCATCATTTGTAAAAGGAGGGTTTAACCCATTAATTTTACTATCTTGTCAACCTAACTTTTTGACAAATAAAATTAATAGTTGGTATCCTTTGGTCACACGAATAATAGCAGTGACTCCGATGGGGAGGATACTATTAAACGTGCCTAAGTGTATACCACTACTTGACACTAAGTCCATTAATAAGATTGTGCCCCTTCCGATGGGGAAGATCGCACGCTCTTAATTAACTTCCTATAGTCATCCAAAATGGAAGTTTGTTCTAGTGATCCACAAACAAGCTCATCCGATATGGAGGAAGGCACTCAGAGCCAACGCGCAAGCTTGTTTGCATCACTTACAAACCAGTAATGGAGACCGTGGAATTTACTTAAAAATCCCTCTCCCACTTAATTATTTATAAATGAGGAATTTTAACTATGCTAGCCTACTAAACATGTATACTAACATGCACACACAGCACAATATAAAAGCAATAAATAGAAAATCTAATTTTCAACTATTATGGCTTTTATCTATAGTTGTCCTCCGTGTGTTGTCATCTCAAGCTGCTGTCATATTTGACCACCGCCACCGGGTCTAGCTGTCGCATCCATCTTGCTCCTTGTTCCGCTGCGCCTCTGGACCTCAGAAGGTTCCACGCTTTGCAAGATTCGATCCGCGACATAAATAGAATTTTACAATTTTGATCCTATATTCCTCGAAGGAATGTACATGTAAACTAGATCGAACATAAAATAAAAATTTACATCCATCGATCCTATATTCCATAAAAGGAATGTACATGTAACTAGATCAAAAATAAAATCCTAATAAAAACTAAATACAGCTCCTGCTGTATTTTATAATACAATCATGCACACACATATAAATTGCCCTTGACATGTCCAAGGGTCCAATCACACACATAAAAACTATAAGCCATAATAGTTGGATTCTGCATCCACAAACTTAGCACATCCTGCTATTAACCTGCCTAAATTATGTATGACATGTGCATAATTAAACTAATACCAAATACACAGAGGCAAAACCCTAGCTCTGATACCAATTGTTGGTTGTTACTCGGAAAACCTAGAGGTTCCACTGTACAAAAATTTTGTACAAAGGTATGAACCTTTTCCTAGCCACCATGTGTTCTTTTAAATTAAATTTTGGATCGCCTGCGGAACTTTACACGTTTGATCCAAAACTTAATCTATTTGTTCTTTTAGGTTTTGACTTGGATCTCCTGCGGAACTTAACACGTTCGACCCAAGTCACCTTAAGTTATTAATTCCATTAAATATTAATTTCCATAATTGGTTCCCAGTACTGACGTGGCGAGGCACATGACCTTCTTGGATATGGGAGCAACCACCACCGACTAGACAAAACCTTTTATGGAAAGCTAATATTTAATTTCCTAAAATAACTTTAGGTTAACCGAAAGAAACAATCAAATCACAAGGAAAAAAAAACAAAAGAACACAACATCGAAAAATATATTCGAAATTCTAGAATCGTAAGCCTCTTGTATTTGGTATTATTTCCATAAATAACTAGTATGATGCGGAAAGGAAAAATTACTAGTTATACCTTCTAGAAAGACCCCTTGATCTTTTACCGTATTCCTCTTCTAACCTCGGACGTTGTGTGGGCAACGATCTTCCGAGATGAGAAACCACCAACCACCTTCTTCTCCTCCTAGCTAGGTTCGGCCACAATAAGGAAGCTTTACCAAGGATGAAGAACAAAACACCAACCAAGCTTCAAGAGATGCAAGCTTTCTCTCCTTCTTCTTCTTCTTCAAGTAGTATACGGCCACCGCAAGAACTCCAAGGGAGATGAAGGATTCGGCCACCACAAGAGGAAGAGAGGGAGAGGATGATGGCCGGCCACAACAACCAAGGAAAAGAAGAAGAGAAATAATAGAGGTTGTCACCATGAAGGCACCCTCACCCCTTCTTTTATATTCCTTGGCCTTGGCAAATTAGGAAATTTAATTACAATAAAATTTCCTTAATTTCCTTGACATGATTTAATTGAGAAAAATAAAATAAAATTTCCCAATTAAAAACATAATGGCCGGCCACATCATGAAGGAATAAATTAGACAAGTTTTAATCAACAAATTAAAACTTCCTAATTTGTTTTCGAAAATTTTTAAAAAATAAAATTTCCTTTTAAAATCCCTTCATGGTTGATAAAAAGAAATTTCTATAATTTTAATTTTCAACATGTGAATAATATTTCAAAGAGAAAAAATAAAATATCTTTCCAATCTACAAATAAGGAAAGAGATCTAATCTCTTTCTTTTAATCTTTTGTAGATCTTTTAAAGAGAGATATTTTAATTTTAATTCTCTATAATAAATTATATCTTCTACATAATAAAAAATTAAAATTAAATTTTTTTTTTAATTTAATGTGACCGGCCCCCTCTAGCTTGGGTTCAAGCTAGGGCCGGCCACCCTAAACTATGCTTAGGCCGGCCCTAGCTTGGTTCCCAAGCTAGCTTGGCCGACCCCCTTTAAGTGGGTATAGAAGGTGTGTATAGGTGGGTATAGTACTCTATAAATAAGAGGCTACGATAGGGACCGAGAGGAGGAATTGGTTTTGGTCTCCCGATAAAATTACGTGTTCGTTCCGAACACACAACTTAATTTTATCAATAATAATTCATTCCACTAGAGAACTATTATTGAACTACCGCACCAATCCCAAATTACATTTTTGGGCTCCTTCTTATTATGAGTGTGTTAGTCTCCTTGTGTTTAAGATGTCGAATGTCCACTAATTAAGTGAGTTACTGACAACTCATTTAATTAATATCTTAATCCAAGAATAATACCACTCAACCTTATCGTCATGTCGGACTAAGTCCACCTGCATGGTTTAACATGACAATCTTTATGAGCTCATCTTGGGGACATTATCAACCTAGATTACTAGGACACAGTTTTCTTCTATAATCAACAACACACACTATAAGTGATATCATTTCTCAACTTATCGAGCTTATTGATTCATCGAACTAAATCTCACCCATTGATAAATTAAAGAAATAAATATCAAATATATGTGCTTGTTATTATATTAGGATTAAGAGCACACACTTCCATAATAACTGAGGTATTTGTTCCTTTATAAAGTCAGTATAAAAGAAATGACCTCAAATGGTCCTACTCAATACACTCTAAGTGTACTAGTATAATTATATAGTCAAGATAAACTAATTCCTAATTACACTATGACTTTCCAATGGTTTGTTTCTTTCCATTTTGGTCATGAGCTACTGTTTATAATTTATAAGGTATTGATAACATCATCTTCTGTATGTGACACCACATACTATGTTATCTACAATATAAATTAATTGAACAACTACAACAAATGTAGATAATTTGACCAAATGTGATTCTTTATTCAAAACAAATGTTTACAAAAGCTTAGGCTTTTAGTATACACTCCAACAAATGGAAGCCTAATATATGATATGCACGAGATCAGAAATCTGTTTTGCCAAGGGCATAGTTAGCAGATATCAAAGTAACCCTTGACAAGGACATTGGATTGCAGTAAAACATATATTGAAGTACCTTAGAGGCACTTGAGATTATATGCTAGCTTACAAGGCAGTTAATTTGGTCCCTGTGGGTTGCATGGATTTTGACTTCCAATCGGATAGGGACAATAGTAAGTCAACCTCGGGGTTTTGTATTTACTTTAGGAGGTAAAGTCATAACTATGGAAGAGTGATAAGCATAGGTGTTTTTCTGGACTCTACCATAGAAGCTGAGTATATGGCAAGCCTCTGAGGTAGTCATAAAAGCTGAATGACTCAATAACCTCAAGATAGACTTAGATATGATTTCTGATTTGTCCAAAGATTATTACAATTTATTGTAATAATAGTGGTGCAGTAGCAAACTCGAAGAAACCATGAGTCTATAAGGCAAGTAAACACAATAGAGCGCAAGTACCACCCAATACGAGAAATCATATAAACGAGGAGAAGTTGTTGCTGCCTAGATTGCATCAGATGATGACCTATAGATCTTTTCACTAAGGCCCTTAAGGTAAGAGCTTTTGATTTGGAATGTTGAAGGGTTGAGATTCAGATGTATGACAGCAAATATGGCAGCTTAGTCTTTTAATATAAGTGGGAGATTGTTAGGATGTATACTAAAAGCCTAGCTTTTGGTATAAACATTTATCTAGAAATAAGAATCACATTGGTCAAATGTCTACATTTATGATAAATGTAGTTGTTCAATTAATTTATATTGTAGATAACATGGTGTGTGGTGTCACACACAGAGGATCATGTTATCAGTACCTTATAAATTATAAACAGTAGCTCACGACCAAGATGAAAAGGAACAAACCATTGGAAGGTCGTAGTGTAATTAGGTATTAGTTTATCTTAACTATATAATTACACTAGTACACTTAGAGTGTATTGAGTATGACCATTAGAGGTCGTTTCTTTTATACCGACTTTATAAAGGAACAAAGACCTCAGTTATTATGGAAGTGTGTGCTCTTAATCCTAATATAATAACAAGCACATATATTTGATATTTATTTCTTTAATTTATCAATGGGTTAGATTTAGTTCGATAAATCAATAAGCCTGATAAGTTGGAAAATGATATCACTTATAGTGTGTGTTGTTGATTATAGAAGGAAACTGTGTCCTAGTAATCTAGGTTGAGAATGTCCCCAAGAGGAGCTCATAAGGATTGTCATGTTAGACCCTGTAGGTGGACTTAGTCCGACATGATGATAAGGTTGAGTGGTACTACTCTTGGACTAAGATATTAATTAAATGAGTTGTCAGTAACTCACTTAATTAGTGGACATTCGACATCTTAAACACAGGGAGACTAACACACTCATAATAAGAAGGAGCCCAAAAATATAATTTGGGATTGGTGCGGTAGTTCAATAATAGTTCTCTAGTGGAATGAATTATTATTGATAAAATTAAGTTGTGTATTCGGGGCGAACACGGGATGCTTAATTTTATCGGGAGACCAAAACCAATTCCTCCTCTCGGTCCCTATCGTAGCCTCTTAATTATAGAGTATTATACCCACCTATACCCACCTTCTTACCCATCCTATAAGGGTCGGCCAAACTAGCTTGGAGACCAAGCTAGGGCCGGCCATGGCTTGGTTCATGGGTGAATTCATGTGGCCAGTCCTAGCTTGAACTCAAGCTTAGGTAGCCGGCCCTATTAAAATAAAAAGGAATTTTAATTTAAAATTTTTTTCTTATGTGGATAACATGATTTAAAAGAGAGTTTAAAATTTTGAATATTTCCTTTTATAAGATTCTACAAAAGATTAAGAGAAGAGCTAAATCTCTTTCCTTATTTGTAGATTAAAAGGTTGATTTTAATTTTGGTAAAAACTTTCTTTTTAATCATGTTCATGATTTAAAAGAAAGTTTAAAAATTAAAAATTCTCTTTTATTAGTTTCTACAAAAGATTAAGAAAAAATTTAATATCTTTCCTTATTTGTAGATTGAAAGGAGATTTTAATTTTTAGAGATAACTTTTCTTTTTGAAAATTATCCACATGTTTAAGAGAAAGATTTTAATTTATAAAATTTCCTTTTTATTAACCAATCATGAAGGGATAAAAATTATTGGAGAAATTTTTATAAATTTCTGGAAACAAATTAGGAAGTTTTAATTCTTGTTTTAATTAAAACTCTCCTTGTTTTGGGGAAAGAGGTGGCCGGCCATTGTAATTGAAAAAAGAAAATTGTTTTAATTAAAATAATTTTTCTTTTTCATAGCAAAATAATTAAGGACATTTTTATTTAAATTTCCTTATTTGCCAAAACCAAGGATTATAAAAGAGGGGGTAGAGGTGCCTTCATAATGAACGACTCTATTCTTTTTCTTCCTCTTTTTTTCTTCCTAGTTGTGGCCAGCCCCTAGAGGTTCCCCTTCCCCTTCTCTCTTCTCCTTCTTGTGGCCGAGACTTCATCATCTCTTGGAGACATAGAAGTGGCCGGATCTAGCTTGGAGAAAAGGAGAGAAAGGAGGCTTGTTTCTTGCATCCCTTGGAGCTTGGTTGGTGGAAAAAGTTCTTCATCCTTTGGAAGTTTTTGCTTGGCTAAAACTTGAAGGAAGGAAGAAGAAGGTGCCTTGGTGGTTCTCATCTCGGAAGATCATTGCCCACACAATGTCCAAGGTTAGAAGAGGAATACAGTAGAAGATCAAGAGATCATTAAAAGTTCACAAAGAAAGGTATAACTAGTAATTGTTTTCCGCATCATACTAGTTTTATTTCTTTGTAAAAATACCAAATACAAGAGGCATGTGATTCTAGGTTTCGAATTAGTTTTCGATGTTGTGTTCTTTTGTTTTCTTTTCGAACTTGTGCTTCGATTGTTCTTTTTGGTTAACCTAGAGTTATTTAAGGAAATTAAATATTAACTTTCCTTAAGAGGCTTTGTCTAGGCGGTGGTGGTTGCTCCCATATCCAAGAAGGTCATGTGCCTCGCTATGCAGTCCTGGAAGCCAAATTTGGAAATTAATATTTAATCAACTTTGTGACCTAGGTATTGGATCGAACGTGTTAAGTTCCGCAGGAGATCCAAGTCTAAACCTAAAAGAACAAATAAATTAAACTTAGGATCAAACGTGTTAAGTTCCGCATGTGATCCAAGTTTAATTTAAAAGAACACATGGTAGCTAGGAAAAGGTTTAGACTTTTGTACAAAATTTTTGTACAGTGGAACCGATAGGTTTTCCGAGTAGCAACCAATACTAGATACTCACTAGGAATAACTTCCCTAGTAACCTTCCTAGGCTTCTTAGAAGCCTTGGTCATAGTTGACTCCTCTAGGTCAACTCTAGGGATATCTTCCCTTGTGACCTTCTTAGTGATTTTCTTGGACTTCTTAGAAGTCTTAGTCGCATTGGTCTTCTCAGGGCTGCTTCTAGGAATGACCTCCCTTGAAACATTGACTTGACTCCTAGACCTAAGGTTAGTTCCATAACTATATGGAACTCTATGATAAGAAGGCACATCCTTCTTGGCTTTAGGTTTGTACCCTAAACCTCTCCTACCATTGGATAATTCTTGCCTATTTTGACCTAGGTTTTATCCATTTGACCCTTTTAAGAAATTCTCCATTCTTTTTAGGGTCTTTTCTAATTTATCAAGTCTTGACATCAAAACTTAATTTTCTTTCTAAAAGTCCTCAAATTTTGATTTTTCCTTAAACCCTTGAATTTTCTTTTTCTTAGGCATATATTTAAAGTCCTTAGAGTTATTGCCTAATTTATCATCTACCTTCGTAGCCTTAGGTACGGTAGTTTTAGCAAGATATGCTACATGTTTTTCTTTAACTCTATCATGCTTCCTATTTTCATGACAAATAGCATTAAGATTATATAAATTTGAACTAGCATGCTTTCTATCATGAGTTAAAGGAATTGCTTTAATAAATGGTATTTTGGGTTTGCTCTTGAGAGCTCCCCCTTGATTTAAGCTTCCTCCTTTAAGCTTGGTCGGTTTCTTATCCTTTGGACATTGGCTTTATTTTGTTTGCACAAGAAACACACAATGTGTTCCTTGCCTTTTCGTACATCGGGATCGACCTCCTTAGGCTTCTTCTTGCCCTTTAGTGTCGATTAAACTTTCTTCTTGGTCAACTTAGGGCACTTACTCTTGTAATGCACTTTCTCCCGACACTCAAAGCATATAATATTATCTTTATTTTTGTAATTTAAAATTTTTATACCTTCATTGTTTGTAGGGTTGACACTTAATTCTTCACTTGATCCAGATGAAGAGGCTTCTTCTTGGTTTAGCATTGATGCTCCACACTCCCCCTCAATCCTTGAGGTAGATGCTTCTTCCTCTTCACCCTCAGATGTTGAGCATATCTCAACCTCTGAATCCTCATGTACATCAAACAAGGAGTATACTCCTTTGCCTTTGTCCTTGTGCTCTCTTAAGGATGGATCCTTTTGAATTTCTTCTTCTTTCAATGTTGAGCACCTCTCAACATCAGAGCCCTCTTCTTCTTGGGTCAATGAATCACCCTCTTTGGATTTTTCTTAATTCAGTATAATGGAGGGGACTTCATGAATCTTTGCCAATTTGCTTCAAAGATCCTAGAAATCCTCGCATTCTCTGATTTTGCATATGATTGTGCTTGGAAATAAATTAACCAAAATTTTGATTACCTTGTTATTTGCCTCACATTTTTGAATTTGTTCCTTGCTCCAATGGCTTCGCTTGATGATGTTGTTGCTATCCTTTAGAGCTTCAAATCCCTCCATTAGAGCAAACCATTGCTCTATCTCCATCATGAAGAAATTTTTTGACCATTGACTTCTAAAGATCGAAGCTTGTCATTGTGAATGGTGGAGGCATTCTTGTGTCAAATCCAGGTCCATCTTAGAAATCCATCTTGAAGTTGAGCTCCCTTTTGATGAAGTCCTTGACTTTGCTGACTTTAGGGCTTCAACTTCTTCTTCTTTCTCTAGCTTGTTGCCCTTCCGATGATGAGTCCTGTGAAGAGTGACCTCACTCTGATACTACTTGTTGGGACACTTTAGAGCTAGAGAGGAGGGGGGTGAATAGCTCATCTCCTCGCTTCAATGATGATGTGTAGCGGAAATACTCGAAGCAAGCTCCTCCAATGTTAACAAGATGGATTGATTTGGTATCCACCTCAAATGAGGTAACTAATCCAAGGATCTGGATCTCTCTCATACATCCACTATGTAAACCCTCCTTCTTGGAAGCATTCAAGAGGAGGAGAAGTCTCGTACAAAATCACACAAAGAAATACAAGAAAAAGAACAAGAAGAAGCTAATACAATATACAATCTTACAAGATTTACAACAAATGAAACTCTAGCTTCTTACTTCTTCCTTGTAGACACCTCTTGATCAACTTGGAAGTGCAGCAACACTTCTCTCTAAGTCTCCAAGAATTTGATGTGAAGTCATGTGAGCTTGGTGAAGAGAGTGGGAGAAGAGATGCAATGAACAGTGTACGTGAACCCCTTTTCTACCTACATAACGGCTATATTTTTAACCTTAATCGACTACCCTAGTCGATTAAACCTTACTGAATTGATTAGCTAGATTGGTTCAATAACATTCTGTTTGATCATGAGAAATAGCTTAAGTGATTAACTTGATCGCTTAAGCTTCAAACAGAAACATTCTGTTCGAAGCAAAAGGGGTTGTAAGTGATTGCTCTAATCACTTACGTTGTGTCTAATCGATTAGGCACCTCTATACACTCTCGTCAAACTAGCTCTTAAGTGATTAAGAAAAATACTTAATCGCTTAAGCTCAGTGTAATCGATTATCGAACCCTAACCTCCAAAATTAAGTCTAGGATTTCTTGCCCAACATATGGTCAACCGTGACATGTTGGGACTCCTCATTGCCTAGCATCCGGTCACCCTTGACCTGCTGGGACTTCTTCACCAAGTGTCCAATCAATCCTTTGACCCACTTAGATTTTTCTCCTCGTGCCAAGTGTCCAGTCAACCTTGACTCGCTTGGACTTACCGTCTCATGCCAAGTGTTCAGTTAATCCTTTGACCCACTTGGATTTTTCTAACTGTCTACCTTCACTCACCAAGACTTCCTCACTGCCTGGCTTCATTCACTAGGGCTTTTTACCTGGATTTACTCACCAGGATTTTCTTCTATCTAGTTTCACTCAATAGGGCTTTCACCTGGCTTCATTCACCAGGATTTCCTTCTTCCAAGCTTCACTCACTAGGGCTTTCACCTAGCTTCACTCGCCAGGACTTCCTTCTGCCTAGCTTCCCATTGGACTTGCCCTTGGCTAACCTCCAGTTATGACTTCCTAGTCAAGTATCTAGTCAGGCTCTAACATCACCCATGGTGACATCAATATCCAATGATGCTATGTAGGCAGTTGAAATATGGCAATAAGGCATATGAACTCATCGACTAGTGGTAATACCTACTGAATAGATGATGGTATGAAAGATATATATATGCAAATTGATATCTATATCTAACCTCTAACATAATGCATAGAGAAGGAATGAATGGAACAGACGTATCATAGCTACGACGCGGGTAGTCAGAGGTAGAATGCATGTAACTAAGACCCTATATAGGACATAGCCTTGGACTGTAAGGTTGACAGATCTAAACAAAGTCACATTCGGTACTCATTGACCCCCCCCCCCCCCCAAAAAAATATGAATATATCGTATCGAGTGTAATATGCGAATAAGAATCACCAAATGGTGGATCCCTAGGGGGTAGCACTGGAAAGGGCATGCAGAGGGTCGTAATCCTAAAAAATCCCAAATGATAGTAGGGGATAATGTAATATCAGTACAGTGACCCTAGTGGAGTAGGTAAGATCATTAACTCTAACTAAGTTGTTATATAGCTTAGCATACAAACTTATATTTACTGAACTAGAATAATATACTAAATGCGATAAGCTATAATAGTCAATAACCTCTATAGAGGGAATGCATGACCGCATCAACAAATCTCTATCTAAATATCTAGAAAGTAAAGGAATATATAGAGTGGAGGAAAATCTAACCCTAAGCTCTTCAGTTGGAAACCTAAGGTCAGTACTAGGAGTTGAGAGGCCAACACCAATATTTGCCTTTTCCTAAAAAGAATTCTAAAAATAAAATACTAAATTAAACAGACAAAAATAAAATTTAAGTTTAAAATATTACTAACACATCATGAATATTTATAAAAGAACTGGCGACTTCAGTTGAACTCCAGCAACGTGGCTTGAGAACTGGAATGAGAAAAATTTTAAGAAAATTTCCTCTTTCCCTTTTTCTTTTTTGCTTTTGTGTTAAAGCTCGATTAAGACACTTTGCAAAAGGGCAAAAGGGAAAGTTGTAAGGAAAGGGGGTGCCCGTTGGCCCCCTTATATAGGCTGGTCCAGGTGCCTGGACTGCGTCCGGGCGCCTGGACTGCGTCCGGGCGCCTGGACTGCGTCCGGGCGCCTGGACCTGGAGGTGAGGCGGGGCGCCCGGAGCCTTATACTAGGGGCACCTGCCCCTGGTTTGGGCCTCCGATTTGTATCGTGTGTGTTTTTTTTTAAAAAATCTTATTAAAAGTTAAAAATTTAATTGAGTGGTTGAAAACTTAATTTAAGTTAAAAAAATTAATTAAGTTAAAATTTTAGTTGATTAAATGTTTTTAAAAAATAATTAAGTTAATAATTAAGTTGTTTAAGAATTAATTAAGGTAAAAATTGATGAAATTAAGAAAGTAATTTAAGTTAAGAATTAATTAAGTAAAACATTGATTGTTGAAAATTTTATTCAAGTTATGAATTAATTTAAGTTAAGGAAATTAATTAATTTAGGTTAAAAATTGAGTTGTTTTACAAATTAATTTATGTTAAGAGATTAATTCAAGTTAAAAATTAATTAAGTGTTTTTTTAAAATTGATTTAAGTTAAACAATTAATTTAAGTTAAAATTTAACTAAGTTAAAAATTAATTAAGTTGTTAAGAAATTGAAAAACAAATAAGAATTAGTTTAAGTTAAAAGTTAATTAAGTTTTTTTTTTTTTAAAATATTTAAGTTAAGAATTAATTTATGGTAAAGATTAATTAAGTTGTTTAAAAAGTAATTTAAAATTAGTTAAGTTGTTTAATAATTAAGTTAATTTTAAAGAAAATTATTTTAAGTTAAGAACTTAATTTGACTTAAAAATTAATTAGGTTAAAAGTTAATTAAGTTGTTAAGAATAGTTTAATGTACTAAAAAAAACTTAGTTTAAAAGTACTTATCTAAAATTGGTCCTTAAATGTCTAATCTTTAGTTATTAACTGACTACCTGAAGATAGCAGTATTCACCTGATTAGTCAAGTTAAATATTAATGTCCAGTTATAATTTTTTGAAAAAGGACTATTTAACTTGATTAATGTACTATTATATTTTTCACCCAGACTTATGTTGATTCACTGATATAAGTATCTGAAGTCCAAGTAAAAGGCCTATGCATCTCACGTCATTTTATCTTTATGAATGTGCAATCAAGGTAAACCTACTGTATCTGTGAGATGCTCGATTCCTAGATCTATAGGATCATGTTTTCTAAGGATTCGATCTAGGCTAAGGTAAAAATAATTTTAAAATACAAAGAAAAAAAGGAAATTTTTAGGAAAATTAAATAGTTTTCCTAGAATTTGAAAATTAATCGAATAAATATCCTCCCCCTTAATCTATGGTCTTAGTTTTCAAAATAAGTTTAAATGAATTGATTATTAATTTTAGATTGATTAATTAAAATTAATCATAATTGAATTTTATTTTGATTTAACCTTATTCATCTCACCAGTCTAAGTTTTCAAACAAAGGGAACCTATGATTTTGATAGATGAGTTAAATTAAATTTTAGGGCTTGGTTCAACTTATTGTTAGATTCAAGTTTAGTTTTAAGTTCAACAAACATAAATTTTTTGGATAAACTTCTAAGCTGTGGTGAGTCACCTGAATATCATTAGAGTAACCACGTCTTCAAAATTTTTCAAATAGTCCTATCCACTAAACTTAATAACAAAAATTTAGTCTAATCAGCTAGGATTGATAAGGGATAGCTTCAGTTAATTTCACTAAATTAATTGCATCAGGTCGAAGCCATATCTTTCTAGAAATGCATAAACATAGTTTTCCTAACCTACTATCATCCAAAACTTCTCCAGTGCTATTTTTCAAGTTAAACTTTTATTCCTTTTTAACCTAATCCTAATTATTCAGCTGGGTAAACTATTATTTTAGAGGTGCTAACTAATTTGGAGCCTCTCCTAAATTATTGAGCTTTTAGATTTAGATTTAGATTTTAGGATTATATCGATTATTTTTGTAGTTATAATAAACTTGATGGTAATTTGAATTTAGCTTAGTTTTGTAGTTGTTTAATTTAAATTTACTTTTTTGCTTTGAATTTGGTTTATTTTTACATTTTAGGTTTGGGTTAACTAGTTTAGATGAATTTGGTTTTAGGTAATTAATTTCATTTTTGGATATATAGAATTAATTGAGTCCTACTTGCATTGTTATGTACGCTTTTGAAACCTAGGCTTTGGTTAATTTCTTATTTTGACTTATTAGAGAGATAAAAGTTTTATTTGAGGAGTTGGATTTATATCCAAGCCCAGACTTATTATATATGACTTTTTGTGTTTTAAGAATTAGGTCCAAATTTTTTGATCTTGTGGTAAAAGTTTCTAATAGTCCTTTGAGTTTGTTGATTTCACTTTTTAAGATTATATTTTCCTCCTCAAGTTTTATTTCTTGATTTGAATTTTTATTTTCAATTTGTTCCTTGAGTTATTAATTTTTCTCAAGAAGTTTTTCAGTTTGTTTTTCAAATTTTATTAATTTTTTATTCAAACATACAATTATTCTTAAAAATTTAGAGATTAAGATAGAAGATACCTCGTTTGAACGTTTAAAAATGAGTGCAGATTTGTGGCTTGATTCGTATTCGGACTTGTCATCTTGTTCTGTCTCACTTTTTGATTTCGGTCCGAATGCTATCAGCGCGAGGTAGTTATGATGCTTCTAATCTTCGACGTTCGATTCTTTTGAGGACGATTCGTCCCATGTCGCCTTGAGTACCTTCTTTTTTCTGGTTGTTTTAGGTTTGCCATTTTTTATTTTTGGACACTTGTGTATGTAGTGTCCTTTATTGTTGCACCCATAGCATGTGCCCTTTGCGTCATTTGATTTAATCACTTTTTGTAGGTCCTTCTTCGTGAAGTTGTTCTTTCTTCTAGTGAACATCTTTCTGACCATGTTCACTAGTTGTTCTTCGTCGACTTCTGAGTTAGATTCAGATTCTGGCTCCAGTTTATTCATGTTCTGGTTTATTCTTGTTCTTGGCTTCTTTTGAAGAACCTATAAAAAGTGCAATACCTTTCTCGCCCGACTTTGAGTTAGTCTGTTTGTGGAGTTCAAGTTCATAAAATAGCTCATCTAGTTTATTTAAGTTCCTCGAAACTTTATAGGCATCTACTATAGATGCCCACAGTGCATTTCGAGGAAAAGAGTTCAAGGCATACTTGATTACATCCCTATTCTCTAGTTGGTGACCAATTAGGTGGAGTTCATTCAGAATATCTTTGATTCTAGCGTATAGCTGAGTAGCCATTTCTCCATTCTTTATTTTAATGTTAAATAGATTATTTAATAACAAGTCACGCTTAGTTATCTTTGCATTATTTGTGCCTTTGTGTAGTTCGATCAGTTTGTCCCAGTTTTCTTTGGCATTCTCGAATGGGCTCGCACGATTCAGTTTTTCCTTAGTAAGACTGCATTGGATTGTCTTTATTACCTTCGAGTCGGTCTGGGCCTTTTTCTTGTCATCAAGATTCCATCTTTCTAGGTTGATCGGTGTTTTTGTTGCTTCATCCACGGGCACCCTGTAAACTCATTGGGCGGTGAACCATTAGTCAATATCGGTCTTCAGGTACACCTCCATCCATTTCTTCCAATATGGGAAGTTGTTCCCATTGAAAAGTGGAGGATGAAAAGTACTGTATCCTTCAGATTGAGCCATTTAGAGAAATAGAATCTTGCACACAAGGAGGAGGAGGAGAGAAATCCCAAGACTAAGTCTTAGATTAGCAGTGTGGGAGATAATAATAAAAATAAAACTTGATTGGTGTTACACTAATTCAAGAGTATTTTACAACGGAAAAATTGATCTAAAGAGATAATTATACTAATTTAGATTCTATTGAAAAAGCTCAAAATCGAAAAAGAAATATTAAAAGCAAGTTTAAAAATCACCCTTTGCCTGATTGGTGGTTGAACAAATTCAGAGTGGTACTTGCTCTGATACCACTTGTAGGATGGTAAAGTTGCTAGAGGGATTGGGGAGAGGTGAATAGCGATCATCGAAAATTAAGGGTCAAAAACAATTGCGCTGCGGAATAAAGAAAACAAAAAGCAAGCGCTAACACAAGTAGTTTTTTATTTGGTTCGGAGCCTTTGACGACTCCTACTCTAAGGTCTACACTCGTCAAGTACTTTCATTGGGTAATTCACTAATAGTTCTAATGATTACAAAATTTAAGTACAAGAACTATAATAAAATGTTACTGACAATAGAGAAAATAAATAGATCTTGATTGTCGGTTGTTGGAGGAACTTTACAGCATCGTAAGAGATTTTCTGGAGCATCGCGCAGGAATGAAAGTCGTAGCAGATGTTGATCTAAAGATGCTAGTCGAAGGCTCTTATTTAGGTCCATTACGGGTGCTTGGAACCCCTCCGGGCGCTTGGACCATTGCTAACATGGCAATCTCTCATTGAAACTTCATCCGTGAAGTTTATCCACCGTCGGGCGCCTGAACCATTGACGTCGGTCGGCCAGTTGACACGCTCTAACTTAACTTAAGGATAAATTTTCTGGTTCTAGCATTTGGATCAGCTCAGGGTGCCCGGATCACTCAGGTGCCTGGCACCCACCCGAGCGAGGCTCGCCCGGGCGCTTGGACCACTTTTTGTCTTTTTCCTTCCCTATAACAAAAAGTTAGTCCAAACATAAAAATTATCTTACAAAATACAGTAAATAGGAGTAGTAATTAGATCCTATCTTCTTGAGACTAGGATCTAGTTAAGGTCTCAACTTAGGTTTCCCAAATGAACCTAAGTTGAATCAACGCCTACAGTTCCCTCAACCAGGAATGCGTCCTCACTAGATCTCTCCTCCAGTTGCTTACCTCTTACCAACTGTAGTCGTTTAACTTGTCTTTTACCCACTAGGTTTTCTTGTTAGTTGCTAAGTCCGTAGACCCAACTAGACTTTGGTCGATTGTCAGGTCCCGCGGATCCAACCAGACTTTTCTCTAGATATCAGGTCTTGCAAACCTATATGGACTTCATACTAGCTATCGAGTCCTATAGAACTAGCTAGATTTCAGCCTAGTGTCAAATCCTTTAGACCTGTCAAATCTTGTACACTTGGTAAAGCAATTAGCCCACAAAACACTCTAACTTTAATCCACTTATCATTCATCAAAATTTGAGTTAGATCATTAATACAAATTACACCAACATATGGGTCACCGGGATAGGCACTCCGATGTTCAAGTTAGTGATCCAGTTAAAGGCGGTGAACAGTAGAATAAATAGTGATTATGGATGTGTAAAGTTGCGTAGCATTGCATACCTACGCCTGTAGATGGAGATATCCTTTTATAGTATTATTGTTTGTCTGTGCCCTGTAACACCCACGAAATGATAAGCTATACCTATGGGTATTTTTCTTTTAGAATGATCCTGTCCGAATCGCCGAACCAAAGGACGCTGGGCACGTGTCGATCTCCTAGTCGATGGCGTAGGCCTCCAAAGCTCCGGCGAACCTGCACAGAAGTCAGGCCGGGAAAGGGTTCCCGGCGGTGACCCTCCGACGCTCAAGTCAGGCGAAGCTCAATAGAGAGAAAGGGGCTCCTAAACTAGTAGCGTGCGTACCTCCGGCGAAGCAAGAGGGCCTTTATATAGGGCAGCGAAGAAGTGGGTGTACACCTACCGAGGTGTACACGTGTCCATGGCCCATACCCCCGTAAGGGCTTGTCAGTGAGCTTCCCTGACCCATACTGCTACAGTCCAAGCATGTCCTCGATGGGACAGCGAAATCTCCTGTCATAAGATTTGGAGCATGGCATGTGCGTGAAACATACCTGCTGTCAGAAAAAGACGTCCCTTGACCGTTTCCCCTTTGCTTCAGATCTGTCGTCCGGTCGGCCAGCTCCTTCAACATCCGGCCGGACGTATGCGGTGATTTACTTGGGGAGATTCTCCATCACGTGCTTTGTGGAGACCATTAGCAGTATGTTACCTTATGGCCTTGGCCGAGCGTGCAATCCGCTCGTCCCTGCGATCTTTCCCCCTAAGCGCCAGAACCCTGACTTCCTACAGGGCGCCTTTAACCATCAGCCCGACACCGGCCGGACGGTCATCCGGTCGGACCCTGCCCTCTACGGACGTTGACTCCACCGAACGGCCGGTCGGCCGTTCGGACCTCCTATCTCCGGACGGGCATCCTTCCACTTTGACTCCCACGTGGCGTTGACCTCACCGAACGGGGTCCCCTGTTCTTACCACCGGATCACTTGCCTCCCCTTCAAGTCTAGTCGAAGGAGGCGAATTGTCCGACTGACTGGATTGCGAATCTAGCCGGGCAGCTCCTCCGTGCTAGTATCCTTCGATCGGCCTACCGCAGAGATGGCCTTGAACAAATCAACAATAGCATTCACCGGATCTCCTCGGGTTTTGCGCCAATCTTCGACATTAAGGTTGAGCATGCTTTCATTAAATGCTCTGAATGGTAGAATGCCACGTGGCGCAATGCCATCAGCCTACGGCGGCGGCGGCATGGTGTTTTGATGCGATCGAAGCGATTCGAAATGGACGGCAAGATGCACGCTTTGATTCCCGTGACCTGGATCCAATGGTGGAGGCCGGCCGACCTCCGCCCTATAAAGCCTTCGTTTCCTTCTCTCCCTCATTTGCTTCCACGATCTCGACCACTGCCTCCAGTGCTTTGGAGCTCCGGCGATTCTGTTTCTGCTCTCCGACTCTCTCCGGCGCCTTTTTCGCGATCCCTTTCCTCGTAGTAAGATTTTATATCTTTCCTTCCTCCTTTCAGGTGTTTCCTCCGCATTTTTTCCTTAGTTTCGATCCTTGAAACCTCCTTTCGTTTGCTGTCATTTTTCTCCTGCCTTTTTGCCTTTTGATTCCTTCCGATCGGCCCATGGCTAGCTCTTCAAATCCCGAAGACCAGTCGCTCGGCCCATGGTACACCACCATGCAGTCCCGATTCGAACAGCGGGACTTTGATATTTTGACAGACAATTTCGAAATCCCAGAGGATTTCGAAATTCGTTTAGCCGGTCCTTCCGCTCGGCCTCATAGGCCGCCGCGCGGAGCTTTCTGTGTCTTCCGAGACCAGTTTACCGCCGGTCTTCGCTTCCCTGTACATCCTTTCATCATAGATGTCTGCAATTTTTTCGGTGTGTCGCTCGGCAGTCTAGTACCCAATACCTTCCGTCTCCTTTGCGGTGTTGTCGTTTTGTTTAAGATTCACAACATCCCCCTCCGACCGGAGGTCTTCTTTTATTTCTATTACCCTAAGCAAGCCGAGCCGGGCACCTTCATGTTCCAAGCTCGACCCGGCTTGGTCTTTTTCAACAAACTCCCTTCTTCCAATAAACATTGGAAGGATTATTTTTTCTACATCCGTATGCCCGATCAGGCCACCTTCCCGACAAGGTGGCAAGTCAGCTTGCCCCCTACTCCCGAGCTGAAGAAGTTCAAGACATGTTGGCGGCCGAGCAGAAGAAAATTGCCGATCAGGCCCACGCCCTGGCCGAGTCCGAGCGACAAGTCAAGTCGCTCGACACAAAATTAACCCTGGCCACCACCCGAAAAAATACGGCCATCTCCGATTTGGAGAAAAAGAACGTGGAGGCTCGGGGCCTGGAGCTTAAGGTAAAAGAGCTGATGGAGCAGCTCAACAGAGAGAAGGTGGGCCGCTCGGCCGACGCGGCAAAGCTTCAGAGTCTGAATGAGGCCCTCACTGGCTCCCAGGCGGCCTTCAAAGAATATCAAGATGCCGAGCCGAGTCGAGTTGCTGCTTTAAGACAGGGCTACATCCGCTCGCCTGAATTCTCGGAGAAAATCTACGAGCGGATATACACAGCCTTCGACTTGGCTATGACCGCGACCACCAACTATCTGAAGTCCAAGGGTCTTCTTCCAGAGTCCACTACCATTCCGGCCGGCGATCAAGTGGCGCTCCTGGAAAGCATTCCCAAGACCCTTTACGATTACATAGAGTAACTTTTGTAATTCGGCCACTCGGCTAGATATGATCCCTTTTGTACTTAGGCTGCCCGGCCTAAAGTTTGAATTTGAATGCAGTGTTTTCCTTTTGCACGCTGTCCTTTTAAGTTAGCATGTGTGTCGTCCACTCGCCTATTATCACTCTTCTGGCATTCGAAAGGGAGTGTAGCGAAGTACTTGGAGTTACCTTTCCGCTCGGCTATTTATTTCGAGTGCGTAACCTTCCGCTTAGGTAGCAGAGATCGCTCACTAGAAGCCGACAAGTACCTTTGTGCTCTGAGCCGAGCAGGACGTAGAGTCGGTTTTATCGATATTGAAGGCGAGTTTCCGGAGGAATTGCATCCTTCTTATTGGCCTCACCCACACGACGATCTTCCACTCGGGCGTTTATAGACATCGTCTCGTCTCTCGATATTTAACATCGGAGCTCGACGGTCTTTCGCTCGGAGGGTTTATAGACGCCGGCTCGTCTCTCGATATTTAACGTCGGAGCTCGACGGTCTTCCGCTCGGAGGGTTTATAGACGCCGACTCGTCTCTCGATATTTAACGTCGGAGCTCGACGGTCTTCCGCTCGGAGGGTTTATAGACGCCGGCTCGTCTCTCGATATTTAACGTCGGAGCTCGACGGTCTTCCGCTCGGAGGGTTTATAGACGCCGGCTCGTCTCTCGATATTTAACGTCGGAGCTCGACGGTCTTCCGCTCGGACGTTTATAGACGCCGGCTCGTCTCTCGATATTTAACGTCGGAGCTCGGCGGCCTTCCGCTCGACGTATAGACGCCGGCTCGTCTCGATATTTAACGTCGGAGCTCGGCGGTCTTCCGCTCGGAGGGTTTATAGCGCCGGCTCGTCTCGATATTTAACGTCGGGCTCGGCGGTCTTCGCTCGGAGGGTTTATAGGCGCGGCTCGTCTCGATATTTAACGTCGGAGCTCGACGGCCTTCCGCTCGAGCGTTTATAGACGCGGCTCGTCTCTCGATATTTAACGTCGGAGCTCGACGGTCTTCCGTTCGGAGGGTTTATAGACGCCGGCTCGTCTCTCGATATTTAACGTTGGAGCTCGGCGGTCTTCCGCTCGAGGGTTTATAGGCGTCGGCTCGTCTCGATATTTAACGTCGGGCTCGCGGTCTTCCGCCGGGAGGTTTATAGATGCGGTTCGTCTCTCGATATTTAACGTCGGAGCTCGACGGCCTTCCGCTCGGACGTTTATAGACGCCGGCTCGTCTCGATATTTAACGTCGAGCTCGGCGGCCTTCGCTCGGACGTTTATAGCTCGTCTCGATATTTAACGTCGGAGCTCGGCGGCCTTTACGGCTAACTTTTAGCGATTATATCGCCTGCGAGGGTCTTCGTTATCGGCGTGCGATTCGTACAATATACCTCGGCCCTAACGGTCCGGGGCCTTGATATCGAGCCCTTGGCTCGGATACAATTCCCCCTGCCGAACGGCGCGGGGTCTCGACCTTCTGACTTGACTATATATATTCCCGACCGAACGACACGGGGTCTTCCCATGAAGCCGTTCGGTGGAGAATGCTCAATGTGTTTTCATCTTTTGCTTCCTGCATTACAAGTACATAGGCGACTAGCACATACACAAAATGAATTACATTCGTGCACCTTTCATCCCGATAAAGCTGGAGATGATTTGCACTCCACGGTCGATCCAGCTTTCATCCCTCCAAGTGCGCCCGAGCGGAGCTTTTCAATAACCTTGAAGGGCCCCGCCCCCGACGTCGCCGATCGGCTTGACTTTCTTCCAGACGAGATCGCCGACCTGAAATGATCTGGGGATTACGCGGCGGTTGTAATTTTGCTTCATCCATTGTCGGTACGCCATCAGCCGGACGGACGCCTTGGCTCTTTCTTCTTCGACCAGATCCAGCACCATGTTCCTCCTCTCGACGTTGCCCTCGTCATAACTTTGGATCCGAGCGGATTCGACTCCGACTTCAACAGGAATGACCGCTTCGCCGCCATACACCAGGTGGAAAGGCGTAACGCCCGTCCCTTCCTTTGGAGTCATTCGAATGGCCCATAAGATCCCCGGCACTTCATCCGGCCAGCTTCCTCCCCAACGGTCGAGCCGAGCGCGCAGAATACGAAGAATTTCCCGATTGGCCACTTCGGCTTGACCGTTGCTTTGGAGATAAGCCACGGACGTGAAGTGTTGCTCGATGCCGTAGCTTTTGCACCAATCCTCTAGCATCTTCCCTGTGAATTGCCGCCCATTGTCTGAGACCAATCGGCGAGGGATGCCGAACCGACAGATGATGTGTTGCCAGATAAATTTTTTGACCATCTGCTCGGTGATCTTGGCTAGCGGCTCGGCCTCCACCCACTTGGAAAAATAATCAACCGCCACTAGCAAAAATTTCCGCTGCCCGGTCGCCATCGGGAATGGACCAACAATATACATTCCCCATTGATCGAAAGGACATGAAACTGTTGATGCCTTCATTTCTTCTGCCGGTCGGTGGTTGAAGTTATGGTACTTTTGGCATGAAAGGCTCATTGACACTGTCCGAGCGGCATCTGCTTGTAAAGTCGGCCAGAAGTATCCAGCTAGCAGGATCTTCTTAGCTAGTGCTCGTCCGCCCGGATGTCCTCTGCACGATCCTTGATGTACTTCTTGGAGGATGTAAGAGTCCTCCGAGCTCACGCATTTCAACAGCGGGAGAAAGAATTTTATAAAGCTGATCGCCGATGAGTGTAAACCGACCGGCTCTCCTCCTTAGCAACTGGGCTTCATATTCATTGGATGGTGTGGCGCCCGAGTGGAGGAACTCTATGATGGGCGTCCGCCAGTCGCTTGGAAATGTGAGGCCTTCCATCCGGTCGACGTGCGCCACCAGCTGCTGAATGGCGACCGGCGTTATTGAGCTCGCGAGCTTAGCTAACTCATCGTCCGCTTGATTTTCTGCTCTGAGTATCTTCTGAACAATAACTTCTCGAAAATCAGCTTTGAGCTTCTCGAAGGCTTCAGCGTAGAGCTTGAGCCGAGCGCTATTGATTTCGAAGGTACCAGAGAGCTGCTGAGCGGCCAACTGCGAGTCCGAGTGGTGTGTTACCCGACCGGCTCCCACATGCCGGGCAGCCTGCAAGCCAGCATACTCCGCCTCATTGTTGGTAGCTTTATAATCCAGCCGGACGGATAGGTGCATCTTTTCTTCTTGTGGGGAGAGCAGCAATATTCCAATCCCGCTTCCGAGCCGAGTGGACGACCCATCCACATATATTCTCCATATAGCTTCCGGTTCTGGCCTTTGCACTTCGGTGATAAAATCTGCCAAGGATTGTGCCCTGATTGCCGAGCGGGGTTGGTATTGAATATCGAATTCGCTCAACTCCGTCGTCCATTTGATGAGCCGCCCGGATGCTTCTGGATTCAGTTACACACGTCCGAGCGGACTATTGGTCTTGACGATGATGGTGTGCGCCAGGAAGTATGGGCGAAGGCGCCGAGCGGCTAGAACCAGAGCAAAGGCCAACTTATTGAGCCCGGTATAACGGGATTCAGAATATACAGGCTCCTCTCCGCTCGACCTCACAAGTGCTGAGCCATTGCGTGCTCGGTCGAGGATAGATAAATACAAAGTGGCTCACCAATAGTCGGCTTGGCTAATACCGGGAGCGAATTCAGATATGCCTTCAAATCTTCGAACGCCCGGTCGCATTCTTCGTCCCAGTAAAATTTTGTAGCTTTGCGTAAGATCTTGAAAAAAGGAAGGCTCCAGTCGGCGATTTTGGAGATGAATCTGGATAGAGCGGTTATCCGACCGGTCAAACGCTGCACTTCCCTTGTATTTCTTGGGGGCGGCATGTCTTGTAGGGCTTTCACCTTGCTGGGATTTGCTTCGATTCCCCAGAAAACGCCCCCCTTTTGCTCCGAACAGGCATTTCTGGGGATTTAGCTTGACTCCATATTTGCGCAGCGTTCGGAAGGTTTCCTCCATGTCTTTGAAGAGATCTGCCGCTCGGACTGATTTGATGAGAATGTCGTCCACATAAACTTCTAGGTTCCGCCCGATCTGCTCTCTGAACACTTTATTCATTAAACGCTGATATGTGGCTCCTGCATTCTTCAATCCGAACGGCATCACATTATAGCAATAAGTGCCGTCGGCCGTCACGAAGCTGACCTTTTCTTGATCTTCACGGGCGAGCGGCACTTGGTGATAGCCCTGGAAGGCGTTGAGCATACAGATTAATTCACAGCCGGCCGTAGAGTCCACCAGCTGGTCTATCCGGGGCAGAGGATAAAAATCTTTCGGGCAAGGTTTGTTGAGATCCCGAAAATCTATGCACACTCTCCATTTGTTGCCCGGTTTGGAGACTAATACTACGTTCGCCAGCCCTCGCGAATATGGCCGGCTTCCAGAAGCTTCCCCACCTCCGCCCGGATGATGACGTTCTGCTCGGCGCTGAAATCTCTTTTTCTCTGCTTTACCGGCCGAGCGTCCGGTCGGAGATGTAACTCGTGCTGCGCTATGCTCGACGAAATTCCGGGCAGCTCATGCTCGGTAGCTCATTCTCAGGATCAATCCTAGTATCACATAGGCGTTGGATCGGTCAACAGACCGATCCAGTGAGATTTTGATTGCCTGATCGGTGCACAGACCGATCTGATGAAACTAGGTTTGCTGATCGGTCTGTAGACCGATCAGGAGATAATGTCGTGAGAAGGAAAAAAGCAGGGGATCGGTCTGTGGACCGATCCATACGCACTCTGATCGGTCTGTAGGATCGATCAGGCCATATCCTGATCGGTCTTGGGACCGATCAGGTGACGATCTTAGGAGTGCGAGGAACCGCACTCATTAAGCCCTGATCGGTCTGCAGACCGATCAGGCCATACCCTGATCGGTCTTCACGACCGATCAGACATCAATTCAAAGGTGTGGATCGGTCCGCTGACCGATCCACCACACTGTCTGCACACACTGTCAGGTTCTGCTGGTTTCTGATTCGTTTGAACTAATCAACTTCTGCTGTGAGCTTTATGTGGTGCAGGTTGCAGGTTCCATTCCAGTGCTTAATTTCAAATTAAGCCTCATCAAAGGAATAAGACAGAGCTTACTTTCTTCTGTGTATCACTGCGATGAGGGAAGATTGAACATCAACGGATACTGATGCTAACAGACTGCAATCTCTGTTCGCGATCAGCTTGACTCCTGTGGGTTGGTTGGAGCTCAGAAGACACCAGCAAGACCAAGGATGGTATTGGTGTGAGTTCAGAGAACTAGCTGAGGAGGAAGAGTGATTGGCGATGCTTGTGTTTACAGCAGAGATTCGACGCAGAGTTTCGACAGCGAAAGAGCAGAGGCATAAGAAGAGAGACGAGGAAGCAAGGAATAGAGCTCTCGGTTGATTGTGTGAAACAAGCTGTGATGTGCTTTGTGCTTGAAGAGAGGCTGTATTCTTGTGTTCCTGCTTGTGCTTATTCTTCGCTGATTGTGGCTGTGAGCTTCCTTTGATCATTTCACTTGAGCCACTACTGTAAGTCTTGTGCTTAATTTCTTACTGCTGTTAAAGACTTTGTGGAGAGGTTACTCCACCGAGAAGGAGAATCCTTTAGCCGGATAGCTTCCGGGGTCTGATCTACCGGAAGATCAAGGGATCGTCCACCTTACAGACACGCCGAGGAGTAGGGGCAAGTTATCCCCAAACCTCGTAAATCTCTGAGTTAGTGTGCTGTGTTCTCTTTTTGTTTTAGTCTTCTAATTCCGCTGTGCTAACAAAGTTCTTGAAGAAATTTGTGTTTAGTATTTTTCAAAGAGGCTATTCACCCCCCCTCTAGCCATCTAAGATCCCAACAAGTGGTATCAGAGCAAGGGGCTCTTTGATTCGGATTAACACCCAAAAGAGCAAACAAGGATGGCTATGAAGGAAGGCTTCAGCACAAATCGACCACCCTACTTCGAAGGAGCAGATTTTCAATATTGGAAGGGCCGCATGGAGTATTACCTCAAGACCGACATTGCCATGTGGTTCTCAGTCAAGGAAGGTTTCACACCACCAAAGGATGAAGAAGGTAAGGAACTCGATTCGTCAAGGTGGTCTACCGAACAACTCCGCAAAGCACAAGCCGATGCCAAGGCTATGGTCACTTTGCAATGTGGAATCGCCAAGGACCAACTCGTCAAGGTAGGTCCGTTCTCGAGTGCAAGAGACCTATGAAACAAACTCATCGAGCTCCAAGAGGGAACTCGAGATTCTCGGATTGCCAAGAGGGACCTATTCTTAAATCAGCTCCAAAATCTAACCATGAAGGACAATGAAACGGTAAGTGAACTTCATGGGAGATTCAAGGAGATCATCAACGGTCTACACTCTGTGGACGAACGAGTGGAGAATCACGATCTAGTAAGGTACGCTCTTAAATCTTTTCCTAGGAATGCCTTGTGGTCATCTATGGTAGATGCCTACAAGGTATCCAAGGATCTTTCCATTGTTAAACTAGATGAATTTTTCTGTGAGATGGAACTTCATGAGCTTGCTAACAAAGGTCAAAAAGAGAAGGGTATTGCTTTATTTGCAGGACCAAAGAGCAAGGATGGAAGAAGGAAGAAGGAAAAGAAGAAGGAAAAGGAGATTTCCTCATCCACCTCTTCCTCCGAATCCGATGATGAAAGTGGATCATCATCAAGTGAGATGGCAAACTTCGTAAGAAGGATTATGAGAAGAAGCCGAAGATACAAAGGAAAAGGTAAAACTAATGATCAAAATTTTGATAAATCTAATGTTATATGTTATGAGTGTAGCAAGAAAGGACACATTCGGAGCGAGTGTCCGAAATTAAAGAGGAAGGAGGAACGAGCCAAAAAGAAGGAGGAAAGAGTCAAGAAGAAGAAGGCTTTCAAGGCCACTTGGGATGAGTCCTCATCAAGCTCATCGGAGGAAGAAGAGAAGATGGAAAAGAGCACACGACAATTAGCTCTCATGGCAAGGGAGGTTTCGGACTCCGGAAGTGAGGGAGATTCGAGCGACGCTTCAACCGCGGCTTCATCATCGTCGGATGATGAAGAGGTAACCTCTTCTCATATAGAAAAGTGTTATAAGACTATCACTCACTTATCTACATTGCTTAAAAAGTCAAAAACAGAAAATAAATTGTTAAAAGAAGAAGTAAAAACCTTAAGGACCCTTAGGGAAGATGAGGTCGATGACCTACATCTAGAAGTCCTTGAGGATGAGAACAAGGCTTTAAAGGGTGAGGTTGAGAAACTCAAGAAAATGCTTGAGAAGTTCTCAACTAGCTCTAAGACTCTAGACATGATTCTAAATGGCCAAAGGGCAGTCTACAACAAGGTCGGGCTAGGGTATCAACCCAAGGAGTCGAGTTTCATTTCTCTAATGTCTAGAACTCAAAATAGTAGATCACATGTTTCTAGGGCTCATGGAACTAGGAAAGGTATGACCAAGGCATGGGTTCCTAGGTCTTTCGTTGTAGAAGCATTAGGTCCCAAGATTTGGGTACCTAAAACCTCTATCTTCCGTGTCTTGTAGGCATTGGTCGAGGGGGAGCATCTATCAACTTGGTTTGTTGATAGTGGATGCTCCAAGCACATGACCGGGGACAAATCACTGTTTACAACCATTCAAAACAAAAGTAGAGGTAATGTGTCTTTTGGTAATAATGGTAGCCTTAAGGTTGTAGGAGTTGGAGACATTCATATATCCAAATGTCTCCATATCAAGAATGTCCTTCTAGTCAAGGGGATGACTTTTAATCTCCTAAGTGTCAGTCAATTGTGTGATACGGATTACACAATTGAATTTCATTCAAGTCAATGTTTGGTTAAACACATTGACACACTTGACACGGTACTAGTAGGCACAAGGGTTGATAATATTTATCAAGTATCGTTTAAAAGTGCTACTAATGCTTTGATTAAGTGTTTCATGTCAAAAGAAGAACAGTCTTGGCTATGGCATAGAAGGTTGGCACATGTAAACATGAAGAACATCCGGAAGTTGGCCAACCAAGGATTAGTGCGAGACTTACCCAGCATCAAGTACCACAAGACCAAACTATGTGATGCATGTCAAAAGGGTAAGCAAACAAAAGTTGTTCATAAAGGTAAAAGCACTGTAAGTACATCTACTGCTTTAGATTTATTGCACATGGACCTATTTGATTGCAGTAGTGTAATATCATTGAATGGAAGTAGATATTGCTTGGTAATCGTTGATGATTTTACTAGATACACATGGACTTTCTTCTTGAAACATAAGGACTAAACTATAGATATTTTTATTTCTTTTTGTAGAAGAACTGAAAACGAAAAATCGACAACAATTAAAACCATTAGAAGTGATCATGGTGGGGAATTTCAAAATCATAGGTTTCTAGAGTTTTGTCAAGAAAAGGGATATAGGCATGAGTTCTCTACTCCAAGGACCCCACAGCAAAATGGGGTTGTGGAGAGAAAGAACCAAGTCCTACAAGAGGCTGCACGAAGCATGCTCAATGAGCTACTTATGGGCTGAAGCTGTGAATACAGCTTGCTATGTGCAAAATCGAGTTTTAATACATAGATTTTTAGGAAAGACTCCCCATGAACTTTGGTTTGGGAAACCGCCTACAATTAAACATCTTAGGGTGTTTGGTTGTAAGGTGTTTATCTTGAATACCAAGGATCATCTTGGGAAGTTCACGGCTAAGGCTGATCAAGGGATACTGGTCGGGTACTCTCTTACCAGCAAAGCCTATCGAGTCTACAATGAGAGGACTAAATTGATTGAAGAGTCCTCGGATGTAGCTTTCGAAGAAATCCCTGATAATCAATCAAGGAATGTAGAAGAAATTCAATTCGAACTTAGAAGGCTAGGTTTGAATGATCCAAACATGGAAAGAGTCGAAATTGACTCTGATGATGATGAGCAAGGGCAACAAAGATCCGTTGCCCGATATCGAGTCCTCGCCTGTGCCGAGTGAGACCACTCATGAGGCACCGCCAACACCAAGGCAGTCTAGGTTAGCCTCTAGTCATCCCCAAGACCAAATTGTGGGAGACATCCAACAAGGGGTTAGGACTAGGTCATTCTTTAGAAATGAGTCTAATGAAGTCGCATTGATTTCAGAGATTGAACCAAAAATAGTTGATGAGGCATTGCACGATCCTGATTGGATTTTAGCTATGCAAGATGAGTTAGGTCAATTTGAAAGGAGCCAAGTGTGGGACTTAGTTCCTAGACCTAAGAAGACCACCATTATTGGAACTAAATGGGTCTTCAAAAATAAGTTAAACCAAAAGGGAGAAGTCGTAAGGAACAAGGCGAGACTCGTAGTCAAGGGCTATAGTCAAGTCGAAGGCCTCGATTATGATGAGACTTATGCTCCCATGGCACGATTAGAGTCCATTCGTTTATTGCTAGCTTTTGCTGCACATAGAGGTTTCAAGCTGTATCAAATGGATGTTAAATCAGCCTTCTTAAATGGTTTCATTAAAGAAGAGGTCTATGTTGAACAACCACCGGGGTTTGTGAGTACCGAAGCTCCAAACCACGTATACAAGCTCAAGAAAGCTCTTTATGGGCTTAAACAAGCACCTCGAGCTTGGTACGAAAGGCTGTCAACTTATTTACTAGAGAAGGGATTTGTAAGAGGTCAAATAGACCCAACACTATTTCTACGTAGAGATGGTGAAAACATTTTTGTAGCCCAAGTATATGTCGATGACATAATTTGTGGCTCAAATAACAAGGGTTATTTGAATGAATTCATTTCTCACATGGAAAGTGAGTTTGAGATGAGTCTAGTAGGAGAGTTGACATTCTTCCTCGGACTTGAAATCAAACAAACTCGAGATGGAATTTATGTCCATCAGACAAAATACACTCAAGAGATGCTTAGAAAATTCAATATGAGTGACTCTAAGGAAGTTTCCACTCTAATGGCAACAAACACTCGCCTTGACAATGATGAGAGTGGAAAACCAATTGATCTAACGCAATATAGAAGCATGATTGGTAATCTTCTATATCTCACAGCTAGTCGACCGGACATACTCTTTGCTGTGGGCATGTGCACTAGGTATCAAGTCTGTGCCAAGGAATCTCACTTAATTGCAGTTAAGAGAATTCTGAGATACCTTAAAGGCACAATTAGAGTAGGTCTTTGGTACCCACGTACTGAGTCTTTTGACTTGATAGGTTATACCGACTCCGATTATGCTGGGTGCAAATTGGATCGGAAAAGTACTAGTGGGGGCTGCCAATTTTTAGGTTCATCTTTAGTTAGTTGGTCAAGTCGGAAGCAACATTGTGTTGCTCTCTCCACGACCGAGGCCGAATATATTGCCATGGGAGAGAGTGTATCACAGTTGTTGTGGATGATACACACCCTAGAGGATTATGGACTTTCTTATAAGGGTGTACAAGTGCTATGTGACAACATTAGCACGATCAACCTAACTAAAAATCCAGTCCATCATTCGAGGACCAAACACATTGAAGTGCGTCATCACTTCATAAGAGATCACGTAGCTAGGGGAGACATTGCACTCACATATGTTGAGTCAAAATCAAACCTAGCTGATATTTTCACCAAACCCCTTCCGGAGAATGAATTTAGTCATTTAAGGAGGGAGTTGAGAATGTGTTTGGCTCCTTAGGTCCTTAGGACTTCATCATGATCAATAAGGACAATTAAAATGACAAGAGAAATTGGGAATGATTTTGGGCAACTTGGGAACATCTCACACAAACTATAAGGTTGAACAAAATGTTTTTGCTTGCTAGAAATGGGGTGAGATGCTAGGATCAACCAAATTGTTCAAAATGTATCATGCATCCCTTGAATAATGAGGTTGACGAGATATAAATTGAGTATGGGGAAGACCATTACATAATTTATGTGTATTTGGTTCCTAGATCTTACTCATATATTCCAACCAAGAAATCTTGGTTGGACATTTGCCTAATAATAAAAAAAACATCTAACATGGTTGATGTGGTTGATTGATACCTTTGCTTGATACATTTCGTGACCTTGATTGAAAATAGGACAAGTTGGTGAAGAAATATCAGCAATTTAGACATATTTTGATAAACTTGAAACTAATCATAGAAAGGACGAATTTTGAACCAAGTTATAGATAGCCTAAGTTAGTTTTGGTACCTTGGTTCACTATAGATTATAGTTTCAGCAAATAAATAACACAAACTTCTCAGGTCTTGAAAGTTCTCTGGTTTTGAGACTTTCAGATTCAAGAAGAAGTTTAAGTATCTGAAATTTTCGAGCCCTGGATGATTCCAAACCAGGAGAACAAATCCTTAGAAAATATTCATTGGTATCACTGAATATAGTCTGTGGGCTCTCCAAATCCTAGGTTCTGACCTTAGAAGTTGTTGAACAAAGTTTCAGAGTCTTTGATACGAATTACAGAGATTGAAATCACTGGATCTCAGTAACTGATCGGTCCAGGGACCGATCAGGATGTTCTCTGATCGGTCTCTACGACCGATCAGAGGTTCTGGCACGCTTCAACCTCTCTGTTCGACCTCTGATCGGTCCGGGGACCGATCAGGCGATACTGGATCGGTCTGTCGACAGATCCAGAACGAATCCATAACTCTCTGTTCACTAACTGATCGGTCTAAGGACCGATTAGCTCTCTATGGTTCGCAGGAAGGCCCCCTGATCGGTCCGAGCACCGATCAGAGGGTTTCCTGATCGGTCCGGGGGACCGATCAGACCCCTTTGTGCATTAAAATCGATCCTGATCGGACAACCGTCCGATCAGATCACACTGTGCACTATCCCCTCATTAAATCCTCCCGACCTCCTCTCTTCCCGATCTTCTTCCTTCTCAAAACCCTAGCCGACCGACTCATAACCTAGCCGACGCCCCTCTCTTCCTCCCGTCTTCTCGACCCATCATCTTCTAAAAGCCGAAGGTCACAATGGCACCGAGGTAATCTCTCGATCTCTACTGCTTATTGTCTTTGGCAGGTCATGTTATCATGTTCTTACCTTCACTGTGGTTTGTGCTCGGTGGTTTGCCCATGGCCGGTGCTCTTTCCTTGTTCCCATTGTCCTAATTGTTAGAAAGAAACCCACTGGTGGTGAGGGAACCTCTAAGGAACCGACCAAGAAATCCAAATCCAAAGCTCCTGCTCCCTCTCGACCCCAACCAGCTAGTTCCAGTAGATTTTCAAACCAACATTATGAGGATGCCTTCAACCAAAGAACATTCAAATTACTCCCTTGTAGGTCCGTGGATCGAAAATTCATGGACGAATTTTGCCCACAAGTGTCAGAAGTCATAGCCTACTACAAACTCGATTCACTAGTCTACTTGGAACGGGATATCAACTATGACTTGGTCTCTGAGTTCTATAATAACCTTCATCAGACTAATGATCTAGGTTATAAAACAAGAGTTGCTAAGCGGACTCTTGATTTCAGTGTCTCATCCTTCTTTGAGTATCTCGATTGTCGGAGGAGTACCGGTAATGTCTCTTTGATATTTCCTGACTTACCAGATCCTTTACTTCCACCTTTTGATATCTCACCTGACGATATTTATGAGTACTTCTTCAGACAGCCTAGACAAGGGCTAGATGAGCTAGATGTTGACTTCCCTACTTTTGCAGCCTTGAGATTATCTCCTCAAGACTACATTCTTTTTAAGATTGTCACGAACTGCCTTCTACCTATCACATCTAAACCATTATCTGAGATCCGATCATATCATTGTCTTATGCTTTATGGTTTGCGTCGGCGTCTCGATTTTGAAATCATGTCGAGCATCTACTCCTCGATCATATCATATTCTAAGCCTAGCAGCTCCACTATTTATATGCCTTATGGGCATATAATTACTGATTGGCTCGAGACCCTTCAGGTTGATGTCTCTAAGGGTAGAATAGTCAAAATGGTCAGGCAGGATTGCCGACTTGGGAAATGGGCATTTTCCAAGTCTGGCATCATAGGGCAAAATGGGGATGTTCGGTGGAAGGATGGGAGAGCACTAGGTGAGTTACCACGGGGACCTCCACGACAGGTTGCTCCTGTTGCTGCTGACGATGGAGAGGACGATCCTGATCTGCGCTGGCAGATCGCCGAGCTGGAGAGTCGCTTTGATCGACACGATGAGCTACTGGCTGCTGAGCTCCATGGACTGCGTGTTCGGATTGACCAGCGCTACGATGACTTGTGCAGTCAGCAGCTGGTGACGCAGCAGCTACTTCTGGGCTGGATGGCCAACTACCCACCTCCGCAGCGATTCTCGGGCCATCCATCTTCGAGCTCCAGCATGCCGCCTCAGGATTACGTGCCTCCCGCAGATGATGATGATGTTCCTCATGTTGAGGACATTGATTGATACATTCATTTTGACTGTCTATGTATTTTGGATGCTATTTGTTAGTTTTTATGTCTGACCTGGATGTTTGCACTTCTGATGCTACTCATGTATTTATGCTACTCAGTTTTATATTTGCTTGCTCTTTATTATGCTTCATTTTCTGTCGGTTATTAATATGCTGTTCACTTGCATGTCTTGTTTGTCCTTTATTTCCTTATTACTGTCTTATAATACACTTAGAGGGAATTCTAAGTGCTTTAAGAAACAGACAGTAAGGGTTAAGGGGAAGTTCTTTAAGTTATCTTACCTTTTTCGCACCTTTTCGGTGTTTGACAAAGGGGGAGAAGATAACTAAGTTTAGATGAATGCAAATTTGATTTTAGAAGACCCTCACATAGTGTTGTATCCGTCTTAGGGGGAGGATCTTGATTCCCCTAAAATTATGAAAATTTGAACAATTCTGATCTAAACTTAAATCGTGTTGTCAAACAACAAAAAGGGGGAGATTGTTGATACCCTGTTGTTTTGATGTTGACACTGATTTAAGTTTGTATCAGATATTAATTAAACTCAGAATGACTACTGATCGAGGTTGATCAGTTGGGAGGGAAAGTCCTGGTGAGTGAAGCCAGGCAAGGGAAATCCAGATGGGTCAAGACATCTGGTGAAAAGTCCAAGCAGGGAGCTTGGCACGGGAAAAGTCCAAGTATGGTGACTTGGCACGGAATGGTCAGAGAGGGCTCGGTAGCTCGTTCTCTGGACCGGACGAAGTCGGAGAGGGCTCGGTAGCTCGTTCTCCGGACTAGGTCAGAGAGGGCTCGGTAGCTCGTTCTCTGGACCGGACGAAGTCAGAGAGGGCTCGGTAGCTCGTTCTCCGGACTAGGTCAGAGAGGGCTCGGTAGCTCGTTCTCTGGACCGGACGAAGTCAGAGAGGGCTCGGTAGCTCATTCTCAGGATCAATCCTAGTATCACATAGGCGTTGGATCGGTCAACAGACCGATCCAGTGAGATTTTGATTGCCTGATCGGTGCACAGACCGATCTGATGAAACTAGGTTTCCATGGATCACTCAGTAGCACACTGAGTGTAATCTGATCGGTCTGTAGACCGATCAGGAAACACTCAGTAGCCTACTGAGTGTAATCTGATCGGTCTGTAGACCGATCAGGAGATGATGTCGCGAGAAGGAAAAAGGCAGGGGATCGGTCTGTGGACCGATCCATATGCACTCTGATCGGTCTGTAGGACCGATCAGGCCATATCCTGATCGGTCTTGGGACCGATCAGGTGACGATCTTAGGAGTGCGAGGAGCCGCACTCATTAAGCCCTGATCGGTCTGCAGACCAATCAGGCCATACCCTGATCGGTCTTCACGACCGATCAGAAATCAATTCAAAGGTGTGGATCGGTCTGACCGATCCACCACACTGTCTGCACACACTCTCAGGTTCTGCTGGTTTCTTATTCGTTTGAACTAATCAACTTCTGCTGTGAGCTTTATGTGGTGCAGGTTGCAGGTTCCATTCCAGTGCTTAATTTCAAATTAAGCCTCATCAAAGGAATAAGACAGAGCTTACTTTCTTCTGTGTATCACTGCGATGAGGGAAGATTAAGCATCAACGGATACTGATGCTAACAGACTGCAATCTCTGTTCGCGATCAGCTTGACTCCTGTGGGTTGGTTGGAGCTCCGAAGACACCAGCAAGACCAAGGATGGTATTGGTGTGAGTTCAGAGAACTAGCTGAGGAGGAAGAGTGATTGGCGATGCTTGTGTTTACAGCAGAGATTCGACGCAGAGTTTCGGCAGTGAAAGAGCAGAGGTATAAGAAGAGAGACGAGGAAGCAAGGAATAGAGCTCTCGGTTGATTGTGTGAAAGAAGCTATGCTGTGCTTTGTGCTTGAAGAGAGGCTGTATTCTTGTGTTCCTGCTTGTGCTTATTCTTCGTTGATTGTGGCTGTGAGCTTCCTTTGATCATTTCACTTGAGCCACTACTGTAAGTCTTGTGCTTAATTTCTTACTGCTGTTAAAGACTTTGTGGAGAGGTTACTCCACCGAGAAGGAGAATCCTTTAGCCGGATAGCTTCCGGGGTGTGATCTACCGGAAGATCAAGGGATCGTCCACCTTACGGACACGCCGAGGAGTAGGGGCAAGTTATCCCCGAACCTCGTAAATCTCTGAGTTAGTGTGCTGTGTTCTCTTTTTATTTTAGTCTTCTAATTCCGCTGTGCTAACAAAGTTCTTGAAGAAATTTTTGTTTAGTATTTTTCAAAGAGGCTATTCACCCCCCTCTAGCCATCTAAGATCCCAACACTCTGGGCGGCTGATGAGTGGCGTGTGGTTTCCGCTCGGCCGGAGGAGCCCGCTCGGTTGGAGCTTCTTTTTTCCTAGCCGCTTGTGCTTCTTCCACGTTGATATATTCATTAGCCCGGTGTAGCATGTGATCATAATCTCGGGGCGGCTTTCGGATGAGCGCTCGGAAGAAATCCCCATCCACTAGGACTTGTGTGAAGGCGTTCATCATGGTCTCCGAGGTGGCCGTTGGAATGTCCATCGCCACTTGGTTGAACCGCTGGATGTAAGCTCGAAGCGATTCACGGGCTTCTTGTTTGATGGCGAACAGGCTCACGCTCGTTTTCTGGTAGCGTCGACTGCTAGCAAAATGGTGGAGGAAGGCCGTTCGGAAATCTTTGAAGCTTGTGATGGATCCGTCCGACAATCTCCGAAACCACCGTTGAGCCGACCCGGAGAGGGTGGTGAGGAAAACTCGGCACTTTACTCCATCTGTGTATTGATGGAGAGTAGCTGTGTTGTCAAACTTACCCAGATGATCATCCGGGTCGGTTGTCCCATTGTACTCGCCGATCGCCGGGGGTACGTAGTGCTTGGGCAGAGGATCTCGTAGAATAGCCTCTGAAAATTGGCGATTGATCCGCTCGGGCGATGCGTCCGCTTGGGGGGCTTTTCCTTTTCTCTCGTCTCGTTTGGGCATTTCATCCGAAGAGGATCCCCGATCTCTATGAGCTGCTGTGGCTTCGGGGGTGCGAAATAGGGCTCGATGAAATGCAACGGTGGTCTGCGGTGCTTCCGCTCGGCCGCCAGACATCGACGTTGCTTGCTGTTCTGGACGCTCGGCTGTTGTTTTCTGTTTTTGCTCCACAAGCTTGGCGGCCCTTATCTCGATCAGAGCATCGAGTTCCTCATTCGAGAGCGTCACCATATGTTGTCGTCCAGCTTCGTCCATTGTTTCCGGTCGGAAGCAGGAGCGTTCCCACAGACGGCGCCAAATTGATCCTGTCCGAATCGCCGAACCAAATGACGCTGGGCACGTGTCGCTCTCCTAGTCAATGGCGTAGGCCTCCAAAGCTCCGGCGAACCTGCACAGAAGTCGGGCCGGGAAAGGGTTCCCGGCGGCGACCCTCCGACGCTCAAGTCAGGCGAAGCTCAATAGAGAGAAAGGGGCTCCTAAACTAGTAGCGTGCGTACCTCCGGCGAAGCAAGAGGGCCTTTATATAGGGCAGCGAAGAAGTGGGTGTACACCTACCGAGGTGTACACGTGTCCATGGCCCATACCCCCGTAAGGGCTTGTCAGTGAGCTTCCCTGACCCATACTGCTACAGTCCAAGCATGTCCTCGATGGGACAGCGAAATCTCCTGTCATAAGATTTGGAGCATGGCCTGCGCGTGAAACATACCTGCTGTCAGAAAAAGACGTCCCTTGACCGTTTCCCCTTTGCTTCAGATCTGTCGTCCGGTCGGCCAGCTCCTTCAACATCCGGCCGGACGTATGGGGTGATTTATTTGGGGAGATTCTCCATCACGTGCTTTGTGGAGACCATTAGCAGTATGTTACCTTATGGCCTTGGCCGAGCGTGCAGTCCGCTCGTCCCTGCGATCTTTCCCCCTGAGCGCCAGAACCCTGACTTCCTACAGGGCGCCTTTAACCATCAGCCCGACACCGGCCGGACGGCCGTCCGGTCGGACCCAGCCCTCTACGGACGTTGACTCCACCGAACGGTCGGTCGGCCGTTCGGACCTCCTATCTCCGGACGGGCATCCTTCCACTTTGACTCCCACGTGGCGTTGACCTCACCGAACGGGGTCCCCTGTTCTTACCACCGGATCATAGAATAAAAGATAAAAGGGAAATGGAAATAGAACCAAAAAGAAATAAAAAGAAAGAGAGGTTAAGGTTTGAACCTTGAACCTCCCACAAATGATAAAATTAAATTGGTGTATGGTAACCACTAGAGTAATGAATGATATATGAATAGAAAAGAATAGAAATTGTAGTTAAAAGTAAGAGTATAATTAAGTAAGGGAACAAGAGAAAAGCAAGTAGTCTTCCTCCTCTTCCTCTTGGTTAAGAAAAGAAGCAAGCAAAAGACAAGTTGTCTTTCTTCCTTCCTTTCTCTATTTTCATGGGAATTAAGAGAGTGAGGAGATAGAGAAGGCAAGTGGATGAATTGGGACACTTTTCATCTTCATTGGGAATAAATAGGAATGAGAGAAGAAAAGGGAAAGAAAGTTGGTTAATTCTTCCTCTTTCTTCTTCCTCCTCCATTTTTTCTTCCCCTTCTTCCTTCTCCACCGAAACCTAAAACTCTCCCTCTCTCATTTCCAAAAATCCAAGCTAAGGTTTTTCTTGCTAAGAAAAACTAATTCACAAGAAGGAGTTCTCAAGATCTACTCCTTACAAGCAAGAAAAGAAAAGAGAGAACTAGGAAGAGAAATTTCTTCTTCCTCTTCACAAGGGTACCATCTTCCTTAGGAAAAACAAGCAAGAGGAGGTAAGTATCCCCTCACCTATGGTACAAGTTGTTTATGTGTTTTTCATGAGGTTAGAATGCTTAAAAACCTAGGATCATTCTTGAAACTTTCGGCCCAGACATGAATAAAGGATTTAGAGAAGTTTAAGACTTAACTAAGCATGCTCACTATGTTCTTATGATATGTACCCTAATATAGGAGTTAGTTAATGTTTCTTATGCTTGTATGCTTAACTAAAACTTAGACCCATGCCCTTGAACTTTCGGCCAAAGTGTGAATAAAAGATTGGGTAGGCTTAAGACCTAAACTAAACATGTTCACTATGTCCTTATGATATGTACCCTATGATAAGAGATTAGTTTGGTGTTTTTATGCTTATATGTTGCTTTAAACCTAAATTCATGCTCATGAAGTGTTCGGCCATGATAGAGAAATTGACTAGGAGAGGTTAAAAATTTAGTCTACCATGATCATGACTTGCTTGTTAATATGTTATGAAGAGTACTTAGTGTTTTCACACTTGTATGTTGATTGGAACCTAAATGCATGCCACCTAAGGGAATTAGGGTTTCGGCCATGATAGAAATGAAGACCTAGAAGTGTTTAAAAATTTAAGCTATCATGCTCATGACTTTCCTTATGAAAAGGTAGGAAGATTTCTTAGGGTTTCATGCTTGTAGGTTGTTTGGAACCTTGATATGTTGCACCTTAGGGCTTCAGCCATGATGGGAATTAAGACCTAGGAGAGCTTAAGACTTACTCCAACATGCTCATGACTCTTCTTATGACATGATATAAAGCTAACTTAGGGTTATCATGTTTGAATGTTGCTTGAAATCTAGATGCATGCCTCTTTATGTTTCGGCCATGATAAATTTTAGGGTCCAAGGAAGCTTAAAATTTAATCTAGCATGCTCATGAATTCCCTTATGATATGATATGAAGTTAGCTTGATATTCTTATGCTTGTATGTTGTTTACAATTTAGTTTCATACCCCTAAAGTTTTCGGCCATAACCAAGTTAAAAGACCTAGGAAGCTTAGAACCTAAACCAAATATGCTCATTATGTTCTTAATGAATTATGATATGAAATTGGTTTAGGGTTCACATGCTTTTATGTTGTTTAAAACCTAGAACTAGGCATGGTGACTTTCGGCCACAATAAGACCAAGAACCTAGGGAACTTAGAACCTAAACCAAATATGCTCATTATGTTCTTAATGATTTATGATATGAAATTGGTTTAGGGTTCACATGATTTCAGGTTGTTTATAACCTAGGGCTAGACTTGGAACTTTCGGCCACTACATGGAATTAGGGTTAGAGACCCAATTATGATTTCACTATGTGTCTCACATGCTACGATATGAATGAAGAGATGCTAGTTAAGGTTTTCCATGCATGATTATGTTTCCTATGATGCATTTTATGCTCATTTATGTATGCTTATGAATTATGCAATATGATGACTCTTATGATGTGATTTATGCTCAAGTATGCATGCTTTATGATATGACAAGTAATATGATCATTTATGTATGCTTGTGAACCATGCATGATAATGACTCTTATGATGTGATTTATGCTCAAGTATGCATGCTTTATGATATGACAAGTAATATGCTCATTTATGTATGCTTGTGAACCATGCATGATAATGACTCTTATGATGTGATTTATGCATGCTTTATGATATGACAAGTAATATGCTCATTTATGTATGCTTGTGAACCATGCATGATAATGACTCTTATGATGTGATTTATGCTCAAGTATGCATACTTTATGAAATGACAAGTAATATGCTCATTTATGTATGCTTATGAATCATGCATTATGATGACTCTTATGATGTGCTATATGCTCAAGTATGCATGCTTTATGACATGATAAGTAAGGACCTAAGAGTTGCTTCCCTATTAAGTGGGACTAAGAGCACTCTTTATGATAAGATAAGTAAAGGCCTAAGAGTTGCTTCCCTGTGAAGTGGGACTAAGAGCACTCTTCATGATATGATAAGTAACTATGACATATTATTTTACTTTGTATGTCTTGTACCAAGGGTGAGCTCCATAAGCGCCCCTAGGCCGACGGACTATGAACGGGTCTAGTAAAAAGGGATGGGCTCCTTAGTTCGCCCCTAGGTCGACGGTCGTAGTACGGACTTAGCTCCCTAGTAGGTTCGGGGCTAGCTACCCTGTCTTAGGGATTGTGCGTATTTATGTATGTATGTGGTACAAGCCAGGCCCTCATGATGATATTATGTTCAAGTATTATATGATATGTTTTAAGACATCTTGCACATGACATGACATATGTTTTAAAAGACATCTTGCATGATATTTCTTTATGATATGATATACTCTTATGATTTATATGACATGATGCTCTTTTATTTATGATATGATACATCATGATATTTCTTTATGATATGATATGCTCTTATGATTTATATGACATGATACTCTTTTATTTATGATATGATACATCAGGATATTTCTTTATGATATGATATGATTTATATGACATGATGCTCTTATGATTTATGATATGATATAGCATAATATTCTTTATGAGATGATATGTTATGATGCTATGTTTACATGATATGATGTTTAGATGATTATGTCTCCATTGTTATATGTTTATGTGATTATGATATGAAATACGTTTTTGTGAGTAGGAAAGGATCTTACTAAGCCTGTGTGCTTATAGCTTACTTTCCTTGTACCACAGATAAAGGCAAAGAATGGATAAACTAAGGGAGCCGCAGGAGATGCAAGAGATGTGTGTAGTGGTGGCTCGGCTAATAAAAAGAAAAAGACCTGCTTATGTTATTTTATGTTGACATGAACTAAGTTTGTTTATGTAATGTTCCGCATGATTTCATGATTTCATAATAAGTTCTTTCGCTGTTTTACTTTAGAAAAGAAATTTTTATATGCATGTATGTTCCCCATGATAAGTAAGTAACCCCGCCCTACTAGAAGGAGGGCCAGGCGTTACATGCCCGAATCTCAAAACGTTTCTAAAAAAGGATAGACCAAAAAGATGCTCTAACATTTTTCCCAAAATGAACTCATAATCTCTGTGTAGAAGCTTCTGTCATATAGTTGGCATAGGGATTATTTCCTTGATTCTAATGACTAAGATGACAAAAAAGATGTATGCATTTGATTCATGCCCTTAACATGCTGATCAATAGGTTTCTTCGGAAGTCTGATTGACTGTCATATGTAAGAGCAATCAAATCAGATTTAAGGAAAGTCATCAGGGACTTAGTCTTCTCCTGACCTCCCAGTTTGGTCAGTGAATCCGGTAAGATCAAATATCTAGTGTGTCCGATGGGACGTATGATCAGATAAGCTAGATTACCCAACTGGGACAATAACTTACGTTATCTTAAGTGATGAAGTGGACTCTGCTCTGAATGGCACTGGCTTAGCTTGGGGCTTCGTCTATACTGAGGGACTCGGGCTCTGACCGGACCAAGAGTCTGATCGGATGATCGCTCGACCGAGACAACCGACCATGCCGGTGTTGGGATATGCCCGATACAGGTGCATGCTAGAACATGTTTCGTAAACATGCACAGCGAAAAATAAAATAATAATAATTTCTAATTATTACATCACATACACTACACGCATACAAGGATACAACATGCCAAACACGATCGCATAATTAAAATTTTATAGAAAATAAATTTACGCTAGGTATACCTTACGGATGACCTGTAACGAGAAGGACATCAACCGTAGCGATGTTGTCGAACCTCGCCTCTATTTGTATCCATAAAGAGCTCCTCAAGATAACTCCTTGAGTAAAAGGCTCTACTTTAGAAGTTACTAACCACAAGCGAAGAAGAGGGATCAAGAGGAAGAAGAAAAGAGGCACACAAGGGAGAGTTTTCTCCTTTGTGGTGGTCACGGCAACAAGAGGGAGCAACCTCTTGTTGGTGGTAGAAGAGAGAGGAGAGAGAGAGGAGGGTTGGATTTCCAAAATTCAATCAACCAAATAATGAAACTTGTATCTAATTCTCTCCCAATTACATCTATATATAATCTTCTTTAATGAGTTGGATTAGAAAGCCCAAATCCAACCCATTATCCCTTAACAAAAAAATTAGTCCATTAACCTCTCGGTTTGGTTCACAACTAAATTAAGTTGATTCATGAATAATTTATGATTAAACCAAATATGGCCCAACTCTACTATAAGAGATGTAGCTCATCCATACTTCCATTATGATAAATATTTCTATATTTATCTTATGTATGGTCCAACTAAATATTTATCTCTTGATCTAAGAATCCTATTCTTTAACTTGTTTTACATTTTTTAGAAACTCGTTAATGCATGTGACCCAATAGGTTTCTAATTCATCTTGGTCATTCATAATTAACTACTTAATTGTAGAACGATCATGAGTGGTACCTAGTAGTACATCACGATCCCCAATTAGCTGAAAAATCATAGTTAATCTTAGAACTAATTCTAAACCCTTCAGCAGCTACAGTGAGTCGTGCCTTGTTCCTTTCACTCGTCTTATACCCACTTGGTTCAGGACATGGCGTATGTGTATGTCTCCACTAGACTGACTACGTCACACCTAGCCCAAGTAATACTTCCTCGTTCTACAGATTCAAATTACTCGTACATGTGTCTAAGAGTCTTGCACTCTTAACATGTGATGCTTTAGCCAAAGACTTTGAGTAATAATCTTAACGAGTGGTCATAGGGTATATGTCTCCTCATAAAGAGCAGTGAATCTCTATGGGCTATCCAAACATCTTTGAGCATTTTGACTTATACCCAATCATCCCGGGTCCACACCTCAATGAGGTGCTTGCTTAAAATGTCAATGTATAAGTCTCCATGACCAAGATGATTTGTATACCTCAAGTCAAAGGAAACATACACTCGAGCTGCAGTAAGAGCTTCACAAACATATTCATATATATAGATAATCATATGAAGTCGCACAGTGAGTCACTCCAATGAACTAGTTACCATAACTAGCATCCATGTTTAACTCTTAACATCTCAATGTCTTTGGCCAGTGAGAAAATAACTGTTTGGCGAACCAAGGAGTATAGCCCTTGCTAGTCTTACAGAATGATATCCGAATGCATCAATTCGATGACTAGGAAAATTCTAATACATTCATAATTGCACATGTAGAGATAATTACTAGTTGTGATCCAATCACAATTTCTCTCATACTATGAATTGTATTGTGGGCATTTAGTAAATGCGTCTAAGACAATCAAAAATATAATATTCACTCAAATAGTGAATCTATATTTAGTAAAAATCGTAAGGTGATTTCCTTAGGGCATCCCTTAAAATCTAATAGCTGGCTCCGAGTGTTGAACTCTCCTTGATTTTGACAGCCATGTCAACCAGCTTCCTTTACTTTGATCTGCCCCAGGAGGCTCACATTATTTGTCGTATCACAAGCATCCCCTTCAAGTCTAGTTGAATGAGGCAACAAGATTGATTGACTAGATCTTCATGTCTTTTTGTGCTTCTCTGCCTTAGTGTATTTGAGCAGTGCATGGCTTGACTATCTCCCATTTGGGTAATAATGGTCAAGTGATCGTACGACCAGATGGTCAAAATGCATAGGGAAACCTATTTATAACTCAACCGATTGGCATGAGAGTCTGGGATATAGGCACGAGGAGCATACTTGCTTATAACTTGGTTGGTTAGCACGAGAGTCTAAGTCTTAGGTGTGAGAGTATGCTCATTTATAACTCGGTTGGTTGGCATGAGAGTCTGGACTTAGGGATGAGAGCAAACTCACTTATAACTGGGTCGGTCGGTACGAGAGTCTGGGACTTGGGGACAAGAGAAAACTAGCTTATAACTCGATCGATTGACATGAGAGTCTGGCACAAGAGCGAGGGTAGGCTCGCTTATAACTCGGCCAAGCAACACATGTGTCTGGGGCAGGCACGAGGGAAGGCTCGCTTATAACTCGGCTAGTCGACATAAGAGTATGGTACTTGGGCGCGAGAGCATGCTCGCTTATAACTCGACCGAGTGACATGAGAGTCTAGGATAGACGTGAGGAAGGCTCTCTTATAACTTGATAAGGTGACACGAGAGTTTGGGGCAGGCATGAGGGATAGGCATGAGGGCTTGAGAGTCTAACATAACCACGAGGGAAAGCTCACTTATAATTCGGTTAAACTGCATGAGAGTTCGGGATAGGCATGAGGGTCTACTCACTTATAACTCGGTCGATTGGCATGAGAGTCTGATACTTGGGTGCAAGAGCATACTCACTTATAACTCGACGGGGCAACACAAGAGTCTGGGACAGGCACGAGGGCAAGCTTGCTTATAACTCGGTCGAGCGGCACAAGAGTCTTAGATAGGCATGAGGGTAAATTCGCTTATAACTCAGTCGGTCAACATGAGAGTTGTTAGGGTCAAAATGTGCTAGAGGGGGGGTGAATAGCTCGTCATGCGCTTGTCGTCTTGCTTCTTTGTGATGATAGACAGCGGAAAATATAAGAAACAAAAATACAACGCTAACATGAAGGATTTACTTGGTATCCACCTCAAGAAGAGGTGACTAATCCAAGGATCCACACACGATACACACTCTCCACTATGAAAACACTCCTTACGATAACTACCGAAGGCGGAGAAGCCCTACAACACTCTTAGTACAAGAAGAAAGAAAGGGAAGCAAATATAATTGAAATCTTACAAGATTTACACTTGAAACCCTAACCCTAGCTTCTTATTCTTGTCATAGATCACCTCTTGACTTGGACGTGCACAAGTACTTGCCTCCAAGAACCTTCAAGAACTGGCAGTGAGAGCTCGGAGAAGTTGTTGTGAAGATTTGAGATGAATCGGGCGAAAAATCTGCTGAAGAAAATGCTCGCAATGGCTTTATCCAGCGCTAACGGTTGAATCCCAATTGATTGGATTGCTCTCAATCAATTAGGGAGACTTTAGATCGATCGGTCGATCGATCTAGAGCCCCTTTGTGCTCTCTGGAAATCACTTGAATCGATCAACCGATCGATTCAAGGTTCTCGCGCAATTTCCTGCCTCTCAATCGATCACTCGATCGATTAGAGGCTCCCAGTCGATCGGGTGATTGATTGGGAGGGATTTTGTGCAATTGGCGATAACTTCCCAATCGATCGCCCGATCGATTAGATGCTCCCAATCGATCGGGTGATCAATTGGGAGAAGCTTTTATCGCAGCACCAGTCCAATCGATCAGCCGATCGATTGGACATGATTCAATCGATCGGTTGATCGATTGAATCAACTTGATTTGCCTTAATCAAGTCCCAAACCCCTAAAACCCAATATCTGGTCAACCATGACCTGTTGGGACATCATGCCTAGCATCTGGTCACCCTCAACCTGCTAGAACTTCCTCACCAAGTGTCCGGTCAATCCCTTTGACCCACTTGGACTTTTCTTCTCGTGCCAAGTATCCAGTCAAACCTTTGACCTACTTGGACTTCTCAATACCAGGTGTCCGGTCAAACTTGACCAACCTGGATTTCCACGTGCCTGGCTTCACTCACCAGGACTTCTCTTCTGCCTAGCTTCACTCACTAGGACTTCCCATCTGCCTAGCTTCACTCACCAGGACTTTTACCTAGCTTCACTCATTAGGGTTTCCCATCTGCCTGGCTTCACTCACCAAGACTTTCACCTAGCTTAACTCAATAAGATTTTCATACTGCCTAGCTTCACTCACTAGGTCTTTCATCTGGCTTCACTCACCAGGATTTTCCAACTGCCTAGCTTCACTCACCAGGACTTCTCCTCTGCCTAGCTTCACTCACTAGGTTTTTCACCTGGCTTCACTCACCAGGATTTTCCAACTGCTTTACTTCACTCACCAGGACTTCTCAGTCAAGTATCCGGTCAAGCTTGACCTACTTGACTCTTTTTCACATCTAACTGGCCAACCTTGACTAGAGGAGAATTATACCAACAATCTCCCCCAAATGAACGATTGCGCCTGCAATCTCCATGTATTATCAGTCTCTATGTATTGTCAAACATCGAAATCCAAACATCAAGACTCAAGCTTGAGCCATCTCAAGCTTAGTCAACCAGGTCAACCTTGACCTAGGGAATATTGCACCAACAATCTCTCCCTTTTTGATGTTTGATAATACCTTTAAGTTAGGCTAATCCCATAACCTCAACTTCCTTCATGCCAAGGCATGAATGAGGGTTTCCTTCATTCTCCCCCTTTTCTAGGGGCAAACTCCCTCTTTAAGTAATGAAGACCTAACTTAAACCCTACATTCTCCCCCTATTGGCACACATCAAAAAGAACTCTCCCCTGGAGAGTTACTCACCGTTGTTCACAACTTCACTCTTTGTTCACAACACCATAATAAAAGTCTCATACCCTTCATTATCTTCAACACTCACCCTTGAGCATTAACCAATCCAACAATGAAGGTCCCATACCCTTCACTGCATTAACTGCTCACCCCGGATAAGTACTCCACGTTATGATGCTCATCCTAGAGAATTCATAACCCCTCAATGAAGATATCCACTCTCCATTATTTTTCAATGCTCAACCTTGAGCATTGCTTTTCTAAACGAAGGTTTAATCACCTTCAATGGTGTCAGAAAATAAATTCCATGTCCTTAAAGAGTAACTCCATGCTTCAAACTTCTGTCATTGCCCCAACAATGATTTGAAATCCCCAAATCTTTAGGAAACCCAAAATTTAGAAGTTTTGAGGTTTAAAAATTCAAAAATGAAATCAAACCTCAACCTAAACTTCTACTTAGTCTTCCTTAACCAATCCAATCTTGTTTTCATCATAAAAACTCCCCCTAAATGTAAATAAATGTGTTTTGAGGGGTTATGAATGGTTACCTAGACTCAAAATGGTCTAAAATGCTGAAAACAGGCTTTCCCAGCTAAAATCAACACTCCAATCGATCAATGGATCGATTGAAGTAGTGTGGATAGATCCACTGGGTTTCTGTTCGTGTAAAACACCTTCTCAATCGATCGCCGGATCGATTGAGACACTTCAATTCATCGGGTGATTGATTGAAGCACTAAAATTCTGAAATTTCATTTCAATGAATTTTATAAACTCCCTAAAAATTCTACAAAATTCTAAAAATTGTGAAAATTTGTATAGACATTACTTAGGGTATACACTATCAAGGAAAAATAGTTTTCTATGAAAATACTTCCTATTTTTAAAGATTGACACAAACTTGAAAACTTATAAAAACTTTAGGGTGTGTTTGGCACGCGTGTTTTCCATTTTTATTTTCTCGAAAACGCGCGTTTTCTGAAAAATGATGTTTGGTTTGTGTTTTTCGTGCTTGTTTTCTAAAAAATAGCTAGTGTTTTCTAGAAAAACAGAAAATGACAAAAAGTCATTTTATGTTTTCTAGAAAACGCGCGTTTTCTAGAAAATGAAAATGAAAAACGCGTGTACCAAACGCACCCTTAGTGTTTTCTTCAAGTTTGTGTCTAACTTTTCCATGATGATTACTATCAAAAGATAGTCTTCACCAAGGTTTTCCAAAGTATATTTGAAATCATTTTTAAAATCAATATCCAACCATATTCTTTGGACTCAATGCACATGACTTGTACATTAGCTTTCCCAATGATTGGAAAACACATAACTATGTGTTTTGATGAACCTAAAACTCAAAAGAATACAATAAATCAATATCTTAAGTTTTGTTCATCGTCCTAACATCTCACTTGTATCTAATGTGCACTAAAACACATACAAGTCACCTTATAAGTCTTTGTGAGATGTAAAGTTTGGTTTTGCCCTAAACTAGGGATCATGCATATCTATCTAGGCATTTTAAGAATTTTGAACATCCACCAAGGATGTTACTTGTTAATAAATGTCATTTGTCCTTAATTGCAAGGAATTAAAAATAATTCATGATGTGCTATAGCATACATCAAAATACATAATTTTCAAAAGAAAATTCCCTAGAACTACATGATGTATGTATGACATGACATGGTCTTTTTGTGTTTTTCATCATAAAGTATGAATGCAAAGATGATGTCATGGCATATGATGCGCAAGCAAAGCATGGTAGTTTAGCTTAAACAGAATACCTAGCTTTTCTATCTAAGTGTCCTTAAATCCTTAGCTAA